>NC_066585.1:489758649-490958649 GCF_024323335.1 Lathyrus oleraceus
ATCAAATTTTTATTGCTGAAGAAGATGTTCCTAAAACGGCCTTCCGCTGTCCTGGAGCAATAGGAACGTACGAATGGGTAGTAATGCCTTTTGGTTTAAAGAACGCTGGAGCAACTTACCAACATGCTATGAATTCCATCTTTCATGACTTTATTAAAACATTCATGCAAGTGTACATAGACGATATCTTAATTAAGTCTGTTTCAGGAAAAAGTCACATAGATCATCTTCAACAATCCTTTGAAAGGATAAGGAAGTTTGGTTTGAAAATGAATCCACTTAAATGTGCTTTTGGTGTGCAGGCGGGTGATTACTTAGGTTTTGTGGTCCACAAGAAAGGGATCGAAATAAATGAAAACAAAGCCAAAGCCATAATGGAGGCGAAAGCGCCATCAACGAAAAAGGGTTTGCAGTCTCTGCTAGGAAAGATCAACTTCCTCAGAAGATTTATCTCCAATCTTAATGGGAAGACGCAAGCTTTCTCTCCTCTACTTCGACTAAAGAAGGAAGACTTTGCATGGGGGCAAGAACAACAAGCGGTCTTCGACAAAATAAAGGAGTACCTGGCTAGTCCCCTAATCCTAATGTCTCCTTGCAGAAAAAGAAGTATGAGATTGTACATTTCGGCATCAGACAAAATATTAGGAAGTATGTTGTGTCAAGAAGATGAGAATGGCGTCGAAAGGGCCATTTATTATCTCAGTAGAGTCCTGAATGATGCTGAAACTAGATATAGTATTATAGAAAAACTATGTTTATGTGTATATTTCTCTTGTATGAAATTAAAGCATTATATAAAACCTGTTGATGTATATATTTCCTCCCATTTCGACGTAATAAAATATATGTTGTCTAAATCTATTTTACATAGTCGAATTGGAAAATGGGCTTTAGCATTAACAAAATACTCCTTGAAATATCTGCCTCTAAAGGCTGTGAAAGGACAAGTGGTTGCTGATTTTATAGCTGACCATTCTATAGATGAAGATGTAGAATATGTCGAATTAGAACCTTGGAAACTGTATTTCGACGGTTCCAGTCATAGAAATGGAACTGGCGTTGGGATCTTGATTATTTCTCCTGACAGAATTCCAACAAAATTCAAGTACAAAGTTGAAAGTCTGTGTTCAAATAATGAAGCAGAATATGAAGCTTTGATTGCTGGACTTGAAATCTTGTTGAAATTGGGGGCAACAAGAGTCGAAATAATGGGTGACTCTGAACTGGTGATAAAGCAGTTGACTAAAGAATATAAATGTGTAAAGGAGAATTTAATCATGTACTTTGTAATAGCCAATAGACTTCTCAAAGAATTCGACAATGTGGCCTTTAGGCACATTCCCAGGTTGGAGAATCAAGAGGCGAATGATCTTGCTCAACTAGCGTCTGGATACAAAGTGTCGAAGGAAAAGTTAGAAGAATCTATTAAAGTCAGAGGGAGAGTCGTATCCACCAAGTTGTCCCCATCAGATTTGGAGTCAATAAGATTAGGATACGGTGACGAAGAGAATTTTGAGATATTCAATATAGATGATTCAGGAATTGCAGACTGGAGAAATCCTATCAAGAATTATCTATAATACCCAAATCAGAAAGCAGAAAGAAAGATAAAATACAGAGCTTTAAGTTATGTACTTTTTGGAAACGAACTGTTCAAAAAGACTGCAGAAGGAGTCTTGTTGAAATGCCTAGGTGAAGATGAAGCCTACATAGCTTTGTCGAATGTGCACAGTGGAACGTGTGGCGCACACCAAGCAGGTCATAAAATGAAGTAGTTATTATTTCGACAAGGAATGTATTGGCCAACAATGCTGAAGGACTGCGTCGATTTTGCAAAAGGATGTCAGGAATGTCAAGTACATGCAGGCATACCCCATGTTCCTGCAAGTGAGTTGCATTCAATTATAAAGCCTTGGCCATTTAGAGGATGGGCTTTAGACTTGATTGGTGAAATTCGACCAGCCTCTTCAAAAGGGCAAAGGTACATTTTGGTTGGGATAGACTATTTCACTAAGTGGATTGAAGCTATACCATTGGGAAATATGGATCAAGAAGCAATCATAGATTTCATCCAAAAGTACATAATTTACAGATTTGGGATACCTGAAACAATAACAACTGACCAAGGATTTGTGTTCACTGGTAAAAACATGCAGAAATTTGCACAAGAAATAGGTTTTAAACTCCTTACTTCGACACCTTACTATGCTCAAGCCAACGGGCAAGTTGAAGCAGCCAACAAGGTAGTAATAAATTTGATCAAGAAGCATGTAGGGAAAAAACCTAGAAACTGGCATAAGACTTTAGATCAAGTTTTGTGGGCTTGTCGAACGTCTCCAAAAGAAGCAACAAATTCGACTCCATTTAAGTTGACTTATGGACATGATGCAGTTTTACCATCAGACATATATTGGAGCATGATGATGGATGAATTGGTTGATCTGGACGAAGAAAGACTATGTGCGCTAGATCTAATAAGAAGACAAAAAGAAAGAGTCGAAAAGTTTTACAATAAGAAAGTAAAATTCAAGACCTTCTTAATTGGTGATCTTGTTTGGAAAGTAATCCTTCCTATGGATCGAAAAGATAAGTTAATGGGAAAATGGTCTCCTAAGTGGGAAGGACCTTTCCGGATTTTGAAAATGTTTTCAAATGGCGCGTATGAGATTGAAGAAATAGGGAAGGATGAGAGAATCCTAAAGATAAATGGTAAATATTTGAAAAAATATAAGCCAATATTGCAGGAAGTAGAAATAACAGTCGAATAATTGAAAACATAATTGGGATAGCTCTGCCAAGTGAAAATGGCACTAAAGTTATTACAAGAAAGCCTTAAAGGGCTGAGAATTGTTAAAATTAATTCGACTACAGATTGAGATTAGCAAAAGTTTCTTTCAACATGGCGAATTTCTTCCTCTGAAACTGGAGTCGATGATCACAAAGACTTTTGTGAGTGGAGAGAGTCTCAATCTCTTGACTAAGTTGCTGGCCCTTTTCTGCATGTCGAATACCCGCCTTCAGTTTGTCGTCAATCTCAGTCTGCTTAGGTTGCTGTATAGATGCCTTGCATTTTTTCTCTTGAGAGATCTTCTCTTGAAGTGTTGCTATTTGTTTTTCCCATTTCTGGATATTATCATCACAAACAGCAACTTCTTTGATGTAAGTTTCAGAAAGTTGTTGTAGCTTTGAAACTTTGTCAGTCGAAGTAGCAACGGCGTTCCATTCAGCAGTTTGAGCTTCATATTTGGAGGAGATTTGCTGGGTAAGATCTCTTTGACGATGAAGATCTGCAGTTGCCAAGTCAATAAGGGTCGTCAGCTCCATCACAAAACTGCCAACCTCAGCAGAAGTTTCCAAGACATTGACTTGCTTCAGAATTTTCTTGAGGTCAATATGGGCAAGGGCGTTTTCTTCCAAGACTTTGAACAAATCGACATCAAGGATTTTCGTCTTAATCTTGGTCAACATGTTGCCAAGAGATGGTGCTTCAGAAGTGGCCCCAGAAGTAGTCGAACTGCTCTGTGAAGAATCTTGAAAATTAAAACGAGTACTAAGCATAGCCTTCAGATACTCTAAGGGTCTCTGCACTTTGAGATTTTCAAGCTCCTCGCGAGAGAAACTAGTCGAACCAGTTGATTTGCCACTTCCTGGGGTCTGGTCAAGAGCAGATGGAGTGTTTCGCTCTAAAGTTTGCTCAGCCTCCATTTGTTTCGACTGGTCTCCCCCATCTTGGGCAATTTCGTCTTCATGATCATCTTCGACCCCAGCTTCCATGTTAGTATCATCACCCTGATTTGCAACATCTAATCCTGGATGAGGAGGAGATTCATCTTCAGAAGCTTCACCCACTGTAGCGTCGAATTCTGCTACAGTTTGCATGTCATGATCACTTGTGGGGATATCTTCTTCTGGGACTGTTTCCTCCAGAATTTTCTCAGGTGTTCTTTCGACAGCCACTTGTCCCTGAAAATAATTCTAAGATTTAGAAGAAAAAGATGCACAGAAGGTGAATATATACAGTCGAAATAAAGACTTACCTCAGGAATCTCAATGTTAAAGCTAGATTTCCCACTCTCCGTGTCCTTCGACTGAAGTTTAGTAGTGGGAGTACTTGCAGAATCCTTCCTGGTTGATTTAACGATGGATCTCTGGGAAGAGACCTTTTTGAGTTTCTTCTTCTGAGGAGGAGGGGGGATTAGCTCTGGAGATTCGTCACCAGATTCTTCATTAGGAACATTATCCTTTTCTTTCTCCTCTTCACTCTTTCTCTTTTGGACTGTTGGGGGTTTTCGACTTACCTAGTCATGCAGACCAAAGCCAGTTAGTTTTAAAAGGAAAAAATAAATGAGAAGAAAAAAGGATTGTACCTTTGTCGAATGTTTCTTAGCAGCACTTGGTGATGTTTCAAAAGAAGTTTTCTTGGCAGGAATCCTCACGGCCAAGGAAAGAAAGAAGATTCAGAAACAGATATAAGAAACACATGATAATACAGTTAGAATAACAAAAGAAAATTCATGTTTTCTGTGAACACCTTCAAGAATGGGATCTTCCACGCGAACGTGTTCTATTCCAATATGAAGGTGTCCTGGGTATTCGCTCAGATGATACTTAGTCGGAACCACATGCTCAGCAGGTTTTTTGTACTGTTGATGAAGAATTTTCATGAAATCCCCACAAACGAACCAATCTGGAAATGAAGGGCTAAATGCCATGCAAAATTTAGCAGTTGGTAAAGGAGGAAACTTTGGTGGATGACAACTGAAAGCCAGATTATAGCGCGCCTCTGGTCGAATATTTGAAGGCAATGACAATTTTTCAAACTTCTCCGTCAATTTACATTTTAATTCTGCTGCTGCTTCGTGTATGGTTCGACTAAGATCATCAGGTCTATACGCAGTTTCGAAATATTTTTGAAATTTTTGTATCTCCCTAATGTGTCTTTGAATACCTTTTTTGGTCCGATCCTGCACAAAAGCGAAAGCATTTGTTAATTGTGTAGCAAAGGCAGCTACGTCGAAAAATCGGTTGGAATAATAATCTTTCCACCATTCATCGAACTCAGGAGTACATAGGAATGATGGTCGAAAGATCATTGGTCGGATGTCGAGAGAGTCATCAGTCAGTTTCTTCGACAGTTCTTTGCCCTCACCTTCAGTATGAAGGGAGTTGTAGAAGATGATGGATCCTTTCTTGGGGAATATAGGTCGAGGTTTTATCTGGATCAGGCCAAACTATCTAGAAACAAGGTTGGGTTGATAAACTATCAAAGCAATTTGGGTTTTAGTGGCGTTACGGTAAGAAAAAAGGAGCCTAGGGGTTAAGAATGATTCCCAAACATTCAGAAATATATTTTCATCCTTCTGCATTTCCAAAGGCAGTTGTTGGGTAAACCATTTAGGTCCAATTTTTCTATCAGCAAAAGGTGCCATGGTCGAAGTAAACTGATACCTCTTGGCAAACATCATGACATAGCTTTTGAAAGCTTGTCGAAGGCTAATCCCTTCATCAGTTGGCGTTATTTGCACCAACCTTGGTCATTCGACAGTCCTATTTTTCACTTCTTCTTCTTCTACCTCTGGCTCTACAGGGAGAGAAGCTTCAAATGTGGCATTGAGCCATAATTGCAAGAGCCAGAAAGGTCTTGATAAGTTGATTTTACCTTGGGTTTTGGCGTTTTTCAAAAGATGTACGCTCTCACTCAGAGATTCATAAAGGTTCGCCAGAATCATTTCGCTCAAGCATAGTTTTGTGCCTGCATGAAGCTGATTGGCTATGGTGATGAATCTCTTGGCAACTTGGAGGGAGCGAGAGCAGAACACATATTTGGATAGCCACAGAGTCAAAAAGGCTATGTGTTCGACATCTGAGACTTCCGTGGTGCTCTTGTCATGATAATAGGACGTAAATAAAGAGTACGGGGCGAGGCTAGTTTCGAAAGCGATGGTATCTTCGTTCAGGATAGTGGGATCGAAATCTATACCGTTGGGGTGAAGGCCAACGATGGCTGCTGTGTCGAAGAGAGTAGTCGTAACCATCCCACAGGGAAGGTGAAAGGTATTATAAGTACTGTCCCAGAAGTAGAGAGAAGCCAAAAGCATATTTGGGCAGATATTGGGTCCTACTCTCGACAACTGAATAAGGTCGAAAATGCCTACTTCTTTCCAAAAATCCCCTTTAACCTTTTCGATTTTATCTAACCAAGATAAGTAGTCAGAAGGGTCTTTCAACCATGGACAGGTTCTAAATATCCTATTATAATTCAAATAGTTTAAGTTCAACTCTCCAGCATCCGTCGAACTCGATGGGTCATTTTGGTCTACAATTTTCTCCTTAGGCTGAGGTTTCACTCCAGCGCCTATGGGTTTTGTATGGAAATAAGATGGAAAAAATTCTCTTAAACGATCTGGTTTAATTTCTGGATTTGGAAGAGGACCTAACATAGCGTGATAGTTTCCAGAAATAAGAACAAGAATTAATACCTGGGATTTATAGATGCTTTCTTTCTCTTTCTCATTTGGAGGTTCAGGAACATACTGTTGATTTCCAATAGTCATTGGTCCTTTCAAATCGTGCACAGGAGAGAAAGTTGGATCCTGTTTCTTCTTGGAATCTTTGCTGCTTGAAGGTTTTTGAGGAGCCAACAAAGGATTTTTCTCAGGAAATATGAAGGTTTAAGAAATGGGTATGAAGAAAGGAGATTCTGAAGCGTAAAAAGAGTTCAGAGGAAAAAAGGTTTATGGGTATTTATAGGAGGAAGATGATGAAAAACGTTTTAAAATGTTAATGATGATAGTGGGACACGTGGCCGATTTTCATGGTGATGTTGAAGAGGTGGAAGTTGAAAAGAAACCATGATGTGAGGAAATGATGGAAGTAGACTCTGAACGTGGGTTAAACGTGACATTTTGGAGAAAGTGTAATGATGAAATTTGTATTGGAAATTGAGATTACAAAAACTTGGGAATAATGAAATTAAATGACATGACATCAAAACACTGGTTGACAACAAATGACTGTTTCTCCAAAAAACGGTCGAAACATCTTTGCTGGGGGGCAATTTGTATACATGTGTTTTTGACGCCATAGGATTAGTATGCAAAATGGTTCCTTCGACGAAGGACGCCATAAGAGTTGTTCGACATTTCGACAAAATGATGGTTCGACATTTCGACAGGATAATTGCAGATGGAAAAACATCTTTGACAAACACGGATGATGCTATAATATTTCAACAATTCGACAGAGTCTGGAGAAAGACGTCATTTCGACGTGAGGTGTAAATTCGAATTCAAAAGAGTTGTGACGTTTGGCAGAAGACGCGTGGAAGCATCTGGCGAAAGGAAGATAGCCAAGTGTCACAGTTTTAGGATTTGTTCGTTAGTAACAATTGTTTTATTTGTATATAAATAGGATAGTTGTTATCTGAAAAAGTGTGTGAAAATTTACTTGTACAAAATTCCTGCAAACACTCAAAGTACCCGTGTGAGAGAAAAGAGTCAGATTTGGAACATGTATGTGTAAACAAACACCAATTTTTTTGAGGTTTTATTTTATAAAGTTTAAAGTTCTTTACCAATTTCTCTTTACATCTACTAGTCAAGTATCTTTCTGCATTTCTTCTTTCGACACTTTATATTTTGTCAGTTATTTTCTGCCATTTATCTTATCTTGTCAAATTTACATCTATTTAAACGTTTCTAATCAACACCTTTCGACATAAAAAACTTTATAAAGCCAAATGAAAAGTACAAAAAAACCGTTCTAGAGATTTACGAAGTTATTTAGATTTGCACATGTCCTAGGACTTGTGTGGTTGATCCTGCAAGTAACCCAATTCTACAAGTTTTGGTAAATCAGAGGTTGTTCGCCAAAATTCACAGCGAACACATAGTCGGAGCGAAGTGGGCTATTGCAGCAGGTACAGTTGTAGTAGCTATCTCAAATATGACCGTCCTCCCAGGAGGAGTTGCAGGAGTTGGCGAAGCTTGGCTCTATGCGGCCAGGACTGACTCCATCATGGCAGTCAGCCTAGCAATCTCTTCCTTTAAGTCCTTGTTTTCTTACTCGATATGTTCCATTATCTTCGGATGATTTGCCCTGGTATCCACAAATGCAGTAAAGTTGTCCATTGCCTTCCCATCCATTATTTGTGGTATTATCCTGAGCCAACAACCAGGCATTCTGAGTACTAATGACATTCCAAGCAGAAGAAAGCCCCCACTATCCATTCATTATAAGCTGTTGAAAGAGAATTGGGAAAAGAGGTTGTTGAAGTAAAGGAAGTCATGGAGTTAATTAAGGTTGCTGGTCTTATGAAAACTGTTGTTGGTTTACCCCAATGCTATGAGGGCTTAGTAAAAGAGTTCATTGTGAATATCCCTGAGGATATTTATGAAAAGAGCAGCAGGGAATTTTGCAAAGTTTTTGTAAGGGGTAGGTGTGTGAGATTCTCTCCAACTATTATCAATAAGTTCCTAGGGAGAGGAACTGATGGAGGAGTGGATTTAGAGACTACAGACAATGAGGTCTGTAGAACTATCATAGCTGCCCAAGTTAAGGAATGGCCTAGTAGGAATCACCTATCAGCTGGCAAGCTAACTGTCAAGTATGCCATCTTACACAAGATTGGTTCAGCCAACTGGGTGCCTACTAATCATGTCTCTACCATCTCCATTGGTCTTGGAAGAATCATTCATGCAATTGGAACCAGGATAAACTATGACTTTGGAAGGTTTATGTTTGATCAAATTGTCAGACATGCCTCCACAAATGCAGTAAAGCTGCCCATTGCCTTCCCATCCATTATTTGTGGTATTATCCTGAGCCAACAACCAGGCATTCTGAGTACAAATGACATTCCAAGCAGAAGAAAGCCCCTACTATCCATTCATTATAAGCTGTTTGAGGGAAGTCATGTTAATGATGTTGTCATGACATCTGCCAGAGAGGAGTCTGCATCTCAAGGGAGTTTAATTGATCAGTTGAAGGAAACCTGCAAGGAACTGGAAAATGGTATAAGGGTGGCCAAGGCAAGAAAAGAAGCCTTGGAGAGTCTTATTAGGAGCCTAGAAAAGGAAGAAATGGAGAAGGCAGATTCAGATGCAAAAACCTCAAGTGAGAGGTCAAATGATCAGTCTAGTGACAACTCTGAAGGCTTTGAAGGTGAAGATGATACTTCTTCCTCTGATTAGTGGTTCCCCCTTTTGTGTTGAAGTCTGGTATGTAGACGGTGTGAGGTATGTTGTGGTGAAGTTGTGATGGGTGTGTTGTGTTTGAAGACTGTTCTAGTGTTGCTGTTTGGAAGCTGAAGTTTTTATTGTTTTCTGTTTAATTGTGTAATTTGTGGCAGTCTTCATTGATGCCTGTTTGTAATATGTTGGGCTCTTAATGAGTTCCTTGGATTTGTTCATTATCTCAGCTATCACAGTTCTGTGTGATGATGGTTTGTATCTCCTGAATAATTATGTTTTAACATTTTTAATGTTATAACATCTGATCTGACATTCTCTACTAGGCTAATTGACATTTATTTTATCTAATTGGTCACCTTTGGTCTATTTTGACTAAAAATGGGGAAAGTGTTTATGTGGAGCTGGAGTTGTGAGGAGATGTATGTGGTTGGACAGATGGACAACTATTGTTAAACAGAATGTTGTTCTGTTTACAGATGTCAAAGGGGATGTCACAGGTGGTGATGTTGAAGCAGATGTCAGAATGACATTCTGATTGTTACAGGTATTGTGGTTACAGGTGTTATTATTATCAAAGGAGATGAATGCACAGATTTAGGGGGAGAAGAAGTACCCTTGTGCATTTGTGTGTCTTACTAGTTGCATCCATAACTAGTAATTCTGTTTGTGTTGCACAGATTTAGGGGGAGGAGAAGTACCCTTGTGCATGTGTGTATTACTAGTAGCTATAACTAGTAATTGTATTTGCTTCTACTGCTGATTAAACTACTGTTATGTTGTTTAACTGCTGATAGTTTTCTTGTGAACAAAAAGGACAGATATATGGTTTAGCCAAAATTTGCCAAAGGGAGAGTTTGTTGGTTCTAAGTGTTGGCAACAATTTTGGTAAAACAAAGAGTGTTCACAAGATGTTATGTGAGATGTCTTAATATGAGATATCTTATGTACCTGTTGGAGTTCAAGAACATGATCATGCAGGATTGTATCAGAATGTCATAATGACATTGCATCTGATGATATGTACCTGCTGGAGTTCAAATGGGAGACATGATCATGCAGGATTGTTTCAGAATGTCATAATGACATGACATCTGATATGGTTGTACCTGCTGGAAGTTATAAATGGAATTATGGAGTTATGCAGGAATTGTTCCAGGATGTCAGACCCGATGTCATGACATCATGTACACAGAACATTCAGTATGAATGTCTGGTGTTTTGTGATTGCACAATTAATGGCAATCTATGTATGATTGAAGATCTGATTTGCAGGCGCATTCAATCATGGATTACAACCTGATTTATTTATTTTCCAAGGAGATCTAACCAGCTGTCATGAGAAGATTTGATTGGAAAATAGATTTAGGGTTTTCAAGATGTCCAAGCCCAGCTGAAAGTTTCTATAAAAAGGGACTTGGAAAACCTGTTTTTACACACAACCAGTACTGAGCGAAATACTGAGAGAGAGCTAGGGTTTGTGTCTTGTTTAGTCGTAAGACTTGTAAGCCATTCAAGTCATCCATTGATGATTGAATTGGTCTGATTTGTGGTTGTAATTTGTCACTCTAAAGCTGCTAAGCAAGAGTGTGTGTCTACTTGATCAAAGTTGTGAAGCAAGATCAAGTGTGTGTCTTCTTGATCAAAGCTATTAAGCAAGATCAAGAGTGTGTCTTCTTGATTGAAACTGTGAAGGAAAATCAAGAGTGTGTTATTGAAAAGTGATTTCTTTTCTCAAGGGATTGTTGTTTAAAGTCACAGGTGTGATTGTAAGGAAGTGAGTGGGTTCTCATATCTAAGAGTGCTTAGGTAGAAATTGCATGGGTAGAGATTAGGTGAGAAAGACTGTAACTTGTTGAAGTATACGGAGAGTCTTTAAACTGATTCTATTTTAGTGAATTTCCTTCCTGGCTTGGTAGCCCCCAGATGTAGGTGAGTTGGACCGAACTGGGTTAACAATTTCTTGTGTATCTTACATTACTATTCTCTATCTTTATTCTGTTTGCATTACTCAGATATTAGTGTCATGACATTACCTTCGACATCTCATATCTGATACCAGAATTTCAATTGGTATCAGAGCAAGCATCCTGCTCTGGTTCTGGGTGAGATCTAGGGGAAATACTTTCTAGTACAACGGAGAGAGATGGAGGATCTGTTCACAGGCCACCAATTTTGGATGGATCTAACTATGACTATTGGAAACCTCGAATGGTAGCCTTCTTAAAATCTCTGGATAATAAGGCTTGGAAGGCTATGTTAACAGGACGGGTTCATCCAGTAATTACTAAGGAAGGAGCAACAACAACTAACAAGAAGCCTGAAGAACAATGGTCCAAGGAGGAGGATGATCTAGCCCTTGGAAATTCTAAAGCATTAAATGCCATATTCAATGGACTAGACAAGAACATCTTCAGGTTGATAAACAATTGTGAAGTGGCTAAAGATGCTTGGGACATTCTCAAAACCACTCATGAAGGCATAACTAGGGTTAAAATGTCTAGACTACAGCTGCTCACCTCCAAGTTTGAAAATCTAAGGATGGAAGAAGATGAAAACATACATGAATTTCTAATGAGCATTCTTGAAATTGCTAATGCCTCAGGAGCCCTGGGAGAGAAGATGTCAGATGAGAAGCTGGTAAGGAAAATACTCAGGTCACTCCCTAAGAGATTTGCTATGAAAGTAACAGCCATAGAAGAATCGCAAGACATCTCCAACATGAGAGTTGATGAGCTAATTGGTTCCCACCAAACATTTGAGATGGGATTAAATGATGGTTCTGAAAAGAAAACCAAAAGCATGACCTTCATGTCAAACACAGAAGATGAAAACAGTCAGGATATTAATGAAGACTTGTCAAAAGAAGTAGCAATGTTGGGAAGACAGTTCAACAGACTGTTAAAAAAGATGGATGTAAGGTCCAAGGCTAATGTCAATAACATCTCACCTGACATTAGTAGATCCAACAATGCTGAAAAAAGAGCAAGGTCGGATGATAAGCCCAAAGAAGGAAAAGAAGTACAGTGCTATGAATGTGATGGGTATGGACACATTAGAACTGAATGTGGAACCTACCTCAAGAAGCAAAAGATGAGTCTTGCTGCCACTTGGTCTGATGAGAGTGAAACAGATGAAGCTGCAAATCTGGTAACTGCCTTGACAGGAAGATGGGGTTCTGATGAAGACTCAAGTGATAATGAAGTAATCTTTGAAGAGTTGGCCTATACCTACAGAAAGTTGTGTCACAAACGTGTAGAGCTATGTAAACAGGTTGAAAGCCAGAAGAAGGAAAGAATTCAACTTGAGAATGAGAAGGTAGAACACTTGGAAACCATCTCTAAATTAAGAACAGAAGCAGTGGTTCTGAATGCCAAGCTAAAAGTTGAAAGTCAGAAGATAGTACAGCTGGAGAATGAAAAGGCAGACCATGTGGAAACCATCTCCAAGTTAAAAACTGAAGTTGTGTTCTTAAATTCAAAACTAGAAGAGATGACCAAGTATGTAAGGATGTTAAACAATGGATCTGACTCCTAAGATAAAATTCTCCAAACTGCATTAATAACAGGAGACAAATATGGCATTGGGTATAATAAATCTAAGCCTGAGAGCAGTTACACTGGTTGCAAACCTCAAGCCAAACCTAAGTGCAGCCATAGTAAAAGAAAACCTGTGATGTCACATCATATGTCACAACATTAGAGGAGAAGACAGCAGAAAGGGAAACATCAAAGATGGAGATGCCATTACTATGGGAAATTTGGTCACCTGAATCCCTTCTGTTATAAGCTGTATGGTTATCCTAGCCCTATTCATCATCAGATTCACTATCAACCTAGACCCAAGCAGCACAGGCCTATCAACAAGAAGCTATGGGTTCCTAAGACTAATATTACAAGTCTAATAGCTCACATTCCCCTCAGAATATTAGCCAAAGAAGAGTGGTATTTTGATAGTGGATGTTCTAGACATATGACTGGAAACATAGACTTGATAACTGATCTTCATCCTCATGCCATAAGCCATGTAACCTTTGGTGATGGAGCAAAGGGTGAAATAAAGGGGATAAGCAAGCTTAACTGTCCTGGAGTTCCTAAACTTGACAATATCCTACTTGTTAAGGGCTTGACTGCAAAGCTAATAAGCATCAGTCAACTATGTGACCAAGGTCTGAATGTTAACTTCACCAAATCTGAATGTCTAATTTCTAACAAAGACAGTGAAGTAATTATGAAAGGAATCAGGACCAAAGACAACTGTTACATGTGGATCTCTCAAATTGATTATTCCTCAAAGTGTACCAATGTCAAAGAAGAATGGATGAAGATGAGTATAGCTGCTAGAGGAACTCTCAAGAGTGATGAAAGACAAGTCTGTGGGAAATGTCAGACAAGGATGTCACACCAGAAGCTCAGACTTAAACTCACTTTTCAAAGGAGAAAAGGTCATGATGACCCAAATAGTTGAGAAGTTAGATCAAATAAGTAGACATGTGACTAGTCATATGCAGTCTGAATTTGGAAAGAGCTTTGTTGGAATTGGGCTACCTGACAAGCAGATAGAAGGGCCTATGTATCTCTCTAAAATAAAAAGTGCCAAGGGCAAAGTTGAGAAAATTGAGATGGAGAGTGAAAGGACACGTGCTCCTGCATATTTGAGAGATGAAAATGGAGTTTATGCTGAAGATATAGCAGATAGTAGCAGCTGTTCTCAATAAGGATGGTTGAAACTACTAATGATTGCATACAATGTCACACACGATGTCATGACATTGTATTATGACAACCAGAATGCTACAACTACGTCCAAAAATTCTATTCAGCATAGTTGGACCAAACACATCATTTGCTGTCATCACTCCATTAGAAAATCTGTGGAAAACAAATTCATAACTCTAAAGCATGAAATGCATTCAGGTGACAAGCTTGCAAGAGATTTGAATGATAATCAACTTGAATATGTAAGAAGGAAATTAGGGATTTTGATTCTTAAGAAATTATGGCAATTAATGTGGAGTGGAAAAGATAACAAAAATATTGTCTGCCCAATTAAAAGAAAGAGCCACATTAATGATGAATCATTCCCTAACATTGGAAATAGTACCTATGTCATTTGTACACGCTACATGAACACAACTCTTTCCATCTTCATAAAACTTCTCAGAGAACCTCTGCTAGGGCAAAGAATTTTCTCTCAAAAATCCAACAATATGTCTTAACATCCTTCATCGTCTGGATCAAAACCCACTCAGCATGCAAGGACTCCCTCCATGTAGTTTCTAGATGATGACGTGATAGGTGTTATTCCTCTCAGCGTGATACCAGGTGACGCCCCAGATTCTTCTTACATGGCTGGAAGTAAGCAAGGTAACACTCCTAAAAATTCTCCTCATAAAGATGACATACACTTTACTGGTCGTACTATTAGAAACCTAGTTACTAGGATTCTAAATGAAGAACAAGCAGAAAAGGGTGCTTCTACCCTTTTATCCAGAAGGGACCCCTCCCCTGAGGTGAAAACCCAAGCTGAGAAAGACGATGACTCATCCAAGTCAAAAAAGGAAGTAGCTGCTGAGGGATTATGTTCTCTTGGTAAAAACTTACCTAAAAAAAACCAGCAAGAATGTCTCATGAAACTGTTGAGGAGATTATTGATTTGGAGGAAGAAAGTTCTAAAGAAGAGGATGACACTTTGGTCAATCTTGTAAAACCAAGTGTAGCTAAGAAACTGAGAACCAGAAAAGGGAAGACTATGGCTGAGATGAGGACAACAAGAAGAGAGAAAAAGGTGGCTGGTGTAGGACCCTCCAAGTCTTGGAGTAAAGTTGAGGTTAGAAAGAGGAAAGAAAGAGAGAGTTCTGACTCTGAAGAGGATGTCGAAGAGGATGTCTCAGACATCACCCCTGCTAAAAAGTAAGCTGTTAAGAAGTCTCCAGGCAAAATTGTTGCTGTCCACTTAGACAATATCTCCTTTCACTTAGAAGATGGTGCTGCCAAATGGAAGTTTGTCATTCAGAGGAGGGTAGCTGTTGAAAGAGAATTGGGAAAATAGGCTGTTGAAGTAAATGAAGTCATGGAGTTAATTAAGGTTACTGGTCTTATGAAAAGTGTTGTTGGTTTACCCCAATGCTATGAGGGGTTAGTAAAAGAGTTCATTGTGAATATCCCTGAGGATATTTATGAAAAGAGCAGCAGGGAATTTTGCAAAGTTTTTGTAAGGGGTAGGTGTGTGAGATTCTCTCCAACCATTATCAACAAGTTCCTAGGGAGAGGAACTGATGGAGGAGTGGATTTAGAGACTACAGACAATGAGGTCTGTAGAACTATCACAGTTGGCCAAGTTAAGGAATGGCCTAGTAGGAATCACCTATCAGCTGGCAAGCTAACTGTCAAGTATGCCATCTTACACAAGATTGGTTCAGCCAACTGGGTGCCTACTAATCATGTCTCTACCACATCCATTGGTCTTGGAAGAATCATTCATGCAATTGGAACCAGGATAAACTATGACTTTGGAAGGTTTATGTTTGATCAAATTGTCAGACATGCCTCCACAAATGCAGTAAAGTTGTCCATTGCCTTCCCATCCATTATTTGTGGTATTATCCTGAGCCAACAACCAGGCATTCTGAGTACTAATGACATTCCAAGCAGAAGAAAGCCCCCACTATCCATTCATTATAAGCTGTTGAAAGAGAATTGGGAAAAGAGGTTGTTGAAGTAAAGGAAGTCATGGAGTTAATTAAGGCTGCTGGTCTTATGAAAACTGTTGTTGGTTTACCCCAATGCTATGAGGGGTTAGTAAAAGAGTTCATTGTGAATATCCCTGAGGATATTTATGAAAAGAGCAGCAGGGAATTTTGCAAAGTTTTTGTAAGGGGTAGGTGTGTGAGATTCTCTCCAACTATTATCAACAAGTTCCTAGGGAGAGGAACTGATGGAGGAGTGGATTTAGAGACTACAGACAATGAGGTCTGTAGAACTATCATAGCTGCCCAAGTTAAGGAATGGCCTAGTAGGAATCACCTATCAGCTGGCAAGCTAACTGTCAAGTATGCCATCTTACACAAGATTGGTTCAGCCAACTGGGTGCCTACTAATCATGTCTCTACCATCTCCATTGGTCTTGGAAGAATCATTCATGCAATTGGAACCAGGATAAACTATGACTTTGGAAGGTTTATGTTTGATCAAATTGTCAGACATGCCTCCACAAATGCAGTAAAGCTGCCCATTGCCTTCCCATCCATTATTTGTGGTATTATCCTGAGCCAACAACCAGGCATTCTGAGTACTAATGACATTCCAAGAAGAAGAAAGCCCCCTACTATCCATTCATTATAAGCTGTTTGAGGGAAGTCATGTCAATGATGTTGTCATGACATCTGCCAGAGAGGAGTCTGCATCTCAAGGGAGTTTAATTGATCAGTTGAAGGAAACCTGCAAGGAACTGGAAAATGGTATAAGGGTGGCCAAGGCAAGAAAAGAAGCCTTGGAGAGTCTTATTAGGAGCCTAGAAAAGGAAGAAATGGAGAAGGCAGATTCAGATGCAAAAACCTCAAGTGAGAGGTCAAATGATCAGTCTAGTGACAACTCTGAAGGCTTTGAAGGTGAAGATGATACTTCTTCCTCTGATTAGTGGTTCCCCCTTTTGTGTTGAAGTCTGGTATGTAGACGGTGTGAGGTATGTTGTGGTGAAGTTGTGATGGGTGTGTTGTGTTTGAAGACTGTTCTGGTGTTGCTGTTTGGAAGCTGAAGTTTTTATTGTTTTCTGTTTAATTGTGTAATTTGTGGCAGTCTTCATTGATGCCTGTTTGTAATATGTTGGGCTCTTAATGAGTTCCTTGGATTTGTTCATTATCTCAGCTATCACAGTTGTGTGTGATGATGGTTTGTATCTCCTGAATAATTATGTTTTAACATTTTTAATGTTATAACATCTGATCTGACATTCTCTGCTAGGCTAATTGACATTTATTTTGTCTAATTGGTCACCTTTGGTCAATTTTGACTAAAAAGGGGGAGAAGTGTTTATGTGGAGCTGGAGCTGTGAGGAGATGTATGTGGCTGGACAGATGGACAACTATTGTTAAACAAAATGTTATTCTGTTTACAAATGTCAAAGGGGATGTCACGGGTGGTGATGTTGAAACAGATGTCAGAATGACATTCTGATTGTTACAGGTGTTGTGGTTACAGGTGCTGTTATTATCAAAGGAGATGAATGCACAGATTTAGGGGGAGAAGAAGTACCCTTGTACATTTGTGTGTCTTACTAGTTGCATCCATAACTAGTAATTCTGTTTGTGTTGCACAAATTTAGGGAGAGGAGAAGTACCCTTGTGCATGTGTGTATTACTAGTAGCTATAACTAGTAATTGTATTTGCTTCTGCTGCTGATTAAACTACTGTTATGTTGTTTAACTGCTGATAGTTTTCTTGTGAACAAAAAGGACAGATATATATTTTAGCCAAAATTTGCCAAAGGGGGAGTTTGTTGGTTCTAAGTGTTGGCAGCAATTTTGGTAAAACAAAGAGTGTTCACAAGATGTTATATGAGATGTCTTAACATGAGATATCCTATGTACCTGCTGGAGTTCAAGAATATGATCATGCAGGATTGTATCAGAATGTCATAATGACATGGCATCTGATGATGTGTACCTGCTGGAGTTCAAATGGAAGACATGATCATGCAGGATTGTTTCAGAATGTCATAATGACATGACATCTGATATGGTTGTACCTGCTGGAAGTTATAAATGGAATTATGGAGTTATGCAGGAATTGTTCCAGGATGTCAGACCCGATGTCATGACATCATGTACACAGAACATTCAGTATGAATGTCTGGTGTTTTGTGATTGCACAATTAATGGCAATCTATGTATGATTGAAGATCTGATTTGTAGGCACATTCAATCATGGATTACAACCTGATTTACTTATTTTCCAAGGAGATCTAACCAACTGTCATGAGAAGATTTGATTGGAAAATAGATTTAGGGTTTTCAAGATGTCCAAGCCCAACTGAAAGTTTCTATAAAAAGGGACTTGGAAAACCTATTTTTACACACAACCAGTACTGAGCGAAATACTGAGAGAGAGCTAGGGTTCGTGTCTTGTTTAGTCGTAAGACTTGTAAGCCATTCAAGTCATCCATTGATGATTGAATTGGTCTGATTTGTGGTTGTAGTTTGTCACTCTAAAGCTGCTAAGCAAGAGTGTGTGTCTACTTGATCAAAGTTGTGAAGCAAGATCAAGTGTGTGTGTCTTCTTGATCAAAGTTGTTAAGCAAGATCAAGAGTGTGTCTTCTTGATTGAAACTGTGAAGTAAAATCAAGAGTGTGTTATTGAAAAGTGATTTCTTTTCTCAAGGGATTGTTGTTTAAAATCACAGGTGTGATTGTAAGGAAGTGAGTGGGTTCTCATATCTAAGAGTGCTTAGGTAGAAATTGCACGGGTAGAGATTAGGTGAGAAAGACTGTAACTTGTTAAAATTTACGGAGAGTCTTTGAACTGATTCTATTTTAGTGAATTTCCTTCCTAGCTTGGTAGGCCCTAGATGTAGGTGAGTTGGACCGAACTGGGTTAACAATTGCTTGTGTATCTTGCATTACTATTCTCTATCTTTATTCTGTTTGCATTACTTAGATATTAGTGTCGTGACATTACCTTCGACATCTCATATCTGATACCAGAATTTCAGATATTGAGAATGTACGAGAACGGATCAACCGCGAATCAAGGGTTTGTTGTAAATCACGAGCATGGAGTCTCAGTTAAGAACCACCCAAATGAGAGTGTACTATGGTTAAACCTGACAATCATGTTCTAAAAAAGGGTCCCCATAGTCATCATCTCATCTTTCGGATATTATCGGATAAAACGACTACTCGTTCTCCAAAAATATTCTCAAGAGGGACTCTTATGAGTGTAGCATCGCGTAACAATCATATCAAATCTTACACTTGAACGACCTTCACACTTCGTCCTAAAATAGGCCAAGATGGGCTAGGTATCTAAGGTCCTTGGCTTCTAAGGTTTATATTGGAAAAAGTAATGCCAAACCACGACTACTCGTGTGACATTATTAATCCCAATAAGACCTCCACCAAGTGAATCGGCTTGCAAGTCAACTTGATAAGGAATAACTCCACACAAGTCAACAAGACTATGTCATTCTCCTATCACAAGTTCACTCAAGTTCGGGTATAGAACTCATCTCACAAGAAACCACCAAGCATACAAGCAATTTATATCAAGCAATTCATACATTACAAACAATACAGTCATCCCAAATTTGCACAAAAATATGTCACCAATAAATATAAACATACAACACACATAAGCAAAAAGTAGGCTAAACCCACTAGAGAATCTTCCCCAGCAGAGTCGCCACTTTTCTGTAGCGGGGTTTTCGTTACCTTTAGGTTTATTGACTAAACCAAAAGTAAACATACAATTCGAGTCGCCACCGCACTTTTATTTGTCCAAAGGAAAGGCTAAAAAGCGAACAAAAGCCAAGGTAAGAAGTTTTATCAAATCAAAAACTAATAAAAATGTCAGAGATCTAGGTAAGGGGATTGGTTATGAAATGGGAAGGTTTTACGCACCCAAAACATCCTTAGTACTCTAAGGGAGCCCTTTTTGCAAAATATGTGTTGTAGGTTGGTATTTGTGAAAATATTTGTGCAAAAGATTGGAGGGATGAGAAGAGAATAGATTATATTTACAAATTTGATTGTTTGAATGGATGAACCCATTGCCTACATACCATCACAAAGGAGGACCAAAACCTCGTAGTTCGGGGTAAAAATCACAAAGATTGGTGAATTGATTTAATCAAAAGCCTTAAGGTCTTTTGTTATCAAAGGGAGAAAACTCAACCTAAACCAATAATCCACCATGTGAGGAAGGCTTCAACATACTAGTGAGGGGTTAACCCTATAATAAGCATGGAAGACTTATAATCCAATCACTAAGGATGAGGTGAGATTTACATCAACCACTATGATAACTCAAACCTATGACTAATGTTTATGAAAAGTTTTAACAAAGGTGGCCTTTGGAACCACAAAAACAACTTGAAGTGAGCTGTATTTACAAGTTAGAGGTATTTACAAAATGAAGTCAAAGTTGGATTAAGATTCATTCATAATAAGTACTAATGAAAAGATTTTGAAAAGTCAAAGGCATAAGGCCTAGGTTTCTAGTTTGAAACAAAGTCAAAGTTTGCAAGAAAAGATTTTGGCTTGGTTAGAGTGAGGAGAATAAGAGAAGGGCTAGTCCTGAAGCATATAAAGATAAAGGGAGAAAGATAAACCCTTGGAGTTCCTTTTCTTGAAGTCATAGAGATGACTCAAGATGCTCCTTTCCTTTGGACTTAGCAAACAAACAAGCAATCGCATAATTTGGATTCAAGCTCCTAGGATCTCCATTTGGCTTGTCTCCCTTAACTTGGCTACTCATGACAATGGTCCTTTTACACAATCTCAAAGTGGAATCCCTATCACACAAGAGCAAACATCAAAAAGTTCACAACACCATAAGAGGAATAGACAAAGAATAAGTTTGGATGAGAAGTCTTTTAAAGTCAACTTTGAAATTTAGCATTCTAAAGACACGAGGCCTAGTTGCTCTTCAACAAGTCTAGCATTCTAAAGGCATGAGGCCTAGTTGCTCTTGAACTCCTTTAAGCATGGGTATGTCCTAATTCTAAGTCTTTTCTCCTTTTTGCATTGGGTTCACACAAAACAAAGACAAAACAATCACAAGACAACAATATATTTATATACAATAATGAGCTCAAATGAGCAAAAGAAAAATGGCATAAACATAAAATATGTGCTCAAGTGAGCAAAATGAAAAGCAATATGAATAAATGAGCAAGAAATAAATGGCATTAAAAGTAAAGGGCAAGAAATTAAATGCTCAAATTAAAGTTAGTAATTAGTGAAGTTATGTTAGTTTGTCATAAGACAATGTAGCGCTATGTTAAGCAATCGTAAGTAGACTAATGTAGTAGTCACACCTATCTGTGGCCGGTCAATAAAACTATAGGCAAATAAACACAAGTTAGAGGTTATGACTAGTAAGCCAAGCTCCACAAACTTGCCATGCCAAAATAAAAGGGGGACGGACCTTGTATGGACTTTAGGTTTTTTGCTTGACCAAGAAGCAACCTATCTTGGACACAAAGCAACTCACTTGATCTTGGATCAAGTTGAGTTTGGTTTGGATCAAAGAAGGTTAAACCTCTCATTTGTCAAGACCAACCAAAAGACATTAACTCATTGGCTAAATTATGAAAAGAAATGGGATGAAGATGAAATGGATGGAAAGAGAATTCAAATGTCAAACTCAATTGATCAAATGTGAACCAAGTCATCATCAATCAATGCCAAACACAAAAGAAATGAAGATTACAAGTCAACAAGTCAACCATAATTTTTTTTGGTAATTTTTGAATTAAAAATAAATGCAAAATAAAATAAACAAAATATGGTCAAACCTCAAATTTAATTCAAATCAACTTCAACAAGTCCAATTAAATTCTCATAGGTCTAACATGGTTAAACATACTTTGACAAATTTTCTCAATAATTTTTTAAATCAGAAACTATTTTAAAATAATTAAAAACAATAAAAATAACACAATATGAATTAAAATCTCAAATAAATCTCAAATCAAATAAGAAATTGATGAGACTATTTTTCATTGACTTGTCATGATCCATAGGTGTTAGAAAAATATTTTTTTGGATTTTTCAAATATCAGAAAGTAATTAAAAATGAATTAAAACTATTAAAAACCAAATAATTCACAAAAAATATTAAATGAAGTCACAAAAATAATTAAAAATCAAAATATGAAACTAGATTTTTCAAGAATTTTTTTGGCATTGGTCTCATATTTTTGTGACTTCAAATAAAATATTTATGAATTTTTGAAAATAAAAGGAATTAACTGAAATTAAAAGAAAATAGGAATAATAGAAAAATCCAGCGCCACAGGATCAATTCATTAATTGACGTGGCAAGGGATCAAAGGCTCAGAGGTGCGGATGCATGGTGAACTCAAGTCAAGCGCGCAACACATTGCATTAAAATAAGTAAACACATTGGATGGTCAAGATTATAACGTTGAGACACGATCCAAAGGCTGGGAAGCATACACGTGGGGATGGTGGTGGAAACCACCATCTTCTCCGGTGATCCAACAAGTTCCGGCCACCACGCGCAGGGAAAAAGTTTGTAATAAAAATGAAATTTAAGGACATCAAAATGAAGCTCAAGTGATGTACATCACCACTGTAACCATGGATCATCCTCACTCTTCCTATTTAGAGAGAAATGTGAGATGGAAGATCATGGTATGTCAACTGGAATGGCACAATTTGAACAATTAAAACCACCACTGGCCTGCCTCAAGTGAGAGGACTTCAGAAAACCACACAAACCAAAGAAAATCACATTGAATTGCAAGATCTAGATCAAAAAAGTTTGAGGTTCTACCTCTGAAATGGAGCTTCAAATGCCACGAATTCCTCAAGATCTTGATCTGCTTTTGCTCTGGAAGTGTGATGGAGATGATAGGTTAAGGAATTGAGCTTTGAAAATCAACTAATGATGTTGAATTTCAAGCTTGAAAAAGAGAATGAAAACTGAAAATTCCTTTAGTGAGGGTTGGGATTTCAATTTTGCAGCACTTCAGGTCTCCACTTGGTTGAAAACTGAATAGGATTGAGCTCTTATTTATAGCTGAAATGTGGCTGAGATCATGCTTCCCTCGTGTGCATGGGATTTGAATTCTCCTTGCATGGGCCTGTACAGGCACATGTAAGGCCCAATGATGGGTGATACACCATGTTGAGATCAACTGGAATTGAATTGTCCATGCAATTGTGATGGAAATAGCTTGCACATGAAGTTACAACATGAAAAATGCAAAAATGACCATAAAGAGAAAGCTCTTTGAAACTCACACATGGAAAGTCCAAAAAAGTAATATGAGCAATGGTTGGAAAGCCCTTGAAATAAGGAACAAAAGTCATGTTGGGCAAAAATTCATTTGGCATTTGGAAATTAGTGAAAACTGGCTGTGAAAGTTTGGGCACAAAACATGTCTAGGTCACCCTTTGAAAATTTTCACCAAAAGCAAACCTCTTCAAGCCCCTCTGTTTCTATGATGCAAGATTTAAATGGAAAAACTTCCAACATCAAAGTTGTATATATTTTCAAGATGATAAATTTAGACTCAAAATTTGCATCATTTGGATTTTTCATGAGAAAGTTATGGTCACTTGAAGTTGGGAACTTTTTCAAATTCAATGACTTAGGTCCAAAGTGACCTATAATGTTTTGTATTATTACATGTATTTATTTTAGGATTATGAAATTTTGTCCAACATAGCATTTGAATTAGATATCTTAAGATTTACAATGCATTTGGTCTCACATTAAAATTATAAAAATTAAGGAAGCTAGGTCCTTGGGAAGTTGACCTAAAATTAGGGTTTCAGTCAAAATGACCTATAATGTTTTGAAATGAATGATGACCTTAAAAGTTCCAAATGTACTTTTGATGAACATGAAAGTTGTTCATATGGTTCTTAAGAAGATTGTTTATCTTGGGGTCATCTTCATTTGACAAATATATTAAAATTTGTATCTCAGTGACCTTCAGTTTAGTCAGATGACTTGACTGGTCAACCTTTCAAGGCCAAACTTCCAATCTTGATGAATAAATGACTGAGGGGCCTCACATAGGCTCATATATGCATAAAATAATGAATGAAAGAACTTACCTTGATTAAATTTGATCATAGGTTGAGATTGCTTCATGAGTAAGGCTCAGTCAAAGCATAGTTGAATTAGGGTTTCCTTGGGAAACAATCCTCAAGCCCTTTGGGTTATCTTGATCAAATTGGAAAATTGCGATACTTGGGAGACATATATGATAATTAAGAGCTTTGTGGACCATTTTCATGCTTGCTTTCATCTTCATCTAGCCATTTCATTGAGCTTAGGAGCCTCCTAGGAGCATGGGAGCACATGATCACTTGAGCTTCAAAACAAAAAGAGTTAGTGACATATTTTTGTGCTTTTGGTTAGTAAACAAATAGGAAAAGAAATAATATATAATACAAGCATGCTTGGTGGTCTCAACACACTCAAATAAGTCCCAACCCTAGGGTTAAGAAGCCAAACATGTTATGATCCTTGAGGCAATGCACTTGTGCAATAACATGATGCCATGAGGGATCTTAGGGTCAAAATTAGGGTCTTACAATTTGCATCTTAAAGGAATGAAGAGGATCATATCTGTTGAAGTTGTCAGAGGAATCCCAAAATTAAAGAGTGATGAAGGAATATTTCTGGGCTACTCAACAAACAGCAGAACCTTTGGAATTTTTAATTCCAGAATAAAAGTTATGATGGAATCTATCAATGTTGTTATTGATGATCAAGAGACTGATGTCACAGACGACGTTGAAACATTTCTGAATGATGCCCCAGCTGATCTCCTGGACAAAAGTAATGAGAGTGAGTTCACTAAAGCTGAACCTGAAGCTAATAAAGTTAACAAGGGACCCTTTATCAGAATTCAGAAGGATCATCTTAAAGATCTCATTATAGGAGACCCAAATAAAGGGGTCACCACTAGATCAAGGGAAGTGATCTCAGATGCCTGTTTTGTGTCCAAGATTGAGCCTAAGAATGTCAAAGAAGCCTTAACTGATGAATTCTGGATCAATGCCATGCAGGAAGAGTTAGGCCAATTCAAGAGAAATGAAGTGTGGGAATTGGTTCCAAGACCTGAAGGAATAAATGTTATTGGAACAAAGTGGGTTTACAAGAATAAATCTGATGAAAAAGGCGTGGTGTTACCACGAAAAATCTCTAAGGCATACTGAAAGCATAATTAATGAAGGAGTCCTGGGAATTTGGGGGTTATACCCCATCAAAGGATGAAGAGGTATGGGAGGAAAATGTAGCGGGGTATTCGTTACCATTAGAGATATTGACTAAATCCAAGGTAAATCATACAAGTCGAGTCGCCACCGCACTTCTATTTATCCAAAGAATGGTTAGAAAGCGAACAAAAACCTAAAAGTTTTAACAAAAACTAGTAAAAGAGAAACAGAGATCTGGGTAAGGGGGTTGGTTATGTAATGGGAAGGTGTTAGGCACCCAAAACATCCTAGGTACTCCTAGGGAGCCCTTTTCACACTTGTTGTAAGGTTGTTGTTTTGTGAAAAATTTGTTTGTGCAAACATGATTGGAGAGATGAGAAAAGAATGTACAAGTTATTTACATTTTGTGTTTGGATGGATAAACCCATTGCCTACGTACCATCTTGAAAAAGATTAGGATCAAAACCTCGTAGTTCGGGGTAAAAATCTCAAATGAGTTGGTGAATTGATTGGTCCAAAAGCCTTAAGGTCTTTTTTTATCAAAGGGAGAAAACTCAACCAAACCACAAATCCACCATGTGAGGATAGCTTCAACATGCTAGTGAGGGGTTAACCCTATAATAAGCATGGAAGACTCATTGTCCATCACTAACGATATATGTGAGTATTACATCTACCACAAGGATAACTCAAACCTAATAGCTAAAGGTTATGGAAAATTTGATCAAGAAAGTGGCCATTGGAACCACAAAAATACATTTGAATGGGTTATATTTACCAATTAGAAGCATATACAAAAATGGTCAAAGTTGACTTAAAAATTCAATTCAGAATAAGTGTTATGAAAAGAAGGTTTGAAAATCAAAAGCATAAGGCTTAGGTTTCTAATGTTTGAAAATAATGGTTGAATGTTTGCACAAAGAGTTTTGGCTTGGGTTAGAGTGGAGAGAAGAAGAAGAAGAGCTAAAGTCCTAAGCAAAGTAAAAAGAGGAAGGATAAAGAAACAAAACCACAATGGAGTTCCTTTCTTGAGATCATATAGATGATCCAAGTAGCTCCCATCCTTTGGAATAAGCAATCACACAAAGCATAAGCAATCATTAAACAAGCCTCTTAAGAGATCCTCAATGTGTCTTGTATCTTTCACTTTGGATGAACATGGCAATGGTCCTCCAATTTGAGCTCTCATAGAATTCCCTAGCACAAAAGCACACACATCAAAAGTTTCATGAAGTAAACCAAGGATGGACAAGAGTGAGTTTAGAGATTTGGTCCATATTCATCATTAAGGTCCTTTTACTCCAATTTTGCATAGGGAATGTCCTAGAATCTAAGTCCATTTCTCCATTCTTTGCATAGGGTATGTCCTAGAATCTAAGTCCATTTCTTTGCATTTGGTTCTCAACAATCAAAACAAAACACAACCATAAAAAATATATACACAATTATGTGCTCAAGTGAGCAAAAGGCAAATGGCATTAACATAAACATGGGCTCAAGTGAGCAAAGAGAAAAGCAAATGGATAATATGTGCAAGAATAGTAAATTGCATAAAAGTAAAGAGCAAGAAGTAAATGTTAATTGTTAATGGTTAGTGTTAGTAGTTAGTGTGCCATAAGGCAAATTTAGCGTTATGTTAAGCAATCGTAATTGGACTTATGTAGAAGTCACAACTATCTGAGGCCGGTCAATAATAATGTAGGCAACAACACAAGTTAGAAGTCTTGATTAGTGAACCAAGTTCCAACAACTTGTCATGCCAAAAAGAAAATGAGAATTGATATTGTATTGGTTTAAGCCTTTTGCATGATTTAGAAAACAACCTATCCTTAATGCAAAGCCATTCACTTGATCAATTGATCAAGATGAATTAGATTTGAATCAAGGAAGATTAAGTCTCCCTAATCAATGCTAACTTATCAACCCTCAACTCATTGATAAAAAAGGAAGAAGAAAGAAGAAGAAGAAGATGAAGAATGGATAAGGAAATGGAAAGATCAAAATGCATAAAATGAAACAACATGTACCAATCCATATGTATTGACCAAATGACATTGAAAGTCAAAGTCAAACAATGATAAATCAGAAATGAGATGAAGATTGGAGATCAAACAATAAGCAAAATATTTTTGGCATTTTTTATATTAAAATAAACTTGAATTAAAATAAAAGAAAGGTCAAACTTCAAAATTACTTCAAATCAACCTTGAAAGGTCCAAGTAATTTATCCCAAGTTCAACAAGGTCAAACAAAGTTTGACAAAAAATTTCAGCATTTTTAAAAGTCAGAAACTAATTTTAATCAATTAAAAATGAATAAAAATAGCCTAATTAAACTAAAATCTCAAATAAATCTCAAATCAATTAAAAAATTGATGAGAATATTTTTCATAGATCCATCATCATTCAAATAGGTTAGGAAAATATTTTTGTATTTTTTGAGTATCAAAAACTATTTAAAATGAATTAAAAATAACCAAAAAAGAGAAAATTCACAAAAAATATCAAATGACAAAATAAAAAAAATAAAAAATCAGAAATAGAAACTAGAATCTATTTGGAGACTAATGCAATTGGTCCCATAATTTTTGGATAAAAAATGAGAGAGTTATGAATTTTGGAAATAAAAAGGAATTAAAGAAAATAAAATCAGAAATTAGAAAATATGGAAAATCAGGAAGCGTTGGATCACGTTCATTAATTGACGTGGTCAATCTGATGGTCCTGAAGCGCGCGCTCATGGTGAACCTTGGTCAACCGCGTCACACAAAGAATTAAAAAAAGTCATAACAAACAAAGGCTGAGATTGAATCTGGAAATGAGATCCAACGGTCCAGATTCAAACTGGCAATGGGCGGCCACCGGAGCCACCTTCTTCTCCGGTGAGCTTCCAAATTCCTGCCAGATTTGCAGGTTTTCAAACCTTCACCATTTTGCACGATCTTTATACCAAAATGAAGTTGGGGTGATGTACATCACCCCTGTAACCTTGAATCACACTCAAGATTCCTATAGGTTGAGAAATCTGAGGTGGAAGATTCAGGTATGAAAAATGCAGATCAAAGGAAAACAAAATTGAAGCTACCACTAGCTTGCCTCTCAAGTGAGGACTTCAGAAAACACTTTGGTCAGGCAAATAGATCAAAGAGATGAGAGATTCGAAGCAAATACCAGTTGAAGAACAAACTTGAATTCTGGAAACTTGAGCTTGATTCCTTACTTTCTTTGCCAAAATAGAAGATCAATGAGATGCAGGATGAAGGTTTAGAAGCTTTAGATCCAAGGATTCAACCAGATGTAGTTGAATTTTGGATCTGAAAAATTTGGAAAAAAATGAACTAGCTTCTTTGGTAATGGTTATGGATTCAATTGTGCAGCATCTTAGGCGCCATTAGGTTGAGAATTGAATGAAGAGGAGCATGTATTTATAGCTGAGCTTGAAGCAATGCAAGGCAATACTCGTGTGCATGGAATTTGGACCCTTCATGCATGGGCCTGTACAGGCGCGTGCAAAGCCCAAAAGCTTATGCAAATGAATGTTGAACACAAACCAAGTTGAATTAGACGTGTAGTTTGAATGGCATTTGCTTGTGTATCAAGATTTCATGTGAATTCCATATTTGAACCTAAACATTCACCTCTTCGAAAATGCCAATTAGAAAATCCAAACATAAGCATGTGGGTAATGGTTGGAAAGGTCTTGATGTAAGGAACAATTGTTATGTTGGGAAAAAATCCATTTGAAGTGTGGAAATTGGTGAATTTTGAGTTTAAAGTGTAATGTGCAAAACATGTTAATGCAAGGTTTCCAAATTTGGCCAATGTTCAAGCCCTTCTGTTTTGATGATGCAAGCCTCAAATGAAAAAACCTCCAACATAAAAGTTGTAGATCTTTTCAAGACAATCAAAATGGACTTAAATGTTTCATCATTTGGATTTTTTATGAAAGAGTTATGGGCACTTGAAGTTGGACTTTTTTGCCTTTTAATGCATTTGGTCCAAAAGGACCTATAATGTCTTGCATTATCACATGTATTTCCTTTGATATTTTGAAATTTTTTTCAACATAACATTTGAAGTATACATCTTAAGATTTCCAATTCATTTTATCCCACCTCAAAATCATAAAAAATGAATGAGTTATGTCCTTGGGAAGTTGACCCAAAATTAGGGTTTCAGTCAAAATGACCTATAATGTCTTGGAATGAGAGATGACCTTACAAGCTTCAAATCAATTTTTGATGAACATTAAAGTTGTTCATATTGTCCTTAAGAACATTTTTTCTTTTGTAATCATCTCCATTTGACCAACACATAAAACGTTAAATCTCAGTGCATTTCAAAATAGTCAGATGAATTGACTGATCAACTTCTCAAGTCCATGACTCATATCTTGATGAATTGATGATTGAGGACACTCAAATAAGTTCAAATATGCATTAAATGATGAATTAAAGAACTTCCCTTGATTGTATTTGACCATGGGCCGAGGTTGCTTCAAGAGCAAGGCATTGTGGTGCACAAATGAATTAGGGTTTCCTTGGGGCACAAACCTCAAACCCTTTGACTTGCTTTGATCAAAATGGTGAATTTAGATGCTAGGGAGGCATATTTGATGGATGATAGCTTTGGGAACCATTACCATGCTTGCTATCATCTCCTCTTTGTCTTATCATTGCACAAAGGATCTCCTTGAAGCTCTTGACCTTGTGATTGCTTAAGCTACAAACAAAAGATGTTAGTGGCATATTTTTTTGCTTTTGGTTAGTAAACAAAATAAGAAAAGCAATGATATACAATTCAAGCATGCTTGGTGATCTCAAACCACTCACAAGAAGTCCTACCCAAAGGCAAAGGGAACCAAGATGCTAATGATCCTTGAGGCAATGCAAATGCCATGTTATGATGCCATGAGGGATCTTAGGGACAAAATTGGGGTCTTACAGAAAGCAAGAGTGGAAAAAACACAAATCAAAGGATGAAGTCGACAGGGGTAGCTGGCCTGGTCGACAGGTCATTTATGTCGACTAACATGAAGTTTAGGACTTAGAGAATTAGAGCCAAATATGCAGAAGACAACCTCGCACTAACGTATGTGCGGGAGAAATTTGAAATAACCAGCAGTTACAAAAAGAATAAGAGCGCCAGAATTTAGAGCAGTTAGCAAGACATGGGTGCAACGGTTATGTAGATCGTGTGCTAGTTTCTAGGAGTTTTTAGTTTATGAATAGTTCCTTTAGTATTAGTATAAATAGAGTGTCCCACGAGAAGCTCCAGGTGTTCACCTTGTACTAAAAAATCACTTGTAAGAAAACTTCACATTCCCACCATATTTATTTCAATGCAACTTCCTTACTTTTCAATTGTTCCCGTTGAACAGTTTATCTTAATTTCATTTACTTTTGAGTTATCATTTTACGTTGTTGTTTACACTGTCGACACTGATTCTATTACGATAATAGAGTTTACCAAAAGCGTGTTCGTCATATACATCTTTTAAATGCTATAAGCGTTATCGGTCACGAGTCACCTATAGGCTGTAGCATTGTCTAAACCGTCGTGTGGAAAATCCTACGCTTGTTCGACACTTTGTTAGGAGTCGTTCCTCACAAAGTTATTTCGTCGAACTTGGACAAGCCTCACTTGCACTAGCACATCTCCTAGGATCAACTGGTCGATCCTGCAAGTAACCCTTCGTTTTAAGGCCTAGGAAGGACTAGCGGTTGTTTACCAATTTCCATAGTAAACAAAATGGCACGCCCAGTGGGACGGTGCTAGAGCAGTTATGAAATTGCATGAAACTTAGAAGTGGCAAACTATATAGTAAGCCACGAAATATTGAGAATATGTCAGAAACTAACACTGATGAAGTTCCACGAGGAACTTTATTCACTACGGAAACAGTAGTCTCACAGGTTGCCACTTTGCCACCGATGACAAGTGCAGCCTTAACCATGTCGACTACGGGTGCGGTTGGAACATCAATTCCTCAGCCTCCACCGGGGGGTTCAGGATCAATGATAGCGACGTTCAGACCTTATGTGCCTAGCTTTGGCACCACAGATCCTCTTTATGGAAGGTTGTATTCTTTAATGCCAGGATATCAGTCGACATCCAGTGCAACACTATTTTCAGATACAAATCCTCCCTTGCAAGGGTCAGCGCAAGGGGGCAACATAAGGAATACTACTCAAAACATAACCATGCCGCTGTCGAACACTTCAGTAGCGGTGTTGAGACAACAAATGGACGATAGTAACCATGAATTGGTTAACATGTTGACCAACCAGATGGGCACAATCTTTAATCCACTAATACAAGAATCTGTCGAAACAAATAGGCAGGTGGCGAACCAATTGACGCGCTTGTGCAATTTTCTGGGGGCACCAGCTCGACAGATGACGCCAATGATTAGACCAACTGTTCCTGTGCAGATAGAGATAGGGGCAGCAGAGGAGGAGACAGTCCACGAAAGACAAATCATTAGACCCCTTCAAAATCAAGGCGTCGAATCAGGAGTCACAAGACGTAACTAGATGATAATGGTTAACCGACACCAAGATGCTGATCAAATTGTCGATCAACATCGACAAGAAGACTTGGCAGTGGAAAATAATTTGACAACTATTGTCGAAAGGATTATGGCTAGAAATGGCATGGGTGCTACATTGCAAAGGCCATTATATGCCTCCCCGTTAGCTGAATTTATTCTCCAAGCCGAGGCGCCCAGGAGGATGAAAGTGCCTAAGTACACTAAATTTGGGGGAGAGTCTGGTGAATCAACAATAGAGCACGTTGCCAGATACTTAATAGAGTCAGGGGATCTATCTCATAATGAATGTTTGAGAGTAAAGAACTTCCCCTCCTCTCTGACCAAGGCTGCCTTCACGTGGTTTACTTCGTTGGACCCAAGTTCAATCGATTCATGGGCCAAATTAGAAAAGAAATTCCATGAACAGTTTTACGAAGGACACTCCAAAATTAGTTTGGCAGAATTGTCTAGTATCAAAAGAAGGTTTGCTGAGAGTATCGATGATTATCTGAATCGTTTTAGGTCCTTAAAGGCTAGGTGCTTTACGCAAGTGTCGGAGCATGAACTAGTTCAAATGGCCGCAGGAGGTTTAGATTATTCCATTAGGAAAAAGATAGATCCAACTTTTGTGAAAAGCATGTCACAACTGGCTGATAGAGTTCGACATCTAGAACGGCTAAGGTTAGAAAAAGTTAGGCATAATAAGTCCAAGAAAGAAAAGGTAGCGTTTGTCGAATACGACGCGACAGATCCAATACGTGAGGCTGATTATGCTTTATCGACCGAATTAGAAATCGACGTGGCTGAACTAAAGCCAGGGTCCGCCTATGAGTGTCGATCATTGTTGCTTGCGCAAGGAAAAAATCCTGTCGAAAACAACCCAAAATTCCCTTCGAAAACTTATACTTTCGACGTGTCGAAATGTGAGGAAATTTTTGACTTATTGGTCAAAGATAGGCAAATGGTGGTACCGCCTGGTACTAAAATACCACCGTTGGAACAAAGACAGAAAATAGGGTTTTGTATGTATCATAACTATCTTGGTCATAATACCTCTAATTGTTACCTTTTCAGGGATTTGGTTCAGAAAGCGATTCAAGAAGGCAGGCTGAAATTTGTTGGCCGTAGAATGAAGATCGACGCTGATCCTCTTCACCGGGAGGAAGCCCTGTTCGTGGAGCCAGTCGAGATCAACATGGTCGAGATCACCGAATATGATGAGGCCAGCATGCTGGAGCAAACTAGGGAAAGCCCAGATGTCGATATAACTGAAGTTTATCCGAGGGCTGATGAAGACTTGGTGGATTTTCTGTATCGCTGCAAGAACAAGGGTTCACAAGTGTGCTTGTGCCCAAGGTGTGGTGCTGTCACCGACAAAATAGCAGCGAAGAATTTCTAGAAGCTGCAACTAGGTAAAAGCAAAAGGAACGTGCCAACCAAGGGTTACCAGAATGAAAGAGGCTCAAAAAAGGCTGTGGGAAATAACCAGGCAAGGCCTAAAAGCTTTGTCCCGTCGGCAAGTGCCCCTAGAGGTACTTGGATCAAGCCTCAGGAAGGACAAGACACCCCACATGGGGTTGCTGCTGCTGCTAGAGGAGGTTTAGCAATTAACTACAGGTGTGAATTTAAGTCTGAAAAGAGGACTCATATCTCTGAAAACTATTTGGGAAAGAATCCCATGTCGAGGACTCAATGGAGATGTTTTCAGAGGCGAAAACAGGCCAAAAGAGAAGCTGCAAGAGCCATGACCAGCGAGGCGAACGATGGGAAGAAAATTGTTGTGAAAGTCGACACAGCCGCGAAGGAACGAATAAGGGAATACGTCTGTCGACCAACTGAAAGGTGTTCTGAAGAAGTGACTGATGATTTCAATTCAGAATCTGAAGCAAGTCTGAACATCTTGGTCAACGCGGTGTCAATCCTGCCACAAGAATACAAGTGTGTGACTGAAGTCGAAGGGTCGGTGGACAATGTTGACGCTGAAGAAATGGCCTTGCACTAACCAAGATGCTATTTTATGTTGAACGATGGCTCTGCTGAAAGCCATGAGGTAGTGTTCGAAAGACCAACGATGAACATGAAAAACCATTTGAAACCACTGCTGATAAGGGCAAAAGTGGAAGGCGTAACTGTCAACAAAGTTTTGGTCGATTGTGGTGCCACAATCAACATCATGCCACACCATATTCTGAGGAAGATTGGCAAGTATGATACCGACATCAGGTCTAATAACGTGGTTTTGTCGGACTACGGAGGAAAGACGAAAAGCACCATGGGAGTGATTATGGTGAACATCACAGTGGGTTCAGTAACCAGGCCGACACTATTCATGGTGATAGACGCTAAGCCAAGTTATAACTTGCTATTTGGCAGGGAATGGATACATGGCGTCGGAGCTGTACCATCTTCAGCACACCAAAGGCTGGTGATTTGGAGAGAGGATGGGGTGGCCGAAAATATCGAAGCCGACCAAGGATACTTTATGGCCGACGTGAATAATGTCGGCAAGAAGGAGTTTGAAAGAAAGCTGGCCAACGTCTCTCCTTGCTTTCCAGCTGAGGATGTATATGCTAATCTAAGTGAAACTTTTGTCTCTCTAACTCTACATGAGACTCACGACTTCATTTGGGATGTGGAACGCCTAAATGATCCACCCTACACAGGTATCCGACCGACAGGCTGGGGAGATGTCGCTGATGATGTCTGGGTTAGAAGCTCTAAGAAAGATTTCGGCATATGTTGCCGAGAACAAAATAAAATCGGCTCTGGAAGCTAAAGAAAACATGGCCGCTGAAGCCTGTGCGTTAAATAAAGAAGAACGTATGGCTATTAGGCCAGAAACCCCAGATAAGCCAATTTTGGCTAAAAGGAACATCGACATGCAGCGTCTGGACTGCATTTATGACAATGAACCTTTAGGGTTTGAAAAAGACCCAAAGGCACCAGAGAAAATCCGACCAAAAGACCCCTTGGAAGAAGTCGACCTTGGGGAGAATGGCGAGAAAAGGCCAACATATATAAGCGTCAACATCGACAAAGAACTAAAGTCTGAGGTAATATCCATACTTAAAGAATTTAGAGACTGTTTTGCTTGGGATTATAACGAAATGCCTTGTTTAAGTAGATATTTGGTCGAGTTAAAGCTGCCAATAAAAGCTGGAAGAAAGCCAGTGAAGCAGACGCCCAGGCGTTTCGCCCTAGAGATCATGGCAAAGATAAAAACAGAAGTAGAAAGACTCTTGAAAAGCAAGTTTATTCAAACTGCAAGGTATGTCGAATGGTTGGCCAATATTGTGCCAGTCATAAAGAAAAATGGGTCTTTAAGAGTATGTATTGATTTTAGGGATCTAAATACTGCCACCCCAAAAGATGAATATGCCATGTCCGTGGCTGAAATATTGGTCGATTCGGCCGCTGGTTTTGAATATTTAAGCATGTTAGATGGTTATGCTGGATATAACCAAACTTTTATTGCAGAAGAAGACGTGCCGAAGACGGCGTTTCGATGTCCAAGAGCCTTAGGGACATATGAGTGGGTTGTCATGCCGTTCGGTTTGAAAAACGCCGGAGCAACATACCAGAGGGTAATGAAATCAATGTTCCATGATTTCATTGAAGATTTCATGCAAGTCTACATTGATGATATTGTGATAAAATCCAATGGTCAACATACTCACGTCGAACATCTTCGAAAAGCCTTTCTGAGGATGAGGAAATATGGATTAAAAATGAATCTATTAAAGTGCGCTTTTTGTGTGCAGGCAGGCGACTTCCTTGGTTTTGTGGTGCATAAAAAGGGTATTGAAGTAAACCAAAGCAAAACAAAAGCCATTATGGACGTCAAGCCTCCGTCGACCAAAAAGGAGTTGCAATCTTTTCTAGGAAAAATAAATTTTCTTAGAAGATTTATATCGAATCTAAGTGGCAATACAAAAGCGTTCTCCCCACTACTTCGACTGAAGAACGAGGATTTCAAGTGGCAGGATGAACACCAAGAGGCTTTCGACAAAATAAAAGAGTATTTGACTAGGCCTCCAGTATTGGCCCCTCATGTTAGGCATAGGCCAATGAGACTGTATATTGCAGCCTCAGAATCGACTATAGGAAGTATGTTAGTCCAAGAGGATGAAAAATATGTTGAAAGACCTATGTATTACCTTAGTCGGATACTTAATGATCCTGAAACTAGGTATAGTGATATAGAAAAACTATGTCTATGCCTGTATTTCTCTTGTATGAAATTAAAGCAATATATCAAGCCTGTTGATGTGTACATATATTCCCACTTTGATATTATTAAACACATGTTATCTAAACTAATTTTGCACAGTCGAATTGGAAAATGGGCTTTAGCGTTGACAGAATACTCCCTGACATACGTGCCTTTGAAAGCAATGAAGGGGCAGGTAGTAGCGGATTTTCTTGTCGACCATTCAATGGTCAAAATGGCGCAGAATTACGTAGATTTAGCACCATGGAGGCTATACTTTGACGGGTCAAGACATAAGCATGGATCTGGGATAGGAGGAGTCATAATTTCTCCAGATGGAATTCCAGCAGAGTTCAAATACAGAATCGAAGGGGTATGCACCAATAATGAAGCAGAATATGAGTCACTGATCACCGGACTTGAACTACTGCTAGAATTGGGGGCAAGGAATGTCGAAATTATGGGAGACTCGGAGTTAGTGATTAAACAAGCATCAAAGGAGTATAGGTGTGTTAAAGAAAATTTAATCATGTATTTTGTGGCCACTATTAGATTACTCAAGAGGTTTGAGCAAGTCAATCTCCAACACATCCCATGACAAGAAAACCAAAGAGCAAATGATTTGGCGCAGGAGGCCTCAGGGTATAAAGCATCGAAAGACCAGGATGAAGAGGTCCAAGTAAGAGAGAAAGTACGAGCCACAGTGTTGTCACCGTCAGATCTGGCGATCGTGAAGTTGGGAGCAGTAGATAAAAATCATTTTGAAATTCTGGCTGTCGATGACGAGGGGGGAAGTGATTGGCGTAAACCGCTAGTTGATTACTTACGTAATCCCGTGGGGTCGACAGACCGAAAGATAAAATATAGGGCCCTTATCTACGTCTTGGTAAATGATGAATTATTCAAAAAGACAGTCGAAGGAGTGTTATTAAAATGCATGGGAGAAAGTGAGGCATACATGGCTGTGTCAAGCATACATAACGGGGCGTGTGGGGCACATCAAGCAGGTTTGAAGATGAAATGGCTCTTGATGCGCTCAGGAGTTTATTGGCCTTCAATGCTGAAAGATTGCATTGAATTTGCTAAAGGCTGTCAAGAATGCCAATTGCATGGGGGCATACAGCATGTGCCTGCAAGCGAGCTGCATACAATTGTGAAGCCCTGGCCATTTCGAGGATGGGCTTTGGACGTTATAGGAGAAATAAAGCCAGCCTCGTCGAAACAACAAAGTTATGTGTTAGTCGGTATCGACTATTTCACAAAATGGGTTAAAGTCGTAGCATTAACAAATGTTGACCAAGAATCCGTGATAGACTTTGTCTAGAGTTACATCATCTGCAAATTTGGCATCCCAGAAACTATCACAACCGACTAGGGGTCAGTTTTCACTGGTCGAAAAGTGCAAGAATTTGCAAGAGAAATCAGAATCAAATTACTGACCTCTACCCCCTATTACGCACAGGCGAATGGCCAAGTCGAAGCTGCTAATAAGGTGATCATTAGCCTAATAAAGAAACACATAGGAAAGAAGCCAAGAAATTGGCATAAGACGCTGGACCAAGCTTTGTGGGCATGTCGAACGTCACCAAAAGAAGCAACTGGAACAACCCCATTTCGACTGGCTTATGGGCATGACGCAGTATTTCCAGTAGAGATTCAGGTCCAGGCGGTCAGAACCCAAAGGCAGTATGAACTACCTTCTGAAGATTACTGGAGTATGATGATAGACGAATTAGTCGACGTAGATGAAGAAAGAATGTTAGCATTGGAATCTCTACAAAGACAGAAAGAGAAAGTCACCCGAGCCTACAATAAAAAGGTGAGAGGGAAAGTGTTTGCTGTCGACGACCTGGTTTTGAGGGTGATCCTACCTATGGACAGAAATGATAGAGTTTTGGGTAAGTGGTCCCCTAATTGGGAGGGACCGTTTAAGGTTTTGCAGGATTTTTCTAACAACGCCTACGAGGTCGAAGAGTTGGCACCAGACAGGCGGATTTTAAGAGTGAACAGAAAGTACTTGAAAAAATATAGGCCTCTCCTTCAAGAGGTCAAAATTTTGGCAGACTAAAATAACTGTCGAAAGAATAAGGTTGGAGATAACTATGTTAGAAACCAGCTGCAAAGGCACAGAAAATAAATATACAGTGCTAAAAAGTAAGAAAGATAGCATTAATGTGGCAAGAAGCCATTGTTTAAATATTACAAAAAACTTGTACAATCAATAAAAACGGTCAAAGCTGGCCGAACTTGGATTGGAAAGATTTAAGTTCAAAATTATAGTGCAAAGACGCAGGCTCCAAGGTGTCGGCATGGGCTTTGAGCTCTTCAAGCTTCCCTTCGACGGCCATAAGCTCTTCAGCAACCGCTAAAGCATCACTGGTGGTTTGCTCCACAGTGGCCTGGGCAGTTTTTAACACCTCGTCGACAAAACGTGACTCCTCCTGGGCAATTGACTCCAATTCACCGTCCAAAGTGGCAATTTGACGCCGAAGGGCATAAATTTGTTGACGTATCTTTGTGGCCCGTGTTTGTTTGGAGGTCAATTCTTTCTTCTGCTCCTCCATAGCCCCCAACATACTGGTGACTTCCGTGTCGCCATGCGTCACCAACTCCCATTTCTCCTTAACAGAGGCCTCAGTAGCAGCAATCTGGCGCTCAGTGTCCCGGACGCTGTCGATGTGGTGCAACATGGGAACCAAAATTTGTTCTAGAGCCGCCATTGCACGTTTGGCATAATCAGAGAGTTGGAGATCCTTTAGTTGGGCAAGCACGCTCAGGATCTCTAGACCGACAGCAGGTTCATGCATGAGCACGAAAGGAAGGTCAGGGCCCATTTTGCCAGAATGGAATTGCTCAGAGTCTGAAGAAACATCACGCGATTTCACCAGATTACGGAGCCTGGCAATTGCTTCTAAAGCAGAAGGCTTGATCGTCAGCCCCGGGAAGGTCGAAGGAGAAGCTGCTGACGGAGAAATAATCTGAGGAGAAGCAGTCGACAAAGGAGTAGTCTGAGAGGATTGTTGTTTGTTGCTATTGACACCTACTGGCCCCCGTGGATCCTGCAAGGAAGCTGAAGAGAGACTCGAGTCAGAACTAGTCGAACTGGAGTCCGGATGCGTCACAGGACTAGTGACTGAGTCAGAGTCACTGTCACTAATTTGGAGAGGAAATTCAATGGACTCACCAGCGGTGTCGACAGATTGAAAGGGGCGAGCTCGGGAAGAAACCGGCGACGCGGGAGTGTAGTCAGCAACAGGTTGAGTCGGCTCAGTAGAGGCATCAGCCTGCAAAAAGAAAAATGTGTAAGAGAAGCACAACAAAAATCCAAAGGAGTAAACAGGAAAATGGGTAAATACCTATGGCGATGCAGGAGAGATTACATCCTGATTTGCTTTCCCCAAGGCAGCAGCAGGAGAGATGCCAGTCGACGGTGAAGCGCCCACAGCTGGATCAGGGACCAGTTTGAGGATGGAAGTGTCGACCACAATGGTGTCGACGTCTTCAACAGGAACCTCCGAAGGAGGCATTGTATGATGCCTTTTCTTCTTGGCCTCGCTACTCTTGGAGGGAGAGTTATGTTTTTTCCTCTTATGGCCATGGTGGCTTTTGAGTTTCTGCTGGGAGGTGTGCTGGAAGCACGAAGAGAGGTTATAAGCAAAGATGCTAGCCAGAAGAGTAGACAAACCGACAAGAAATACCTCAGAGCCTGTGGGGGCAGAGCGTTTGTGTTTCTTGGATTTTTTGGAGGGAGAGGAGACAGTAGGTTCTGTCGAACGTGGTTGACCTTGCACATAAGTGAGACATTAGTGACCACATAATATTTCCCTTAAGAAGGCACAAGAGCGAATAGAAATGCTTCAGAGAGGAGCATACAGAAGAACTGGGTTTCCTCAAGACTTGAGCAATAGGGCGCCCATCATCGTCAGAAGATTGCTCAAGAGCAGCCTGCAAGAAGAGAAAGGATGGTTAAGAATGAAAACAAAAGATCAAAGGAAATAGTAATTCAGCCAGAGTCGAACCTGAGCCTCCTGTGTCGAAGGAGTAGGTTGATTAGCAGATGCAGAAACTGCAGGATTTAGAGGGATCGCTGCAAATAAACAAAAGAAACGCAAGTAAATGACGAGATTCAGCTAAAAGGGAGTGTTAAAATTTCCAGAGAAGTGTTACCAAGTTGCGTGGTTTCGAACACGCTAACATATTGAGGATCAATATGAAGCGGCCCTGACTAGTCAGGCAGATAATACTTCGTTGGGACCATTCTGTCGGCCTTCTTCTTCTTAGAGGCGTTTTGTACGTATGAAATGGGACAATAGAACCACACCGGAACCAAATGACCAAAGGTCAAGGCCAAAGGGCTAGATGGCAGAGGAGGGAACTTGAGTTTTCCGAAGTGAAGGGCATAAAGATATTTGTCTTTCACGTAATCAGGGATTTTGAGTTTTGAAAGTTGGTCGGTTACTTTCGCTTTTAGTTCGACCGCAACCTCCCAGATGGTCCCACGAAGATTATCTGGTCGATACACAACTTAGAAATAATTCTGGAAAGCACGAATCTGTTTGACATGAAGAGCCTTACACTTGGTCGACTTCGCCTGCAAACAAACAAAAGCCTCAGTTAATTCAGATAGTTTGGCATTAGGAGTGCCAACGTAAAGGGTAAAATATGATTTCCACCAATCGTGAAATTCTTTGGTACAATAGTAGGCTGGTTGAAAAGGAAGAGAAGGGAGACGCGGTCGGTTTTTCCAAATGGTCTCCAGTTCTTTTTCGATCTCGCTCCAAGGTTGACCACAGAGAATAGGTAAGCAATTATTGGGAGGAGAATAAAGGCTTGGGAATGAATTGGCAAAGGCCAAATTGCCTGGCTACAAGGTTAGGCTGATAAGCCACTAAACCAGGATTGCTGTTGGAAGTCTCAGCCGACAGGAATCGAGGGACCAGAAAATGCCTTCAAATAAGAAAAGATTCATCTCTGTGTTCCCCGTCAATCGGAGGGAAAGGTTTGGTGAGCCACTCAGGACCCTTAGTGCGACGACTGAACGGGGCCATGTAAGGTAGGAAATCGACACGAGTCAACATGATGTTGAATAAGAGTCGAAACACTTGAAGGTCTGGGAAGTTTTTGTCAATAGGCGTTAGAGGGATCAACCGTTTCCAGATAAGATGACGTTCCTCTGGGGGACATGCAACCCTCCTCATTCCATAGAGGGCTACATCTTTGGAGAAAGGGGCATTGAGCCACAATTGCAGAAACCAGAAAGGGCCATGGACCAACACGTTTTTCTTTCTGGAGTTCTCAGGGTCGAAGAGCCTAATCTGGAAGATGACCTTAGATAGAGACTCTTAGAGAGAAGCTAATATCAGTTGGCCCAAAGAAACGTCACGCTCTTAGTGCAATTGGGTTGCCAGAAGAGAAAAGTGTTTGGTTACCTGCATAGATCTAGAGCAGAAGACAAAGTGGGATAGCCAAAGGGTCAAGAAAGCCATGTGTTCCTCGTTGGTCACAGGGCCTGCAGAGGTGGCATGATGATCAATAAAGTTGTTGTAAGTTGGCTTGCGAGAGTCACCAACGTCGAACCTCAAGGAAATTGGCGCTACAACTTCGCAGTCGAAGACTTCGCCAGTCGGTTTCAAGCTAGTGATGGCAACAATGTCTAGAAGTGTCGGCGTGATCATGCCACACTTAGTATGGAAGGAGTTGGTCGAACTCTCCCAGAATTGAAGGGCATCTAATAACAGGCCACAAGACTGGGGAGGGCCACAACGGGCAATTTGCAAAAGGGTATAGATGCCTGTTCGTTTCCAGTGGTCGATTTTTTCTGATGCCAATCGGTCCATCCAGGTGTAAAACTTAGGACAATTTCTGGGAGGAGCAGTCCTAAAGTTCCTGTCGACGTAGCGAAGGGAGAAGGGTTGTTGAGCGGAAATCGCAGGTTCAGAAATGTGACTGGCAGGGAAGAGGGAAGAGTCGTTTCTGGTAATATCGGGGTGTCGGTTTTCTGGGAGAGGACCTAAGAACGCTAAGGGTTCATTAGCCAGAGAAAGAGGAATCAATACCTGAGAACGCCAGATCTTCTCCTTTTCTTCCGCCAATGGAGGCTCAGGAACATACTCCCTACCATCAATGCTGATGGGACGTGTGAGTTTAGCAGCAGAAGGTTTGTTAGAGCTTGCCATGGAGAGAACAGAAGATTTTTTCGTTGTGGAGTAGAAAAGTTTTCACAAAAAGAATAAGACAAGTGAATGCTGAAACAAGAGGGAGAAAAAAGAGAAGAAGAAGAAAGAATGAGGATTTTATAGAGCTTAAAACCTGAGCAGAGAAGAGTGAGCGGTTGGACTTCCGTTTTCGACACGTATGCCTACGTTCCCACGCCTACAGACACGTGGTAGAGAGAGGGCAAGCGAAAAGACAAACACGTTTCAGTCATAAAGTTGCGAAATGACGTAGACGTGATTTTGTGCGTCTCGAGAGGAAAAGGAAATGTCCGCCATGATTACATGATGTCATCAACGTGGGGTAAACAGAGGTCCCACTAAGTAGAAGTGGAAACAGTAAGGGGTAAATCGACGTTTTAGAGATGCCATCATCTCACCAACTTCGACAGTCGACCATGGCATCTCTGGGGGGCATTTTGTTACCACGAAAAATATCTAAGGCATACTGAAAGCATAATTAATAAAGGAGTCCTGGGAATTTGGGGGTTATACCCCATCAAAGGATGAAGAGGTATGGGAGGCAAGCAAGAGTGGAAAAAACACAAATCAAAGGATGAAGTCGACAGGGGTAGCTGGCCTGGTCGACAGGCCATTTATATCGACCAACATGAAGTTTAGGACTTAGACAATTAGAGCCAAATGTGCAGAAGACAGTCTCGCACTAACGTATGGGCGGGAGAAATTTGAAATAACCAGCAGTTACAAAAAGAATAAGAGCGCCAGAATTTAGAGCAGTTAGCAAGACATGGGTGCAACGGTTATGCAGATCGTGTGCTAGTTTCTAGGAGTTTTTAGTTTATGAACAGTTCCTTTAGTATTAGTATAAATAGAGTGTACCACGATAAGCTCCAGGTGTTCACCTTGTACTAAAAAATCACTTGTAAGAAAACTTCACATTCCTAGCGCGAGGAAGCAAGAGTTTTTTGAGAGTGCTATGTACGTGAATCACCATATTTATTTCAATGCAACTTCCTTACTTTTCAATTGTTCCCGTTGAACAGTTTATCTTAATTTCATTTACTTTTGAGTTATCATTTTACGTTGTTGTTTATGTTGTCGACACTGATTCTATTACGATAATAGAGTTTACCAAAAGCGTGTTCGTCATATATATCTTTTAAATGCTATAACACTGTCGGTCACGAGTCACCTATAGGCTGTAGCATTGTCTAAACCGTCGTGTGGAAAACCCTATGCTTGTTCGACACTTTGTTAGGAGCCGTTCCTCACAAAGTTATTTCGTCGAAGTTGGAAAAGCCTCACTTGCACTAGCACATGTCCTAGGATCAACTGGTCGATCCTCCAAGTAACCCTTCGTTTTAAGGCCTAGGGAGGACCAGCGGTTGTTTACCAATTTCCACAGTAAACACGTGGTTACTAAAAATAAAGCAAGATTGGTAGCACAAGGATACACTCAAGTTGAAGGAGTTGACTTTGATGAAACATTTGCTTCTGTAGCTCGCCTGGAGTCCATTAGATTATTGTTATGAGTGACATGTATTCTAAAGTTTAAACTGTTCCAAATGAATGTGAAAAGTGCCTTCTTAAATGGCTACTTGAATGAGGAAGTATATGTTGAACAACCAAAGGGATTCACATACTTAAATCTTCCAAAGCATGTGTATAAGTTGAGGAAAGCTCTTTATGGGTTGAAACAAGCTCCTAGAGCTTGGTATGAGAGACTCACAGTGTTTCTCATTGACAATGGATACAAAAAGGGAGGTATTGATAAGACTTTATTTGTCAAAGATGAAGGAGTAAATCTCATGGTGGCTCAGATATATGTGGATGATATTGTGTTTGGTGGGATGTCAAGTAAGATGGTTCAATATTTTGTTGAGCAAATGCAGTCTGAATTTGGAATGAGCCTTGTTGGAGAACTAACCTATTTTCTTGGCCTGCAAGTCAAGCAGATGGAATATTCTATTTTTCTATCTCAAAGTAAATATGCAAAAAATATTGTTAAGAAGTTTGGCATGGAGAATGCAAGCCACAAGAGGACACCTGCTCCTACTCATCTGAAAGTGTCTAAAGATGAAAATGGTGTAAGAGTGGATCAAAGTCTCTACAGAAGCATGATAGGGAGTCTACTATATCTCACAGCAAGCAGACCTGACATTGCTTTTGTTGTAGGTGTATGTGCTAGATATCAAGTTGAACCAAAGGTGAGCCACATAAACCAAGTGAAAAGGATCCTGAAATATGTCAATGGCACTATTGACTATGGGAGGCTATACACTCATGGATCTGAATCTGTGTTGTCTGGATATTGTGATAGGAAAAGCACATCAGGAGGATGCTTCTTCTTGGGGAACAATTTAATATTGTGGTTTAGTAAGAAGCAAAATTGTGTGTCTCTGTCTACTGCTGAAGCTGAATACATAGCAACTGGAAGTAGTTGTTCTTAACTGGTGTGGATGAAACAAATGCTGACTAAATATAATGTCACGCAAGATGTCATGACATTGTACTGTGACAACCTGAGTGTTATAAACATTTCTAAGAATCCTATTCAGCACAGCAGGACAAAACATATTGATATCCGTCACCATTTTATTAGAGAACTCGTGGAGGATAAGATTGTAGCCTTAGAGCATGTTGCTACTGAGATGCAGTTAGCTGATATTTTTACAAAGGCGTTGGATGCAAATCAGTTTGAAGTCCTGAGACGAAAATTAGGGTTTTGCATTTATGAAGACTTGTAGCAATTAATATGGAGTGGGAAAAGTAAGCAAAGTAGTGTCTATGTGGCTAAAATAAAGCGCCCCAATTATGGTAAATCATCACCTAGTTTTGGAAATACCATCTATTACCTTTTCACACGTTACCCCCACAACCTCACTACCTACTCCAACTCTTCCAATTTCCTGCTTCTTCCTCATACTCCTCTGCTAGGGCAACTGTAATTTTTCCACAGAAACTTCAAGATGTCACAACATCAAACTACTTTTGATTCAAAGACTACTAAGTCTACTCAAAAGGCTAGCGCTCCTTCCATGGACACTCACGATGATGAGATTTTGGATGTGGTTCCTCTATCTGTTATTCCCTACGAAGACCTTGATTTAAACCATCCCATGGATGCCTCAACTTCTGCATGCCCCAATCAAGGTAACATCTTTAGTATCCCTTATAGCTCAACTTATGCCACTAGTTCTAAGGAAGATATACACCACACTGATCGTGTCATAAGAAACTTAGTCACTAGAATCCTTAATGAAGGACATTCTATGAAGGGAGTCTCTACTCCCCTGTCTAAAATGTACCCCTCTCCTGAGGTTGAACATCATAGTGAGAAGGATGACGATTCCTCTAGATCTGAGAAGGACATGGCTGCTGAAGGTTTGTGCTCTCTAGGGAAAACTGTGTCTGGTAAAGGAAAATTTGTGGCATCTAAAACTGCCAATGCTTCCCATTCTGAGAAGCATGATGTTGCAAACGATGTGATTGACCTAGAGGATGACAGGTCTGATGATCAAGAGGATAACTTACTTCATCACTTAAAGCCAAGTGTGACCAAGCGTATGAAGATCAGAAAAGGAAGAGTTGTGGCTGAATTGATGACAGCTAGAACAGCAAAGAAGACTGCTGGTGTTGGTCCTTCCAAATCTTGGAGCAAGGTTGAAGCGAAGAAGAGGAAGGTTAGAGAAGTTTCTGAGTCTGAAGAGGATGTTGAGGAAGATGTCCCTGACATCTCTCCTGTGAAGAAGACCATTCTAAGGAAGCCCCCTGTGAAAGTTGTTGATGTGCATTTGGATAATATCTCTTTCCATCTTGAGGATGGAGCTGCCAAATGGAAATTTGTGATTCAGAGAAGGGTGGTTGTGGAAAGGGAGTTAGGAAAGGATGTTGTTGAAGTCAAGGAGGTCATGGACCTAATAAAGACTGCTGGGTTGATGAAGACTGTGGTTGGATTCTCTTAGTGCTATGAGGGTTTAGTTAAGGAATTCATTGTCAAAATTCCTGAGGATATTGGTGATAAGAATAACAAGGAATTTTGCAAAGTGTTTGTGAGAGGTAAGTGTATCACATTCTCTCCCACTGTCATTAACAATTTTTTGAGAAGAAGAGTTAAGGGTGCAGGTGAATTGGAAGCTACAGACAATGAGGTCTATAGAGAAATTACAGCAAGGCAGGTGAAATGGTGGCCTATTAAAAAGCATCTTCCTGCTGGGAACTTGACTGTCAAGTATGCTATATTGCATAAAATAGGATCTGCAAATTGGGTGCCTACCAACCACATTTCCACAGTTGCTAATACCATTGGAAGATTTATCTTTGCTGTTGGAACCAAACTGAATTTTGACTATGGTAGATTTATGTTTAAACAAATCATCAAGCAAGCATCTACTAACGCAGTTAAGCTGCCTATTGCCTTTCCCTCTATGATTTGTGGGATTATCCTGAAGCAACACGCTGGTATTTTGAGTTCTAATGATTTACCAAGTAGAAGAAAACCTACTCTGTCAGTGCACTATAAACTGTTTGAAGGCAGTCATGTCGAAGACATTATCATGACATCTGCCATGAAAAAGCCAGCCTCAAAAGTTGGAACTATTGCTGAGCTGAAGGAGACTTGTAAAGAGCTGGGTGAAGGGATAAGGGTAGCAACATCTAGGAAAAAATCGTTGGAAGCCCTGATTGCAAGCTTGGAGAAAGCTGAAGGTGAAAGTATTGAACATGCTAAGGAAGCTGAAGCCCACACCTCTAGTGAGAGGTCTGTAAATAATGATGAGACAAGTGGCAATTCTGTTTCTGGTGCTGATAAGGCTGCAAGCTCAAGCTCCTCTGACTAACTCCTTTGACTATGGTCCCTATTGATGTGATGGTTGTTATTGGTGTGATGGATTTTCTTGATTTTGGAAATTCTGTTTTGCTGTTTTGTTGGTTTGTATCTCAGCTTGCTTAAAGCTGATTATGTACTTGGTTTGTAACCCTTAACTTTTGACATTTTGGTTTATGACTGAATAAACATTTATTTTGTCTCTTTGGTCTCTTTTGGCTAAAAAGGGGGAGAAGTGTAGTTATAGCCATATCTGATGTTTGATGGAATAGCTATATCTATAGATGATGTTTAATGTTATGTTTGATACAAAGAGGGAGAAGTGTTATGTCTATGTGAAGCAGATTGGTGCTTGGTGTGGACTAGCTGAAGGGGGAGGTGGTGTGTTCTGAGCACAAGCGCATGTGTGTTTACAAGTTGCTTTTTCTGCTAGTAATATGTGTATGTTTACTTCTGCTGCTGAACTGATACTTTATTTGATTTCTTGTGAACATATGATCTGATGTATGTTTTAGCCAAAATTTTCCAAAGGGGGAATTTGTTGGTTCTATGTGTTGGCATCAATTTTGGTAAAACTTAGAGTTATCACAAGTTGTCACGCGTGTTGTCTTGACATGTGATATCAGCTTCCTGCAGGGTGTTTAAATATGGTTGTGCAGGATTCGGTCAAGATGTCAGACCCGATGTTAAGACATGTGCATACAGAACATTCAGTCTGAATGTTATGTGTTTTGTTGTTGCACTTTTCATGCAAATCTTTGTGTGCTTATGTGGAGATTGCATGCGTTATTCAATGAGTAATTCTATTTAAAACCAGAATGTTCTTTTTCCCTAAAAGGAATGATTAGTTGCTATTTCTTAGGGAATATACATTAAATAGAATTAGGGTTTCATGTTTCCCAGGCCCATTCAGAAAGCTTTTATATAAAGACTTTGTAAACCCTGTTTTAGATATACAAGATACGAACGATAAAGAGAGAGAGTTTCTTTTAGGGTTTTAGCCTTGGGTGAGCTTGTGTATTGTGAGCCATTCATTCATCTTATTGATGTATGAATTGGATTGACTTTTGTGTTGTATTTTGTCCACTCTAAGCTTTGAAGTACGAGTGTATTTGTTTACTTGATTGAAGCTTTTAAGCAAGATCAAGTATGTGTCCTTGAAGTGTGTCTTCTTTCTTTTGTATTTGTTTTTATATCAATGTTGTGATTGAGGGGGAGTGAGTAGGGTCTCATATATAAGAGTTCTTAAATAGAAGTCACACGGGTAGAGATTAGGTGAAAAGACTATAACTTGAAGTTGTTTATTGAGAGTCTTTGAACTAATTATGTTTAGTGGATTTCCTTCCTGGCTTGGTAGCCCTCAGACGTAGGTGAGTTTACACCGAACTGGGTTAACAACTGCTTGTGTCACTTGTTCAATTGTTTCTTTGTTTTTAACCTGTTTATAGTTTATTTGTTGTTCATATATTAGTGTCATGACATTACCTTCGACATCTCATATCTGATACCAGAATTTTAATCTTCATGGGACCAGTTGTTATCTTGTCTCCCTCTGTTCCTTTGTTTCTTTTCCAAGCAGAGATTTGTCCTGTATAGGCAGTGATAGCAGAGCAGCAGCTTAACACATTTACAAGACACAAACACCAATAAAAAGAGTCAAATTAAAAAGGTTGAGGAGCAGTTTGTTAACAAATATAGGTGGTGATAGAGTTTATACCAAAATAACAAAAAAAGTTTATCTCTTGGAAAGTTGGATCAGATGCATCATTTTATGCATCAACATCAAACCTTAAAAAAAATCTAACATAAATACAGGAGAGGATCGGCGGGGCACTAAAAGAAAAAACCACCAAGAAATAACCTAGCAGCGATCTCACAACAATAGAAAATTTTATCAACCACCAAACCCTAACATTTTGAGCAAGCAGAAAGCAACTTACACACACTGAGAGAATGAACATTTCACTAAAATACAAAACAAAACTGTATAAATAAATTCACAAGAAGTTTTGGACTTCTGAACAACCACAACAACCAAGACAACAAGCATACCAGGAAGAAGAGGAAGTTGTGAAGATTAGGTTACCTGGAACTCGCTTAGATCTGCTTCGTGTGGGTATTAATCTTTTTCCTTATACTGTTGAAACTTACTAATCTTTTTCCTTGTACCGTTGAAACTTATATTATTTTTTTTGTTACTCTATTTCCTTCCACTATGATTGTAACTGATAAGAGCATGAATGAACGAATGTTGGGGTATCGATTTGTTCGGGGGCTAGGGTGCCATTGTGAAATTTTGATGTTCGATTTTGCTTTGATTGGCGTTGTGTAATCGATTTTTGATTTGAGCATGTTTGATGTTGCACGGTTTGTTTGGTTTGGTATGTTAAAATCAGAGGGACTTGTGTTTTTTTTTCAGGAACAGTTTTCTTGAGAGTTTATTTGCGTTCATAGAAATCTCAGGTCTTGGTTTGACCGATTTTCTTTTGAAGGAGAACGATTAGGAGAGGTTGAGAGAAAGACTGATTGAGAGGTAGAGTGAGTGTTGATTCAAAAGTAAAGACGAAGGTTTTAAATCACGACCATGGCAGAGAGAGTTTTTGTTTTGGACGGTAAGGAGTAACCAAGTCACGGCCATGGCGGAGGGAAAGGTTATCGTGAGAATGGAAGGGATTGATTTGGATCATGTTTTCTCTGGAAGAATGGAGGGTGGCCGCATTTCCACAAGAAGAATAAGAAACAACCATGTTAGATTTTAGGGTTTACTCTTGCCTTATTAGGTTAGTGGCCAAACTGGGTCGGATCCAACCCGATCCGCCTCTCCAAGCCCACTCGTCCGCCCTTTTGGGCCCAACTTTTTTTTTATTTAAATTTTTTTGGATAGTTTTTATACTTATATTAGCGTATGGATACATCTTCCAGCTAGTTTCCTGTGGCATAATGGTTGATGCATCCGCTGCTTCCCACCAAGCCCTTGGTTCAATCCCTGGCCTTGGCAATTTCTGGTTTCATTAATTTATTTTCTTAGAATCGTCATTCTTTATTTTATTTTCCTTTCGTAATTATTTGATTTAGATTAATCTTTTTTTTTCGTATCCCCTATTTAATTTAAAAAAGAAAACATTGTTGTTTTATTCTATTTTTGTTTATTTTTATTTTTATTTTTAAATGCGTAAAAAAAAAGGAAACTTATTTTTTTGTTTATATATTTATTTATTTATTTATAATCGACTTATTCTGGGTCCTTTTATGTCAAGTCTTTGTGAGGGTATCCATTCAACTTCCTTTGATTTCAAACTTCCATACTTCGATCATTTTAATCTCAAACCTTCATATTAACCTTTTCTTTTAAATCTTTTCTCATTAAAATCTGAAGAAAATGATTACCTGGATGAAATGTTCAGTCGTAATCTGGAATATTAGGCCTAAGCTGTAAGAGCTTGCAAGCCATAAGCATTCGTCTTCTTTTCAAAATGCTCCAAGATTCAAATCATTTTCATAAGTGAATCCGAAGAAAAAGATTACCCTGGATGAAATATTCAGTCGTAATCCCGAATGTTAAGCCCAAGCTGTAAGAGCTTGTAAGCCCTATGTATTCGTCTTCTCTTCAAAATGCTCCAAGATTCAAATCATTTTCATAAGTGAATCAGAAGAAAAAGATTACCTGGATGAAATATCCAGTCATAATCCCGAATATTAGGCCCAAGCTGTAAGAGCTTGTAAGCCCTATGTATTCGTCTTCTCTTCAAAACGCTCCAAGATTCAAATCATTTTCATAAGTGAATCCGAAGAAAAAGATTACCTGGATGAAATATCTAGTCGTAATCCCGAATATTAGGCCTAAGTTGTAAGAGCTTGTAAGCCCTATGTATTCGTCTTCTCTTTCAAACGCTTCAATATTCAAACCACTTTCTTAAATAAAATTAGAAGAAAAAGATTATCTGGATGAAAGGTCCAGATGTAGTTTCGAATGCTAGGCCCAAGTTGTAAGAGCTTGTAAACCATAAGTGCTTGTCTTCTCTTCAAAACACTTGTAATTATTCAAACTTCTTTTCTCAAGAAAATTGAAAGAAAAAGATTACCTGGGTGAAAGGTCCAGACGTAGTCCCGAGTATTATACCTAAGTTGTAAGAGCTTGCAAGTCATAAATACCCGTCTTTCAAGCCCAAAAATGCATTTAACCAATCAAACTCTTTTTTCGCTGTCGTGCAGTTGATCAGAAAAACCTTTTTTATAAATGAAAGAAATCTTTCCTTAAGGTGATGTAAAGCAATGCTTCGCCCATAATTGTTGAGTTAAGATAAGTGACGTTTTTCTGAATGTTGATTTGTAAATCCATTCGATGTGATGTATACGTTCGCTCCTCATCTGTTTTGGGTAAAACAATGTTCTCGTCGATTAATACAAGATGGCTTTCGTTAAAATCGACCAGTAAACAAACATTTTCTACCTAGAACTACGTAAGCCTTGAGTTCTCTATTGAGATACGTAGGAGCAGGATTGCGAAATCTTGTCAGGCCCATTAATAAAAAACTTGGGTTTAGTCCCCTTCGTTGCAAAAAATCCAAAAACATCTTCTCTTTTATTTTGATCCTATTATTCTTTCCCTCATAATATCTTGAGAAGCCTAATATTTCAAACTAACACTAACATGCACAACTAACCTAATGGTTCCCGTTGAGTACAACAGACGTGAGGGGTGCTAATACCTTCCCCTTGCATAATCGACTCCTAAACCCTGATTTGGTTGCGACGACCATAATCATTATCGTTATTTCTTGGGTTTTATCGATATTTCCCCTTTCATTTTTAGGAATAAATAAAGTTTGATGGCGACTCTGTTCAATCCATCATGCGAGCGTGCGATTGTGCTTCGCTAGGTCGTGTTCTCATTTTTCGAGGTACGACAGATGGCGACTCTGTTGGGGAGTAACTGGATCTCCATAAGTGAGTCAAGCCTAGTTAGGTCATTTGTGTGCCTTTGTTTATTTACTTGTGTGACTTTTCTTTATTGCTTTTGCTATCTTTATTGTCATATTGATATAAATCTGTTGTATTGGTTCCGTTATGCTTTGGTACTTGGATACTCTGATTGCAAATCTTGTGGGAAAGACTTTTTACCCGAGTCTCGAGTAAAAACATAAGATAGGACGAGGTTGAGTAGTGCGGGTCCGCGAGATGAATTTCTCGTTGGGTCAGTGCGAGAACCTTACTTAGAGTAGATGCTTGGGAGGATGTTGTCGCCCGACAAGTAAGTCTCCGTAAGCTTTGATATTTTCTTTAGGATCCATGACTCTGAGGACCATTTGTAGAAACTTAATCCTTTGTCCAACTAGGAAAGATGGTCGCATAACATGGGTCTGCGAGATGAATTTCTCGTTGGATCGATGCGAGAATCTCACTTAGAGTAGATTCTTTGGATGAAGTTGATGCCCGACAAGTAAGTTGTCGCAGGCAGCAAACAGTCTAATGGATCCATGACTCTAGGAACTTTTTTTGAAACCTTAGACCATACCTGGTGAGAACCCTGTTCTATACGAAGCAATCAGACTTATCCATACCTCGAGCCTATTGAACTTATACAAAAAATGCATCACATTCATCCACATACATTGCATCAACATCATAAAAAGCAAACTCTTATTTGTCTCTTATTTGTTTCAGGAATTGAGAATTTGAAAATGACAACTCCAAGAAGAAACACTTTCTCACTTAAGTACAAGGAACCTAAGCTTGACAGTCTGAAAGGATTGATCTCTGATTTGATTCTCAATAAGCGTGATGACTTCAGAAAAGACTATGGGAAAATTTTGAGCCTTTTGACTAAGAAAGTTGACTATGGGATTATCAGCTCTTTGACACAATATTATGATCCGCCTCTACGCTGTTTCACATTCGCTGATTTCCAACTAGCTCCTACTTTGGAAGAAGTTGAGAGAATTGTGGGTCTAAAGTTGAAAGATTTCAATCCATTTCCAAAGCTCGAAGAGGAAGTGGGCCCAAAGAAGATAGCTTTAGCCCTAAGTATCAATGTCCCAATTGTTCTAGCCAATTGGGTCGAGAAAGGGGGTTTCAAAGGTTTTGCCACGAGGTTCTTGGAAGAATTAGCTCTGAAGTTCAAGAAAGAAGGAAATTGGAACGCATTCTATGCTGTGTTGGCTTTATTGATCCATGGGATTATGCTCTTCCCAAATGTTGAAAAGTTTGTGGATCATGTAGCGCTAGAAGTCTTTCTCTCTAGAAATCCTGTACCATTTCTCTTAGTTGACATTTACCATGCCCTTCACGCTCGACATGAAAAGAGGGGTGAAACTTTGTTATGCTGTGCTCCTTTGCTTTATACTTGGTTCATGCAACATATGCCTGAAAAAGGCCCTTTTGTGGCAAAGGAACTTAAATCTCCTCAAAGACCAGCTTCTCTCACTGGAAGTTCTATCAGATGGTATATCCGAGAGTGGGAAACCCCAGACATCATTGTCAGTTGTGGGGAATTTCCTAATGTGCCATTGTTAGGTACTAAGGGTTGCATCAATTATAACCATATGTTATCTCGAATGCAACACGGCTACTCCATGGATGGTCCTCCTAAAGCAAAGGACTTACAACCATTTGTGCTCTTTGACATTCAAGCAAGTAATCCTGATGTAAGAGTGATCCGAAAGGCCTGGTTGAAGATTGTTAGGAAGGGTAAAGAGTTTGGAAAAAGGAACACTCTTGTCAAAGAACCTTACATTAGACGGGTGAAAGAAAGATTTGAAGAATTCCATTTGCCATTTATCTTTAATGGTACAACTTTCCCTAAAAATCCTGAGCCAAAACCTATACTTCCCGAGGACATGGAGAAACTCACTGCAAAGGTTAAAGAGCTCGAATTGGAGAATACTGAATTACGGATTCAGATGAACCGAGCTATCTTGGAAAATCTCTCTCCCTCATTCTCTCTCTCTCTCTCTCTCTCTCTCTCTCTCTCTCTCTCTCTTCGCTCCCCTCCCACACACCACTCAACACTCTCTCTCTTTCTCTCTCTCTCACACACACACACACACACACTCTCTCTCTTTATATATATATATATATATAATATATATATATATATATATATATATATATATTATATATATATATATATATAATATATAATATATATATATATATATATATATATATATATTATATATAAGAGAGAGAGAGAGAGAGAGAGAGAGAGAGAGAGAGAGAAGAGAGAGAGGAGAGGAGAGAGGAGAGAGAGAGAGAGAGAGAGAGAGAGAGAGAGATTTTTCAAGAGCTGTTAAATTTTCTTCTAATGTCGATTAAATCTGTCTCTCTCTCTCTCTATATATATATATAATAAATATATATATATATATAAATATATATATATATATATCAATATATAATATATATATCTCTATATATATATATTTAATATATATATATATAATATTAGATATTATATTCTATATATATTATATTATATAATATCTATTATTATATATCTAATAATATATATATATATATATATAGATATATATATCTCTATTATATTGTTTTTCAGGAGTTGTTAAATTTTCTTCAAATGTCGATTAAATCTCTCTCACACACACACACACACACACACACACATATATATATATATATATATATATATATATATATATATTAAAAAGGTTATTTTAAATATTTTAGTATATAATTAAAAAAATTGATTATTTAAAAAAAATCCAAGACATAAGTTGGAGTTGAGACATTTAAGGGTCTGTTTGAAACACTTTTCAATTTTAGTTCTTAAAATTTGTTTTTCAAATCTATTTTAAAAAACTATTTTTAAGAAGAAAATTAACAAAAAATTTGTTTGATAAACTAATTTTGAAAAACTGTTTTGAAAATATGAAAATGAAAAAAATTGTTTGATAATCTAATATTTTAAAAGTATTTTAAGAAGAGAATAAAAATGTATATTTTGTCATTTACTTTTAAAATCTATTTTATTGTATAAAATATTACAAACTTAAGAAAATTAATTGATATTTGGTCGAATACAAATAATTGGGTTAAATAAATTTTTAATTTTACAAATCACATAATACTTGTTTGCAATAATAATAAGAAAAAAACAAGTAAAAAATGGGATTCCACGTTTAATAGAAAAAAAATTATATAGTGAAAATAATTAAGAAACACAAAAAAAATTAAGTAAAATAAATAAACATATTTAAAAAGGTTACTTATACATAAAAAAAACATAAATAAAAGAAATAACATATTCTTTCAAATATTTTTCTCTATTTTATTTTTAAAATATAAAAATTATTAAAATTGCATTAATGCTATTAATGAAAATTATAAATTGATTCACTTTTTGCTTTTAAAAATTAAAAAATAAAAAAAAGTTTTTAAAAACACTTTTACGAAATATTATATTCAAACAAATTTTTAAATTTTAAATTTTCAAAAACTAAAAAAGAGTTTTTAAGATGCATTTCAAATCTGCCATAAATTCTCACGTTTGCTTCAGGTTGCAAAGGGTCAAATTGTGATTCATGAAAAGCTAAAAGCTCTTTTTTGAACTTACCAAACAGACCTATAGACTCTCCCTTGGTCTTGGCAGCATCAGAAGAAAATGGCGCCATTGAACTCTCTGGAGAACGAGTACCCACTCATTGATTCTAACTTCCAAACCTTTTGCGCTTCGCACGCCATTTACTCCGGTTCTTTTCCTCTTATTCTCTTCCCCACCTTTTCCAATTCTATCTTTCAAATTTTATTTATTCAGTGCCATCACTATTCCTTTTTCTCCTCAGTCGAAGATTTCCTCCTGCATGATCTCGACGCATTACTAACTTCCGCGGCCAAGCATTCCACTTCCCAGAGATTGAAGCAGGTTAGGGTTACCTATATAATCGATTATCTGATTATTCTGTTATTAAAATCACTAATACGCGTGATTCTACTTTGAATGTGTAACTGTTTAGGGTATTCATCAGCTTCTGTCTATTGTTGATGCTCTACATCCGCCATTGATAAATGGTTTGCAGCTTCTGGAAGATTTTGAACGGAATAAAGAGTTTTTGTCCACTGGTTGTGAAGGGTACTCTCTTGCTCAACTCAACCTATAGTTCATGTTATTATTTATTAATATTATGTTTGGTTCTGCGGTGAGGAGAATTGATTCTCTGAGTGAACCGATTGTCTAGAATTGATTTTGGAGACAGAATCAATTCTATTTTAGAAAACCAAACACTTCAAAATAATTACATAATCAATTCTACATCTCTAGAATTGCTTTTGACTCTTCGTAAAGCTAAAGCAAACATACACTTAATATGCTTGCCTAGGATGTAGCATTTTGGAATTTGCACATAGCATTTATGCACAAATATTCTACTCCTACTTATGATGTGCATTTAAGTGTTATAAAAGGAATCTGGGAATGTTGAAAGTGAAATGCAACTAATTTACCTTCCACCCTAAAATTTTTAGCCAGTCTTTGCCACTTGAGTGATTTTCCACCGGTTTCATTGTCATCTTTGATATCGATTTTCGGCAACTAGGATAGTGCTTTATATTGTCTATGATGTTCAAAACTTTTGCAGTTTATAATACTGAGTTTTTGATAAATGTTATGTATGGCTTTTAATAAGGTGTAACTGTGGCTTGACAGTAGCACTTCTCAGTGTTTGAATCTGTTTAATTTAGGATTGATGCATTTCTTGGAGGTGGATTACGTGAAGGACAATTAACTGAACTTGTTGGACCATCCTCTTCCGGCAAGACACAGGTTAGAGCTTAATTTCTTTTTTGTGTAAATCATATTTTGAGTAGGAATATTAAATGGACAGGGGCAGTTCTTCCTCATCCCTGTTGGGGATACTCATTTCTAATCATTGGAGAAAGATGCTTATTTAGGGCCGGGGTGGGTATATACCATGCACCGCCCAATTTTGTAGTAATGCAAATGTTATGCAATTAGTTATTTGTGGTAAAAAAACTTCATGATGCTCATGCTTGCCCCCCATCAATTCATATTTGTTAAGGTTGCCCCCTCACATTGTGTTTATCAATGCATATCTGCGGGTATTTAATAACTTTAACATTTCACAACAAGGGTATTTAATAACTTAAAATTTAACATCATTTGTATCGATGCTGTCTAGCAGTAATTCAAAATAAAAAATACCAACATAAAATTATATGCAAAAAACTTGCTTTTTAAATTTTCTTTTTGTAATAATTAATCCACACAGTTGATTATTTTTGGAAGGGTATAGATTTAGTCTAGAATTATGTTATTTTGATGGATGGCTATTAGTATCTCATGATACATGCGAGCTGTATCACGATATAAAACAAAACTGAACTTAATCGATTCAAATGACTGTGCTTTTCTATTTTGGACATGAATTGCTACTGGAATCTTGGTATGAGAGAATCCAAATTTGCCCTTGAATTCCACATTTCACATTCTGACGCTGCGGAGGCAACCCTGAGTCCGACTGGGTCATGCCAGTCGGTCTCAGAGTCCAAGCTCACTGCATTCTTGTTCTCAACTCCATTGTACAATTCATTTTTTTATTCTTCTTGCCTACAGTGTGTTTGCACCCTCTCTTCTCGATTATTATCTGGTTTTAGGTCCCCATTTGGCCCCCTTGTCTTGTTCAAAAAGATAGGTGTAAGAAACTTAAAAGCCAATGTCGATATGAAAGGAGGTAAAATTGAAGAGATAGTTGGAGATACATAGGAAGATGATGAAATGTCAGTGAAAGAAGATGAACTAAATCATTTTGGGGACGATGAATAAACCTTAGTGAAGTTAGTAGGTTACATTTTTTGAGGGGTTGAACATTGTACAGTCTGCTACTTTTTTTGTCATTTGGTTTGTGACTTTGAATTTTGAAGTATGCATATGATGTACTCTCTCTGATCACTATTATAAGCAAAATTGATTCTTTTGGTTAATTGTATAACTGATGTATTTGGCCTATATATAGAGACCAGATACATGAGTTGTACAATGAACTAAACAAAGTCAATTTTGCTTGTAAGAGTGACCAGAGAAGGTATCAGTCTATGGTTTTTGCTCATGTCACTTGTTATTTGGCCTATATTGATCATGTATATTATAAATTTTGATTCACGATTTGGAATATATGTCCTCCTATTCAAAATTTCAATGTTGTTTCAATAATCATGTTATACTGATTTGGCAAAAAACAAGAAAAATACAAAAGAATATGAAATTTATGTTCTTATCATCCGAGATAAGAGAAAAAAAATCTCAATATAAATACAAGTACAAAAATGTATTTCTTGGGTACTTGCATGGCTATGATCTCTTTTCCTACTTCTTGTTTATTAGATTGGTACGGTCAACATCTCACTTGCTCTATCAAGGCATTTATTTCATCCATAATCCTGGATGTCTTAAGAAGAAGTGTATCAAACTAAAATGGTTTACTTTGGTTATGTTGTTAATCTTTCTGCTACCACAGGTCTCCATCTATATCGTCATTGACACACACTTGCATAATCTTTTATTTGGTTGACATAAGATAAATTGTTTTCTTCTATTTCTTCATATCTGTTATGTTCAAGTATAACTTGGCTTGTTTATGGATAATTATTAGGTTTGCTTGATGTCTGCCTCAACTGTTGCAAAGCATAAGTGTTCAGTTATATATTTAGATACTGGCAACTCTTTTTCACCTCAGCGTATTGCACATTTTGTTGGCCAGTCTTCTGATTATTTCTCAGGCAATCAGGTTACTCTGGATTCAGACTTACTGCCCATTGTTTGGTCCTTGTTTGATAACTGGTCTTACAATTGTTTTTTAAATTATCCATCTTTTAGGCTGATCGTAGACTTCTACAGAACGTATTAGACAGGATAATTTGCTACCCAGTGTTTGATGTGTATCAGATGTTTGATCTGCTGCATCAACTGAAGATTAATTTGAGATCCAAGGTTCTCATTGGCTTGCATATTTGTAACTGATGCAACAAAATTGGTTTTTCATTTTTTTCTATCAAATATTGACTACTCTATACTGTCACAGATTGCCAAATCAGATCGTCTTGTACAACTGCTTATTGTTGATTCAATCTCTTCACTGATTACTCCCATCCTTAGGGGAAGTGGTCCTCAGGGTATAGTACATATTTGCATGCTAAGTTCCTTGGTATGCTTACCATTTATTCCCTTTGTATACCTTTCGATATTTTTCTATTGTCCTGGCTTTCTTGACAAGCTCAGAACTAAATGATACTGTTGGGTAATTGGTAAATAATAATCTGTTATTCATAATCATGGATCATCGTTGTTGTTCTAGATTCCCAGTCAAATTACATAATCAGTAATGTAGTGTCAATTCTTAAAGGTTTGAGCTTGGGTGAACTTGGATGATAAAGGGTGAAGGGAGCAAATGAAGTACACTCAAAGGTTTTGTTTTGGGGCTTTTTGTGTGCTGTCATTAGATTTGCCGGCTTAGTAAATTCGTGAGTAGAGTGGGGATATAAGGTTGACTCGGTGGTTAGGGTGAGAGAGTCAAGTAGTGGAGTGATAAAAAGGTTGAGAGTTCTATCCCCATCCAAAACATAACAATAATTTATAGTAGCATTTTTCATTCTAAAAATACAAACTCGTGAGTTTGAGCTAGTTTACCCGAGTTTACACAAAGCAAGTTTGCTGGGAGTTAACCTGTGTCTGATGCCTAGACATGTAAAATTTTCGAGTTAACTTGTTAGTTAGAAAACCATATGGGTTTGAGGTACGTCTTGTTTACTTACTATTCCAAAACGACAGTTTTGAAGACCAGGCTTAAGTTATTATGCTCTGATAAGCTCATCCTCATAACTCGAAACTGAGTTATGTTTTATATTCAAGCATACCCATGTGAGTCGTCTGATATCTGGTATTCACATATATCACTTTATTCACATATGTCACTTGACAAGCATGCATCGAGTCAAGTATTTCACCATAGTTTCAAAGTTGAATCACCAGTTACTATTTCTATTTCTTTGAAAAACATAAAAAGAAGAGATTAGATATTCCCTAATAAAAGTATATATATTTTTCCATCAAGGTAGATAAATTGATTGGACTGTTCTATAATGAGGAGTCTGGTTATATGGATCATAAGCCATTCTGCAAATTGTTTTGAGGTTGAGGTCTTGTCTATTATGTCTTGCTACATTTTAGTTTTGTTCTGATCAATTTTTTTGTTCCAGTTTTTCTAGGGTAATCATGCTTTTCCTTATTTATTATTTTTTGGTTAAGTCTTATATATACAGAAACTTAGAAATGTGCATTTTATGGGTCATTTCAGGACACGCTTTAATGGTATCTGTTGGGTTTTTATTGAAGAAGCTAGCACATGAGCATAATATTGCAGTGTTGGTAAGTCTTACTTTTGTTTTGCCTTCATCTTTCTTTCTTGCCAATGATAATCCTTTCAATGATTGTGAGAAAATTCTTCTAGTTCAAAGGAATTTTTCTTGGCTCATCTTATCTAACTCTAGTTGATATGGAAATATAAATATAAATATTGTTTTGTTTTTTCAATCTAATCTGTCTGAAAAAATATGATATTTCAGTAAAAGGTCTGTCCTGTATCCTGTATCTTTGATACGAATGAGAAACAATAGATTGATCCCTACACAAGAGCTCATATGACAAATTGATCCCTACTCAAGAGCTCCTCATCACGGGAATAGCCTACTGTCTAAATCATAATCTCTGACCTAATGCTTTGTAGTCGCACATCTCATCCTTGTTTCTTCTTCATACCTTATTTTCTGAGATGTTATTCTGATATTTATTTAAAACCATGTTTCTAGCAATGGTAAATTCTATAGTTTTTTTCTTTATGTTAATAGTTTCTACAATAGGTTAGTGCCAACGAAACTTTTTGTTTTTTATTTTGTAGTTACTTTTATTACATTTTACGTTAGGAACCTCAACCTGGTATACATTATCAGATAACACAAGGGATACCCCCTCTTAATTAATTACATTGATATGTTGCATAATCTTAAGGGTCCACCCATGTTATCAATTTCGGTAGCCTTCCCTAAAAGGGAACGTAAGGAGGAGCAGAGAGTTAATACTAATGAACACATAGTTGTTAAAATTTAAAATAAATTAATCAAAATTGATGAAGTATTCATATTTAGAAATAAAAACCATAAGTTTCAACTTTTAAACAAAACATACTTCCAAATGCCAATAAAATTCAATAAAATAACTTTGCTATTCCTAAAAACAAGAAGGCAGAGGTAGCAAGAGAAGTGGAAAGCCAGACAACTGTTGAGTCATATCCAACCGGGCTCTATATATTTGGAAAATTTCAAACATAATGGCAATGATCTGTCTTGGCATGGCAGGTTTACCAAATTTAAGACAAATTTTGCAGGTGACAAATCATGTGGTGGGTGGGGAAGACGGTAATTCTAAACCAGCACTTGGAGAGAGTTGGAAGAGTGTCCCTCATGTACGGCTTTTACTCTCACGTGAATGTGGTGGCAATGCCTGCAATATTTCAATAATCAAACATCCAGCTATGGTATGTGCTTGATAAGACATTTCTTTTGGGCACCATTAGGATTCTAATTATTTTCTCTAGTGTCTGTCATTATCTTTGTCATTAAAAAAAGATTTGAATCAGCTTTTGAAAATGGAAATTAATCAGTATGAACTTGCTGTTCTGTTTCAGGCTTCTGGTAGGACTGCAACTTCCACCCGTCTGTTCGTTTGAAATTATTCTCACCGCAAAATGGCCATTCATCAAAGGAATGTTACTTTTCATACAAAGTGTATTGAGAAACTTATTTTGTTAGTGATATCTGGCAGAAAATATGAAGCAAAGCAAACTTGTTAATATTTAAATTTTTTGTAACAATTTTTTAATGATTTAATTAAGATCATTTATGATCTAGTCACTTTATGTTAATTTAGTGACGATGATTAATAAATTGGAAATGTAGCATTGATATTAGGAATTTTTATTTTTAATTATGGATCTAGTCACTTTAAGTTAAGTATAATAGCTACGACACTCCATCATGTTAAGTGAGTGAGTAGGTATTTGAATTCTTATTATCAATTATCTATCCATTAAAATAAACTATCATTAAATTTTTTAATATATCATTTTCTTTTAAAAAATTTATACTAATAAAAAAATATATTTGTAATTAACAAATATTAGAAAATTTGAAATTATGTTCTTTTACCACCTTATTCATTTTGCATTTTTTACTTTTAATTTTCTCTTTCTTTTCTTATCTCAATTTAAATTTCAAATTTCCTTCATATTTCTTTTTCTCACACTTTCTCATTTTAATTTTTTCTTTTTTCATAATTTTTTTTCCTATTTTATTTTTTTAAATATAAATAAAAAAATTTAAATCTTTTTTTAATTTAATGAAGAAGAATACAATATTATAATTTATATGATTATTGTTCGTTTTATAATTAAGTAACTCATTTGAAATTGATATGTGTCTCTAAATACATTTTATACGGTATTAAATTGAATAACACTCGATATCAATGCACACAATTAATTTTCTATTTCACGGGTCACTATCAGGACAATATCTATTTTATTTTAATCAATAGTTGTCTTTATTTGAGAGATAAATTTTTTATTTTCAAATATGAATTTCTTTCTTTCTCCATCTCACATGTCTCTTTTTTTATATGATTATTTAATACAATTGAGTTTATATGATCATTGTTCATTTTACAATTAAGTAATACATTATAAATTAACATGTGTATCTAAAAATATTTTATATTGTATCAAATTGAATATCGCTCAATAATGATGCACATCACTAACTTTCTATTTCACTGATCACTATCAGGACAATATCAATTTTATTTTAACTAACAATTGTCTTTAATTGATAGATGAATTATTTATTTTTATTTGTGAAAATTTTCTTTTTTTATTTAAATTATTATTTTTCATTTCAAATTTACAATGTATCTAAATATATTTTATACTAATATAAGACAAGTAGAAAATGCCCTATTCTAAAGGGTGCACTCATCACTTATGGAAATGTTAAAAATGCTCTTCTTGTGTCTAAAAATGCATTTTTGAACACACCTTAAATCACACTAGCCTTCGTAATTCAATCACTATTAGTTGAGATTTTCGACAAAGACACTCAACAAAAGGCAAAACTACATGTACACAGAGGATGTGTACCTAAGAGGAGTCTTGGGTCAAAGAGAATTGAGACTTAGTAGTTTTGAAATGTCACATGAATATTTTGATCGCGTGAAGTTTCGACAGCATCAGGAGCGTCAAAAAAGCAGTTGTTTGGGCGTGCAGATGTTACGTTCAAATATGAATAACTGCATGACAGTTTCTTTCTGAAGGACACGTGGAGAGAGCGCAGAGACATGATGCACACAAGTCTTCACGTGGTGAATACTGAAGATAGGAACGTTAGGAGCATTTGTTTTCGACTAGTATATATAAGAGTTCATTTGTAGAATTAAGAGTGTGTTCGTTTTACTACAAAAATTTCACTTAAAACTCGAAGTACCAACGTCCAGAGAAAAGAGTCATGGCTGAAAGAATGTATGAACAACGAAACACCATATTTTATCTTCAATACAAAGTCTATAAAATTCACTTTACTTTGCCTTAGCAGTTTTAGTTTCATTTAATTGTTTACTTTTATGCTTTCAATTCTTGTTACTGTCGTTATTTTTCTTTACAATTTCAACACTAGCGAAGTTACATCTTTCACACACTTTAAGTCACTAATTCGACCGAGTCGAAAGTATGATGTTTATAAAAGGAAAAATATAAAGCAAGTTTTTCTGGAACTATGTCCTAAGATTCAATAGTTGATCCTGCAAGTAAACTTTTATTAAGAGACTAACACTTTGGCACGCCCAGTGGGACACATGCTAAATTACATATCTTTCATAGATATCCATAGTTTTCTCTTATAAACTTGTTCTATATTCATGAATTTGTCTAGTTAGTTTGCATGCGATTAAGAAGTGGAAAATCTTTATCTAGAATGCTGTGTCCTCCTATAGATAATGTCAATCCCCAGAATAATCCTTAAAAAGTAGTACATCAACCGGTTGTGTCAACGGTTGAAGAGCCCCTTGCCTCAACGCCTGTTAGGACAACAACTCCGGTGGTGTCAACGACGCCAATCACATCAAATATTATCACAAGGAGTAACTCCCCCAATGTAATCAGGGAATCCCCTTATTAACCCTGTAATTGCGAGACCTTTATTCAGGTTTTCAATGCCACCAAGTGGTAGAGACTATCTATGGGATGCCAACTTCGGTGATGGCTAACCTTCAGATGAACATGTCAATCTTTAGTGACAATGCAGTGGCCACAACGCCACTATACAATCCCTATAATGCATCAACGTCAACCATTAACAATATGGCGCGACCACCAGGAATAAGTTACATGCCTCAAAGTACACCATCTTTAAATACAACCTCTATGATGGCTATGAGGCAACAAATGGACAATAACTTAGAACTAGTCAATACTCTTACCCAACAAATGATAACCATTTTCAACCCTTTGATTGCAAATACAAATCAGATCTATGAAGTATTGGCAAATCAAATGGGGCGAATTGTTGAATTCTTTGGCACGCCTCCAATACATGTGCGACCTACCCCTCAAATATCGAACATTAGGCAAGTCGAAATCCCCGAGAATGGGATAACACAAGCCACTATAGGCCAAAGCTAATGGTTTCAACTACCTGATCCTCCTCATAGGGAAAAGTTAGAACAAAATAACCCTAGGCCTTTGATGGTCCATAGAAATCAAAATGCCGACCAAATGCTGAGGCATGTTCAGCAAAACAATTTTGGGGGACATAACAACATAGTAAACGTGGTCGAGTAAATTTTGGCCCAGAACGACCTCAATGTGGGACTCCACAAATCCAATTTTATATCCCCTTTGTCAGAATATATTTGACATATGGAGTTACCAAAGGGACCGGAAATTCATTTTTTTTAAAATTCGCCGGAGACACCAATAAGTCGATAGTTAAGCATGTCTCCCGATACCAAACTAAGGCGGACGATATTGCTAACAATGAGAATCTAAAGATGAAATATTTCCTTACCTATCTAACTAAGAATAGTTGGTTCACAACTCTTCCTTCACAACCTTTCCAATCATGAAGTCAGTTAGAGAGACTGTTCCACAAACAGTTTTACATGGGACAGTCGAAAATCAGTTTGAACGAGTTGGCTAGTGTTAGGCGAAAAGTCCCTGAGTCGATAGATGACTATTTGAATAGATTTAGACCTTTTAAGGCAAGGTGTTTCACCCAGGTTCCTGAACATGAGTTAGTTGAAATGTCCGATGGTGGCCTGGACTATTCAATTAGGAAGAAATTAGATTCTCAATATCTTAGGAACATGGCATAATTGACAGGTAGGGTTCACCAAGTCGAACACTTGAAAGCGGAAAAAGCTAGAACAAATAAATACCATAAAAAGGAAAAAGTAGCTTATATAGAAGTATATGATTACATCTCTGATATAGGAGATGATTGTTCGAAGAGGATGAGGTCAACATGGCTGAACTTAAGCCAAGACCCCCTTATGTATGGTTAAATTACTGGAACCACGCAGTGGAAAAAAAATCCCATTGAGACCAACAAAAATGATAAGTTCACAACTAGAACTTATACGTTTGATATTACAAAATGTGAAAAAATATTTGACTTGTTGATTACAGATGGACATATTATAGTGCCTCATGGCCTAAAAACTTATCCTTTGGAACAAAGGAAGAAGAGAAGTTTTTGTAAGTACCATAATTTTCTAGGTCATAAAACTTCTCAATGTGTGCATTTCAAGGATTTGGTGCAGCAAGCTCTGAAAGATGGAAGGTTATAATTTGGAGAAAAACCAAAGTCGTCAATGAAGGTGGACTTGGATCCGATGTAGATAGAAAATGCTCACTATGTTGAGCCTGTGGAGATTCTGATGGTTGAAGTTGTTGAGGGCTCCAATATGGAAGTTGACAAGGGTGAACAAATCTCCATTGTTGCCAATTCTGACACGCAAACAGTGCACCCCTAGTCTGAAGAGAGGTTGATTGATTTCCTTGAGCGCTGTAAGCTCAACGATTCCAAGATGATGCTTTGTCCATACTGTAGTGCCATGTTTGATGAAGATGCGGTAAATAAGCTAAATGAGTGAAACCTTAAAATCGGAAAGGGGTAAATCACCCCAAATGGAAGGAGGTCGATCACAAGGTGGGGATTCCGAATCACAATGGGTAGAAAGTGTCGAAGGGGAAATCTCATGTCCCTCATACCTACGAGGGAAACAATCCCATGATGCTCACCCAATGGAGGCGTCATCAACGAAAAGAGAAGGCTGAAAGGGAAAGCTCACAACAAAGCGCGATGCCCCATAGGCGAAACACAATACAACTGCATCGAAGGCTCAAAGGAAGCCTTGCTTGAAGATATTCAACAAGGAGGACAAGCTGACAATCACTCAAAGGCCATCTTTGAAGGAAGCCTACATGGTTAAATGGGCACGAAGGGTGAGGGCGAAGATGCCCGAATACTCTCCACAGTCTGAGGACGAAACTCTAGAATACACTCCCCAGGCTGAGGAGAGGGAGCCCCACTATATTTTCCTCACCCAGAGGATAAAGAGACGGAGTACACACCCCAATCAAATGAAGAAATGTTCAAATACAACTTCGAAGAAGGGTCTGAGGATGACTTACAAATTAACAGTGGCATAGTCTTAGTGCTGACAGTTGAATACAACAAGGTATCTGAAGTGTCCGAGGCTGAAGAGGACTTCGTACAGGACCAAGTTGATAACTAAAAGCCTCTTTTTTACTATTTCATGAATAATTGGATGGTCGAAGAACAACATACTGTGTTTGAAAGGCTTGATCCAGGAATGATGTATCACATGAAGCCGCTATTTATTAAGGAAAAGGTAGACTGCATGCCCATCTACAAGTGTTCATAGATGGAGGCACGATAGTTAATTTAATGCCACATTTACTATTCAAGAAAATGGGGAAGACCGATGAAGATCTTAGGCCCCATAATATGGTGTTGTCAAATTATGAAGGTGCCATACCCTAAATCTTACCCTAGGTTTTCTGCTTGCATCATCATAGCATAATCAATCCATTTTGTCGTGTATTTCGTCAGTTAAAAGCATTCATCAGGGTTTAAATGAAAAGTCAGAAGTTCTGCCATTTCATCTGGTCTTGATGTCATTCGTTCAGTCATCTATTGTTTAAGAAGTCAAAAGACTTGATTTTTTAACCTTAGTGCATCGCTCATTCCATTGCATCATGTTTTCAGAGGTTCAGAGGGTGACAGTCAAAAGTATTGTCGTCATCTAAATCTTTGTAGGGTATAGTTATGATTAAGAATCAGAAATAAATGGTCCAAGAGCGATTCGTTTACATCTGATTGTATGTTCATGATTATTCAGCCAGTAATTCAGTTTATTTACAAGATGTTTGCATTTTTATACTTGTCACAACATGTATTTTGTTTTGCATAACATTTAAAATGTCACTCGAAATAATTTTTCGGATCTACAGACAGACTGGTCAAAATTGAACTTGCGGACGTCAATTTTATTAATCTACGGTTCGTGTAGTTTAACATGGCTTGCTCGTTAATTTTTCAACTATTTTTTCAGCCGCATTTCAAACAGTCTGAGCCTTTTAACCGATCATTTTTATTTTAAAATCTGATTAAAACCTATATATTTTCGAGAAGTTTATTCCGCGCTGATCACTTTGGCGAATTCAGATTATTTTTTCGGGCATTTTTGCGCTCGATTTTTGTTTATATTTTTATCCGATTTTTATTTTTTATTTTTTAGCCAATTTAATTAGTAAGATTATTTAGAATTAATTATGTTTTTTTAAATATAATTGTATTTTTATCTTTTAATTTTATTGTTTTTTTTAATTTATTGTTTTAAAGTTTTTTTATTTTATTTTAATTTTTAGAGGGTCAAATTTTAATCAAGAAAAAGTATGATTTCCTCGAGTCTCATAACATTCGACAACTTATGAGTATATATAACCATCACTCTTAATCTTTTTAAACAAATCAACATCATCATCCTTTTATAATCTTTTTCCATGTCAATACTTATAAGAATCTACACATATCGGAAGAGGTTCATAAAAAAAAATGATGTAATTCAATTAATATAAACCATTGTTGCCAAATATTAGCCATGGAAACACCATGGGGGATTGTGGTAGCTGGTTTTTTTACAATACCTTGTTTGACTACATACAAAACAAAATGAAAGGTAATAATACCTTGTTTAAAAAATCAATTGTAATATAATTTTTCATATGGTGAAAAAAGCAACAAAAATTTATGTATTCATCAAGCTTTTTCACACTGCAAAGGTCATACAAAATGAACATAACACCCACAAATTCAAATGAGAAAAGTCAATTTCTATCTATCTCCATCTATGCTTTCATATAACATTTCATGAGACACAATATGGTCTTGTAATGATCTTTTACAACTTATATAAGTAGATTTATGAACACATGATTAGCAAACAAATCCACAAAAAAATCCATAACTTAGTAGTGAATCACATGAGTTTTGATTGCGGTGCTTAAATTGTTTCAACCTAAAATGAAACTAGAATAAAAGTGATGGAGTGTTTATGCAAAAATCAGAAAAACTAGAAGAAAAAGATATGGAGGAAAAGAAGGAACTTAGGGGTTTGATTGACTAACCTCTTGAGAGTTTGTGGTTCCACGCTTCCGGTTGAGAGCTACGTTCCCTTCTGGGTTTTAATATAGGTTTTGTGTTTTCCTCTTCTGCGTTTTTTTTGCTTTCCCCTATTTTGCGCTTGTGTTTTCCTCTTCTGCATTTTTCATTTATTGTTTCCCCCTTCTGCATTTCACTTTTCCTTTTCCCCTTATGTGTTGTTGGTATTAAAATGAGTTTTGCGCAACCCTAGATACATGTTTCAGCAAGGCAGTTTGATAATTGTCACAACTTAATTAGTTTTGCACGCTGTCAGGGGAGGGCGATTCTAAATCTGTCGCAACCCCTATTTCTTGTTTTGAGTTTTGCACGAAATTAGGGGCGGCGATTCGAAAAATTTCGTGAGAACCGTCATAATAAGTGTTTGAGGATGGTTCACGACAGTCGTAATAAGTGTTTGAGGGAGGTTTTTGAGTACTTGTTGCAAATTATGTATTGCAAAATTTAAATTTTCTTGTAGTGTTAGGCACATATAAAGTTGAGGCTCGAGTGTCGTTTACCTTAATTCACCCCACGTTGGAGAGAGAATTATACTGAAGGTGAAATTACATATGAAGTAGCACTTACAGGGAACCTAATGCATTACAAACAAAAATTATATTACATTTTCTAAGAGGCCACCTATACATTCACAAAATTAAATCCTATACATAAATTTTGGTTGACTTTGTATGATAGAGATTGCACCGAAACTTTGTAGGATCGATATTGCTTTGGTTGTTTTATAAATATGATTATGTTGTTCTAGAAAAATTATAACAAATATCATATAAAAAATCAATTTGCTGTCTAATCTTGCATTTGTTTACTTTGACTACTAAAACCCTTTCCCCAATTTTACGATTATTGAGAGTATCTGTCGCAACCTGAAAAATACAGTGTGCGAAAAAAAACAACCGGCGAAAGAAAATGACAGAAGAGTCGCCACCGTGCGTTATTCATCCCAAAGGAGGGAAAGGAAACGCTCGAAGTAAACCTGAAAAAGGAAAGGACAAGACAGGGTCTCGCAACCAAATCTTGGGTTCGGGAGTCGGTTATGCGAAGGGAAGGTATTAGCACCCCTACGCATCCGTAGTACTCTACGGGATCCACTTTTGTAGTTCTTGTCTAAAGGGTGTGGGTTTATCTTGTGCTGTTTGCCAAAAAAAAGGGTTAAATGAAAATGACTCGCGCGGATGTCGCATCCACTGCATACGTATCTCATCTGAATATGAGAATCAGAGTCTTCGTAGCTCGGCTGACCTATGGGTTGGGGGGATGTGTGCTCGCTAAGACATCGCGTCTTATGCCTACGTATCTCATCTGGCCTGAGAATCAGAGCAAAACGTAGTTCGGCTAACTACGGGGTTATGGATTGGGTTTTGGGCGAACGACGTCACTACGCAATCTACCGGATGCTCGACCTTTGGAGACTTACTCGCTTGTAGTAGAAGGAGTTAACGTGTTGCTTTGGGTTTTAGGGTTTGGGATGCTCGAGGGCAAAAAGGTAGTCCTTGATGAAGGAACCGTGCTACCTGCAGGGATACAAACACATACAAAACAAACATGTATAAAGTAAATGTGCCAACAAGGGGCTCAAACGTTGCCTCCTATCGAGGTCTTCCAGCTAGGAAAGCAGTAAAATGCGGGAAAAATGTAAAAGTACCACGCGGATAAAGATCCGAAGTAACAGCAATTAGAGGAATGGGAAACCCTGAGATCCTTCCAAGCTAACATCATCAAAGAAAGTGGGTCAGTACAGGTAATCGGAATGAACCTCCAGGGGTTATCCCACAAATAAAGTGGGAAACCATGCAAGTTATCCCTGCAAAAGTCATGTGAGCCCTCACAAAAATTCAACAAAAGGGTTAGTGAAACACCATAAGCATTTTTTTCATGATCAACAGTATGGCTTCAGAAAAACTCAAACCCTGTGGCATACACTCAAAAATTAAACGGTTAAACATTCAAGGCATTGTTTATACATTCATATACATATTAAACCCATGGGCAAAAAACCTAATGAAATTTATCCATCATACCTCATACATTCAGAGTATTCAACTTCAAAGCAAAAGGTAATGGGAATAAAGGCAAACCTGATGGAGAGCTTGATTGAAATTGAGTTGCACCCGTGAGGTTTACAAAACAATCTTCAGGGTTTATGTGAGGCAGAGGTGATTCTGTGTAGTTGAGTTCCCTTCGGGGTTTGGAGGCTGCTCTGAACTCCGTTAGGTCTTCTCTCACTATCTTTTTCCTCAGGGTTTTGTTCCAAGGAAACCTCAGAGTATTTTGCTTCTCTTCAAAATCCCCCTTTTGTTCTGTGTTCTCTCAAGTGAAACCTTGGTATTTATAGACTGAATTTCATGGTTTTGTGAGCTCAAATGAGAGAGACCCAAATCCAAAATTTTTTATTATATTTTATTTATTTAATTAATTAATTAATTAAATTTTTTTATTATTATTATTATTATTATTTTTTTGTAAAAAATTATTATTATTTTTTTTTTCGTTTTATTTTTTTTTTCGTTTTTTTTTCCGGATCTAATTCTGATTGACATGATGAAATGCAATATGAAATGCTAAATGAATGCATGAATGAGGAGGGCAAATTTTGGGGTGTTACAGTATCAAACTCAATAATTTGAAGTGCAAACTTGAAAGTATTCTAGACCATGAAGATATTCGAAGGGTGGTTATGATTAAATATCTTTCTCCATCAATCCATTGCAACAACTCTTTTAAGTTCACTAATATTTATCTTAAGCTAAATGGCAATGTAAAAATAATGTTTACAACATTTCATCACTATGAGACTGTTAGGTGGGAATCTCGACATCAGGCTAAATGTGATAAAATAAGGAAAGAGAATGCTCTTTGGAGTTATCTAGGATTTAAATACAAAGCATTGTTCGACGAATAAGTTGTTCGATAAGAATATGAAACTCATAATGTGTCAAAATATGCCTTCTGTGAAGGAAGATGAATGTGAAACTTAGGGATAATCTCAAGTTTAGAAGATTACTTCGACGAAAGGGTTGTTCTACATATATTTGAATTTTGAATGACAAAGGAGTAACCGTATTTCATTCTTATCCACTTTTGATAAGAAAGGATACGTGGAGCGTTCTAATGAGTCGAAGACATGCCGAGTGTAACATGTCAATGCTTGGGAGAAGATTCGTTGGCAACAGTTATTTCCATTTAGTATAAATAGGCGTCTTAGTGTTAAGGATTAAGTGTGTTCAAATTACTGCACAATCAATCATCTTTATTCAAAGTATCCAATATGTAGAGAAAAGAGTACAATTGAGAAGATATGTGTGATAACACCATTATATTTATATCAATTAAAGCTTATTTACATCTTCTTGTTTAACAATTATCTTTTACTACCAATCATTTATCAAGCATTATTTTATACTTTACTTGCATTTCTGCCATTTATCTTCTTAAGAATGCTTTCATCAAACATTCTTTATTCAAGGATACTGTCGAAGTGTCCATCTTTCATACAAGATTTTTAGAACAATAACACATGTTCTAGGATCAATCTGGTCGATCCTGTGAGTAACCAAAGTTTCTACAATTTGGAAGACCAACAGTTGTTTACCAATTTTCACGGTAAACAAATTGCCAATTTTCATGATAAACAAATTGCCAATTTTCACGATAAACAGAGACCAAGGGTCCTATCAAATTGGACACCACAATAGTTAGATCTACACATGATATTCTTAAGATAATGAATCGTCTCAGACTCACATATGAAATCATGAAATGTCTCATTGAAGATGATGAAAATATAATTATCCACAATAACATATGTTGGATGTACCTGGTTTGTTTTTCATCTATGTTTTTTATTTATAAGTTATCCATATTATGTCTATCACTACGCCAAGTAAGGGAAAAGAGGGCGCTTATTTTGGCCTATAACAGCGCTTTTAAGCGCCCTCTAAAGTGGCGCTGGCATAGGTAAAGACAGCGCTTTGTTTTCCTGGAGAAAGCGCTCTCTAAAGTGGCCCTTTAAGGGCCACATTATAGTGCGCTTTCAGAAAAAAGCGCCCTCTGGAGTGGTCCATAAAGGGCCACCTTAGAGGGCGCTTTCTGGACAAAGCGCCCTCTAAAGTTGTCAATGTAAAGTGTTTAGAGGGCGCTTCCTACAGAAAGCGCCCTCTAAAGTGTTAGTTATTTTAAAAAAATTTGTTTGAAAAATAGTGGGTATTTAATTGGGAACCTGTTCGCATGCTGCAAAAGTGTAAAATTCATATTGATTTCATCCTTTAATCCAATGTTATACACCATTAATCCATTGATATATACAACATGAAACCATTTATATACAACATTAATCCTCCATATATACAACATTAATATATTGATATTCATGCATGTACAACAACATTCCATACATATATGTACAACAACTACAACCTATATGATTCTTTGATCAATAATGAATTGACACAATTCATCCTTCATTTCATCCAAATGAGCTCTTGAGTAAGATTTGTATTCGTCAAAGTACTACAATTAAGAGAATAAAACATATTCATGATTTAGTAACAAATTAGATGAAATATCCGATAATATTAAAATAAACCCTAAGTTATTATTCCATACCATTTTTGGGATGTCTATACGATTCAACGCAATGATATCTCTCATAAATCTCAATACAAAAAATCTGCTATCGACCGAATTGTTTTGCTGAGGACACTACACAGAAAAACAAACAATATATATATATATATATATAGTTAATTTCTTACAAACACTATTATAAGCAAAAAACAAACACTATTATAAGCAAAAATAAGAAACTTAATATATACCTGAACTCTGACCCAGGTAATGTCCTTCCTATTACGATAATTCTTTTTCGATCTAAATTTTAGTATTGCCCTAACAAAATAAAAACGTATATTGAGATCAATCTGACAGACATAATTAAATATACAAATACACACGAATATTTAGGGGAATTTCACTTACGCGTCAACCGTCTTCTTCATACTCGGATATTTACTCCAATCACCCGATAACGAATCGAGATAATACACCATTAGTCTCGAAAGATCCATGGCAACCAACACCCAGTGACCACTGTAAAATAAAACAAAAATTTAGATGCATGAAATTTTTTTACGTAAAAGATATACATAGATTAGAATGAAATTATTAGAAAGAAAATCTAACCCGTTGCCAGAATTAAACGGTAAAAAATACAAACTGTGTGTAGTATTATCGCCGGCTGCCATGAATCTATCGACTAGTTCATTCTTTACGGATGTTGGATTTTTCGTTATAAACGTTGTGTTGATACGGGAAGCAGCAATAAAATTGAATCGGTTACACAATTCAGTTCCCCGCATCAATGTGTCATACATATATCTTAAATAGAAACATAATAAACATTAGACTACTCATTGAAATGTGTAAATAAATTGTTCAACTAAGTAAATAATAGATTGATCGGAGTACCATATGTATGTATGAATGACAGCGATGCCCAATTCTTCGTGTTCAAAAAGTTGTTGCATGTCCTCCTTTGCAATTATTTCGGAATGAGCAATTCCGAAAACACCTTCATCAATATCTACACTACGGATGGCGCCGTGCATAATATCTGACTCTTCCACCATTTTCTCAAGACGCATCATAATTTGAGATTTTGTCCCGGACGTCGTTGGAATATCCTTACCAGCTTTTTTCAACTTTCGACCGGGAACCTAAAAATTCATATAAATTAAATCATGACTTTTTGTGATGCAACAGAATCGTTGCGTATATAATTCAATGGGTATATATATATTTGTACCTCTTTTTGAGATGCAACCGACTCGATGCATCTTGAAATCCCTTTACCAGCTTTATGTGTGGGTCTTGTAGGAGTCTAACATTACCATGTAATAAGGATTGATTAAATATCATAATTGTAGCTGAATTGAAATGTGAATACTAAATATTCATAATCATTTAGAACATATATACCTCGGCATCTGGGAAAATTAGATCTGACGGCCATCCAACAAAGGATCCGACTGCATCTCGCATCAACGTTGTCTCTGAAACAACGTCAGGTAATGGTAGAAGCGCGTCCATATCTAATATAAGGTCAACCGAAACTTTCATATATCCCACCGGGAGGGGATTATGGTGAAGTAATTCACCCGAAGTGTTGTGCACTTTTCCCTTGCCAACTATGCGATAAGTTGGTGACGATAGATACAGCTGACAAGGTGTAATGCCCTAAACCAATAATAAATGTTATTGTTAACGTGTATATGTGTCAAGTAAAAAAGTGCTATTTTAATTTCATAATAACATATATAATTACCTCGGGAAATTTCGGTTGACAATTGATACTAGCTCGGTCACTAGTATCTTTTGCCTCGGAACCGCACCTTTCCTCTCTATACCTTGCATTCTCCTTTTGCAGTTAGAGTACTTGTGCCCTTAACTCCGCCAAGGTCTCCATCACCTCTTTGTTGGTAGGATTTTTTGTTTTTGGTTTTTTATAAAATGACGACGGAGTCACACCAAAACCCTTACCCCTCACACGACCGGAATACTCAGGAACATTTAGTACTCGACTAAGTACGCTCCTGCAATCCTGGACCTCGGTTGAAGGTAAGGTTTGGGATAAAGTCTCCTGAAATATTATTAGAGGAGATTAAAAATGAATTATATGTCTAACAAAATTTTCGATATAATTAAAGAAATAATGTTACATATACTTACACATTCGTCATAAACATTTTGAACCGCTTCAACGACAGCCCCATCCTTCCCAACCCGAGCAGCCTTCCACAATACGTGCTCCGGAAGAGATGTTGCGTCACTTTTCTCCTCGGCTAGCTACACATTGAATCAGATTATAAGATCATCAATTATAACATATTGTGACAATGTATAAGCTCATAGCATTTTAATATACTCACAATTCTTTGTTGTAACCGTGCATATCCCGTACGCCCTTTTTTGTACGGATACGCGGGTTTTGATGCCCTTTTCCGATTTTTGTCGCTTACTTCCTGGATAAAAAAGTTTAAGGCATATCAGAACCAAGTAACTTAACAATTGTATAATACCATAATTAATAGACATTACATGGAATTTTTCGTTTCTTCGTTTGGCGACAAAGTTATCCCATTCTTCGGCTGAAATAATCTCCGCATACTTCATTGGTCGTTCTGCTTCAACAAATTTTCCTTCCTCATCCTTGAGAAATTTGTTGGACAAAAAGGATCGAAATCCTCTGAGTCTTTTTCCGGCCAATTGAATACAATATTTTTGCCGGCTTTCATCGATGTGAAAGGATCTCTAAAAAACATACACATGGAGTGTGTTATTATAAGTAATATTATAACAATATATGGTCAACAAATAGTCAACAAAAAAAACATATAACAATATATGGTAAGTACCTGTATCTCGGACCATATTTTTTCTTTGCCAACCTTCAATTCCGGACTTCTCCAATTATCACATGTAATCGGAATATTTTGTCGAACAAGGAAACCAATGTAACTTGCCAACATTGAACCGTTAGGCTCAATTAGTTGGTCTTCAGCACTCCAATGTACTTCAAATTTTTCACCCTTGTCTCTTGCACAAATGATTGACTTCATAACAGTCAATCCTCGTTTGATTTCTTTTTCAACATTGTTACGTGATCCACTCGCGTCATGGGTATCGTCTTGGTTACTAGCCATTTTATCTGTAATATAGAAATGATTCAATAAGACCCAAGTAAGACAATGACCATATTCGTGAAGCTACACAAAAAACACATTCATATACCTTCAATTTCTCTCATGTTACAACAATCTAAACTCTCTCTTTTTTTCATCATTATTGAATACAAACTCACACACACCTACTGCATACAAAAGACCAATGCAAACTTATGGTGTTTGGAACATGAACAAACTTGCATCCATAATCATCAAACTTCCAAGCACAAGCTCAAACACACTCCAAATGACATCAGTTTTCAATCAGAAATAAAAAACCTTACAACAAGGTGCTCATGAACACCATATAGTGTTCGTTTGCCCTAAACAACATTAATCAACATAATGCACAAAATGTAAAACTCAGTTTAGAAAATGCCCTAATCAAACACCTGAAAATACAAACTATTGAGAGAAATACCTTCAAGGTGACGGTAACGATGGAGAAGAAAGTGAACAGCGACGGTGGACACAGATAACTCAGTGAACGTGAACGCAGCAGCAAAAAAAGGCGACGGCGACGACGACGGTGAGGGAGGGAGAACGAACGGAGGACGAGAGTAATCGCAGTAGAGAGAAAATCCAGTTACGTAAACGAAATAGCATATAGAGAGGGAAAATAAAGAGACATGCAGTATATGTTATAATTTTAATGTTTATTAAAGGGGACCTTAGAGGGCGCTTGTGTAAAAAAAGCGCCCTCTAAAGGGGGCCTAAGAGGGCGCTTCTAAAAGCGCTCTCTAAGGCTTTCCAAAAGCGCCTTATAAACTGGAAATGTACATGGACTTAGAGAGCGCTTTTTTAAAAGCGCCCTCTAAGGGTACCCTTAGAGGGCGCTTTCATAAACGCGCCCTCTATTGGTGTCCCTCCATTTCCTCATTATTTTTTCGCTTCACTTTAGAGGGCGCTTTGTTACAAAAGCGCCCTCTAAAGTGCGCTGTCTATTCCAGTTGTTCGCTCCTTATTTTTTCTCTTCACTTTAGAGTGCGCTTTTTTAAGAAAGCGCCCTCTAAGGTGCGCTGTCTATTCCAGTTTTTGGCGTAGTGTATGTTGAGTCTGTCCATGAGAAAATTATTTAAATAATATCTGATTAGCTAATACAACACACCGTTTCTCCCACGAACGATTTAAGGAAGACTAAGGGCTTGTTTGAATGGCTTTTTATTTTTAGTTTTTAAAAATTATTTTTAAAATCAATTTTAAAAAACTATTTTAAAGAATAAAATAAAATAAAATATGTTTGATAATCTTATTTTTTAAAACTGTTTTAGAGATGAGAAAATGAAAAAATTTATTTGATAGATGTATTTTCAAAATATATTTTAAAAATGAAATTTATATTATTCGTATTTTAATTTTATAATGATGTTTTCAATATATTTTATTTTAATTTAGATATAGTTTAAAATATTTATAGTATAATATTTATCATATTAAATTTAAATATGAAATTCATGATATATTTTTAGAATACTTTTTAATACATGTGGGATGAATATTCAAATAATCACTACGCCAAAAAGGTTTTTTAACAGCGCATCTTAGACAGCGCTTTTAAAAGAAAGCGCTGTCTAAGGTTAAAATAAAAATAAAACACGGAAAATGTTCTAAAAAAATAATGAAAGCGCTGTCTAAGGGGGGGGGGGGGGGGGGGGGGGGGTCTTAGACAGCGTTTTTAGAAAGCGCTGTCTAAGACCCCCCCTTAGACAGCGCTTTTAAATATAGACCTTAGTCAGCGCTTTTGAGAAAGCGCTGTTTAAAGTCTTTCAATTAAAAAAAAAATTAGAACAATCAGGTTTAGGTTTAAGGTTTGACCGGGTAGACATATAACAATCAGGTTAGGGTTTCTCATCCTCTACCAAAAATCTGAGCGAGAAGGTTTCCAGTGCGTGCGGCTTCACCAAATCCCTCCTCCGCAATTCCACCATGGCTGAACAAGTAACTTCTTGTTGCTTCGTTTTTCGTTTTTTCATTCTGCTATGTTTCGATTTTCCATTGATGTGTATTTTTTAATCTGTTACAGACTGAGAAGGCTTATCTCAAACAACCCAAAGTGTTTTTATGGTATATTCAGCACTTCATATCTCAATGTGTGTTTTGTTTTTAACTGTGATGATTGTTGATCCATATTTGTTTGTTGTTTTTGCTCAATTTCGTAGCTCGAAGAAATCTGGTAAGGGGAAGAGGCCCGGTAAAGGTGGAAATCGCTTCTGGAAATCTGTTGGTCTTGGATTCAAGACCCCCAAAGAAGCCATCGAAGGTTCCTTTCTCTCTGTATTTATATATCTCAGTGTTTGTATATATATGGAGTGTCTTCAAGAGTGTGTTGATGTTTGGTTTTGAATGTATAAATGTAGCCTTTTGAAGGAGATGAGTGATGAACACACTTTGATAGCGAATTGATGCAAATCAAAATTAGAGAAAGATAGAAATAATGCAATAGAATACTACTAGAGCATTTTGGATTTGTGTAGTAGATGCTTAATTACATCTCTATATTTTTCTATGATTTCATACTTGTGAGGTTGCCAACTCTGTTTTTGTTGTGTGTTTTGTATTGTATTCCTATTGGAAGTATTGAGGTCTCGGGTCTCTATGATGTGCTTAGAAATCCTCAATACTTGTTCAAGTTATTAGGTGTTGCTTTTTAATGAATGGTTTTGGTATCTATTTTGAAAGAATTGGTATATATGTGGGGCAAATGTAAATGCTTGTATCTTGCTTCATGAAAGTGTTAATTGCAAACAGAATAATGGTCTCAATATATAGAGGCAGACTATTCTTAATATATCTCTGTATGATTATATGGTTATGGTTATTTTATTTCTGCTTCTAATACAGAAATGACCTTTGAATTTCAAATACAGGAACCTTTATTGACAAGAAGTGTCCATTCACTGGCAATGTTTCCATCCGTGGTCGTATCATAGCCGGAACCTGTCACAGTGCCAAAATGAATCGGACTATTATTGTCAGGAGGAATTATCTTCACTTCATTAAGAAATATCAGAGGTATTCTCCTTTAATGGCATGCTCGTCATTTTTAATTTGCATGCTTGGATAAACATAATTTGTAAAACCTTTTTCCTTACGTGCTCTACTTAGGTATGAGAAGAGGCATTCCAACATTCCAGCTCATGTGTCACCTGCCTTCCGTGTTAAGGAAGGTGATCATGTCATTATTGGTCAATGCAGGTGAAACTCTAGCAGAATTCTATCATTTCTGTATTAACCCATAGATACTTTTATTTTAGTATATTATCATATAGATATTGGTATATGTATGTGTGTGACTAAGCCTTTACTTGTGCCACTTCTATAGGCCACTCTCCAAGACAGTGAGGTTCAATGTATTGAAAGTCATCCCAGCTGGATCATCCAGTGGTGCAAAGAAGGCATTTTCTGGCATATGAGATTTGGTTGGCACTCTTAGTATAGAGATTTTATCATCTATGTTGAAAGTAATTCCCGATTTCTGTATGGTGAAGTTCTTATCAGTTTTGGTAATTTTTGTTTGCTTTTGAAGTTCTGTACTGTGATTTGATAAAAGATATTTTAATTATGTTTATTTTACTGGGCATGATCTTATTTTGGTTATTGAATACTAGTTTCAAATATTTTGAATTTTGGACAGAAAATTCCCCCTAAATTACTGTTTAGTATTTTAAACAAGTCTATGTGATCCAACATAGAACCTCAGTTTACAGAACCCATTACCCAACCTTATCAAATTTCAATGGGTTGGGTTCTTCGACGGATTTTCAATTTTGTTGTCAAAACTGTCCGATCCGTTCAGTTATGGGTTGAATTGAGTTTGTGGGATGTGTTTTAAATTAAAAATATTTTTTAATTTAAACCCTAAACCTGGAAAAAATGTGGTTTAAAACAAAAGCTTCAAAAATTTTCGTATACCTTAGACAGCGCTTTTGTAAAAAGCGCTGTCTAAGGGGGGGATTAGAAAGCGCTTTAGGAAAAAGCGATGTCTAAGGGGGGGGGGGGGGGGGGGGGGGGGGCTTAGACAGCGCTTTTTGAAAAGCGCTGTCTAAGGTATACCTAAAAAAATTAAAATAGGAGGGTCTTAGAAAGCGCTTTTGGCCAAAGCGCTGTCTAAGGGGGGGGGGGGGGGGGGGGGGGGCTTAGACAGCGCTTTTAAGATTTAAAAAAGCGCTGTCTAAACCTTTAGCAACGGAGGTTTAGACAGCGCTTTAAAGCGCTGTCTAAGGCTAAAAAAAGCGCTGTCTAAGGTCTTGTTTGTTGTAGTGAATCATATTAATATTAAATTCGCTCTATTTTATATTAATTATCTTATATTCATATCGAAAATACCATTTCTAATATAAAAAAAAGTAAATGTGTAATTTTTTTACGTATTTATAAAAGATTTGAAACGAAGCAGCAATCCAATCATCAACGAAAATCATTCATTTTTCTTTGTTTTCTTTCATCCTCTTTCTTCTGCAATTTTCTTGTCCATCAATTATACTTCTTTTGGAGATTAACTAGTTTAATGTTTAACAAATTCTTCTTATTTTAATATTTTTACCCTACAATTAATCTTCCTAATTTATTCTCCAATCTATCTCAAGTACAAAAATATCAATATTGTATACAAATCTCAAGTTAGAAGACTAAAGTTCAATATTACATACAAATCTCATGTCAGATGACAAAACTCGGTCCTTCAATCTCATTGGCATCATATACATAGATATTGAGCAAAAATTCATGAAATTGTCGTAATCGATCTAGTGCAAGAATGATTTAATTGGGTAGCTCAAAGTACATTCCAGGTCGCACAATTGGGCTTGGGTCGCACACTATGTGGATTGAATTATGAAATATCCAAGGAGTAATTGTCTAGAAATATTTGTCAAAAGAAAAAATTCGTCCCCCCACGATTTGAGTAACAACGAGTCTTCCTCCACTCCTATGTTTTTGATTAGAAAACTAAGCAAACATTTTCTCTTTCTTTTTTAAGCCCGACCCAAGGAGTATTATATAAATAATCAAACCTCAAAATTGGGGAGGATCATTAGCTAATTACACAAAGAAATCACATAGATTCTCTTGCAATTCCTATGTAAGTAGTCTCTTTCAACTATTGTACTTTTAATTAATATAATTTTAATTTATAATTATATAATTAATGATATATAGTTCCTAATGTTGTTGGATTCTTTAATATTATAGATTTTGTGTCATGTTATTAAATAAATAACATATAATCAATTTTGAATTAAGAAATCTGAAGGTGAAACTAGTGTCTGATTGAATCAATGATATAAATCCTTAAACTATTTTTTTTAATGAGATTTCAAAACAACTATATTTTTTTAGTAATTAAATACTTTGATGAGTCAATTAATAGTCAAATTACAATAATTAGATTTAATTTTATTCACATTAAATAAAATTTAAATTTATGAAATTTACATCTAAAAATCGTCATTTATATAATATTATATTAACCATAAATTAGTATTATAAGCCTTGGTATCAACACTTTTGAAATGAATTAAAAAATTGCTTATTAAGGAAAGTGATTGTATGCACGCTTTCATCGCATAATCCACCCTTCTTTCTTAATAGTAAAATATAAAATTATAATAATATAGAATTATTGATGTATAATATAGAGTTATTACTGAATTAGTTTAAAAAAAATGAAATGCTCGCTATAATGAATTGAATATTTATAAATGAATAATATGTACTGAAATCCACTTATGTATCAATATTAGATTTATATATTCTTAGTAGTTTTAGTAAGAGTGTATTTTAAAATTTTAATATAATAAATTAAAATATATTTATATTTAGTTTTTTAAATGGTACTTTATATTTAGTTTAAAATAGAGTAATAATTATTAAAACTAAATAAAATATTGTAATGTTGTAATTGATAATTGTTTGAAAATTAAATCAAAATTTTAAATGATATTATTGTAGTTAACTTAATATTATTATTGTATTATATTATAATAGAATTTAATTATAAGTAATAATTCAATTTAATTAAATATTTACAATTATGCCATTAATAAAAATTGTTGGTGTTTTCTATATTTTTTGAATCCTAGCAATAGACTAAATACTAGAAATTGAAAAAGCAAAACACCATTGAATTGTTTTGATTTTCTGTTTTGAAAATAGAAAAATTTGAAACAGTTTTGGAAAAAGAAAATCTAAAAAATATAAACCAAACAAGTTTTCTAATTTTTAAATTTTTAGAAAAGACAAAACAGTTTTTAAAAAGACAATCAACATGCCCTAAGTCTCCTAGGCTCCATGTTTTTGAGAATGGTGACTTTCTAGCCAAAGCCTAAGGATCTTCGATAAAAGTTTCACTTCAAGAGTTGAAAAAACATTCACTAATTCCACCAAAATCACACGAATATAGCCGCTTGCAATCCTCACAAACAAATTTTCTTTAAAAAAAATACTATTCTTATATCGTATTTTAGTGTTCATTAATACTGTGAATAGTAAAATATTATAATAATTATATTATTATTTTTTAAAATATAAAAATTATTATTTTTTTAATATTTTTTATTATCTGAATGTTTATTAACCAATTTCATAATTTTTATTAACCAATTTCGATGCCTGTTCAAAATTATTTTTAATATTTGGACGTTTATTAACCAACTTCGTCACTTTATTAACCAATCTTTTACATTTAGTTAACCAACTTTTTTTACTATTTTAAATCACTGTTCACGTATATTGTTCGCGTACTGTTAAGGCACTGTTAATAAATATATTATTTTATTTTAAAAATATATGGTTTACCGTATAAATACACTGAATAGTATATACGGTATAAGCATATATAGGAATATCAATGCTCCACTCTTTTATTAAATAGAAAACACACATACAAAAGCACCTTAAATAATTTGACAAAACATGTCAAAATTATTTTTAAACTAGAAAGCAAATTACATGTTTAAAAATCATAAATGCTTAAGATTAGCAACAATTTCTCAAAACTACAACAAATCAATATGATTTTACAAAAGTTATACTATATAACTTTTACAAAATCACACTGACTCACCATAATTTCAGAGTGACATGCATTAAATAATTTCAAGTAGCCTCACACTTTATCCTCTCAACAGGAACACACAAAAGATCATGAGCCCTTGGAGCAGTCAATCCTGGCCGTTCATCAACATCAATCTCACCAACATCACTCAAAATCTCACCAGTTTTGTGATCCACAACCTTAAAATCAAAACACTGAATAATAGAACCAAGCAATGCTGGAATTTCTTGCATGGCTAATGAAACACCAGGACACATTCTTCTTCCTGATCCAAATGGTAGAAGCTGAAAATGCTGTCCCCTAACATCAACTGAATCTCCTTCACCATTTTTCAAGAATCTCTCAGGACGAAACTCCAACGGATTTTTCCAAATTTCTGGATTTCTTCCCATAGACCAAATATTGACAAAGAGTAATGAGTTTTGTGGGATCACATAGTTTTCGACTTTGCACTCAGTCACACAGTTTCTCGTAACCATAGCCACGGGTGGGTGAAGACGAAACGTTTCTTTTACGATTGCTTGCAGATATGGAAGATTTGGAACATCAGATTCTTCAACAAGTCTATTTTTTCCTACTATGCTTTCGATTTCTTCACGAGCTTGTCGAAGTAAAGATTGGTTTTTCATGAGTTCCACTAAGGCCCATTCTGTTGATATTGCTGTTGTGTCTGTCCCCGCCGTGAAGAAATCCTGCGATATCGCGGCATTCAAAAGAATTTGCAGTTATTTTATAAGTAATTGTATATGCAATTATGCATGCAATGTAGTAATAATAATAATGGATTTAGATTTACCATAGTCAAGGCCTTGATATGAACCCTTTGAATTTTCACGTCGGAACTTTGATTCTCAACAAAATCAAGTAAGATATCAAGAAAATCTCTAGCTTGACCGTTGGAATTCTGTCCTTCGTTCTTCCTCCTCGTCTCTTCTCTTTTGCAAATAATTCTTTCCACCAATGTATCAAACCTATGAAACAAATGCTCTACCCTCTTCCCGAATCCTTGTAGGTCAACTTTCTTAAACAACCAGATAAAATCTGAAACGTTAAACTCTCCGAAAATCTCTGTCACGCCACGGACAACCTCCCTAGCTTCCTCGGCTTCACCTAACATCATCTTAGAAATCACATTGTTCGTCAACTTCAACAATTCCTCGGTTATATTCACAACCTCGGATGTTTTGGCTTTCTCAGCCAAAAGTGTCATGAAGTCTTGTGTTTCTTGTGCCCTCAAGTGTTGGAAGTTGTTTATGCTACGAGAGCCTAACAGTTCGTTCATGCTAAGTTTCTTAATGAACCTCCAGTAATCGCCGTAAGGCGCGAAAGCTAGGGAGGAATCGTAAGTTAGACGTTTAATTGCGGTGGTTTGGATGCGAGAGTTAAAGGAGAGTTCGTTGTTTTGAAGAAGTTGTTTGGCGAAGTGAGGGGAGGAAGCGACTACGCAGAGGACAGAACCGAAGTTAAGAGAGATCAATGGACCATATTGGAGGGAGAATTTGTGAAGGGTTTGATGGAGGAGAGGACCTAAGAGATGCATGTGGCCAATGATTGGAAGTTTGAAAGGTGGTGAAGGAGGGAGGTTTTTGTGACGGTTGGAGTATTGTCGGAAAAGTAAGTAGCAAAATAGAGATGAAAGGAAGAAAGAGAATGCTAGAAACTGAGGTTCCATTGCTTTATTCTCTTTGACTTTCACTATGGAAGATGAGTGAATCCAAGTTCTTATGTAGAGGAAAATAATTGGGGGGAAGTTGAACATGTACCTTTTTAGGTTGTAAAATTTATTACTATGTGATTCAAGGTTTGCTACAAATGGATACAAAGACATGCGATTGGAAAACTTATATTAAAAATTATCATAGTAAACTATATTTAATTAAACAAAACAATGTTTAATAATCATTCATTTGGCATCTTCATGATGTACCTATATTATTTGATCAAATTAAGGTTGTAATGATTAGACTATTTGAAATTTGAAATTACTAATTCTGCCCCTTTTTTTTTATTATCCATTAATAGCATTTTTGAATTTTACATGAGAGATATAATAATTGTAATATGAAAATGAGAATCATAAAGGATTTTATAAAATAATAATAGTTAAGAGTATAATTGAAAAAATAGTATTAATAATTTATTGGTATTATAAAACTAGAGTTCTAATGTGATATAATTTTCTTTTTTTAAAACGATTTATGAAAAAAATGGAGGAGTAACTTATAAGTTAGGAGTAATGAGTCATGATGTTGGAAGGATATACATTAAATTAAGAACTATTTTACAAATAAGAGATATAATATTTTTCGAAAACCTTAACATATTAGGTTATTGATCATCTCTTCATATATTATTTGATCTTCACTTTTTTAAAATAATGTGAGATTTCTAAGTTACATTTGTATTAAAATAATAAATTTCGAAACTCAAATTTGGGTTAAAAGAGTATTTTGTTAGGCTTTACTTATTTTTCAGTGAAACTCCACAGTTAGTTTGATTTCATTTTTTCAGCGGGGAGTTTGTTCGAGGCAATCTCAGTTGTGGAAGTGTCGTTTGAGAGGATGATAAAGCTTCATCTCTTTTGATGAGTTATTGCACCCTCTCCTCAAACCACTAGCCTTTGTTAACTTCTCCAGATACCAGTCTCGCTCAATACTAAGCACATTGAGACACTACCATATCACTTCTTTCTCTTTACGAAGACGATGAGGAAAAACGTTATCTCGTCTTTCAAGAACACCAAATGCTAAGATAGCAAACACCCTGCGTACTTGGTATGTCTTTTTCTCTAGCTCTTCATGGCGAACGACCTCGGCCTTGCTCAAGAAGTATTAATAATCTTCTTTAGAAACAAATGACTGGAACTTCTTTTCCGTTCGAGGACCAGTGAGGACTAGAAGTGTATGAGAAGGGGTAGTTGAAGTCGTTGTTGAAGCGAAACTAGAACCGAGCCTTCCTTGGTCTCACCCAACTATCTAAGACTTATTTTTGGTGGTATACAATTGAGAGGCATCTCAAAAGAAGGATCCATGGAAGGAATTCCTCCAACCTCATACGGTGAAAAGTGTAGAACACCTCTCGTCATAAGTTGGGTAGAATAACCCTATGCCTCTGTTTGAATCATGATATGAAGGTTTAGTATTGACATACCGTGGATCACTCTATAAGTGGAACTCCCATGGTGTCCGACATATTAATAGCCTCTACAAGCGAAGGGATAACCCTATGAGTCATCTTCATTTGTATTATCGTTTGGTGGAATTTCATCTTATTTTTAAACCTAAAAATAAGCAAGTTGAGTAAATAGTCACCAAGAAAGCATTAACAAAAAGAAGAAATTTTCTACATCACTCACCAAAGATGACATGCCTCTCCTCTTTAGTAGCGACCTATACTAACAAACACGTTTCTATGAACCACTTCTTTTATTTCTTTGACGCTGCCCCCGAAAGCAGAAACTTCGTCAAAGAAACCTAAATCCTCAAAGAAGGCTACTAATTTCCTTTTCATGTAGGTCATTTCCTGGGATAAATCGTCTAGATTGGAGACATAAGATCCGACGCCCGCCAAGAAATAAATCTGACGCCAGAACTTAGGAAATCGACCTGAACATTGGAAAGACGAATCAAGTTCTATGTTTCATATGTTAGCATGAACCACTTTCGTAAGGGGGAGGGGAGGGGGGGGGGGGAGGGTAATCAAATAATACCAGTCCTTGAAGTTCTTCACATTATCAAAATACACCTTGAACATCTTGATACTTTTCTTGAGGGAAATCAAACCTTGACCCTACGCCAATTCGGCGGAACTCGTTGGGATTTAAAGATATTAAAAAAGATTTAAAGATATTAAAAAAGAGTGTCAAGGCCGAAACTCTTCTCTTGTGCTCACACCAGTACTAGAAGACTTTGATGTAAACCCAAATCACTAGATGCAATTATGAACGAGCAATTTTCAGATGATTTAGAATGCCCACCTCGAAGTCATTAAAAGGGAGGCGAACACCAAATAAAGGAAAACATGCATTCGTGAAGGGGGAATGAAACGCCCATCATACTTGCTGCATATCATTTTATCCCTATTCAAGGAAAACACCCCTAAATCCGAATAAGGACCCACCTCAGGTAAGGCATGACCCAGACCACCCTTACAGGAAAAGGCGGAAATAATATACTATGTATCTTGATCCACCCACACAACCGAGTTGTCTCCTACTGTGTTCCAGGCTCCTGGGCGAAAGTTGTCCATTTTAAAGAGGGATGCCAATATATAAAAAGAAACAACCATCAGTAGAAACATATGATCAATGTAATTTTAAATATTGCCTCCCTGTTGAATATCATCTATGGCGAGGAATTTTTCCAAGTTACAAGATAAGAATGACCAATGCTTTAAACCTCTTTTCATAGTAGATATCGTGACCCTACATTCTACCATCGATGATAATTTTCTCCTTCAAAATATCCCATAGTATTTATCTAAAGAAATCCTAGTAGAAAATACCAATATAGAAAACAAAGGTTTTTGAAATGTTATATAACTCACTGTCTTACATGTTGTATGCTCCATTAAAGGAATGGGCAAAAAATGTATCAAACGATGGTAACCTAGAAGGGGTGACGAAGATAAAAGAAATCACATACATAAGAGAAAAGTTCTAAAGAGTCGCAACTGGAAAAAAGAAGATAGTAACCTCTGCAACCGTTATATATCATCCAACAAAAATGATTGTACGACCGATAATGGTAGATGTCGGGAAATGCAAACTACCTACGATCCAAATCTTCCAAAGACTGTTCAGAATACTCGAATACCCTAGTACATAAAGACATCATTACTGCAAGATGTTGGGTCACACGTTGAGACTCTTTTACAAAACATTCTTTAATCACGAGAGGATATTTAATATCTGTTCTAAGTGTTATTAATGTCATGTCAAGGCGTTTCCACTAGAAGTCGTATTTTTGAAGGAATGTGTAAAAAACCATCACTCTACGAAGTAAGAGCAAGAGTTTGGGAGACAATTGTTTAAGCCCTTTCGCCTGATCCATGATGGAAGGCCCAACAACAGGCATCGTACAGAAAGACACGCAAAAGAGGTGAGGCCTCACCCCAGTCGATGACAAGTAATTCCAACCCTCCAATGCATCTCATACTGTTAGATCCAATTGGGCGACAACTCGAAAGAGACGTCGCATCCCACGAGGACGGTTGTAAACGTCCACACTATATAAAGTCCAACGTGCGCCATTTCAAGTATTCTCTCGTTCACACACTCATACTACTTTTTCACTTGACGTTGGAATGCTAACCTTATATGTCCACTACCGCTTTATCGTATGGGAAGTTCCCTTCACTGCACCGAAATTTCTTTCTATTCGATCTCTACAATTTTTTGGTCCAGAGCTCTCTCTCTCTCTCTCTCTCTCTCTCCCTCCCTCTCTCCTCTCTCTCTCTCTCTCTCTCTCTCTCTCGTCTCTACTCTCTCTCTCCTCGCTCTCGCTCTCTCTCTCTCTCTCCTCTCTCTCTCTCTCTCTCTCTCTCTCGCTCTTCGCTCTCGCTCTCTCTCTCTCTCTCTCTCTCTCCTCTCTCTCTCCCTCTCGCTCTCTCTCTCTCTCTCTCCTCTCTCTCTCTCTCTCTCTCTCTCTCTCTCTCTCTCTCTCTCTCTCTCTCTCTCTCTCTCTCTCTCTCTCTCTCTCTCTCTCTCTCTCTCTCTCTCTCTCTCTCTCTCTCTCTCTCTCTCTCTCTCTCTCTCTCGCTCTCTCTCTCTCTCTCTCTCTCTCTCTCTCTCTCTATATATATATATATATATATATATATATTATATATATATATATATATATATATATATATATATATATTATATATATATATATATATATATTAACCTAATTAAAAACTACATTAATTATTAAGGCAGAAAAAAACTTGAATTTGACTTATGAAATAGAATTTTTTTGACACTGAGTTGGATAACTCATTTGTAGTACAATTAAATATTTGTGTTTTTCACCTGTCTCAAAGAATGGTAGATTTTCTTATAAAAAAGAAGAATGGTAGTTCGCAGAATTGAAATTTAGTTGTCTTAGTGTTTTAAATAAGAATATCATTATTACCATTCACGAATTGAAATGTAGTTGTCGTAGCATTTTAATTTATTGGGCCATTCTGAGTGGTCCACAGAATCGAATAGTTGGTTTTCTGCAACTTATGGTTTTTGTGGGAAAGAAATTAAAGAGGGTGACATATTTGATTTTGGGTGCAATCATTTTTGGTTATTGCCAATTACTTCATTGTAATTCGAATTTCAAGGAATAGCTCTTGCGAATGGTTTAAATATAGCATTCAATAATTTGTATTTGACATTCCATAATTATGTAATTTTAATAGAAGAAAGATTCAATATTACAATTGTGAAAATTTTGGACATGGTGATGATGAATGCTGGCATGAAAAAGAAAAAACCTCTAGAACAATGAAGAAGAAATAATTGTGACAAAAGGAGGGTCATGTTCTGACTTTGAACCACAAATACTGATTGTAACATCACCTAAAGACGCAATGATTTTTAAAACTTGGTACCTTGACACAAGGTGCTTAAATGATATGAGAAATGATAAGAAGTAACTCACTGAATTTAATCAAAGAAAAATAACCAAAGTGAAACTGGCTGAACAAAAAGGAAGGTTCTTTTTAATTTTCTGTATGGCAAAAAGGAAGTAATAGAGAAATTTTTATATGTCAATAATATGAAGTTAAGTTTGATGAATGTTAGTTAACTACTAGAGAGGGATTATTAAATAACCTTTGAGGATGATCCACTTAAACTATATGATGCAAATAAAAGTCAAAGGTTGGTTTGTAAATTAGAGTGTATAAATTTTGCCAACTAAAATTCTAATTGGTGAATATATTTTTTTATCGTATCCATGAGAATTGTTTTAAATTCTAAAAATTTAAGGTGTATATCATCATAAGGAAAACATATATAAGGAAAGTCTTGATCTTTCAAGAAGTGAAAAAGATCCTGGGAAGAACAATGACGTGTGGGAATGTGATCTTTCATGTTAACCTTTTCATTCTTTATGGGAAGAATTGAAATAAATGATTCAGGAAAATGAAGATCATATTTATATTTATTGAAGTGTATTAACATGTGATAAATGGTGTGGAACTATTACCTGAAAATCCATCAAAAACAAAAATAGACCACTCACATAGATATAAAGACAAAAGAGCGAAATGTTAGATTAAATTGGAGAATTTAACATGCCAATTGTATAGAAATGACAAAAAAAAATATTATTCATATAATTTTAATTTTATATAAATTTATATTGAGGATATTATAGTGTTATGTTATTGATGAAAGTTTATGACTATTTGTGTTAAATTAAAGTCTTATATGTTTCTCCTTCTTGTAACATATATGTTTCTCAAATGTGTGTGATTATATTTAAAATATTTGAGTTTTGATTCCTACTATTTTCACGAATTTACATTTGTTCTCCAACTTTTGTAGTTTGTAACTTCTTCAAATCATCGAAGCAAGTATTTGCACACAAATGCGAGAATCTACTGTCTTTCGATTCAATTCAGCATTATCTCAATCTCTGTTCTTCGGATCTCCACACTACAACAAAATCCCTGTTTTACTTTGGTTAGAAATGGGGGTTAACCTTGATTTCATATGTGACGTAATGAAGGGCGTTATGAAATGTGCACTATTTTTTATCTCATTCGATGTTCTACATAGGGGAAAAACTTAATGGTCATGAGTTCGATCCCCAACAACTATATTTTTGTTATTTTTAGAATTGGATGACGCGCTCTGCATTTTCTATCGCTTATAAGATAAAACAAGGTAATATAGTAGTAATATTACCTCGACTTATGATTTTACCCAAGGGGAAATCATCGTTATTTATTTATTTATTCTTCTGTGATTATACGACAAAAGTTATATCCAAAAAGCATAAGCAATAGAACATATTTCCCCCAGCATGTCACACTCTGTCTAAAAAAGAAAAAAAATAAGTTTTTGCAAGTTCCCCAAGGGTACTCATCAAATATGAAGAAACTTGGGCCAATGAAAGATCTCTAATTAATTGATTTTAAATCTCGTGATTGTCATGTCTTGATTCAACAACTTCTACCAGTGGCTATCTGTGGCATTTTACCAAAAAATGTAAGGGTAACTATAACCAGATTATGCTTATTCTTCAATTCTATATGTAGTAAAATCATTGATTCTGGAAATTTAGATGAGTTGGAATATGAGGCTTCATTTATCTTGTGTCAATTAGAGATGTATTTTCATCCATCATTTTTTGACATTATGGTTCACTTAGTTGTTCATCTAGTAAGGGAGATTAAATTGCGTGGTCCGGTTTATTTAAGGTGAATGTATCCGGTAGAGTGATACATGAAGATATTTAAAAGGAATACAAAGAATCGTCATCGTCCGAAAGCTTTGATCATTAAATAGTAAATCACAGAAGAAGCTATTGAATTTTGTACAAACTATTTGTCAGATGAAAGATATGGAGGTAGAGGTACTCAAGGTTTAAATGTTAATACAATGGACCAAGATGTAGTTCTTCAAGCGCGCGCGCACACACACACACACGTACATACATAAAAAAGGGCTCCCTAGGAGTACCTAGGATACTTTGGGTGCTAACACCTTCCCTCTGTGTAACCAACCCCCTTACATGTAATCTCTGGAATTTTATTAGTTTTGATTTGAAAACTTCTTATCTTTGGGGTTTGTTTGTACTTTTCCCTTTTCCTTTGGAAATAATAAAAGCGCGGTGGCGACTCTGAATTTACCGCTACAACATCCAACCATTATTTTCATACTTTAAGGGGTCACACGAGGTAAGATGGAAACCCTACACATAAATATTGACCATTTCACCAAGATGATAGTAGCTGTTGGAGGTTCAGATGACAACCTGGATTATTGAGTTTTTAGAAGGGCCTCAGACCGGACTGTGCATTATGGGAGAAGTTAGGGTGCAAAGAGGCCCACAATCTAAAGGATTTGTTGAGTAGGAAGCGGGCCTACATCAACTATGAAGAAAAGTTGTTGGTCGATAGAGGCCCACAATCCCATAGGTAGCATTCTTCTTTGTCTTCTCTTGTATCAGATGAAATACTCCTTGATCAACTCAGAATAAGACATTAGACACAAGATCAAAATAACAATTGGCATCAAGACAATGTAGCAGATGAGTTCAAATAAATCCCAAGACTTGCATCAGATGAAAGCTCAGTTCGCAATAACTTGGTCTCAGAATGTTGGCATTGGCCAAGTTCTTTTTGCACAAGGAATGTTGCCTAATCCTAAGTCCAAAAGTTCAGATTAAGATCAACAGTCCACCAAACATTTTTTAGGGTTTTTGTTGTTTATTAAGTATTTTAAGGTCCTAAGGCCACAAACAAAATCAAAATACACAAACCAATATATACAATCACAAGATATGGCTCAAATGAGCAAAGTGAAAATGACATAAACATAAACAAGTTTAATGAAATGTCAATGGCAATGAATGATAAATAACTAGAAATTAAATTGCATAAAGTAAATAACTTGAAAGTAAAGCAATATTAACAATATTTAGTCAAGTGTTAGTCAAAGTTAATTGGATGTTAGTAGGGTTTTGCTTTTTAAGTCATTCTTTGGATAACACTCAACCATGTATTCACAAGCATTGATCCTTGAACCAAGACATCTTCCATAGGAAGGAAAAAAGGCCAGGTTTCCACACAATACCATGAAGGATGAGAGACTTACAATTCCACTTAATAGAATGCTATGCCTTTAGGGTCAAAATTTAGCTATATGTTAAGCAATCGTAATTGGACTTATGTAGAAGTCTCAACTATCTGAGGTCGGACAATAAAAATTTAGGTGTTAATGCATGTTAGAGATTTGGTATAATGAGCCGAACTTCTAAGACATACCACACACTAAAAGAAAAGATCAGGAGGGATGAACCTATCTCATCCATACTTGTATTGGTTCATCTGACACAAGGTCATTGATGAACCAATTAGCCTTAGGATATTTGAGATTTTATTCGTCAATGAAAGGAATGGGAAAGAATAGGGATGAAGACGAAGGGGAGGGGACTGAGAGAAACACAAATTGGTCATGGGAGGAATTTTATCAAATTAAAATCATTTATTCATTTTGGGAGATGAAATGTACATTTCATCAATCCCCTAAATCCAATGATTTTAATCCAGCAAAAGTCAAATCAACCTTGACCAAGGCCCAAACAAATAGTCAAACATCACAAGACCATAAAAATGGCTCAACATAATTTTTACACAATTAATCAATTAAAAATCAAATTAAAAATGCATTAAAATTCAATTTAATTTGGTCAAAACCTAAAATCTCTTCAAAACACCAAATAAATGGCCAAGAGATTTATCCTAGGTGAAAAAATGTCAAAGGACCTTAGACGAAAAATTTCATGATTTTTGAAAAGGCAGAAGTATTTTTAAACAATTAAAAATATGCACAAAAACATTTAATTCATGAAAAATATCAAAATTAATCTAAAAAATAATTTTAATTCAAAAAATGAAAGAGAAAAATATTTAAAGATTTTTTGTGAGAGTCCCATATTTTTTGGATTAAAAATGAAATTAATATGAATTACACAAAATAAAGCAATTAAACATAAAATCAGAAAATACAAAAAAACAAGGGCCATCAGATCTCCCTCATTAATTGAGGTGGCAAATCTGATGGCCAAAACGCGCACTCCATCATGTACCACAGTCAACGCGTGTACATGCGTGGTAATCAGAAGCGAATGCCAGGATTAGAAGATAGAAGGAAGATATGATGGTTCAGGACATTGCCAACACATCACCAGAGCTAGGGCTCCGGTCTTCTTCTCTGGTGGACCTCACCGGATTGGTCCACCATCAACCACCATGAAAATAAAAAAGGAGGACATGGATTTAAAGAAAATATGCTCAGGAGCTCGAATCTGGCCTCAATTTTCTCCAGTTCCAAGTATATAAAAAGATACAAGGATTTGAATTTTGAGGATCATGAACTGAGTTGCTTTGATTTGACCTCAAAGCAACTCAATCTTCTTGCCTACATTAGTAGGACTTCAGCCAACCAAAAATCATAAAGAATAGTGAAGAATTGAGGGAGAATCGAAGAGATGAAAATTCTAAAAAATTACCTTCGAGTGAGCTTCAAACTTGCTTAATCTTGATCCCAATTGTGCTTGGCTTGGCTTCAGAAGCTTGCATGAAGTGATTAAGATCCGAAAATGGCTTGGATTCTTGGAGTTTCAATCTCAAAACAAAATGAGATTTGAAGCTCGATTTTCAAATGAAAACCTTCAAGATTATTCCTTAATGGTGAGGGTTTGGATTGTAGGTTCAAAGCTTGGGCATGAAGTCCTTAATTCTGAGCATGAAGGGTTGTATTTATAGCCAATGTGATTCATTTCCACATACTTTCAAAATTTGCTAAATTTAGCAATTCTCATTGCATGCTTGCATGGGCGTGTGATAGACCCATCAAGTGATGTGTTCAGATCTAAAATTGCTTGAGAAACATGCTGAAATTATGTCATGTGGCCATGCATTTGACTTTGAAATGTAAAGGTGAAAATCATCCAATTGGTCCCTTGAAAATAACCCTTGTGCTAGTCCTTCATTCTTTGGCCGAATGAGGTGATCTTAGACTTTTTGGAAAGGTAATATCAAGGGGAATAACTTTCATGTTCAACACTTTTCCATTTAAAGCTTGGATCATGATGAATTTTGAGGTGGAAGTTTGGAAAATCAAACATGTTTAAATCTTTTCTAAGTACCAAGCCAAATGTTCACTACTTCCACCTTGAATAACTTTTGCTATGGACTTAAAATGGAAAAAGTTCCTTCATCAACATTGTATCTATTTCAAGCCTATTTAATTTGGTCACACCTTTGACCTCATTTGGATTTGGCATGGAGGAGTTATGTATTTTAGAAGTTGAGGAAAATCACTTGTTCAATGGTAATGACCCAAAATGACCTATAATGTTTCCTTTTTGCACATTTAATTGAAAGTTGAATTTGAACTTATTAAAAACATCAAAGTTGAAAAGGACATATTTAATTGTATCATGAAACTTTAATGGATTTCATATCATAAAAATTGAGCAAGTTATGGTCTTTGGAAGTTGACCTCATAACTAGGGTTCAGTCGAAATGACATATAATCTTTCACCATATAAAATGACTTTCCAAGCAAAAATAGCTCTTGACTTAAACATGAAAGTTGTTTTTAATGTAATTATGAGTAACATTTCTCTTGGAATCATTTTCATATGACAAAAATTGTAGGAGATAGAGTCTAGGGAACCCCAGTTTTGACCAGTTGATTTTCTCTGATCAACCACCATGAACCAACTTGATAACTTGACATTATCTTGATATTTGAAACTCATGATCATATATGTGTAAGATGATGTAATATGACGTATCCCTTGAAATATTTGATCAAATGTTTAAGAAACTTGCTAAGGAAGTCACACAAGATACCCAGAGGAATTAGGGCTTCCAAGGCAAACAAGCTTCAAACTCTTGAGGAAATCTTGATCAAAATGATAAATGAAGATCACGGGGATCCATATATGATGTCTAGATCCAATGTAAACCATATGTTGATTGATCTCCTTGCATTGAGGGTCTTAAACCCTAGACATGAGCTTGATGAAGCATTGGTGGATGCACACGCAACCTACAAAGGTAACAAACTATACATTGACATATTTTTGGCATGTTGGTTAGTAAATAATGAAAAACAAAGTATGATACAATCAAATATGCTTGGTGACCTCTCCCAATGCAAACCCAATGAATGAGAGGTAAGGAGGATGCCAAGGTGTGATCTCAATGCCAATTCATATGATGAGATATCATGAGGGATCTTAGGGTCAAAATTGGGGTCTTACAACTGCCCCTATTTAAGGACATTCGAACTGAGGATGTGAAGTTTAAAATCTTCATATCAACTCAGTAGAATGGACTTAAATAACAACATATAGACATAAATTTTGGTCCCTAAGAGACCCCATGATCCAGATGATATGAAATATAGAAAATAATCTCAGTGGGGAAATATTGCCACGAAGGAAAAGAATCCAGAGATACTGAAAGTCCACAGGAGCATAATGCATTCCATAAGGAAATCTCACTGGGGGAGACAAAGACTCTGGGGATAAACAGTTGTGCGTATGCCAGGCTACGACTCAAAATTTGCGGGAGACCCGATGGGAATTTCCATGAAAATAAATCAATGGAAGGAATCAGTCGAGATAAGGGAAATCTGTAGGGGAAACGGGTAGATCAAAATAAAACTGAAATACTCGACCAAACAGGGGATTGACGACTTCATTGGGGAAACACACACTCAAACTCAATTGGGGAAGAAGAAAAGATCTTCAACACAGGAGTACCATAAGTATACTATCTATTACCGGTTACTGGGTAAGAAGATAATATACTCTGACAGAGAGACATTCGTTACCGGTTAGGGTAAACATATCAAGGATGACTCGTTGAGAAAAAGGAGGTACATTCGTTACCATTTATCGGGTAAGAACAACCTACTGGGGAAAATATCAAATAGGGTTTACAACTACCGGTTACTAGGCAGAAGACCAAAGAGAGAATATATGTCACTCGTTAAAGTGAATATATCAAGGATAAACTCAAAAGGAAGAATATCCGTTATCAGTTAGGATGAACATATCAAGGATAGACTGCCTGGGAAAAATAAGAATTATATCTATCAGTTACTAAATAGAATATCAAAGAGAGAATATCCGTCACCGGTTAGGATGAACATATCAAGGATAGACTCAGCGGGGGAAGACAGGATTTCAACTACCGGTTACTGGGCAGAAGACCGCAAAAGGGAGAAAATCTGTCATCGGTTAAGATGAACATATCAAGGATTAACTCTGAGGGGAGAAGTAAGATTTATATCTACCGGTTACTGGATAGAATACCAAAGGGAGAAAAATACGTCACTGGTTAAAGTGAACATATCAAGGATTAACTCTGAGGGGAGAAGTAGGATTTATATCTATCGGTTACTGGATAAAATACCAAAGGGAGAAAAATCTGTCACTGGTTAAAGTGAATATATCAAGGATTAACTCTCTAGGGAATGAAATAGGGATTACAACTACCTTTTTACTGGGTAGAAAACCATAAAGGGAGAATATCCTTCATCGATTAGGATGAACATATCAAGGATAGACTGCCTGGGGAAACGTCAAATCGAATCCACTGGGGATAACAAAAGAAGTAGATTACCTTTATCGGGTATTGGGCGAAAGTAAAGTACTAAAAAATCGAGAGGAATATTACCAGTTACTGGGTAACATATTCTCATGGGACCAAAGCATCCATCTAGGTAGTAACTAGAAAGAAACGGTCAAACAAAGACTCAACCCAATGAGGATATAACTCAAGGGGAGTGGTTCCATCCAAATAATTAACCGGGGAGGAAACTGAAACAATAATCATCCACGAGGAAATAACTCAGTGGGGAAATGAGAAAGGCTAAGTTCTTTCAGCTTAATGGGCCGACACTCATCTATTGATAGAGGACAGATGCACCAAACCTGTATAGGGAAATAATATCACCGTAGAAGGGGATCAAAATTCAATAAAAATGTATAATGAAATATCTGATGTTGTGTTTTATGCATGAATATGTATATGTTTGATGATTATGCTGACAAAACTATCACAAAGGATACAAATATCACAGAGTTGAATCACCACTGCAATACTCGGCTAATCTCAACAAGATGGAAACACCAACTGGAGAAAAGATGTTGGGGATGAACACTAATCATCTGGCTCTGAATAACTCAATCCTGGATGGGGAAGGAGAAAATATTTGCTGAGGATCTAAATTGTCAACTCTACAGGGAATTTTAGGTCAACATTATATTAAATGGGAGACAACCCCGCATGGGACTTAATCAAATACTGTTCAGAATCAAAACTGCCGTGTCTGAAGAGGAACTTCGCTGGGGAGAACAAGAGATAAAACTCTGCACGAAAGATCTAGGAAAACGGCTGAGGATGCGAGTCTTCAACTCAATTGGGAAAATTTTGCAAAAAGGACCGATCACCAACTCCGCTCTAATGGGGAATAAATGAAGAACTACTTGAGGAAGACCAACAAGGCTTCACATTGTCAGGACTTACCTGTTCTCGGATTGCTGTTGATATTCCTTACTGAGATCGATTGCTTTTAGAGTAATTGCTTTTATTATTTAATAAAAAATGATTTTTATTTATTAATTCATTTCAAATTATCATCATTAAAATTCAATTTTATTTAACTGAAATAAATAAGAGTAGAAACAATTGGATAAAAAGCTCAACTTTATTTAATAGAATGGTAGTCTGTAAATGACGAGACTCCATAGATCTTTACAAAAGTTGAAAAATGGTAATTTGCATGGAAAAGGGATACATTGAATACAATGATCACTACTCTCCCTACCCACTTCAATATCCACTGTGCTTTTGGCTTTGGTTGAGAATGACGAATCAGAACCAAACGACTTGCTCAAAATTGCTCCAATGATCAGGACCAACCGAATGCAGTTACTTGCCATAATCCCTAATTTTTTCCTAGATTGCCCCAAGGTGCTGTACTCAATCTAGCGGGATAAATTTTCTGTTTTATGTCTCTAACTTTTGCCTGGATCGCCCTTGTGGGTTTTCAATCCACCGAGACGCTCATTTTTGCCTAAGCCTCCCTTTCGAGTTTCCAACTTAGTGAGCTGTTCTTTTCTTTTTATGCGAAGTATTTCTTGACTGCATCAGCATTCACAGAACGAGTGAACTCTTCACCATCCATAATTGTAAGAATCAAATCACCGCCTGAAAAGGCTCTCTTCACAACATATAGGCCTTCATAATTAGGATTCCACTTGCCTCTAACATCAGATTTGAAAGATAGAATCTTCTTGAGCACAAGGTCACCTTCTCTAAACACACGAGGCCCGACCTTCTTATCAAATGCCTTCTTCATTCTCTGCTGATATAACTGACCATAACACATGGAAGTCAATCTTTTCTCTTTAATTAAATTCATTTGGTCATATCTGGTCTGGCACCATTCAGCTCCAGTCAACTTGACTTCCGTCAAGACACGCGATGATGGGATCTCAACCTCTACTGGGAGCATAACTTTCATGCCATAAACAAGAGAGAAATGGGTTGCCCCTGTTTAAGTGCATACGAATGTACGGTACCCATGAAAAGCAAATGGGAGCATCTCATGCCAATCTATGTAGGTTACAACCATCTTTTGAATGATCTTCTTGATGTTCTTATTTGCAGCTTCAATAGCCCCATTCATTTTAGGGCTGTAGGGAGAATAATTTTGATGTGCAATCTTGAAGTCAATACAAAGAGCTTCCACCATATTATTGTTCATGTTTGATCCATTATCAGTAATGATCTTACTCGACACACCATAACAACATATAATCTGATTCTTGATAAACCTTACAACAACTTGCTTGGTTACGTTTGCAACGATACCGCTTCAACCCACTTTGTGAAGTAATCAATAGCCACCAGAATGAAATGATGTTCGTTCAAAGCTTTGGGCTCAATCATGCTAATCATATCAATTCCCCACATGGAGAAGGGCTATGGAGAGGAAATGACGGTCAACAATGTTGGAGGGACATGAATCTTGTCTGCATAGATTTGATACTTGTAGCATTTCTTCACAAACTTGCAACAATCAGACTCCATTGTCAGCCAATAGTAACTTGCTCTCAGCATCTTCTTTGCCATAGCATGTCCATTGGAATGAGTACCAAAGGAACCTTCATAGCCTTCAGTCATTAATAAGTCTGCTTCGTTTCTATCCACGCATCTGAGAAAAACCATATCAAAGTTTATCTTGTAAAGCACATCACCATTCAGGTAGAAGTTGCCAGCTAATATCTCAAAGTCTTCTTATCTTTCAAAGATGCCCCAGACGGGTAAATATGACTTTAGAGGAAACACTTGATATTGTAATACCATAACTTTTCATCTTTGACTTCTTCTACAATAAATACATGTGTTGGCCTATCAAGATGCATCACAATTAAATTAGGAACTTGATTCCAAAAATTCACCATAATCATTTAAGCCAGCGTTGCAAGAGCATCTGCCATCCGGTTTTCATCTCGAGGGATATGATGAAACTCAACCTTTGTAAAGAAAGTTGAAATCCTCCTCGCGTAGTCTCTATATGGTATCAAATCGGATTGATTTATCTCCCATTCACCTTTGATTTGATTCTCAACCAAAGTTGAATCTCCAAAGACGTCAAGATATTTGATTCTGAGATCAATGCGCGACAAGTCTTTTCAAGCATAGAATACCAAGTCTCACAGTCGGTGATTTCTTACTAAGGTAGTAAATTGCATGCTCTTTCTTCCCAAATTCTTCTTGCTGGCCTAAAACACAACCTATACTCTCATCAAGCACAGTCAAATACATGATCAATGGTCTTCCTTCAACAGGCGGAGAGAGAATCAGAGGCTCAAGCAGATACTCTTTGATACTATCAAACGCTTTATGGCAATCTTCGATCCAATCACACGACTGATCTTTCCGAAGAAGCTTGAATATAGGTGCACATGTGGCAGTCATATGCGATATAAATCTTGAGATATAGTTCAAGCGGCCAAGAAAACCTCTGACTTACTTCTCAGTTTTGGGCACAAGCATTTCTTGTATTGCTTTGACCATGGCATGATCAACTTCAATTACCCTTCTCGCTGATGATAAATCCCAACAACTTACCAGAACTAACGCCGAAAGTACACTTATTGGGATTCAAGCGGAGTTTGTATTTCCTCAAACGTTGGAATACCTTCAACAAATGATCAACATGTTCTTCTTCATCACTTGATGTGGCTATCATATCATCAACATAAACTTCAATCTCTTTATGCATCATATAATGAAAAAAAGTGGTCATAACTCGCTGGTATGTTGCACCAGCATTCTTTAAACCGAAAGGCATCACTCTATAACATAATGTTCCCCAGGGTGTAATGAATATGGTCATCTCCATATCTTCAGGTTCCATCTTGATTTGATTATAACTGGAAAATCCCTCCATAAACGAAAAGACTTTGAATTTAGATGTACTGTCTACCAACATATCAATGTGTGGCAGAGGAAAATCATCTTTTGGACTAGCTTTGTTTAAATATCTATAATCGACACACATGCGGACTTTTCCATCCTTCTTAGGAACAGGCACAATATTGGCCATCCACTGTGGATATTCAGAGGTAACAAGAAAACCAGCATTGTTCTGCTTCTGCACTTCCTCTTTGATCTTAACTACCATATCAGGATGAGTTCTCCTAAACTTCTGCTTGACCGACAGACATTCTGGCTTCAATGACAATCTATGCTCCACAATCTCATAATCTAACCCATGCATGTCTTGATAGGACCAAGCAAACACATTAGAATACTCTCGAAGAAAATCAATCAAGATCTTTTTAGCTTCTGGACACAGTTAAGTTCCAATCTTGACTTCATCATCTTTAGAACCCAAGTTGAACGATTGAATGGATTTTTCCTCATGCTCAAGTAAACGAGATAACTCATCAGATACTTCTTCATCATTAGTTTCTTCCTCAGCCTCAAACACAGGGAAATTAAAGTTTGGAGGGAGAGTAGGATCATTATATTCAATGGGTTTGAGAACCAACCTGCATAATGATTTGATATTTTTATTTTAGAGAAGTGAATTGTGACCAAATATTATGCAGATGGGAGATTATTATTTTATTTATGTTTTTTGTGATTACCATTTTTCAGAAAAGCAAAAAAGTAAAAATAAAACATCATAGATATGGATGAATAAAATTGTATTTTTATTGATGATAATTGAAATGCCTAACAATGTTCAATTCTGCCTTAGGCATATGAGAAGATTTTTTCTTAAAATGAAAAAAAAAACTTAGAGCGATGAATAACAGTAGGAACATCAACAACAACCCAATTGTTGCAAGTCTGGCCATGCGTCACAAAGTTGGCGCAAGCTTCATCTTCACCATCCTCGATCACAGCAGCTGAGTGTTGATCATTCCCATTAATGAACCCTCCACTGCGGAAACTCTGTTACACATCTTCAGCTTTGACATTGAACATCCCTGGTTGAAATCCTAATCCAACCCTATTTTTGTTCTCAGCGATCTCTATCACACGACCTCATTGATCATTGCTGCCAGCCTCAATAGCCTTTTGTGCATCCTTTAAAGAGACATGGGTGCCCCAGTTTTCTGTACTTCATCAGCAATGGACAAGGCTTAGAACGGTGTTCCAACCTCCTCCTCAGCTTCAACATACGAAAAGGATGACAAATGACTCACTAATAATGCATTTTCTCCACCAACAATGACAAGCTTTCCGTTCTTCATAAATTTAAGCTTCTGATGTAGAGTAGACGTCACTGCTCCAGCTTCATGAATCCATGGCCTTCCCAATAAACAACTATAGGCCGGGTGGATATCCATTACTTGGAAAGTAATTTGGAAATCACTCGGACCTATCTTAATTGGAAGGTCCACTTCACCAATGACGGTTTCACGGGAGCCATCAAACGCCTTGAAAATAACGCCATTGTACCTCATTAGGGCGCCTTGATAAGAAAGTCTTGACAGAGTTGATTTCGGAAGCACATTCAAAGATGAACCAGTGTCGACCAACACATTGGACATAGCGTCCTCCTCACAATTCATTGAAATGTGCAGCGCCAAATTATGATTTCGACCTTCCACGGGAAGCTCTTCATCATAAAAGCTCAGGTTATTGCAAGAAGTAATATTGGCAACAATATGGTTAAACTGATCCCGGGTAACATCATGCTCAACATAAGCCTGCTCGAGCACCTTCAGCAACGCCTCCCTATGTGCCTCAAAATTCATCAATAAGGACAACACATAGATTTTTGACGGGGTTTGGAGCAGCTGCTCCAGCACATTAAATTCACTTCTCTTTATCAGCTTTAGAACTTCATCATCATCACTAGCCTTCAGTTTGATAGATTCACCACACTGACACACTAGAGTGCTAACCGGATTCACCACTGACATCTTCTTACTGGCTGCAACATCTTCTACCTCCTTTGGAAAAACCGAACCAAATACACGACCACTATGGGTCACCTTTGTAATATCAACAATATTCACCACAAAATCTGCAACTGGTAAAGGAACATCTTGACCATCCTCCACCATTATGACGTTATACTGATAAGGCACAACTTTATCAGATGCATACGGAACCGGGCCCGCTAACTGTATTACCAACAACGATACCGATCTATTAACATTATTGTTGTTGCTACTGTCGGACTGGATTACTACCCGCTCAGGGGTCTTAAACCCAGGCACAATTACATTCACATCATTTACCTCTCTCGACTGACAAATCTGGATAAGACCTTCATCCACCAACCCTTGAATATCCCTCTTAACAATAACACATCCTCGAGGGTTCACGTTGCATATCACACAATCATCATGGTCATGCTCACAGTCATTGACCAAACAAATATCTTTGTGAATTGCCACCAAAGATTGTCTGATATGGAGAATATCATGCACTTTGTATTCACCAGGACAACCGTCTACCATATTGATAGAAGCATTACCATGAGCCGACAACGGATTAGCTTTCACATTAGGCGCTCGGTCCTCAAAGGGCACCATCCCACTCTTCACAAGCTTTTGTACCTCATACTTCAATGGGTAACAGTTCTCTATATTGTGGCTAGGGGCTCCCTGGTGAAAGGCACAACGAAGTTCAAGTTTAAACCACCATGGAAGTGGCTCAGGAATCTATGGAGGATTTCTGGGTTGAATGAGGTTCTTGAGAACCAAAGATGGATATAATTCTGCGTAGGACATAGGAATAGGGCAAAGGGTACCTTCTTCATCTCAATTTTTTTTTTGTTGATTATTGTTGTTGTTGTAGTTGGTTCTTTGTTGTGGTTGTTGTTGACATTATTGTTGCTGAATCAGAACAGATTAATTGTTGGAATTATTGGAAAATACAGGGATCATTGAAGAAACTTGACGTTGATGTTGACGAGGTTAAGAACTCTTTCTGACATGAGGCCTCCTCTGCCTCCCCTTAGTTACTAAATTAGTTCCCCCCTCCTTCCTCTTGGAGAAACTACCCCCATACTTCTTGCTAGACGATGCTTCTTCTTTAGACAGACGTCCCTCATGGGCTCCTTCTTCTAACCTCATCCCCATGTTTACCATTTCGGTAGGCACTGGCAATCATACGTTCATAATAAAATGAACTCAGTGTCTTCAAGAAAATCTTCGTCATCTCTTTTTCTTCCAATGGTGGACTAATCTGGGCAACAAGTTCTCTCCACCTCTGAGCATACTCTTTGAATGTTTCCTTAGCCTTCTAAGACATAAACCTCAACTAGTCTCTATCAGGTGCCATATTAATGTTGTATTTGTACTTCTTGATAAAGGCTTCACCCAAATCATTGAAAGTACGGACACTTGAACTGTCTAACCCCATATACCATCTCAAAGCAGCACCAGTCAAACTGTCTTGGAAGTAGTGAATCAGCAACTGATCATTATTAGTTTGAGTTGATATCTTTCTAGCGTACATCACAAGGTGGCTTAGTGGAGAAGTATTTCCCTTATACTTTTCAAAGCCAGGGACCTTGAACTTCATTGGGATTTTCACATTAGGCACTAGGCAGAGCTTAGTAGCACTCTTCCCAAACAAATCCTTTCCTCTCAGAGTCTTCAACTCTTTGTGCAACTCGAGGAACTGATCCTTCATCTCGTCCATTTTCTCATATACATCCGGGCCCTCAAATGGCTCATAATGGTAGATGGTATCCTCAACACGAGTCAACAGTATGAACGACTGGAGGTGGCACTGTCATGACCGGGCTAGATGCCGGCAGTGAAACAAAAGTGGGTGCATACTCTTCAGGCACAGAATTTGGTGGCATTCCCCAAGGGAGTCCAGCATACATGAAAGGACCGGATTGGCTGGCAACAATAGGCACAATCGAGGTAGCAATCTCAGAAATAACAGTCCTCTGAGGAGGAGTTACAGGAATTAGTGAAGACTGATTAGTGCGATTAACCGTGCAATTTCATCATCCATCTCTCTATTCTCTTGCTATAAGTGCTCCATGATCTTCAGTTGATTAGTCCGAGTGTTGTATCGATGAGTCAGCTTGGCTGAAGCATAAAATAATAACCGATAAGACATTTGACGGAAGCAAGCCTGCTATGCAAATGATGCATGAAATGCAATGTTTTTATTTATTTAATTTCAAGGAAGGTACGAAGTTCTACTTCCAAATATTAAATAATAACAATAGTAACAATTTTGATTGACCATAAAATCTCTTTTCATTCATAAAATTTGGAAGGATTACACTGAGTACAATTTCATAAACCAAAATACAAATACAAGAGAAAAGGAAACTAACCATCCTAAGGACCCCTTAGCAACTATATCAGATGATCTAGCTGCGGGCGCGTACTTCCTTCGGATGCGTCAAATCTCATACTCAAAGGATGTCTTCATCTGAGCTTTCTCAAGGACAAGCTGATCAACAATCATCTTCCAAGCACCGGAAGGCTAAGACATACTAGAGGAAGGTGGACCCTCTTGATCTCTTTGTCTCTTCACTACTCGGTCTTCAAGAAGTTCAATAAGTGCATCCTTGTATTTCTACTCAAGTTGCAACTCCTCATGCTTTCAGCTCAAAGCATGAAATTTCTCTTCCTACATATCTCTTTCTTGCTTCATCTTGGCAAGTGCGTCTTCCAACTCCTCTACATCTTGGTTAGGGAGATTTGATGGCTCAACCACAACCAAAGACATAGGTCTTTCACAAGCATACGACATCTTCAACTCCAAAGCTCTTTTCTTCACCCAAATAGTGTAAGCTTCCAAAGCTACACAGTTGCACGAACCAAGCTTAGATCTTCCTTTCCTATGCACATTATGCCAAGCATGTATCATCTTCTACTTCAAATGTTGGGGATCTTTACCCTCTTGATAGAAAAGATCTTCTAACTGAGTGTTATTAGGTGTGTGTCTCAAGGGGAACCCAAGTTGACGACGAGACAAAGCAAGGTTGTAGTTGATTCCTCCTTGTGTACCAATGAGAGACACATTAGAGAATTCACCACAACCATCAATAATGTCCACACTACTCAATGTAGAATTATACTAGATAATATCATCATTAGTGAGAGACATGAATCTCTAAGACCACCGTAGACATTGTTTGTTCTCCAAGAAAGCAGGCGTCTGAGGCAAGTGAGAAACAAACCACTTGTACAGAAGAGGAACACAACAAACAATAGTCCCACCACCTTTAGAATTTATTAAATTCAAAGATAAATACATGTCACCCAACATAGTAGGAGCATGATTTCCAATCAAGAAGATTCTAATGGCGTTAACATGAACAAAACCGTCAATGTTAGGGAACAAGGCCAAACCATAGATGAGCGACACAAAGATGGCTTCAAAAGCATCCACACTACCGGCTTGAGCAAAGACAGTAGCTTTACCAATGAGGAACTCATAAGTTAACCCAAAAATACCTCCTTTCCTTATCCAATGAGCCTCAATCTCGGATTTCTTCAAATGGAGAGCTTCAACTACGATATGAGATCTGGGAATCTCCTCCAATCCACTAAAAGGAACTTTGTCAGATACGGGTATTCCTAAGAGATGGGTATACTTCTCTAACGTAGGCATAAGCTGATAATCAGGAAAAGTGAAGCATCGGATATAGGGTCATAAAACTAAACCAAAACACTTAGAAGTCCTTCAACCACGTTAGCAGATAACACAGAAAAAAGCTTCCCATAATGTTGCTTGAAGTCCAAGGGATCTAATACAAAAGATGACAACTTCCTTAGCTCTTTCAAATCCGTACATCTGAAACTATACTTCTTAGTGTTCCTTCGTCCATAATCCATGGTCTGAAAATATTTGCAAATAAGACCTTAGTTCCTTGAAATTTATTTTCTTTGATGAATGTCATGATGCGCATGTATGCATGAATGAAACAATCACAAACAAGGGATCACACACAAGGAAAATACAAACAAAGGTCAATGGATGGACAAGTCATTGTCAAGATCAATCATCCATTTTGGTGGATTATGGTTTTCACCTTATCAACACCCAAGTTCCATAGATATTGACAAGACTTGATCGGATCAACCAAGAATAAAAGGGTTTGTTGTAAGTCACGAGCATTGAGTCAGGTTAAGAACCATCCCAAAGGAGTGTACTAAGGATAAAAACCTATAGATCATGTTCTAAAAAGTTCCCAGAGTCTTAATCCCATTTATCAGATATTACAGGTTAGGATGATTGACTCATCAACTTATAATATTTTCAAGAGAAACTCGTCTGAGTGTAGTATCGCGTAACAACTGTTATCAGGTCTACACCTGAACACTCTCCGCACTATGTCCTAAATAGGCCAAGTTGGGTTAAATGTTCTATGGTCCTCAGCTTCTCGGACCCTAAATCAGAGAAATTAAGGCCTATCCACAAATGACTTGTGTGACATCAGTAACTCCAAAAGGGTCTCCACCGAGTAGATGGATCTCAAGCCAACTTGTTAAGGACTACTCCACACAAGTTGAACATGACTATACCATCCTCTTATCTTAATTGCACTCAAGTTCAGGTTAGAACTTATCTCACCACTCAGAGATCACCAAGCATAACAGATAGATTATATCATACAAACAAGTATACAAACATCAAATATACAAATATATACACATAAAAAGTAGGCTAAACCCATTGAGGACTACTCCCCAGCAGAGTCGCCACTTAATTTCTGTAGCGGTAAATTAATGACCATCAAGTTATAGATAAACTTGACGTCAATAAAACTAGAGTCGCCACCGCGCTTTTATTTTTTCCAAAGGAAAAGAGAAAAGTACGATAAGAAGTTTTCAAATCAAAACTAATAAAATTTCAGATATTATAGGTAAGGGGGTTGGTTACACAGAGGGAAGGTGTTAGTACCCAAAGTGTCCTAGGTACTCCTAGGGAGCCCTTTTTTATGTATGTACGTGTTTTTGGTATAAAATGATGTTTGAGAAGAAATAGAGTGTGGGGATGAGAAAAGAATTTGTTGATTATATTTTTGTGTTTGACAAGACCTTCAGACTTGTGCCTACGTACCAACATAAAAATGAGGGATCAACATCTCGTAGTTCATGGTAACAACTTTAAAATGAGTCAATTGCTTTTAACAAAATTTTAATTAAAAAAAAGGGCACAAAGGGCCAAAAATTTGAATGGGTGTTAGTTCTTTTTGTCTTTTGAAAATTTAAGCCAATATGGTTAAGTTTACTTGCAAATTGGATTTAAGAGAAAGGTTTGAAAATTCATTTGGCATAAGGCCAAAGTTTCTAATCATTTAAGCAAAGTCTAAGTTTGAAAACACAAGCAAGGAAAGATTTTGAAAAGGGGGAGAAAATTTTGAAATTTAAGAAGTGGGAGAAGATGAAGAGGCTACCCTAAGCACAAATTTAAAAGTTAAAAGTTGAAAAGATCTGACCAATGGGATGCAATCCAATAAACAAGAATTTCATATAGAAAACTCACTTTAACCTTTGGACTTTGAACCATGCAATAATCAATCAGGCAATTAGCAAAATCAGACATCATGAAAATTAAGGCATCAAATAAAGATAGCCACATCCAAGCAAGAAAATCCCATAGTTAGCAGTCTTCTTTGTCTTCTCATGTATCAGATGAAATACTCCTTGATCAACTCAGAATAAGACATTAGACACAAGATCAAAATAACAGTTGACATCAAGACAATGTAGCAGATGAGTTCAAATAAATCCCAAGACTTGCATTAGATGAAAGCTCAGTTCACAATAATTTGGTCTTAGAATATTGGCATTGTCCAAGTCCTTTTTGCACCGGGAATGTTACCTAATCCTAAGTCCAAAAGTTCAGATTAAGATCAATAGTCCACCAAATATTTTTTATGGTTTTTGTTGTTTATTAAGTATTTTAAGGTCCTAAGACCACAAACAAATACATACAATCACAAGATATGGCTCAAATGAGCAAAGTGAAAATGGCATAAACATAAACAAGTTTAATGAAATATAAATGGCAATGAATGATAAATGACTAGAAATTAAATTGCATAAAGTAAATGACTTGAAAGTAAAGCAATATTAACAATAGTTAGTCAAGTGTTAGTCAAAGCTAATTGGATGTTAGTAGGGTTTTGCTTTTTAAGTCATTCTTTGGAGAACGCTCAACCATCTATTCACAAGCATGGATTCTTGAACCAAGACATCTTCCATAGGAAGGAAAAAAGGCCAAGTTTCAACACAATACCATGAAAGATGGGAGACTTATAATCCCACTTACTAGAATGCTATGCCTTTAGGGTCAAAATTTAGCTATATGTTAAGCAATCATAATTGGACTTATATAGAAGTCTCAACTATCTGAGGCCGGAAAATAAAAATTTAGGTGTTAATGCATGTTAGAGATTTGGTATAATGAACCAAACTCCTAAAATATACCACACACTAAAAGAAAAGATTAGGAGGGATGAACCTATCTCATCCATACTTGTATTGATTCATCTGACACAAGGTCATTGATGAACCAATTAGACATAGGATATTTGAGATTTCATTGATCAATGAAAGGAATGGGAAAGAATAGGGATGGAGATGAAGGGGGGAGGGAGTGAGAGAAACACAAATTGGTCATGGGAGGAATTTCATCAAATTAAAATCATTCATTCATTTTGGGAGATGAAATATACATTTCATCAATCCCCTAAATCCAATGATTTCAATCCAACAAAAGTCAAATCAACCTTGACCGAGTCCCAAACAAGTAGTCAAACATCACAAGACCATAAAAATGGCTCAACATAATTTTTACACAATTAATCAATTAAAAATCAAATTAAAATTCAATTTAATTTGGTCAAAACCTAAAATCTCTTCAAAACACCAAATAAATGGCTAAGAGATTTATCATAGGTCAAACAAGGTCAAAGGACCTTAGACAAAAAATTTCATAATTTTTGAAAAGTCAGAAGTATTTTTAAACAATTAAAAATATGCACAAGAAATTTAATTCATGAAAAATATCAAAATTAATCCAAAACATAATTTTATTTCAGAAAATGAAAGAGAAAAATATTTAAATATTTTTGGTGAAACTCCCATGTTTTTTGGTTTAAAAATGAAATTAATATGAATTAAACAAAATAAAGCAATTAAACATAAAATCAGAAAATACAAAAAAACAAGGGTCATCAGATCTCCCTCATTAATTGAGGTGGCTAATTTGATGGCCAAAACGCGCACTCCATCATATACCACAATCAATGGGTGTACACGCGTGGTAATCAGAAGCGAAGGCCAAGATTAGAAGATAGAAGGAAGATCTGATGGTTCAGGACATTACCAACACATCACCGAAGCTAAGACTCCGGTCTTCTTCTCCGGTGGACCTCATCGGACTGGTCAACCATCAACCACCATGAAAATAAAAAAGGAGGACATGGATTTAAAGAAAAAATGCTCAGGAGCTCGAATATGGCCTCAATTTTCTCCAATTCCAAGTATATAAAAAGATACAAGGATTTGAATTTTGAGGATCATGAACTGAGTTGCTTCAATTTGACATCAAAGCAACTCAATCTTCTTGCCTACATTGGTAGGACTTCAGCCAACCAAAAATCACAAAGAATGGTGAAGAATTGAGGGAGAATCTAAGAGATGAAAATTCTGAAAAATTACCTTCGAGTGAGCTTCAAACTTGCTTGATCTTGATCCCAATTGTGCTTGACTTGGCTTCAGAAGCTTGCAGGAAGTGATTAATATCAGAAAATGGCTTGGACTCTTGGAGTTTCAATCTCAAAACAAAATGAGATTTGAAGCTCGATTTTCAAATGAAAACCTTCAAGATTATCCTTTAATGGTAAGGGTTTGGATTGCAGGTTCAAATCTTGGACATGAGGTTCTTAATTCTGAGCATGAAGGGTTTTATTTATAGCGAATGTGATTCATTTCCACACACATCCAAAATTTGCTAAATTTAGCAATTCTCATTGCATGCTTGCATGGGCGTGTGATAGGCCCATCAAGTGATGTATTCAGGTCCAAAATTTCTTGAGAATCATGTTGAAATCATGTCATGTGGCCATGCATTTGAGTTTTAAATGTGAAGGTGAAAATCGTCCAATTGGTCCCTTGAAAAGAATCCATGTGCAAGTCCTTCATTCTTTGGCCAAATGAGGTGATCTTAGACTTTTTGGAAAGGTGATATCAAGGGAAACAACTTTCATGTTGAACACTTTTACATTTGAAGCTTGGATCATTGTGAATTTTGAGGTGGAAATTTGGAAAATCAAACATGTTTAAAACTTTTCTAAGTACCAAGCCAAATGTTCACTCCTTCCACCTTGAATAACTTTTGCTATGGACTTCAAATGGAAAAAGTTCCTTCATAAAAGTTGTAGCTCTTTAAAACCTATTTAATTAGGTCACAAATGTGACCTCATTTGGATTTGGCATGGAGGAGTTATGTATTTTAGAAGTTGAGGAAAATCACTTGTTCAATGGTAATGACCCAAAATGACCTATAATGTTGCCTCTTGGCACATGTATTTGAAAGTTGAATTTTAACTTCTTAAAAACATAAAAGTTAAAAAGGACATATTGAATTTGATCATGAAACTTGAATGGATTTCATCTCATAAAAATTGAGCAAGTTATGGTCTTTGGAAGTTGACCTCCTAACTAGGGTTCAGAAAAATGACCTATAATCTTTCACCATAAAAATGGCTTTCCAAGCAAAACTAGATCTTTAATTCAACATGAAAGTTGTTTGTAATGTAATTATGAGTAATGTTTCGCTTGAAATAGTTTTCATATGACAAAAATTGTAGGTGATAGGGTCTAGGGAACCCCAGTTTTGACCAGTTGACTTTCTCTGGTCAACCACCATGAACCAACTTGCTAACTTGACATTCTCTTGATATTTGGGACTCATGAAGGATCATATATGTGTAAGACGATGTAATATGAAGTATCCCTTGAAATATTTGATCAAATTTTAAAGAAATTTGCTGAGGAAGTCACACAAGATACCCAAATGAATTAGGGCTTCAAAGGCAAACAAGCTTCAAACTCTTGAGGAACTCTTGATAAAAATGATAAATGAAGATCATAGGGATCCATATATGATGTCTAGATCCAATGTAAACCATATGTTAATTGATCTCCTTGCATTGAGGGTCTTAAACCCTAGATATGAGCTTGATGAAGCATTGGTGGATGCACACACTACCTACAAAGGCAACAAACTATACATTGACATATTTTTGGCATTTTGGTTAGTAAATAATGAAAAACAAAATATGATATAATCAAATGTGCTTGGTGACCTCTCCCAATATAAACCCAGTGAATGAGGGGTAAGGAGGATGCCAATGTGTGATCCCAATGTCAATGCATATGATGAGATATCATGAGGGATCTTAGGATCAAAATTGGGGTCTTACAGATGTCTCTTCCTGGTAGTAAAATGGGAGGTGAAAGCCTCACACACGTTCGACAAGGAATCTATACTTCCATCTAGAAAGGACTTGTATTGAGCTAGGGATAAATCAGTTAGGGTTAGTGCAAAGAGGTTGCAGTTCACATCCTTGTCAACATAATAGTTTTGTCAATCATCCATGTGTTTGACATGTTCATCTAGATCTCTATTTTTGTTATAACACTGGATCTTTAGAGGATTCTCCAGTGATTTTGGAATACAGGTGTCCAAGATACGGGTAGGCATAGGGTTCTTCTTCCATGATTGGATGTGAGCATCTTCTTCATACCTTTCCCTCTTCCTAGGATGACGAACTTTACGAGGAGTATGTCTACCTCCTCTTCCTTTAGGATCAGAGGAAAGAGTATGATGAATGGACCGTCCGTGACTTGGAGATTTATGGACCTCTTCTAGATCCATCCTTAACTTATAGGTGGTGGTTTTGTGTAAAGTCGCCTCTTGAATAATGTTGTTCCTCAAATTAGTGTTGTGCAAGCTTTCTTCATGCAAGTTATCCTTTCCTCCAAGGCCTGAGATTTTTGGTGTTGGAACATCTGATACATGTTATTCAACAGTTCATTAGCTCATTCTAGGACAAGATTAACTTACAAGAGCTGAAATCTAGATAACGCTTCTTGTCTAGACATTTGTTGGTGGTAGAGGATGTCATAATGAAGATTTTCCTAGGAGGAATGGCGGTGTGGATCAGATCCTCGGAGGAAGTTGAGACGCTCTTTGATCTTCCCTGGTTTGGAAAATATCCTCGGAGGAGGAATGGAAGGAGCAATTGTTAAGACTTGATCGTCCATCCCATGAGTAGGAGGTGGATGATTCCTAGCCGCTTCGGTAGTTGTAACGACTTGTCGTTGGATGCCGGACCTGAAGTTGCACGTCTCTGCTACCTTAATGGTTACAGTTTTGTTGTTTGTCTCTTAAGCTTTTGAATTGTATTTTTACATCATTGAGTCTCCTCATTAGTTGTGCATCTCTGGATTGAGGTTTACATCCATTTTTAGCATGCATAAATCAAAATGTTTTATTATAGTGTAAGTGATGTGCTTTAAGTCAATTTTGTGAGTTTTTTGAATCAAGAACTATATTTGAGTTTGATTCAATTTTTTCATGACATTGGTAGAATCTCAAAACATCTTCAAAATTGTAAAAAAAAAGAAAGAGATTCTAGGTGTGTGATTCAAAACACACATCCTATGACTTGAATAAAATAAAATGGATAGTGCAAGAATTGTTGAAAGTTATCATGATTCGAATCATAAATTGTACTTGATACGAATCATAACACCATTTGATTCGAATAATGAGTTACACTTGACTCGAATCATGAGGGTATGCATTTCCATGTTTTGCATTTGTCTTGTGAGAAATGAATCATACATATTAATGACTCGAATCACGATTTGAATCATGACTCAAATCACAAACATGGGTTTCTCATATGTTTCATGTCTTGATTCTAATCACTTTTCTTTTTCACTCAAATCATAATATTTGGTTGTGACTCGAATCAAACATCATTTTTAGCTCATTTTTGTGCTACATATCCAACACCTATAAAATAGTTTTTCTCTCAATACCTTCACAGTGTTAGAAAACACATACTTCCAATATTGATTTGAGAACTCACAAACAACTTGTTCTTTTACATTTTCAAAAGAGTTTTGAATCATAGTGAACACTTGAAAATGATTTCTTTCATCTTCGATCTATTCTTTCTCCATTGTTGTATGGATCTGAATCTCACTTATAGAAACTAGTGATTGTTGAGGATATTCGTTTTGAATTTAATGTTTCTTTGATGATTTGGTTAAGATTTCAGAGGTTTGCAAGATGTGTGTTGTGGTTGGTTTGGACAATTCCAGTGGAAAAAAAGGAGTTTCTTCTCTCCATGTTGACATTGTTAATGCTCTATGGAAGCCTACAAACGAGGTAGGAATTCTTCTCAATATTCAGATAAACCAACACTCAAGATACCAATGGGATTGAGAAAAGATGGTCGCAAAACAGAGACTTAGGAGCAGGTTATTGGGGCTGGAAGATTCAAGAAGCGATTTTGCGTGAAGATTTTGCAAAGAGTTTAGTTGGTAGACTGTGTACAAGTGAAAGATTCATAAAGAAGATTTTTATATTTTCAGTGTTAATTTAGATATCATGATTGTATGAAATCTTATAATTTTTGTCTTAAATCATAGTGGAAGACTAACAAAATTTCAATAGGCAACCCTTGAAGACTAGAGTAGGCCCAACGCGAGGAAAATCACGCCAAACTAGTAGAAATCCCAATGTACTATCTTCTCTCTCTCCTTTTTAATGTTCATTATTTAATTTCATGATTAATTTGTTCTTTATTTCTTTCTAGAAATTTCATGCCATTAGGATTTCTATTGGTAACGATTTATTGTAAATGTTTAAATTTTGTTAGAATTGGAAATTCAACTATGTCTGGTTGTGGATTAAACTAAAAACTATGGTTGTAGAATATTTTCCGTATTGATAATGTAAAAATCATACATCTTGTGTAATTTTAAGATGTATTCAATATATTCATTTGTTTGTTCATTTAGTTGAATTTAAGATTTCGATCTTAAGTGTACTGTGAATTGTTTAAGTTGTTGCATACAAATTCCAATATATAAGCATAATCCAATTTATGCTAAAATTTACTTCTGCTACGTATAACAATTTTTTTTGAAACTCTAATTAAAAAGGTTTTAAAACTATTTTCAAAGAAATAATTTTTTTTGGAGGTATATTCACCCCCTCTAGAATGTTTCTTATCCATATTATCGCTCATCAGGAGCGAGTAACTTTGAAAGTTGCCATCATTTACGTATGTGATGGAAAAGATTTTGACTCCAAACTTGAAGCAATTAATGAAGAGATTGATATTTGTGTTTCGATCGAAGGAGATCTAGATTTCTATCGGAAGTGATTAAGTTGAATTGAGAAACATTATAACATGGAGATTGTAGGAATCAGAAGTCAATCTCCAATAACAATGTCAATATTCTACTCTGGAACTAGATAATGATCTGAGAGAATGAATTCACCGCCTATTGATGTGGTTTAGGGCTTTCGGTATGGTGGAGAGAGGGTGACCTACAAGGTTATCACTCCAACGCGTATGTCTGTAAGAGGGTGAGAAATGAAGTTTGAATGAGAAAGAATTTGAATACCTGAGAAATGACATGATTTCCTACTTTAATAGGATAATTGGTTAGCAACTAAACATGCGTGAGGGAGTGTGAGATGCGATCAACCGTCGAATCGATCCAAATGACTAGGATAGGATTTACGGAAAAATTACCTGCTTGGTGGAGAAAAGGAAATCCACTTGTTTTGTGCAAAATGTCTTTCTCCACATAGTGAGCTTCAGCATTTTGGTAAATATTTATGTAACAACTTTAATATTTAAAAAAAATATTTCTAAACATTAAAATTAAAACTCTTGAATTTTTTAAATAACTCATAACAAGTAGATCGTAATTAAATGATGAGAAGAACTTCAGTTCAATATCCTAATGTAACTATGACATTCTTCCAAAAATTCAACTACAACATGTTCAGGTAAGGAGGATTTAACTTGTCACCCCCATTTTAAAATCTGGTATTTCCCATTTCTTTATATTTTCACAAAATCGAAAAAAATCTAAATTTTCGATAGTTAAAACGAAATTTTCGATACGATTTTTTTTGCAAATTACTGAAAGTTTGCATTTATACCAGAAATATTAGAACTTCTGCTATATTATGGGAAAATATATTCAATTATACCGGAACTTGTTAAATTTATGATACTTCATTGAGATAAAATACCAGCAATTCTGATAATTTCTGGAAAATTTCAAAATTTACCGAAAATTGCCAAATTTTCGGGATACCAGAATTTCCACTTATCTTCAAAATTTCGGGTAGTAAAAAATAATGCTACACTTGTGCGGTCCCGAAACAGAAGGCTCGACAACAGATTCTTGTGAAGATTATACATAGTTCTTCACCACAGACGTTGTAAGTTTACTTTTCAATATGTTCTAGATTTAAATGTCTTTTCGTCTGTTTGTTGTTGATAATTTAGTCTTTATATGATGTAAATGATAGATATTTCAGTCTCGCTCTAAGGTATTAGAATGAACACAATCAATTGGTAAACAACATGGTATTATTGTTGTCACTGTTTGTTCTGATATCGCAACATGGTATAATATTAAAATTAAATGTCCTTTTAGTTTGAGATATGTGCCAAGTGGTGGTGGTCGGAAGGTGATTGTTAGGTGAGGTTACACAATCATAAACTATCTAAGGATTTAGATGGTCATGACATACTAGGCCGTTTAAAAGATCATGAAATACAGTTTGTGAATGACATGACGAAGTACGATATGACTCCAAGGTACATAGTTTATGCGTTGAAAGACAAAGATCCTGAAAACCTCAAAAGATCATGCACAAAACCAACGACAATTCAATGAGAAACTATGTATCTTGTAAGTCAACCGTCCACCAAATCTTCAAGAAATGTCTACTTGTCTCAGTTTCCTGATTCTCTTCATGCATACATTGATGACATTGTCGATGTGGACAACAATAGAAATTGTGGTTTCTGTGCTATTATTGTTCAATTTGGATGGGGTGAAGAGTCATGGTCTTTGGTCCGGACGCACTTAGATACTCAAGTTTGTCATCATCCTAAATATATTTCAAATTATTCTATCACGCGGTAGATAAACTTAGGTGTGTGTTGCGAGTATCTACCTTATGTGTGTAGGGTGTGGATAAATGGATGACGATTCCTGATATGGGTCACCATATTTCTTGCAGATACAATGTTGTATTTGTCTCCCTGTTAATGGCTTAAAGCATCACGTTTTTCCCTTTTGTAGTTGCTCCACCTATGTATACAAGTAGACAGAAAATTATTATTGTTAGTTTTGTCAACAACAATCAATGGATTCAGGTAAAATTGAAACCTGATTAATGGCTTAAAGCATCACGTTTTTCCCGTCATTGATCGTTAAGAGAAAACTGTACTGAAGAGGCAAGAACATGAGAAACAGCATTTGCGAGATGCATTAGACACTCGAAAGACGAAGTTAGGAACTTATAATAATTTGTTTTGTATTTATATATGTAACACATTTAAAATTTTATGTATATATTTTATCGGATAGTTATTTTATATACTTAACAAATTAATGCAAGAAAACTTAAAAAAAGCGGTTTCTATATGAATTTTCATTATTTATGGAATTTTTTTGGTGCATATCATAATTTTTAAATTTTCAAACTAAAATACTAAAATAATTGAAAATTATAAAACTTTCGATATTTTTAAATTTTCAAACTAAAAATAAAATTGCCGATACTAATAATACAATTCTTAATATAATTTGTTTAATTTAAAAAGTTTCGGTATACTTTTAAAATTTACAGTACATACTCATATATTATAAAAAATTGATAATTTTACTAAAAAAAATATCGGTAAAAACACTCAAAACACAAAATGGGTGGATGGTAGGGAAACAGGTTAAAATCTCTCAGGTAGGCCAGATTTTCATGACACATTATGAAGTAGCAACCATTTTTTTTTCTTAACAACACAAATTGTCGGTCTATTATCGCGCATATATATATATATATATATATATATATATATATATATATATATATATATATATATATATATATATATATATGTTTTTATCATTAAAAATAATACTAAATATTACTTGAAATAGAAAGAGTTTCTGTTGGATAAGAACATTCAGAACAAATTCATCGTAGATTTTGTTAGGCAGTTGAAGTCTTTGGCATATTGAAAGTTTGGTTTGACTTGGAGTTAGCTAGAATCACTTTTCAACAAAATCATGATATTATATTATTTTTTTAAATATAAAATTAAAACATCTTAAAAAAAATTTAAATTTATAAATGTATTTTGTAAGTAATAATAACTTTTGTTTTATAGATATGTTTTTAGTTATTTTTTATATTAAATTTAATTTTAAATTTCAAGTTTTTTAGTGTACATGAATTTTATTTAATATACATTTTTTAGGATTTCATATTATTGTAAGAAATTTTAAAAATTAAAAATTAAATAATGTATTGGTAAGTAATCCAAAACTGATAATCAGAGTAATACATAGTGAGATTTATTTTTTAGAGAAGATAACTTACTGTGAGAGCTCTTCTTCGACTTTCAAGTTTTACTAGATTCATGATATGAGTCTTTCTTATATTTTTTTATATATGACAGTGATGTGACTTTGCATTGGGGGGCATTAGTATGACACATAATTAATGGTTTTTATTTTGAGTTTGTCTTTTGTATGTACTTGAGTTGTTCCAATAAACAATTTTGAGGATTTTGTAGAATAATCTTAAAACAACTTAAGGGCACATCATGAGTTAGTTTTTTTTAACCTTTTCCAAATACTTATGAGTTGTGACAAACAGTTGATAGAATTTGTTCGAATGTAACTTTACATGATGGGATTTGAAAGACAAAGCAATCATGTAGGCAAACAACGACAGGCCATTATGTGATTGGGAGTGTCAAAATCACCTAGTGTCACACTCAACCTTCTCAATCATCATGGAAGAAATTACTAACTATTGGAAAATACTTAAATTAGAATAACTATTTTAGAAAGTTACTTAAAATGCTGGTTAAATTAATTAGTTATAATAACTTGATACGCCGCAAATCAATTTTTGAAAGATGCTTTTGCTAGACGCACATTTTAACCATCATTTTAACTAGTCCCACATTTTACACCACAATTTAACTTGACACGCTGGTTAAACTAATTGTGGGTCAAGTTATTCTACGCCACAATTTACATGCTTTTGCAACATATCTAGTTTGTTTAGTAGCTCTTTTAAAAGATCATTTTTTTTTCAATTGACCCTAATTGACTCACGATTCTACGCCTCAATTGACTCACGATTATTAAAATTTATTTTCAAACACAATTAACACATGTCCTAGGATCAATCTGATCAATCATGCGAGTAACCAAATTTAGAAATTTGAAAGATCAGTGGTTGTTTACCAACTTTCATGGTAAACAGTAGCTAAAAAGATTTCAGATTTAGGTACCCATAGTCTTATGGGTCCTTTAGGATGAGTTCTGACAGGTTTTCTCCTTATTTGTACCTTTTCTCTCATATGGAAATGTTTAGAATCATTTAAGACTTTTTATTTATAAGTTTGTTGTCTTGAATGAGTCTTGGCCTTAGGTCCTAAACCTTTCAGAACCTTATGACATGATGACTTAGGTTCTGGTTTCTTCGGAACCTTTGACTTTAGAGTCTTAAGTTCTGGTGACTTCAGAACCTTTGACTTTAGAATATCAGGTTCTGGTTTCTTCAGAACCCTTGACTTAACAATTTTAGATTCTAATTGGTTTAGAACTTTTTCATTGTTAGAATCATGTACAAAATAAAAGTCTAACCCTTTTTGAGTAGATTTAGAAGAAGAAGGATATGATAGTTTAATCAAAGTCTTAGTCCTTGGATTAAAAAGTTTTTTATGGTAACCAAGACCTTATCATCTACTTCTACTTGCACCATATATCATGGATGCAGGTTTGGTTCTTTTAAGGCTAATTAACATAAATTCTTGAAGATCTATTTTATGCTTATGAAGACTTTTATCAAATACATCTTTAACATGAGCAATATGATCTCTCTCAAGAGCTTCATTCATGTTTTGAACATATTTTAATCCCTCTTTCAAAAGATCATATTGCTTTGTTAATATTTTAATGTGTTTGGCCTTTTCCTGACATCTACTCATAAGATCTTGAATAAAAGTAATCGAATTAGAACGAGATAATTTAGAAAATATCTCATCCTCTTCAGATTCTAAACTAGAATCTGAGTCAGATTCGGCTTCAGAAGATGTAAGAGCCATCAAAGCTAGATTGACTTATTCTTCATCTTTATTAGAGTCTTCTTCATTGTTAAGTTCTTCCAATGTTTCCATGAGACTCTTCTTGAATCTGTTTCTGAATCTATCCTTCTAGAAGCTTTCCTTCTTTGACTTGTCCTTTTGCAGCTCTGGTAAATCAGCAATGAAGTGACCGAACTTTTTGCAGTTGAAGTAGCCCTTCTGATTATCCTTCCTATCTCTTGGAGTTGATCCTCTGAAGCATCTGCTTCTACCAGATAATCTTTTGTTCATCTTGGCCAAGTTTTGAAATCTTATAATGATAAAGGACATTTACTCATCATCTGAGTCTTCTTCAGAACCTTATGATAGATAAGCTTCTTCAGAGTTCCATATTTTATGAGCCTTTATAGATTTTGCAGAAGATTTAAAAGAAAGGGACTTTGGATTCTTAGCAGGCTCATATCCATTGAACTCCATCTCCTGACTCTAGAGATTGTTGATAAAACTTTTAAGACTTAATGTGTTTAAGTCTTTAGCCTCCTAGATTGTTATTACCTTGGGTTTATATCTGTCAAGAAGACTCCTACGAATCTTCTTGACATGATCAGAGGTAGTAAAGCTTTTGTTCAGAACCTGAAGTCCAGACACATGAATTTGAAACCTAGAAAACATGGTTTCAATATCTTCACCCTCCTTCATTCTGAACAACTCATATTGTTGAACCAGAAGGTTAGCCTTAGCTTCCTTAACTTATTGATTTCCTTCATATGTAGCACATAGAGAATTAAAAATAGTCTTAGCAATAGATTTATCAATGATTTTTATGTATTATGAATGAGGTAGAACATCAACCAAGATGCCTCTAACTCTATGATGTTTTATGTAAATCTTTTTCTGAGCAGGTGTGAGAGATTTTTTGTCAGACACCATTCCAACTCCATTGACTTGAATATAAATGCTATCTTCCAAAATATCCCATAACTCATCATCAAGACCTATGATATGTGTATACATCTTGCTCTTCCATCATTAAAACTCAGTATAATCTCCACTGAAAGTAGGAGGTCTAGCTGTATAATTGTTTTTCTCAGATGTACTGTAATCATGATTAACAATACCAAATGGATTAGGAGTACCCTCACCAGAGTTAGATACACCAAAATCATCCATTATATAAAAAGTGTTTTTCTCAAGATCTTTTCTGCACCACTGTTAAGTGTTTAGCACAAACCTTGCTTTGATGCCAACTAAAGGTGAGAAAACACAAGGAGGGGGGGGGGGGGGGGGTTGAGTTGTGTTACCTTTTTCTCATTAAGCTTTTTCTTCTTTTCATTATGATAGTTCTCAACTAGATTATGAACACTTAGTTCAGAGTCTGACTTAGAAAAACAAGGTTAGCTTTTAAAAGTCCTTATCAGATTCTGAACCAGAATATGACTCAGAGTTACATAATTGATAGCAGCTGAATATTAAGATTAGAAAGAAGGAAAGTAAAAGTAAGAACACACATCCGTTATCCTGGTTCCTCTCATAACTTGAGAGTACTTCGGCCCCATTTCACTTCCAAGGGATTTTTTCTATAACCAAACTGATTACAAAGGCTCAAGCACCAAGCAAGATACTTCCAATCTTTAAACCCACAAGTAAGAGTCTTCTATGCTCAAGAACACAAGTAAAAGACTTCAAATGCTGAAACCCACAAGTAAAAGACTTAAATGCTCAAGAACACAAGCAAGAGACCTCAAATGGTCAAGCATTAAAGCAAGAGACTTCTAACTCTATAGAAAATTGTTAAGAGATTTGGGTAACAACTACACTTGATATACAATCATAGGTGTAGACAGAATACAACTTAGAAAGACTCTAAGACTATAGGACTTTTAAAATATACAAAATGTTAAGAGGTTTTAAGTCTATCAATTTTGACAGAGTGACTTCTCTTTGAATGTCAATGGTTCAGAATCTTGTATAACAGCGTGTTGTTGTAGTCTTCTTCTTCAGTTCTTTTGTTCCTTATATAGAGAGGAAGAAAAGAGACGTTGAAGACTTTCACCAAAAGGTTGGATAACCTTTGTACTTGATTAAACACATCAAGAAAACAACTTTCTGCAAGAGGAATTATCTGTTGAAACTCAAACAAAAATGAAGATATTTTTCCGTTAGTCTTCACATGATCAAAAGGTCTCTAAGTCTATCAGAGTTTCCTTGATTGAAGAGATACAACCTTCAGAGGTTGACACTCTTCATACATGATTCTTCAGGAGTTTGATCTCTTTAGAGTCTTCTTCTTGGCTTATGAAGCTTTAGAGTCTGGATCACCAGAGGCTGATTTTCTTCAGAGTTAACTTCTTTAGAGTTTAGTTCTTCTATTAGAGCTAGATCCTTTAGAACCAACGTCTGAACTTTAGATTCAGAACAATCAATCTTCTCTTCATATGTTTTTAGTTTTATAGTCCTGCATACTTGAACATATGTTAGAATACCCAATTATTCTTTAAATACTTTGTTATCATCAAAACCTAATGGAAATGGTCCCAACCAAATTTGTTCCAACACAAACCTTATTCAATGCCTACTTCTTAATACTATCAGTGTCTTTCTATTTAAGACTCCCCATAAATATGAGAACCCCTCTCATTTTATCTTAATCACTACCCTAGTGTCAATGCTTTCAAAAGATTACAGATGTTGAATTATAACTCAACTAACAATTAACCATATGCCTTGAAAAACATACTTCCAATGAGGATCCTCGTCCCTTAAATCTTCATTGGACTCATGGTTTTCATTCAAGATATTATATGAGTCAAAAACATGGGTATCAATAGTTTGTTCATCAGTGGGTTTAGTAGGAGGATTAGCTTGTGGTTCACCAGATGTTAGAAAAGATGTTCCAAAATTTGACTCAACATGTGGTTTAGCATGTGATTCCTCATCAGTAGATTCAATGTGATTAATGGTTTTCTCAACGGGATAGGAATCAACTTCCTTGGAAACATTCATAGAATCAACAAGATTATGAACATGCACATATGGTTCATTTTCAGAGGTACTAACCTTTTTAGAAGATTTCTTATTATTGGTGGCATCACTCTTTGATCTTTTTGTTGAAATGTCAACCGAAACAACCATTTACAAAGGTACTGAATTTAGAATCACATCAGGTTTATAATAATGTTGCTAGATCTAGAAAACCTAGTTTTCTTTGGCGTTCGTTTCTCCCCCATCTTTACTCCTATAACTTTTACCCATACGAGTTGGTAACAGGTTTGGATTAAAAAGGTTTAGCTTTATTAGCTTTTTGGCTCATTTTTGAACTGGTTTGAGAGAGATGAAGGTGAACATATGTGCTAGAACAATAGAGAGGGTGACATGTTGGTTTTGCGTGTGAGGGAGGAGTTGTTAAGAAAAAAAATTAAATTGGAAGATGATTCCCTTATTTTACATGCTGAAATGATCACAAGAGAGAGAAACTTTCCTTTTTTTTCTAGCACTCTTCCCTTGTATTAATTTCTCCAAGATTTCACACACACAAATACAAATAACACCCTTAGCTTTTCAAACAGAACAACATCTAAGGCTTTAGCAAAAATGTCTTTTAATGGCTTTACTTGTAAACCAAGAAAGTAGGTGAGACTTCCTACAATACTCATCTTAAATTCATATTGTAGTTGTTGAACACAATGTTCCACCATCTTGAAAACATCACATGTGTCAGATTTTTCTTTCTTAAAATTGATCCAACTCAGGCTTATCTTTTCTCACCCAGGCTTGGCCGTAATGTGCTCTGGTTTTTGTAACACATACCCTTCTCTTCAGCAGTCTTCACACATTTGCTTAATTTTGGCTCTAATTTTCTCGTGGTTTAGTCTATTACTTGAAACCTTGATAAATCACACAAGCAATAGTAAATTTTCAAAAAATAAAGATCCAACAACATAAATATAAACATAAAATACTAATGAAAACAATATAAAAGCCACTAGAGAATCCCCCCATACTTGAGTCATTGCTTGTCCTCGAGAAATTTGTCTTACATTGAAAGAATTTGAACAAAGCAGAAAAGGTTTCATGAAAGTAAAAACATAAGTACTCATACGGGAATCTCCGATCCAATCGGCTAGAGGTCATTTCGTCTAATACTCATCTGATCCTAACGATATTATGAGGACATGATATAAAGTCTCCCACAGAAATAACAATTCCATTATGGATTTGACTACAAATCTCTGCACATGATTTTCTTCTCCTTTCAAACAAAAATAATAATTATTTTAAGAAATTTTAAGAAAATATCTCATGACACGCAAGTAAACTTGGACTAAGGAGGTATTTTTTCTAATTTATTCACAACACAGGAGCAAACTAACTTTTTAGGGTGTATCGAACTTACTCTAATTAGTCATTCTTTATTTATTTTTCATACATATGTACATTTTCACATTTTTCATTTTTCCAGAATTAGGGATCAACCACCGTTGAGTTGAATAACTGGGTGAAGGTTACCCAAGTTAGTAGATGCAATTTCCTTTTACTACCTATTTTTCGAGTTTTTTTTTTCAATTTTTGTTTTCCTCGGCCAATCAATACACATTTCGCAAGAAAAAATTATGTCAGATGATGACCTTTCGGCAAGTGTACGGATAATGTCGAAGTAATAATAAAAAAGATCGTCTCCACGAGGATTAAAATTTAATAAAGTAATTATGTGTGAAGTAAAATAATAACAACGGGAGGTAAGGGGGGTTTGATTTTATCTGGTTCCAAAACAAGAACGAGAAAACTAAGAGAATAAAATTAAATATGGGAAAAGCGATTAGCTCTTTTATATCTAATCCCCTTATTATATCTGTTCATGAACAATGTACTCATTGGATTGCAATTAAATTATCATCTTACTGCGAACTAACAAGACCACTGTGTTGGGTGTGGATATGAAGTAGAAAAACATCCTAGAGGGGGATGAATAGACCTAATTTAAAATTCAACCACCATTTTCAAAATCAGAGTGTTTTAAAAAGTAATTGTGAGAGGAAGGTTTGATGCGAAAATGTAAAAATTATGATGTTTGAATTTTGATCATGTTAACATAGATTGTTCCACAAACATCAAAGATGAATATGATGAAACACCAGGTATTAGATTAATTCTATTGTATAATGCACAAGAAGTGTTTACACAATGATTGAATGAATGAAATTCTAATGTCCATTTGTTTCTCAGAAAACTAATCACCGATATTGCTTAATAAGTTATCCAATTCCAACAAAACCTAATGCTTACGTAGTAAATCATTATCAATGAGTAAACAATAAACTGCGATGGAATTGGAAATACCTTAGAATGAAATACAACGAAATTAAATGCAAGAGTAAGGAGAGAGATGGAACACATATTTATAGTGCTTTGGTGTTCGTCCTCGCTTTGCCTACGCGCACTCTTTAATGGTTTCCCATTGGAACCTACATAGTTCCTTGTTATTTAATAAATATTTCCAAGAGTTCATACAATCACTAATCCACAATACAAATGAGAAAATTAAAATCTCCTATTTGGATATTGACTTGTATACACCACACTACTAAACTCTTCTACATGATCTTTACTCGAATTACGTTTCTTAAATATTCCAATATGACCAATCTGCTCCAAGTCTTTATGTGTAATTATAAACCCCTTGATCTTACCGGTTATTTGAGCAATGAATTGTCTGAATATTTGAGAAGAACTTCTCCTTATCTGTAGCCTTCCACACAATCACTACTAAGGTAATTATGGAGAGAAGAACCTACTTCTTTTCAATGGAATTTGTCACCGCCATTGACAATCACATAAATCATGCAAACAACCTGAAAAACTCAACTAAATCTCCAAGAAAAATTAGTTTCAAGGAAGCTCCCCCTCCAATCAATTACAAATCTCTCATTATCAAGATTTGAACTGAATTGAAGTTGAAGATGTAAGAATTTCATTGCAAGACTTTGAAAACTCAAAAAGAGGAAATTAATAAGATGTTGTGTGAAAAATGATGACAAAAAGCTTTTATATATGCTTTAGATTAAGCACTTAAAATGGTTGAAAAAGTCAGTTACATTTGAATCAAGAGCAATTTATGGTTTGAATCATATGAGCAAGTGAAATGGAATAAAAGAAATAACAAAATTTTGAAAATTTGTCAGTTTATTTGAATCATGAGGAAAGTGGGATTCAAATCAAGGAGCTCATGATTTGAATTATGTACAAAAATGATTTGAATCAAATGCAACAACCCCAACTGGAAAATGCTGAAAAAGCGTATGATTTGAATCATGTTTAAAATTTGATTCGAATCAAATCAAGCAGAAATGAACATCAAGAAATTGATTCGAATCATCTGTAAAAAATGATTTGGATCAAATGGTCCAAAACCAATTAACAACCACCAGCAAATAATTCCAATGAACATATGAGCTAAACAGCTAAGAAGCATATACAACAATAGAGATCTCATATGGAACATAAAAATAGACATGTCACGAACAAACAAAATACAAATAAACATGCAACACCAACATTCAATAGCTAACAATTACGCGTTCAAATGCACATAATTAGCAACACACACTTAAAAGACTTAAATGCAAATAAGAACAATTAAAGACATAAGCTAGAGATGAATGAGTAATATAAACGGGAAATAAGCAAACCAATGCATGACTCTAGAACAAAAACATAGAATGATATAAACCGGATACAAGGGTTATATACACATACCATTGTAGCTCGGTAAAAGCTACGATTTACTACAAAATAGTATTAGTGAAACAAAATACATATAGAAAATGAAACTAAACAAAATCCTCATTCTATTTAAGGCATGAAAAGTATAAGACTCCCAAATCCCTACAAATATTGTGAAAGGAATCTGTTGACAAAGGTTTTGTAAAAATGTCAGCAAGTTGACTTTTATTGTCAATGTATTCAAAAATAACATCTCCTTTTTCCACATGATCTCAAAGGAAATGGTGTCAGATCTCAATGTGTTTGGTCCATGAATGAAATACCGGATTCTTAGTGAGGCTTATTGCATTATTATTACCGCACTTAATTGGAACACAACTAAGTTTTAAGTCATAGTCTAATAATTTTTGCTTTAGCCATAAGACTTATGCACAACAACTACCTGCAGCTACATATTCAACCTCAGCGGTAGAAAGAGTAATGCTATGATGCTTCTTACTATGCCAAAAAACTATACATGTTCCAAATAAGTGACATGTACCCCTAGTACTTTTCCTATACATGTCATTGAATGCATTCGATAATTCAATATAAGTATACTCATTTTCATAATCAGAATTATATACCTTTGAAGTTCCACTTTTCTTACGTGTTATCTAAAAAAAATCTAGCACCCTCATCATCTGAACTCGATCAAGAATCAGAGGAGGAGCTCTCATCCTCTTATTCCCACATAATGTAGGCTTTGTGACCTTTGGAATTCTTTCCCTTCGTCTTGTAGAAATCCTTGTCTTTTTTTATGATGTTTGGTGAGACTTGGACATGTGGTTATATAGTGTCCCAATTTACCACACTCGTAACACGTGATATAATTATCACATTTCTTGTGATCTTTCATGGGTGGATGAGTATTTATGAAATTCCTTAGACCTTAGTCGGTATGCTTGAGCTAGTTTCTCTTAAGATATCTATTATAACGTCTGACGAATAAACCCATTTCTTCCTTTTTGGAAACTTCTTCGCCAAAGTTGTCACTTTCTTTCTTTGATTTCTTCCCTTTAGAAGATGAATATTTCAAAGAAAGATCTTATTTCTCTTATTTATATTTCTCTTTATTTTTTGAATTTACTTCGCTATCGATGATTCATTTCAACTCATTCTTTACTTGACTAACTTTCCAAATAGTTTTGTAATATCCAAAGTATTAAGATCATTTGATTCTTTTATAGAAGTGACTTTTGATTGCCACTTCCTGCACATGGATCTCAATATTTTGTTAGTACAATCTTTCTTGGAAAAGATTGTACCCAACTGTCGCAACGCGAAAAAACAACCGGCGGGAAAAGAACAGAAGAGCCGCCACCGTTCGTTATTTATCCCAAAGAAGAGAAAGGAAACGATCGAAGAAAACCTGAAGAGAAGGAAAAGACAAGGTCTCGCAACCAAATCTAGGGTTCGGGAGTCGATTATGCGAAGGGAAGGTATTAGCACCCCTGTGCATCCGTAGTACTCTACGGTGTCCACTCTTGTTGTTCTAGTCTAAAGGATGTAGGTATATCTAAGGTACTATCTGCTAAAAGAAGGTCAAAAGAAAATGACTCGCAAGGATGTCGCATCCACTGCCTACGTATCTCATCTTGAATAAGAATCATAGTCTTCGTAGCTCAGCTACCTATGGACGAAGGAGAAGTGTGCTCGATAAGACATCGCGTCTTATGCCTACGTATCTCATCTGGAATGAGAATCAGAGCAAAACGTAGTTCAGCTAACTACGGGAACAATGGTCTCGATTGCAACTAGTGCAAGAGAAAGGGAAGGTCTCGATCGCAACGAGGGCGAGAGAAAAGAATCGCAACAAGGGTGAAAGCAAGCAAGGATTAGTTGTTAGTCGTCAGTCAAACTCGGTAAGACATCGCATCTCGTACCTACGTATCTCATCTGAACATGAGAATCAGAGTTGTCGTAGTTCGGCTAACTAAGGGTTAAGGATTGCCATCTGAACATGGACTTACAAAAGAGGACACCAGCCGTGTCAAAGGAAAGTGGGAAATGTGTTCAACATCCTAGCAGTAGGTGTCGCAGATCGCTGAATCGAGTCTTAGGCAGTTACCTCTTTGTAATAGAACGGACTGACATGCCACAAGATCGGAGACGCACGGAAAATCTAAAAGTGGGGAAGCTCTGCCCTAGAGTTGTCATGCAATGCGGACCTATGTGTTAGGATTTACAGAGGGGAACATATACCTAATGTTAGCATGCAAAGAATAAGGGAATTCTACCTATGTTATCATACAAAGGGTTCTACCTAATGGGTGCTACCTAAACGGAACAAGAGTCGATGGATGGAGCAAGGAGAGGAGCCACGGACAAGGGTAGATGGAGATTCCTAAGGCGATCGACTTACAGGTAGATGGCGATGCCCGAGGCGATCGACTTACAAGAGGATGGATGAATGCGTGCTGGTTCTGTTAAGTTTTGAAAATGATTACTCGATGTTGGATCGAGCTTTTGATCTTGTTTTGAAATGATTATCGGATGTTCGTTTTAATTCTTGTATTAACAGATGAATAAAGAATGAAAGAATAAATATTATACACTTTATGGGATAGGGGTACATTTGTTACGAATGAGGATGGTTCATGGCAATCAAACAATAAGAATATGTGCCTCAATCATCATATAAGTAGGCAACAATTATCAATCAAATCAGATAAGTAAACAAGTATATAATCAAATCAAAGAATTAAAGAATGAAATAATGGAGCATTAAACAAGGCATGGGAAGTATGAACATGTTAAACAATCAAGCAATAGTAAGCATGGATGAAAGAAACAAGTATAACAGATAATAGATGAATCAGACAGATGAAAAGATGCACAAAAAAGGTCCACTGAAATAATTAAATCAAGAAATGAGGTAAGGATCAAATAAAATCAAGATAAAAGGCCTCTAATACATGGCCTATGAGATGAACAAGGGAGGATCGAAAGATCTCTTCAATTGCCATAAGCAATCCCTAAGTCAAACATTGATCATAAAGAAATCAACTAAAAATTCGAGCCAACTTAATAAATCTAAAATAAATAGCAAATTAATCAAGAAAATTATGAAAAATTAAACTAAGTAAGATGGGATCAGGACATCATCATCCCCCCAAAAGATTTTATAAATAATGAAAATTAGTACATGAATTAATTGAAATAAAACAGAAGTCAAACCAAAAGTCAATCAACAAAACTAGGTTAAAATTAAATCAAAAATAAATTGAAAATGTGAAATAAAAATCCAAGAAAAATTCAGGTTGACCATGGGGCAGTGGTCAACCTTCATCCCAAAAATCAGAAGCTAAAATAATTTGAAGTTATAAAAATAAAATCAAGAATTTAATATATGCTAAATTGGACCACTTAGAATGAATAATTAAAATAAAATATTAATACTAAATAAATGCGAAAATAAAAATTAAATAAAACTAAATAAGGCATTAAGCAATATTTAAAATATTTTTGGATATTTTTATGAATAAAGAAAACATTTTAAATTAATTAAAATCAAAACAGAATAAATTGGGAATAAAAAATGAACATGAAAAGAGGGGGTGCATTAGCATTTTAAATGAACTGGAAATAGGTTATACGCGTTGATGGGCCATAAGTGTGGGGTGTGGAAAGCGAACAACGAAGGCCCATGATCCAAACCAATTATTAAATCAGGGCGTGACATGTTAAATGAACATTTTATTTAAAATAGCCATGTGAACCCTTGCCAACTGGTCACTTCCACTTAAGTCACTAAAAGACAAAACAACATGGGCGGACCAGATTAAAACGGATGCGTTGGATCCAATGGCTCTCAAGATGACACGTAATCATCTTCTTCATGGAGCCAAAACCCTAGCAATGCTCATGCAAAAACGCAGGTGATGCCGTGTGTTTTTCTCAACTTCCACTCAAAAATACGCACACTATAATGCATCAAAAATCATGAAACAAAGCCTAGATCTCAAGTACAAAATGCAAGGATTAACATGGTAACTTGTTTTAGGTGAAATGGTAGCTTATTCATGGAGAAAATTTGACAACAAAGTGTCAACATGAACACGGGCATGAGCAGAAAATCAACAACATAAATCAACGTCATGAACATTGCCTCGTACTGAGGGCTTCAAAAACAAGCATAAGTGTATGATTGGCATTGTAAACAAGAATGAAGCAAGCATGATAATGGATATGGAAATGGAGCAAAAGAGTTACCTAGTGGAAATCTAGTCCACTGCTTCTTGACTGTGGAGAGGCTAGAAGAGAATGCTGCTTTCTTGGTGGTTCAAGAACTTCACCTCAAGAACTTGCTGAGAAATGGAATCTGACTTCTAATGAACCTTGCCTTGCTTGCTCGAAAATCCAATGCCTCCTCTCATGTTTAGGGTTTCTTGTCTTAAATATTATGGGTCAAATACCTTAATGGGCTATGAAATAATGATTTGTTTATCCATGAGCAAATGATGTGCATTTGGTGAGGTGTATTAGAAGAGGGCACGTGAGGTTTCTTATTTTGGCAAAACTTTAGGTGAATGGAAAAAATGATGCATGGTCAAATGAGAAAAACAAAACATTGGTTGTGGAGATGCAATTGTGCAGCATGGCTTGGTCTGGTTTGGCAAGCAAGAAAAACAATTCAAGGTGGTGACTATGTGGCAACATAACTTGATGATCACATCACCAATTGAAGAGATAATGCAAACAGTAGAGAGAAAACATGGAGTATGGCATGTTTCAGGTTGATCATGGATGGAAATAATGAGTGGAAGAAGATGAAAAATGGACCTCAAGATCATGCCACACCATTGCAGGATTGGTTGGGCAAGTTAGGCATAAAATCTGCCTAGAAATTTCAAGTCATGGTGCCAACTTTAAGTGAGTGTATCTCTCAAACCATGGATCCAAATGAGATGACTCCAAAGGGAGGTGAAAGAGGACATGGCAATGTATAATTGTTGTAAAGAAAATATTTTCAAATGGCGCCTTGAAGTGCAAGAAAATTGGCCAAGAAGTTTTGACAAACTTTAAAGATTTTTAGACTTAGAAATTTTTCTAAGTGTCCTAAAAATAAGCCTTACTTTGACCAAGTATAACATTCTCAATCTTAATCCAATTGGAGCAAACTTTATATTTCTAGAAAGCTTGGAACAAGAGGAACAACTTTCTTGTTGGAGAAATTTTCAAATGGAGCTTTTATCTTGATGGAAAATGGGCTTAAAGTGAGTGCAAAATCATAAAAACTTGCCTAAAATAGAAGGTCAACCATTTCCCAATTAAGTAACTTTTCCAATTCCTATTTAAATGATGAATCCATGATCCAACCTTGATAAAATTGCACATGTAGGCTCCCCTAGGCATGGATTTTGAGATTCCACTCTCAAAATGTCAGGAGTTGACTTTTCTGGCTCCACAATTGACTTTTCCCAAACTGTCTGATTCCCGATTCCAGTGATCAATTGAAGCACTTCTGGCTCAAATTAAAAACTGATTTTTTGTATGTAGACCCTTGTGGACATATGGAGGGCCATGGAAAAGAGTTTCACCCAAAGAATCAGAAATAAACTGATTTTATTCCAAACCCTAATTTTAGGGCAAAATTGATCGGGAACTGATTGCACTGCTTGCCAATGGATCTTTCTAAGATAATTGTGAGTCCTCCTAGGCCAAGATGCCTCTCCAATCATGACATGGATGAGCTCCTCTACTTCCAACCAAACATTGCCTGTTGCAGGTAGCCATGAAACCCTAATTTCCTGATTAAATCCAGATGAACACTCTGATAGCTCTGAATCCTTCACTGATGAACTGTGGACCATAATAAGATACTTGGAGCCCCTTGAGACCCTTGAGACTTGTATACTTAGAGAATGAAGTCCAATTCTCAATCTTGCTTTGTGTGGGCTGCTTTTGTTAAGGAGTGATCAATCAAAACCTAATTTCCAAGTCACTAATGCAGTATCCAATGAGTATGACCTAGTATGATGCCAATGAAGTGTGAAACATAATCCCATGATTCCAGGAAAAATTGTAGGGTAAATTTTGGGGTATTACAGCTGCCCCTATTCAATCAATTGGAAACCCGAAATGAAGATAGGAACGACTTTCGCACTTTTGAGGTATCAAGGGATTGAATACGATAAAAGCCCGAAAATTTACACTGAAGTAGGAAAGTGAAAAATAAAGTAATAATGCCTGTCAAGATCAGCAAGAGTCAGTCTTGATCTGAGCATCAATAAAGAATTCGTCTGGTACGGTGAGAGTCGGTCTGAACACCGAAAAAAGAATGCTAGCATGAATACCAAAACAAATGGTAACACAGAAATAACCATGGCCTGAATGCCGCTCATCAATCTGAATACTAGAAATGACTTTGATCTGAGCATCGGAAGATACTAGATTATCAACCGTCGGTCTGAACACCGGGAAACTGGCCTGAGCGCCACTTCGGTCTGAATACCGGAAACTGGCCTGAATGCCACAAGTTGCATCGACCTGAACGTCGGAAACTTCTTCGATCTGAACATCGGAAAACTGGCCTGAATGCCACTTCGGTATGAATACCGGAAACTAGCCTGAATGCCACAAGTTGCATCGACCTGAACGTCAGAAACTTCTTCGATCTGAACATCGGAAAACTGGCCTGAATGCCACTTCGGTCTGAATACCAGAAACTGGCCTGAATGCCACAAGTTGCGTTGACCTGAACTTTGGAAACTTCTTCGATCTGAACATCGGAAAACTGGCCTGAATGCCACTTCGGTCTGAATACCAGAAACCGCATGCCTGTCCGTATCGGCAGAAATAGGGAAAATGATAATTGAGGTGGCACGTGGGCCAACGACCCCTGTTGGGAGTAATAAAGGATAAGTCATGAACAAACTTCAGTCTGAGTACTGGAAACAAACTTATGGCTTATCACTTCGGATACCGAGAATGTCGTATGCTTTACATGCGTATGTTTGAATTTTTCAATGGCGTAATGCTCCATGAAAATGGAAATGCTACGCGATTTGGGAGGATGCAACGCGGTATGATTTTACATGTAGGGATGCGAAATGCTAGGTTAGAGAGAACGCCAAGCCGAGGCAAGGAATTCTGCTGGGGAAATGATCAACCACTCGGTGTTCTGGCAATAACAAAATACCGAGACTCTGACTGGGGAGAGAGTGACACTGAAAGCTTGCTGCTGAGGAAAGCGGCAGTGGTTCTGGCAACCAAAATCTACGAGAGAGACGACTCAGTAGGGGAAGCAAACACCGATACGGTACCGAGATTCTGCTTCAGGGAAAGAGACCATGGATCTAGCGTCGAGATCATCGATCTAGCATCGAACCCTGAGGAGCAGCCACTTCTGCTGGGAAGATACAGTCTGACACTGTCGACTCTACTGGGGAACGTATAATCTGAAACAAATGCTTGGGGAAGTACAGTAGTGGGAACCTGCTGAGGATTGAAGAAACCAATGCTTGGACCAACTTTGCAGGGATAAGATACCAAATACCAACTTTTGAAGAAAAACATCCGCGATCATCTGCTGGAAACCTTAAGGAAATGCCCCGAGTGTACCTGTTCTGAATAGACGATCCAAAGCACTTAAAATTTACAACAATTTTAAATGTTTATTAAGCATGTACATGTAAAGCTCTTATGTTTCATGATGCAATGTTTATAAAAAACGCGGACGTCATTTTTGCAAACAAAGCAGTAAAATGAAAATGAACACAGAGATATACTGAATAACATGATTTTATTGATTGAATGGCCTCTGAATAGGCATTTACATCAGGAAGCAATCCCTGGAAAGAGGTAATTGCACAAAAGATAAAAACAGGAAACTAATCTAATGGCAATCTGAAATGGATTTCTATCGGGTTCCAATTCTGCTATGACTCGCTCGTCTTCAAGATCCTCCAAATGATCAACTTTCTGAAAAAAAGTGACTGGATTGTTTCCCATCCTACGAAAGTTTCCAGTTATCGACACGAGATGAGATTCAAAACTACTCAGAACGCAGTCATTCGCTTAATCCCTAACTTTTGTCTGGATCGCCCTTTCGGGTTTTCAATCCACCGGGATACCCATTTTTGCCTAAGTTGCCTTTTCAGGTTTTCAACTTACCGGGTGTACAATCTTTTCATTTTTAATCCCTAACTTTTGCCCGAACCTTTTTCATTTTCTTGGTTCGCTGGGATGCCCATTTTTTTGCCTGGACTATTCTTTTTATTGTCCAGCGGGTCTATTTTATGCGAAGTATTTTTTAACTGCGTCTGAGTTCACAGGGGAAGCGAAGTCTTCACCATCCATAGTTGCAAGCATTAAGGCTCCACCATCAAAAATCTTGGTGACAATATATGGTCCATCATAGTTAGGAGTCCACTTGCCCCTGTGATCTGTCTGAGGAGGAAGGATCCTTTTCAACACCAAATCTCTAACTTGGAAGCATCGAGGACACACTTTCTGATCAAAGGCTCTCTTCATCCGACTTTGATATAACTACCCATGACAAATGACTGCCATTCGCTTCTCTTCGATAAGGCTCAACTCATTGAACCTTGTCTAAATCCATTCAACTTCGTCTAACTTGACATCCAGTAGGACTCTTAGAGAAGGAATCTCCACTTCAACAGGTAGGACTGCTTCCATACCATACACAAGGGAGTAAGGGGTTGGCCCGGTCGATGTACGTACTGAAGTACGGTACCCATGCAAGGCGAAGTGTAGCATCTCATGCCAATCTCTGTACGTAACGACCATTTTCTGCATAATCTTCTTTATGTTCTTATTTGCTGCCTCAACAACACCATTCATCTTAGGACGATAAGGGGAAGAATTGTGATGCTGAATGTTGAAGTTCTTGCACAACTCCTTCATCATTTTGTTATTGAGATTAGAACCATTATCAGTAATGATTCTTTCGGGAATCCCATAACGACAAATGATTTCTTTCTTAATGAATCGGGCAACCACATGTCTGGTGACCTTCGCAAACGACGCTACTTCGAACCACTTGGTGAAATAGTCGATGGCAACAAGGATGAAGCGATACCCATTGGAAGCAGTCGGCTCAATCTTTCCAATCATATCAATGCCCCACATAGCAAACGGCCACGGCGAAGACATCACATTCAGAGGATTTGTCGACACATGCACCTTATCAGCATTTTTGAAACAATCAGATTCCATGGTCATCGAGTAATAACCCGCTCTCAACAATTTCTTAGCCATTGCATGTCCACCGGCATGAGTACCGAAGGAGCCTTCATGAACTTCCTGCATCGACATGTCCACTTCGTGTCTATCCACGCATCTGAGCAAAACCATGTCGAAGTTCCTCTTATACAACACATCGTCTTTGTTCAAGAAGAAACTGCCCGCCAATCTTCTCAAAGTCTTTCTATCATTGTTGGATGCCCCTGCAGGATACTCTTGATTCTTCAGAAAGCACTTGATGTCGTGATACCAGGGCTTCTCATCAACTACCAGTTCAGTAGCAAACACATACGCGGCCCTATCAAGGCGCATAACATTGATCCTGGGAACATAGTTCCACCCAATCACCTTGATCATGGAGGATAGAGTAGCAAGAGCATCTGCCATCTGGTTCTCATCACGAGGTATATGATACAACTTTACTGTTGTGAACAAATTCAACAGTCTTCTCGTGTAATCTCTCTAGGGGACCAAATTAGGCTGGAGAGTATTCCAATCACCATTCACTTGATTAATCACTAGAGCTGAATCTCCGAAGATGTCTAGAGTCTTGATTCTCAAATCAATGGCTTGCTAAATACCCAAGATACATGCCTCATACTCAGCTTCATTATTGGTGCACTCAAAAGTCAGACGAGCGGTGAAAGGCATGTGGGCACCTTTCGGAGTGGTAATGACAACACCAATTCCACTTCCTTTGGCATTGACGGCCCCATCAAACATTAAAATCCACTTTTCATCTGGATCAGGTCCCTCCTCAACAACTGTCTCTTCACAGTCTTTCTTCTTGAGGAACATGATGTCTTCATCCGGAAAATCAAACTTCATCGGCTCATAATCATCAATCGGCTGCTGAGCAAGATAGTCCGACATAATACTCCCTTTGATGGCTTTCTGGGATGTATATTGGATGTCGTACTCTGTCAGTACCATTTGCCAACGAGCAACCTTCCGGTGAGAGCCGGCTTCTCAAATATATACTTGACTGGATCCATTTTGGAGATCAGTAAGGTTGTGTGAGTCAGCATGTATTGTCTCAATCGCTTAGCAGCCCATGCAAGTGCACAACATGTCTTTTCAAGCATTGAGTATCTCGACTCGCAATCTGTGAATTTTTTACTCAGGTAGTAGATGGCATGCTCTTTCCTACGTGTCTCGTCGTGTTGACCGAGAACACAACCCATGGAATTATCAAGTATTGTCAAATACATAATCAGCGGTCTCCCTGGGACTGGAGGCATAAGGATTGGAGGATTCTGCAAATACTCTTTTATTTTTTCGAAAGCCCTTTGGCAATCATCATTCCACCTGATAGCCTGATCTTTTCTTAACAATTTGAATATTGGCTCACACGTGGCTGTTAGGTGAGAGATGAACCTTGCAATGTAGTTCAACCTCCCTAAGAAACCACAGACTTGTTTTTCTGTTCTTGGCTCAGGCATTTCTTGTATTGCTTTTACTTTGGCAGGATCCACATCAATCCCTTTTTCACTAACAATAAAACCCAGCAGTTTTCCAGATCTCACCCCGAAAGTACACTTGTTCGGATTAAGCCTCAACTTGAATTTCCTCAAACACTCAAACAATTTCTGCAAATTCACCAAATGTTCTTCTTCCGTCTGAGATTTGGCAATCATATCATCAACATAAACCTCGATTTCATGATGAATCATATCATGGAAAAGAGTTACCATAACTCGTTGATATGTTGCCCCAACATTTTTCAGACCAAACGACATCACCTTGTAGCAGAAGGTGCCCCATGGGGTTATGAAAGTTGTCTTCTCCATGTCTTCTGGTGCCATCTTAATTTGATTATAGTCAGAAAAGCCATCCATAAAGGAGAATACCGAGAACTGAGCCGTGTTATCCACCAAAGCGTCGATGTGAGGTAATGGGAAATCATCTTTAGGACTAGCTCTGTTCAGATCCCGGTAGTCAACACACATCCGTACCTTTCCATCCTTCTTAGGTACTGGAACGATATTTGCAACCCATGGCGGATAATTTGTAACCGCTAGAAACCCTGCATCCAACTGTTTTTGCACTTCTTCCTTTATCTTGACAACCATCTCTAGTCTTGTTCTTCTGAGCTTCTGCTTGACCAGAGAACAATCCTCTTTGAGAGGCAAATGGTGTACCACAATATCTGTGTCAAGCCCTGGCATGTCCTGATAAGACCAAGCGAAGATGTCAACATACTCTTGCAACAATTCAATCAGCCCCTTCTTCACATTATCTTCTAAAGCAGCCCCTATCTTGATTTCTCTCTTGACGTCCTCGGTGCTGAGATTAATCACTTCAATAGACTCTTGATGCGGTTGAATGACCCTTTCCTCCTGTTTTAACATCCTGACAAGTTCTTCAGGGAGTTCACAGTCTTCATCACCTTCTTCTTCAGCTTGAAAGATTGGAATTTCAAAGTCGAAGCGAGCCATAGAAGAACTATTATCAATAGGATCCGGTGACGTGCATCTTCATGAGTGATGGTATGTGCTTATGAGTGTGAACAAGAAGTGAAAACTAAACAAAACATTGCCAAATATATTTTTTTGGTTTTTTTTTGAAAATTGCAAAAATAGAAAGACAGTGAACAAAATATTTGAATGCAAAAGGATGTCCTTTATTTACGATAAAAAATGCAGGTATTCACATAGATGAGCCCTACAATGAGTCATTACGCCCTGGGCGGAACGTAAGACTTGGATATGCACAAATAAACAAAGAAAATTACTCTTCAAGAAGAGTGACTTGGATAATCTCTTCAGAAGACCAATTGCGGAGAACTTCACCCGGGACCCTTGGACGCACCTAGTTGTCAATGTCGCAATCACTATCCCCATCTTCTTCGTTGATTACAGAGATCTGGCCATACTGAATGATGTCGGCACTGGAGAAAGTAATTGGCCCCTGACGAGTCTGAGGCGTTGAAGTTGTAGAAGTCAATGCTGGTTGATACCCAATCCCAAACTTGTCTTCCTTCATAGGTAAATCCAACAGACGTCCCCAACCGGGGGCAACACCTGAATTTACCAAGGCCTGTGCCTGCTTGAAGGACGAAATAGAGGCACCTGCTTTAACCTCTTCCACTAGAGCTGCAACCTTGACTTGAACTACCTCAAAGGCCTGACACAGGGTCTCATGATTCTCACCTTCTACCTCTACATACTTGAATGTAGATAGGTGACTGACCAGAATATCCTCCTCACCACAGACAATGATAATTCTTCCGTTGACCGGGAGCTTGATCTTCTGATGCAAGGCCGAGGAGACTGCCCCAGCATTATGGATCCAAGGACGATCCAGCAAGCAGCTATACGAAGGACTGATATCCATCACATAGAAGACGGTGTTGAAGGTTTGTGATCCAATCCGAATTGGCAATTCTAACTCTCCGAATATCGACCTCTTAGAACCATCGAAGGCTCTCACAACAAGATCGGAAGGCTTCAAGATCAAACCTTCTACCTCTAACCTTGACAGGGCTCTCTTGGGTAGCACATTGAGAGAGGAACCTGTATCCACCAGAACATGGGATAGCACAGTGTCTTTGCACTCCATCGAAATGTGCAAAGCCTTGTTATGATCGCGTCCAGCTGGCGTCAATTCAGAATCAGTAAAACCCAACCCGTTGCTTGCATGAACATTTGCAACGATCCCTTCTAGTTGGTTCACTGAGATCTCCTAAGGCACATACGCAACATTGAGGACCTTCAGAAGTGCCTCCCTGTGTGCCTCCGAACACAGCAGGAGTGAGAGAATAGATATCTTGGACGACGTCTGAATCAACTGATCGACTACCTTGTAGTCCCTTTTCTTTATGGTTATCAAGAGCTCGTCCACATCTTTCACGAAAGCATGCTCAGAGCCAACCTGTGGTGCAGAGGTACCCTCATTCACAACTTGCTTGCCTTTGGCCTTTGCCGCGGCGTCAGCACTATCAGATTGGGTAATTGGTGGTGAGAACAGCCTACCACTTCTGGTGAATCGCCCGATTCCACCAACACTACCCACTGCAGGATCTATTATTTCAACTTCAGGTTCAGATTTCTGATCCTGCACCTCTTCTATATTCAGTGGATGCTCCACTCTATAATCATGTGTGCACACACTCCCCCCGTAATACCAAGGAATGGCCCTTTCACTGGTGAAAGGTAAAGGACCAGGGGTCGTGATGGTCATAGTGGATTGATGCGGTCGCACTAGTGGTACCGATTGCGCTACTGGCACACTGATCTGAGCGGTCGGGTAGAAAATTGTAATAGTGGCAACGTCACAGTCATACTCAGAAATCTCATTTATTGAAGCACAAACATCCGAAACATCGGAATTAAGTTCAACAAATACATAAGAATCAAACACAATGTTTGGAATATCAGCAACATCATCAGGAAAATTAATTACATCATTAGGGATTACAAAATCACCAGGAACAACATTCGTAAGTTCTTCAGCATCAACAACATCTTCAAAAAAGAGAGGATCAACATCTGCATTCTTAAACACCTCTTCAACAACCCCTTCAACAGACTTTTGGGCAGATAGGTCTTCAACTTGGAGGATACCATCGTCAAGCAAGGCCTGGATACCCTGCTGCAGCCTCACACAACCCCTGCTCTGTGCAACGTAACCCAAACAACCGCTCCCGCAACCGGGGAAAACATCTGCCTTTAGCAAGTATTCTTTAATTTCTAACAGCGAAGTCTTTAGTTTCAACACATCCTTGACTGGCTTGACTTCTCCTTCAACCATGTTAACATTTGCTCTACCATGCTGCGGCATAGGATTGTTGACAATATTAGGAGCAGGCGCAAAGTTAATGGCCTTTGAGTCAATAAGGTCCTGAACTACGTGCTTAAAAGCTTTGCAGTTTTCAGTAGTGTGGCCAGGTGCCCCAGAGTGGAACTCACACCTAGCATTGGCGTCATAACCCACTGGAAGCCTGCCAATAGGAGGAGCCAAAGTGCGTAACTGCACAATGTGCAACTGTTGGAGGTTGGGAAGCAACTGGGCATACGACATCGGAAGAGTGTCGAAACGCCTATCCATCATCCTTTGTCTCTGTTGGTAGGCAGATCTGTTACCCTATTGTTATTGGTACTGATTTTGTTGACGCTGGGGTTGTTGTTGTTGTTGTTGCACTGGTTCTGCAGCCGGAATGGTCACAACGGCAACATAGGGTTGTTGATGGTAATTCTGAAAATTGTTCCTTCGGTTACCCCTACTTTGATAAGAAGACACAGAATTTGCATCCCCTTCTCTCCTCTTCTGTCCTCCTATGAACGACTTCTTCGACCCCGAGGATGATCCAACCCCATTTTGGATCTTAGACGTCTTCAAGTAGTTCTCCACCCTCTCACTGGTAGAGACCACATCAGCAAAATTTGAGGCGTTGCAACCCACCAGACGCTCCAAATAAGACCCGGGCAGTGTGTTCATAAACATGTTGACCATCTCTTTTTCCAACATCGGAGGCTGAACATGGGAAGTCATCTCTCTCCAGCGTTGAGCATACTCCTTGAAGCACTCATTGCTCTTGAGAGACATATTCTAGAGTTGAGTCCTGTCATGTGCCATATCCGCATTGTACTGATACTGCTTCACAAAAGCCTCAGCCAAGTCTCTCCAGCAGTGAATATGGGCTCTGTCTAGCCTCATATACCACTCCAAGGATGCCCCAGCTAGGTTGTCCTGGAAGAAGTACATGAGCAGCTTCTCATCATCGGAATACACAATCATCTTGTAGAAGTAAGCTTGCACGTGAGTCTTCGGGCAAGAGTTACCATTATACTTATCAAAAACTGGAACTCTGAACTTTGGTGGAACTCTCACACCTGGGACCAGCCCCAAGTCAGCAACATCCATACCAAGAGCATTCTACCCTTCCACAGCTTTCAACCTCTCCTCCAATCTCCGATACATAGGGTCCACACCTTGGCCTATGCCAAAGTCTTCCTGAAGCAGGGTGAACTGATCCTCCTGATCATCATGGACGGGTTGTTGATCAGGGTTGACACGTGGGATAGGGATAGGCCCCGGTCCATTGGGTCCGTTAGTCTCTCCAGCTGGAGGATCAATCACGATCTCCGGTTGAGTAGTAGGGGGATTCCTTTGCATCAACAGTCTAAGCTCCTGCTGTCCCTGAGCCACTCCTTGGACCACGTCCATGAACTGATTCATGCGAATCCTCATCTCAGCGAGCTCTGCTTGTAGGCCTTCCATTACTCTGCGTTGATTCCTTCGGGTATCGTATCGATGAATGCCTGAGTCAGCTATCCTGCTAGTGGAATACCAAACAAAATGAGAACACCGCGGCGATACCTGTTATGCAAGACATGCTAATGGATATGAAAATGCAATGACATGTTTATCAATTCCAAAGGGTATTCTACCCCTTGATTCCAGTCTCACATCAGATAAACAGTGTAAGAAGATCGAGCCATGGATAAACTTCTGAGACCAAGATGCAATGAAGAAAAACCGTCAAACAAATGAGTTCAAGGAGAAGGGCCTTAGCCAACAATACATCAAAAGAGGATCTCCACAACAAGCATGTGGGTTATTACTACAAAGCAACAAAGAAACACAACAAGTAAAAAGAGGAACAAAAATCAGGAATCAGCCTCCTGTATATAACCCATAAGGACTGCTCCTAACTTCAGCCAGCAGTGCCACCGTGTCAGGATGATCTGGAGATTCTGTCAAACGCCGGATAAGCAAATTCCTCTTGTGAATAATCCCATCCAGTTCTTTGATGTGCTCTATGTAATAATTCCCATCATCCTCCCCGAATACCTCTTCAAGTCTAGATTTCTTCAAACCCGCCAGCACTTTGAGTTCTTCAATCTATTCTTGAGCCTTGTCGAGTTGATCTGTGATGTAACCATTGGTTGTACGGGCACACAGGAGCTCATTTTTCTTCTCCTTCAGCAGAGTCTTCAACTTCTCCATCTGACCGGTCAAATGGGCCACCATCTCCTCCTCTTTTGCCTTCCGAGAAGCTGAAAATGCATCCCATTGTTCTTGCCACCCAACTAACTTACCACGGGCATCTGCTAACTGCTGCTTGACTCGCCTCAACTCAGAACCGGATGACCCCAAGGCTTTGTCAGTTTTCCTGAAGAAGTAAATCTCCACAACCAATTTCCTTTCCGCTTCCTCTTGCAATCTGACAACTTCCCCCTTCTGATATTCTGCCTCATGGTATAGATGCATAAAGTCTTGCAACTTCACACTCAACTCCGAGTTTTCAGTTTGAAGTTCCTCCATGATATTCTTCAATTTGTCACACTCCTCTCGGCTCACCATTGTTGACTGCTCAGTGTCGCATCGCGCGAAAAACCGGCGGGAAAAGAAAGAAACGACAGAGCCGCCACCGTGCGTTATTTATCCCAAAAGAGGGAAAGGAAACGCTCAGAGTAAACCTGGGAAAAGAACATGGTCTCGCGACCAAAGAGAATGGGTTCGGGAGTCGGTTATGCGAAGGGAAGGTATTAGCACCCCTACGCATCCGTAGTACTCTACGGGATCCACGCACAAAAGGAAGGAAAATTGGTTGCTAAACACTGCTCAAACATTCACACACACACTGGCTGAAAGAGACAAAAGAAACTGACGGAAACTGAACTCGGCAGGATGTCGCATCCTGGGCCTACTTAGTCTATCAGGCATAGACATCAGAGTCGAAGTAGTTCGGACTGGGGAGACAACACATGCTCGCTAGGATATCGCATCCTATGCATACGTATCTTCTCGGACGAGAGAAGAATCAGAGCATTCGTAGCTCGGCTGACACGCACACAAACAAACACAGGCAAAGGCAAACATGGAGCCTGAATGCCAATCACTGGACTTATGTCAGCATCCGAACCTAAACACACGCAAAGAGGCAAACGTGGAGCCCAAATGCCAATCACTGGACTTACATTGACATCCGAACCTAAACACACACAGGAAACCAACTGCCAATCGCTGGACTTATGTCGGACTCCAACCAGAACACACACAAGGGTGGTTAAGACACAAAGGGTTGGAAAAGAAAAAGGGCGAACACGCGAACTAATAGGGAGACTAGAGCTCGAGCCTAATAGTTGCCAAACACACACAAAAAAGAAAAAAAGGGCGAACACGCGAACTAATAGGGAGACTAGAGCTCGAGCCTAATAGTTGCCAAACACACACAAAAAAGAAAAAAAGGGCGAACACGCGAACTAATAGGGAGACTAGAGCTCGAGCCTAATAGTTGCCAAACACACACAAAAAAAAAAAAAGGGCGAACACGCGAACTAATAGGGAGACTAGAGCTCGAGCCTAATAGTTGCCAAACACACACAAAAAAGAAAAAAAGGGCGAACACGCGAACTAATAGGGAGACTAGAGCTCGAGCCTAATAGTTGCCAAACACACACAAAAAAGAAAAAAAGGGCGAACACGCGAACTAATAGGGAGACTAGAGCTCGAGCCTAATAGTTGCCAAACACACACAAAAAAGAAAAAAAGGGCGCCCGGAGAGATCAACTCAATCTCCTGCCTACATACTTCATCTGGTGTGAAGATCAGGGCGATGTAGTTCCCCTACGCAGGGATAAAGGACCAGCCTAACCAGATAACAGAGGGAGACACAACACTAGGGAGACTACGACTCGAGCCTAGATGTTATCATGCAAAATCATCCCTAAGTTAAGGTTTCTAGCTAAATGGCACACGGGCCAACCTATCCTAAGTATGGCTCACACTGGAAGCAAGCCACACACACTTAACTTGCACAGGAAGCAAGCCAAGCAAAACCTACTTGCACAGGAAGCAAGTCCAAACTAATCCTAACTTGCACAGGAAGCAAGCCAAACTATCCTAACTTGCACAGGAAGCAAGTCAAACTATCCTACAAGTACAGATAGCACACGCTATACACAAACAAGTGGCTCAAACAAGGGCTAGGTTTTAGTCAAGGGGTCATATCAACCTCGACAAACAAACCTCTGGAATGGGGTGAGTGTTGCTCTTAACCTTGCCATTGAGGGGCTAAGGTGAAGCAGATGAAAGGATGAAGTGAGGATGAGACCTCACAGCTCTTATCCCTGGCTTGGGAGAGCTCAAGACAAGAATGTGTGGGTTCAGAAAGTGGGAACCCTTCTACACATTAAAACTGACTCAACTGTACAGTTTGTACAAGATCTTGGGTTTGTATCTTCAATGCATCAACACAGTGGTGTGAGCAAAACAGATGACACACTGAATAGTGGGGGATAGATTGCATATCCCTACCTTCCACCAATTGCCTCTTCTCTTAGGAGGACTTTGACTCTATGCAGGGACAAAAGTAAACATCCACAAACATTGCCTCTTAAGGAGGACTTCAGACAGTTGCCTGGCCAAGTAACAGACCAGGTCTTCCAGACTACATGGAGTAAAAGAGGCATACCTCAATGCAAATTGCTTATACAAGCAAAGCAAAGCAAAAAGTTCACAAGGAACTAAGCAACTAAAGCACCTGAAACAGTCAAGCAGATGTTAGTATACAACTTCAAACAAAACAAACAGAAACAGAAACCAACAGTCCATTAGAGGCACATGGATGTGCAAGGCACAAGGCTTAAGGCATGTGAGCCAAGCCACCTACAAAACAAAGAGGTTAGGCAATGGTATTTGAGCAAGCTCAATCAAAAGAATTGGTCTCAATGGCCATTTGATGGTCAACCTGAAATCACAAACTCAAAGGTGAGTAACAGGACCACTAGGGCAAGCCTAGGGTCAAGGATGGAAGAAAAAGTCAAGGCAGCAAGGAAAAATCAACTCAAAGTCAAAGTCAAACAATTAGAAAGCAATCACAATTGGGCCCACAATCATATCATGCATCATTATCATTTCATGAACATTTGAAATCAAAGTAAGGCAAAGGAAAGCATACAAAAGTCAACAGAATGATTTGCATCAAAAGTCAACCTAAACAATCCCAAAAATCATCAAATAAATCACACTCAATCCTAACGTCTAACATGGTAGACATGTAAAATTTCATGGCATTTGGATGAGAGGAAGGCAGTCAATGAAAATCAGAAAGTCAAAGCAATTTTGAACATGCTTAAGGAAGTCAACCAAACATGCATCAACTTAGAAAAATCATAAGTCAAGAATGGTGTATGATAAATGAATGGGATCAAAACCATGGCAAAGATGAGGATGTCTAGTTATCTCATGCCAAATTTCATGTCCATCCAATAAAGTATGAGAATTTCACAAATGAAATGGGAACATGTGTCACACAAAGTCAACATTTGACTAGGCAGAGAAAGAAAATCTCAAACAAATGGAAAATAGTTCAATTAAATCCCATAAAAATCACAAGTAAACTAGACATACAAGAGTAGGCTCATGCAAAATTTGGGGTCATTTGGATGTAAGGAAGTATGTGAACAAAAATTGTGAAAGTGTATGTTATCCATGTAGCAACAAATGTAACACATGACTTCAAAAAATCATAACTCTCAATCCACAAATGATAAATGCACAAACTTTATATGGAAATGAAGGTCAATGTGTCTAGTTTCACCACAAAAAATTTCAAGCTCATTGGATGCATTATGACAATTTCACAAGAGGAATGGCTCAAGGTATCATTTTGGCATACATGTCAAGAAAATATTTATCATTTAAAAATCCAGGCCATGGAAAATTAATTAAAAATTATGATTAAATAAAGGACACATTCATGAACATGTGGAAAAAAATTTCATAATTTTTGAAATAAAAATGAATGAGAAATTAATTTGCAAAGTTAAGTGAAATAATTGATGAAACATGAAACAATAGGCATGGCAAATGGTCAAATAAAGTCAACCGATGGCAGACTTGTAATTAAAGACCTCACTAATTGAAACTACTGCGTTTTGAGGAAAGAAATGAAATGTTCCTATTGGCTCCCAGCCAATGGAACAGTAGCACGGCCAAACATGTGCGAAATCTGAGTTTTCACATAACCCCTTAGGGTTTAAGCATGGCAAAGGCATTGGCAACAATCAATCATGAACAACAAACAACAAAACAGCATCAATGATCAATCATGGCAAGGTAACATCATCACTAAGCCAAATTTGACCATGAACAAAAGCATAGTAAGGCAATGGTTCATGCAATTAAAAGCAAACAACAGCAGCCAACAGGAATTTGGGAAATGGCTAAGGTTTATGCGCTTGGTTGTAGCAGCAGCAAGTCGAGCTTGTGTTGTTCACCCAACAGCAAAATTCCAACAGCAAGAACAAGACAATATGGCAAAGGCACTTATGCAGCCTCAACACAAACAAGCAAAACATGAACTCATGTGAAATCCTGGACAGGGTTATGTTCAAGCAAAAGCACATAAACAGCATGGCTTGGCAGCATCATGTCATCAACCTCATAACACAAAATTTGGGCAAGCAATCACAACAGCACATAAACAGCGTGGCCTTCAGCATTTATCTCAATTTGCAGCATGGTTGATAGCATAACAACATTCATTTTCAAATAGCATCAAGGTTATGGTTTAACAGCAGCAAGGTTATGCATCAAGTTCATGGTATCAACAACATCAAACATCATTAGAACAAACATGCTCATGGGAAATCCTGTACAGCTTAAGGTTTCAAAATAGCAGCCTATGTTCATCATACATGTAATCATCATCAATTGAAATTCCATCGTGGCAATCCTCATGGTAGCTAAACAACATCATTATGCATCATTAACAACAAACCAACAAAATCTTGAGAAAATTCTGGGCAGGACAAAGTTTAACATGAGCAGCATTCACTATCATTATCCATGCTCATCATTTAAATCACCAACACATAAACAACAGTATCAAACAAAAATCATGGCCATGAAATATCATCATGAAGCATCATTAATCAATAGCAACACACAGCATGGTGTTCAACATGGTATCACCAACATCAACACAAAACCACTTGGCATGGTAAACAAGGTTCTTCACGCAAAATTATAAACAACCAAAACAACAGCAATCAAGAAGAATTCTGGGCAGAGTGTTTGGTTTCAAACAGCAAGGCAACATACATTCATCATCATGTATCTCAAAATTTAATGTGTCCAGAAATTGCAATCCAAGGTACCAACAGCATCATTAAACATCAGGTAACACAAATATGGCAATGGTTTTCACTGAAGCAACAACAAACAAGCAAATCGAAGGAAACTAGGTTTGAGCATGCAAAGTGAAATCCAAATTTCTCATGATATGTGTAACCAATCAGCATGACTCAAGTTGCATAAGAACAAGCATGGAAAGACCTTTTAACAAACATAACATAGCAAGGCAAAAGAAAGGATTCAAAAGCTTACTTGGTTGTGAAGAAAAATGGGTGCAGGGCTTTTTCATTTCTTTTGTCAATTTTCAACAAAGTTGGAATCTGCAGGATGCTGTCTTTTTGATGCTGTAGGATGTTGGTTGATGTTGGTAAGGTTTTGAGGCAAGGCCAAGGGTGTATGCAAGTTTGAAAATCAACATCAGAAAAATGAAGAGCTGTTGTTGGTCTTATGACAGGAAAGATGCAGTTTTCAAAGTGCAAGGTTGAACCATTGGAGGTTTTTGACAGATCAATGGCCAAGGTAGCAAGAGCTTTGGTTGGAAAAAAATAAGTGAAGGTTTGTGTGCTGCCAGGGTTTGTCTGCAGGAAATGTAGGGCTCAGGCAGCTTTTGTTCTACTGCTGCAAGGTGTTGTAACTGGTTTTTTTGAGTTTGGCCAAAGGTTGTGTTCTTTTTGTTGTAGCAGAGTTTGGCAAGGTTTGTGAGGTGATGCTTGTTCTGCTCATGGTTTTGGACAGAAGACCAATCAATGCAAATATTAGTTTTTTTTTCCTTTTGTTGCCAAGTCCTCTTTTTTCAATCAGCCTCTCTCCTTTCTATTTGCCTTGGCCAAGTTGTTTTTTTCTGATGCCAATTGCTGCTGCAGTATGGTGGTATGGTCCTCTCTGAATTGCACAGCCAGGTGTCATTGCCAAGGTGTTTGGTCTTGTGCTGCTGTAGCAGTTTTTGGTTGGTTTTGAGCAATTTGCCAAAAGTTTCCTTTTTGCCTGCTGCAGTATGGTGGCAGGATTGTGAAGGCAAGGCAAAGTTCCTTGAAATCAGCATGTCCCCAACAATTGCCTTGGCTCAGTGGTTTTTGTGCCATGCTGCCCCTATTGCCACTACTGTCATGACAGGAAGAATGGCCTCAATTCTGCATAGTACATGACATGGTACTGGTCCTTGTTTTTGAAGAGAAATGTCAAAGGGGTTTGTGTGATGCCAATTGCTGCTATTAGTGCCAGCAAGTTATTGCCTTGGTCTGCTATGAGCAGTACCAAGCATGGCAATGCCCCTACTGTTGGATGCTTGACAGTTCCTTTCCCAATGGCCAAGGTGAAGTGGATCTTTTGAGTGAGAGTTGTATGCAGTGGTTGTTATGTTTGTCGACAGAAAATGGCATGCAATGTGTGTTTTTTAGAGTGAGAGTGCACAATCAATTTGCCTTGGCCAAAATAAATTGTAAGGCTCCCTTGGTCTTTTATGACAGAGATGTTTTTGACAGCAAAATGGAAATCCAATATGGCTTGTGTACCAATGCATTAGTGAAGAATGGCCAAGGTTCGAAATCTATTGATGAGTGAAAGGAATGGTCCCTGCTGTGTTGCTACTGCAGAAAAGGAAAATCCTTAAAGCTATCATGGCCATGGTACAAGTATGGTTGTGGAAGCATGGTAGACACATGTACTTTTGCCCAACTTTTAGCAACTAAGCATGGCCCTTTACTGTTGTTGGTTTAGGCTGCAAAATAGGCTCACCATGACAGAAAAGTTGCTGCATAATGCTGTCCTTTTGAGGTACAAGGCAAGGCATGGACAAGTATGGTGCAATGGTACTTTTCTTGTAATTCAAGCAAACAAACAAGATTCGCATGTTCTGCATAATTTGGCTTTGCAAACACACTTAAAATGACATTTATGAGCTTTCCCAATTGGCCAAATGCTGAAAAAATGTTTGAGTCAAAAAGTCAACTCTTGGTCAAACTTTGAATTTAAATGAAAAAGGTCCAAAAATGCCATTTTGATTGGTAAGGTTTTAGGTCATGAAATTTATATTTTTGGAAAGAGGATGAAAAATGTGGTTTGTAGGAAAAAACCCCACCAAATTTGGCCAAACGGTTTGGGAGATATGGCCCTTTGAAGTTCAAGATTTTCTGAAATCGATTCGATCATAACTTGCCAACCACACATGGGAATTGAGAGTTCTATGACTTTTTGGAAATGGGAGAACAAGATCTTCAACTTTCATGTTGGGCAAAAATTCATTTGAGGCTTGTATCATGATGTAAGTTTGAGGATCAAAACTTTCCATTTATGGCAAGTTTCAGTTACAGGCCCAGTTTCCGTTTTGGAAATTCATGATCTGGCTCCAAATTCTTCCATGATGGTGTTTGGCATGGTATATGATGACCATTTGGACATGAATGAACTCCCACAAACCAATTCCAATCATCAAATCTCTGATTAAATGGACAGTTGACCAACAGTTGACTATTAGGGTTTTTGTCTGATTATGCATTGACTGATGACTTCCAAACCCTAATTCCTTGAGAATTTGACTTCAAATGATGTCCCAAGTTGTATGAACTCTTGATTGTTGACCATGGTGCCCAAATTCCACAAGAATGACCACCATCCACTGCTTTGACTGACAGTTGACTTTTCTAGGGTTTTTGACTGTCTGGGCATGAACTGCTGACCTCTGAGCCCTTAACCCTTGACCAAAATACTTCAAATAGACCTCCAAGTCATGTGAACTTGTTGGACAAACCCAAGGCCTTGATTCAATGAGAAATTCCTTTGCTTGCTTGGTTGACTGATCTCCTGATCAGTTTGACCTAATTTCCTGACTGTCTTGCACTTGAGGCAACTGAAGCAATGCAAATGTTATGCAATGGACCATGATATGCTATGACCTAATGTGAAAATGTATGTACAATGATAGGTGCAAATTTGAGGTGCTACAGCTGCCCCTATTCAATCAGCTGGGAACCCGAATGGATGAGAGCAACGGCTGTCAGACTTTCAGGGTAAACAGGGATTGAATACCAAAGAACCGTAGAATTTGCACTAACTGGATATAATACAAGAAGAACCACGTCATTTACCGATGACGACCGCAATTGACAACTTCAAAAAAGTGAAACCATTTACCGATGGTTGAAGAACTGGAACTTTGATATTTACCGATATCAACTTCAGCTCGACCATTTACCGATGGCAGCTGGGGAAAACAAACTTCTGGAAAACAAAAACCATTTACCGATGGTTAGAACTTGATATTTACCGATATCAACTTCAGCACGACCATTTACCGATGGCTGCTGGGAAAAACGAATTGATGTAAAAGGGAAGCAAGACCATTTATCGATGGTGGCTTCGAAGAAACTTGACATTTACCGATGTCAACTTGGCAAGACCATTTACCGATGGCTGCTGCAACTGGGGATCCGATATTTACCGATATCGAAGAAAACGGGGCCATTTACCGATGGCATCTCCACTTGGGGGAGGAACAAAATCCTTGTGGTGATACCAGACGAGACGTTTACCGACGACTTCTGGGGATCTTGATTTCACGACCAGACATTTACCGATGACTGGGATGAGACTCGACGTTTACCGACATCGAAAGATGATGTTTACCGACATCAAAAGAAACGACCAGACATTTACCGATGACTGGGAATGAGAAATTTATTGGGGAGATACAAATATTTGCAACTGGAAACCAGATGGGACATTTACAGATGACTCTACTGGGGATTTCTAGTTGGGGATTATCAGACATTTACCGATGACTGAAAGAAAGACTCGATGTTTACCGACACCGAAGCAATGGCGTTTACCGACACCATAAAAATGACCAGACATTTACCGATGACTGGGTGGAGACTCGATGTTTACAGACATCGAAAGATGATGTTTACCGACATCAAAAAATGACCAGACATTTACCGATGACTGGAGTGAGACTCGATGTTTACAGACGCCGAAACAATGGTGTTTACCGACACAAAAAATGACCAGACATTTACTGATGACTGGGTGAATACTTGATGTTTACCGACATCGAAAGATGATGTTTACCGACATCAAAAAAGAGAAGACACACGCGGGTGTTGACATGACACTTACTGGTATCACAAAGAACAAAATCTGGGATGTGTTGAAGCAAGGCTGATCACTTGCTGGGGGTCTCACTGAGGAGAAACAAACTTTCTGTCACCATCGGGTGAGGAAATAAACCTCTGTGGGGAATAAATAATTCTGAATGCTGTCAAGAGCAACTGTAGCAGTCTTGCTGTGCTGAAGTCGAATGAAATGATCCGCCTCTGCCGGGATACGGTCTGATGAAGCTTAACACATGAATGCATATGTTTGAATTTTTCTATGGCGTAATGCTCCATATTGAATGGAAATGCTACGCAATTTTTGAGGATGCAATGATCACTATATGCAAAATGCAAATGAACCCTGGCTAGGGAGCCGAAATGATCAGATACTCCAACTCTGTGGGGAGACTCCTCTTGGGGAACTACTCTGCGGGGAACTCTGCTTGAGGAATGGTAAAGCGACTTCACACTCATGTTGAAGAATAGCACTGCTGCTGGGGAAAGGTAAACTCCGCTAGGGTATATCCTTCAGTCCACAGGTAGGATAAATGCTGGAGATAACCTTAATGAACCCGCCTCACTCGGGGAGGAAATGGCAAATACAGGCCTGTTGGGGATAGGCAATCCTTAGACCTGTTGGGGAATAGAAGGCACTATCCACGGGTGTCTCTACAGGGGAACATAGCTATGACAGCTTCCAAGCTTGCTTGGGGAAAATATCTGTTGAGGGAACGTCCTCACAGATGCCAATCTGAAAAAATAGCACAAAAAAATGCCCCCAGGGGATACACGGACAAGATACGCTCAAGTGTCCTCAACATTCAAAATGATTTTCAAATGTTTTATCTTTCTGCACGTTATTGTATAGCCTCCATGTTCTTATATGCAATGCTTATCAAGAATTCGGACATTTTTGCAAACAAAACAGTAAAAATAAAAACAAGAGCTATTTATCTGAATAACAATTTTTATTGATTGAAAATGTGCCTGAAGAGGCAAAATACATTGGGAAGCAATTCCTAGAAAGAGGTAATTGCGCATAAAAGGAAAAATCTATCCTAATGGCAATGTGAACACGGCATCCACTATTTCCCAATTCTGTTATAACCCACAGATCATCAGTTTTCCTCCCAACTCCTTGCTTTCTGAGAAGAATGACTGGACGGATTACATCTTTCGAGATGGCAGACGACAAAGCTTGATGAAGTACAGATAACTCAGACTGTAGTCTTCGCTTTAATCCCTTATTTTTGCCTGGATCGCCCTTTCGGGTTTTCAATCCACCGGGATACCCATTTTTGCCTAAGCCGCCTTGCGGGTTTTCGACTTACCGGGTGTACAAATTCTTTTCATTTTATCCCTAATTTTTGCCCGAACCTTTTCTTTCTGTTTTTTTTGTTCGCCGGGATGCCCCTTTTTTTGCCTGGACTCTCTTATTCTTTTGTCCAGCGGGTCAATTTATGCGAAGTATTTTTTGACTACATCTGAGTTGACAGGAGACGGAAAATCTTCACCATCCATAGTTGTAAGCATCAAGGCTCCACCGGAGAAGACCTTCTTCACAACATACGGACCTTCATAATTAGGAGTCCATTTGCCCCTGTTATCTGTACCGGGAGGGAGGATCCTCTTCAAAACTAGATCACCGACTTGATAGCTTCGAGGACGCACTTTCTGATCAAAGGCTCGCTTCATCCTTCTCTGATACAACTGTCCATGACATACAGCTGCTAGTCGTCTCTCCTCGATAAGGCTCAACTCGTTAAACCTTGTTCGAATCCACTCGGCTTCGTCCAGCTTGACATCCAATGAAACTCTCAGAGAAGGAATCTCCACTTCAACAGGTAGGACAGCTTCCATACCATACACAAGGGAGTAAGGGGTTGCCCCGGTCGACGTACGTACTGAGGTACGGTACCCATGCAAAGCGAAAGGCAGCATTTCATGCCAATCCTTGTACGTAACGACCATCTTCTGCACAATCTTCTTGATATTCTTGTTCGCCGCTTCTACAACACCATTCATCTTCGGTCTGTAAGGAGAAGAATTGTGATGTTCAATTTTGAAATCTTTACAAAGCTCTTTCATCATCTTGTTATTGAGGTTTGAACCATTGTCTGTGATGATTCTCTCAGGAACTCCATAACGACATATGATTTCTTTCTTGATGAACCGGGTAACCACTTGTTTGGTAACATTAGCATAGGAAGCTGCTTCCACCCACTTGGTAAAATAGTCAATCGCAACCAGGATGAAGCGATGTCCATTCGAAGCAGTAGGCTCAATCTTCCCAATCATATCAATGCCCCACATGGCAAACGGCCAAGGCGAATTCATGATATTCAGAGGGCTTGGGGTACGTGCACCTTATCAGCATAGATTTGACACTTATGGCACTTCCGAGCATACTTGTAACAATCGGATTCCATAGTCATCCAGTAATAACCCGCTCTCAACAATTTCTTAGCCATTGCATGTCCGCCGGCATGGGTACCGAAGGAACCTTCATGAACTTCTTGCATTAACATGTCTGCTTCGTGTCTATCCACGCATCTGAGCAAGACCATGTCAAAGTTCTTTTGTATAGCACATCATCCTGATTCAAATAGAAGCTTCCAGCTAGCCTCCTCAGGGTTTTCTTGTCGTTCTTCGACGCACCTTCAGGATACTCCTGAGTCTTGAGGAAGTTCTTGATGTCATAATACCACGGCTTCTCATCACCCACAACAGACTCGGCTGCAAACACATACGCAGGCCTCTCCAGTCGATTCACCGCAACATGTGGCACATGATTCCACCAATGAACTTTGATCATAGACGACAAAGTAGCCAAGGCATCAGCCATCTGATTCTCGTCCCGGGGGACATGATACAACTTCACTTTCTTGAAGAACGTCAGTATTCTTCTGGTGTAATCTCTATACGGAATCAGATGCGGCTGATTCGTATTCCAATCTCCATTGACTTGATTGATCACTAGAGCTGAATCTCCAAATATGTCAAGTGTTTTGATTCTCAGATCAATGGCTTCTTCTATCCCCCTGATACAAGCCTCATACTCAGCTTCGTTGTTGGTGACGTCAAACGTCAGTCTGGCAGAAAAAGGTATATGAGCACCTTGGGATTGATCAACACTGCCCCAACACCGTTACCATTCATATTCACAGCCCCATCAAACATCAGTGTCCATTTGTCATCCGGGTCCGGTCCTTCCTCGACAAGAGGCTCTTCGCAATCTTTCATCTTAAGATACATGATGTCCTCATCAGGGAATTCAAACATCATAGGCTGATAATCTTCAATCGGTTGTTCGGCGAGATAGTCTGACAGAATACTACCTTTGATGGCTTTCTGCGACGTGTACTGAATATCATACTCCGTTAAGATCATCTGCCAACGGGCAACACGTCCGGTGAGAGCTGGCTTCTCAAAGATGTACTTTACTGGATCCATCTTAGAAATCAACAAGGTAGTATGGTTCAACATATACTGCCTCAGTCGGCGAGCAGCCCAGGCCAAAGCACAGCAAGTTTTCTCGAGCAGTGAATATCTTGTTTCACAGTCGGTAAACTTTTTGCTAAGGTAGTATATGGCATGCTCTTTTCGACCAGACTCGTCATGCTGTCCCAATACACACCCCATCGAGTTCTCAGTGACTGAAAGGTACATGATCAGTGGTCTCCCAGGAACTGGAGGAATCAGGATTGGAGGTTTCTGTAAATACTCTTTAATCTTGTCAAAAGCTTTCTGACAGTCGTCGTTCCACTTGATCGCTTGATTCTTTCTAAGCAGTTTGAAGATTGGTTCACATGTAGCAGTTAGATGAGATATGAACCTTGCAATGTAGTTCAACCTCCCTAAAAACCCACGGACTTGCTTCTCCGTTTTCGGTTCAGGCATCTCTTGAATAGCTTTGACTTTTGCTGGATCAACCTCAATCCCTTTCTCGCTGACAATGAAGCCTAAGAGCTTCCCGGATCTCACTCCAAACGTGCACTTGTTCGGATTCAACCTCAGTCTGAACTTTCTCAACCGGTCAAACAGCTTCTGCAAATTAACCAGGTGCTCCTCTTCTGTCTGCGACTTTGCAATCATATCATCTACGTACACTTCAATCTCTTTGTGCATCATGTCATGAAAGAGAGTCGTCATTGCCCTCTGATAGGTAGCACCGGCATTCTTCAGCCCAAATGGCATCACCTTATAGCAGAACGTGCCCCCAGGTGTAATGAATGTCGTCTTTTCCATGTCCTCTGGCGCCATCTTGATCTGATTGTATCCGGAGAAACCATCCATGAAAGAGAATACCGAGGATTGAGCCGTATTATCAACCAATACATCAATGTGAGGTAATGGGAAATCATCTTTCGGACTCGCTCTGTTCAAATCCCGGTAATCGACACACATTCTGACTTTGCCATCCTTCTTCGGCACAGGAACGATGTTGGCCACCCACGGTGGATAACTGGTGACAGCCAGAAAACCCGCATCCCACTGCTTCTGAACCTCTTCCTTGATCTTAGTTGCCATGTCAGGACTCGTTCTACGAAGCTTCTGCTTGACCGCAGGACATCCTTCTCTAAGAGGTAATCGATGCATCACAATGTCTGTATCTAACCCAGGCATATCTTGATATGACCAGGCGAACACTTCCACATATTCTCTCAGCATCTCAATCAGCCTCCTCTTGACAGAGTCCTCTAAAGTAGCCCCAATCTTGATTTCCTTTTTGTCGTCCTCAGTACCCAAATTAATAGTTTCCAACTCCTCCTGATGAGGTTGGATGACCCTTTCCTCCTGCTTCAGTAATCTGACCAATTCTGCAGGAAGTTCACAGTCTTCCTCACTCTCCTCTTCAGCTTGGTAGATGGGATTGTCGAAATCATACTGAGCCATAACAGAACTGTTCATAGTGAATGCCATAAGATCGCTTCTGCATGTTTAATGCTTTGTTTTAGAAAAAGAGTTCAAAAGTCACAAAAAAACAAAAACATTGCCATTTTTATTGTTTTGAAAAAAAAGTGAAAACAGAAAACAGAAAGACAGGGATCACAAAATTTGTTCAAAAAATGTCCTTCATTAATGATAATCATTAAAACATGATGAGGCCCTACAAAAATGAATCACTACGCCTTGGGCAGAACGTAGGATTTTCATGCAAAATGACAAAACAACAGAAAATTACTCTGTCAGAAGAGTAACTTGAACCACTTCTTCAGCCGTCCAATTGTTGATAGACCCCCCTGGTGCACACGGGCGAACCCAGTTGTCCAAATCATAATCACTGTCACAGTCTTCACCACTGGTTGCAGAGACGTCGCCATGATTCATCAGCCCAGCGCTGGTAAAAGTACTCGGACCCGCTTGACCTTTCTGCTCTGCTCGGAGAGGCTCATAACCAACGCCAAATTTGTCTTCTTTAACCGGCAAATCCACCATCTTGCCCCAGCCTTCAGCTTTTCCGGAATCAACGACCTCCTTAGCCTGCTTGTAAGAAGTGATTGAAACACCTGGCTTCCTCTGCTCAGCGTACGCCACTTTCTCAAGAGCCACAGTCTCAAACGCCTGGCATAAGGTTTCGTGGATCTCGCCATCCACCTCAACATATTTGAACGAGGATAGATGACTCACCAGAATCTCCTCTTCACCGCACACAGTTACAATCTGACCGTTCCAGACATACTTGAGCTTTTGATGGAGAGTCGACGAGACTGCCCCTGCTGCATGAATCCATGGACGCCCCAATAAACAACTATAGGCGGGCTGGATGTCCATAACATAGAAGATGATATCAAATACCTCAGGACCTATCTTCACAGGCAAGGTAACCTCCCCACACACAGAACGCTTGGAGCCGTCGAAAGCACGAACGATCAGGTCGCTGGGATTAAGCACAAACCCTTCCGCATCAATCTTCCTCAGAATCTGCTTAGGCAACACATTCAGCGACGACCCGGTGTCTACCAATACGTGAGACAACACTGCCCCCTTGCACTCCATGGTGATGTGCAAGGCTTTGTTATGGTTTCGCCCTTCAGGCGGTAAGTCCAGGTTGGTGAATCCTACGCCATGCCTGGTGCTCACATTGGCCATTACGCCCTCCAGTTGATTGACAGAAATCTCCTGAGGCACGTAAGCCAGATTCAACATCTTCAGCAAGGCATTACGGTGTGCCTCAGAGCACATCAACAGTGAAAGTATAGAAATCTTGGACGGAGTTTGATTTAACTGGTCTACAATCTTGTAGTCACTCTTCTTGATTATTTTCATAAACTCCTCCACGTCTTTCTCAAATGACCCCTCGGGCGCTTCTTTCTGGACAGGTTCTTCCTCAACCACAGCTTGCTTACCCTTTGCTTTGGCGAGAGCTTCAGCATTATTGTCCCTCAAAGGCTGCGGTGCGAACAGACGACCGCTTCTGGTAAAACCTCCTGGACCCCCTACATTATCCACAGCCGGACCAACACTTGTAGGAACTCTATTCGGCACACCAATTGTCACTGGAGTTTGATTCACTGGTCTTGTCTGACTTTCAGCCCTTCTGTAACTGCGGTGAGCATTATCATACTTCCACGGCACGGCTCTACTATTCTCAACAACCCTTCTTCCAGGCGCAACGATGGTAGTTGGAACACTGATGGTTACAGGCACGGGAATGGTAACTGGGGTACCATTTGCTGCAGGTGCGCTAACAACCCTTTGTCCACGTTCTTCAGACGGTTTAAAGTAAATGGTGATAGTTGATGCTGTTCCACGATCTTTTACAGCCCTACTGAATTGCAAACAACCTTCATCCATCATACCCTGGATACCGGTCCTCAACTGGTCGCAACCATTCTCAGATTCTGCACAGCCCAAACAATCTTCATCACAGCCCGGGTAGACACCCCCCTTCAGCAGACGACACTTCACAATTAGCAGAGAAGTCTGAACATCATCCACATTAACAACCAGATCTTCAGCTTCTTTCCCTTCAATATTGTTCACTCTATGCCCACCATGCTGAGGCATAGGGTTGTTTACGACGTTAGGCACTGGAGCGAAGTTGATTGCCTTGGCATCGATTAAATCTTGAACCTTGTGCTGGAGAGCTCGACACTTCTCAGTATGGTGGCCTGGTGCCCCAGAATGAAAGTCACATCTAACATTAGCATCATAGCCAGGAGGCAGCACTGTAGGCGGAGCCATTGTACGCAACTCAATCATCCCCAACTTGAGTAGTTCGGGTAATAACTCTGTGTAAGACATGGGCAGAGGATCAAATCTTCTATCAGCCTGCAATTTCTGTCTGGGCTGATAAGGACGTTGCTGTTGTTGTTGTTGCTGTTGCGGTTGTTGAACTCTTTGTTGTTGTTGACGAGGTTGAGGTGCCGGAATGGTCACTGCAGCTACTGGACGATATTGATCTCTGTTAGCATTTGTTCTGTACACACCCCCTCTGTGCTGTACAGCATTGGTCTCTCCTTCTCTACGGCGAGGTGCCCCAGAGAAGGGTTTCTTTAATGAAGACGAGGAACCAACATCGTGGATCCTACCAGCTTTGATTAGACTCTCAGTCCTCTCTCCACAAATGACGACATCAGAAAAACTACCGAACGGGCAGCTCCCCATCCGGTCCATAAACACACCTTGAAGAGTACCGATAAACATATCTGTCAACTCCCTCTCCAGCATAGGGGGTTGAACTCTAGCAGCCAGTTCACGCCACCTCTGGGCATACTCCTTGAAGCTTTCATTGGATTTCTGACATAGACTCTGCAGCTGAGTCCGGCTAGGCGCCATGTCCATGTTATGTTTGTACTGCCTGAGGAACGCTTCACCCAGATCCCTCCAGCATCGGATCGAATCTCTCTTCAATTCCATATACCAGTCCAAAGAAGCCCCAGATAGACTGTCTTGGAAAAAATACATCCACATCTTTTCATCATCAGTATACGCAGAGATCTTTCGATAATAAGCCTGCACATGGGTGCGAGGGCAAGAAGTACCGTTGTATTTGTCGAAGGACGGTGCTTTGAACTTGTGTGGGATTCTCAAACCTTCTACCAACCCCATATTAGTAACATCAAAACCGAGGGAATTTTGACTTTCCATAGCACGGATCTTCTCAGCAAGAGCTTCAACTTTACGGTCTCTCTCATTAACCCTTTCCAGAACGTCTTCGTCTTCACTGAGCAGAGAGAACATATCCTCTTGTCTGTCAACAATCGTAGCAGGATTGCGGGCCGGAGCACGGACTACTCTGGCATTAGCGGCATCTGGAACAATAGGTTGACCGTTGATTCGAATACCCCCCAACTCATCACCTACAGCATAGTTGTTGACGGGTACAGCAGCAGCGACATTGTTATCATTGACCGGACCTCCCTCTGGCGGAGCATGGTTGATCGGTGGATTTGCAGCCTCTTGTCTCTGAACCATAGCTCGAAGTTCTTCTTGACCTTGCGCAACCCCTTGCATCATATTCATAAACTGGGCCATGCTAGCCTTCATCTCAGCCAACTCAGCTTGAAATTGATCCATACTTCTCTGTCGATTCAGTCTTGTTAAGTAGCGGTGCGGACGTTGATCAGCTATCCTGCCTGAACAGGAACCAAGAGTGAGAAGTCACGATCAAGAACACCTGTTATGCAAAATGATATGAGTATGATGCTAAATGATGCGTATGATGCACATGATATGCTCATTTCTCAGGCATTCAAAGAGCCTGACCCATCCTGAAAAGATGGCAACCTGCAGTAACAAGAGAACAAACAGATACAAGGAAATGCTGACATCCTTATACATACATAAGGGTGAAAAGGCATACAACCAATGTCGACAAGATATCTGAATAAACAACGTACAAAGAAAGAGAATCCCATCCAACAAGCCTGGAGGTGATTCTTAACAAAAGATCCAAGAGATGGCTTACACGCAAATGAATCCCATCCAACAAGCCTGGAGGTGATTCTCAACAAAATACAAATAGAGATACAAACTAAGACAGACGGTCTTCAGGAATGAGGGTCTTCAGGTAATGGCACTGGTCTATCAACAGCGAGCATTCTGAACAATCTGGTAAAGGAGTGATCTTCTCTTTCAACTGTCTTCTCAGCTCCAAGACTTCTCCTCCGAGGTGGTCCTCTGATTTCTGTCTCAACTCCATCTCTTTCTTCACCTGAGCATCTTTGTCTCGGAGTTGCTTCTCCAAGTCTCTGATCTCCTTCTGATAAATGGCTTCTGCCCTCTGCAGCCTCAAGCGCTCCCGGTGTTCTGCATCTAACATACTCTCCATCTCCTCGTAGGATCTCTTCTTGCTTCTCAGTCTGCTAGCATCCTCTCCTTGCACCTCCCTGAGTTGATGGGCCAAGTGCAGCTTATCAGCTTGAGCTTTGTACAACTCCATCTGAGTGTCTTGCTCCTTCTCTCTTAAACGACGATTCTCCATCAGGGCTTGCTTATAGTGCTCAGCAGGCACACTATCAGCAAGAACCAAAGGTGGTTGCTCCTGCAACGGCTCCATCCTATCGTAGGGCAACAACAAAGTTTCTACTCTCTTCTTGACCCAATCAGTGTAATCGGGCATAGCAACGGCAAACTTCTTCCCTAAGACAGATCCATCCTTCACACCAAGAGACTTCCAAGCTCTCCCTACCTGCTCCAATCTAGCTGGGTCACTCTTCTTCTCAAAATACACACTCTCAGCTACTTCAGCCTCAAGTGATCTTCCTTTCATCACAAACCCCAACTGGCGAAGAGAAAGAACCGGGTTGTAATTGATGCAACCTCTGGTCCCCACGAGTGGCACATTACGAAATTCTCCACAACTCATAATGACGTTACGCACATCCATCCGGTAAGATTGCCACCTGATATCATAGGAAGTAAGAGACATAACCCTCTGAGTCCACTTAAGAGTGCTCTGGGTATCCACAAATGGTCCACTAGCTGGCAGAAGAGACAAGAACCCTCTGAGCAAAAGTGGGAGACAACACCTGATAGCCCCACCCTTACCATGCCTACTGTGAATAGCATAGTAAGTGTCAGCCAATAGAGTAGGAACTGGATTTCCTCCAATGAAAATACTGACTGCAGCATAGTCAACAAAATTCGGCATACTCGGAAACAAGACGATCCCATAGATCATGACGGCCAACTGAGCATGAAAGGCTTCCCAACTTCCCTTCTCTGCTTCTTCTCTAGCTACCCTCAACAGGAATTTCAAAGGCAATCCTACAACATCCCCACTGGACTTCCAACTATCACTGACTTCCTTGATACCCAAGTGGAGAGCTCTGGCAATCAATCTAAAGTCAACCTCCTTTGGGACGTCCAAGAAAGGAACCTGATGCTGGATAGGAACACTCAACAGAATAGAGTACTCCTCGAGAGTAGGCGCCAACTGATAATCCTGGAAAGTGAAACAATGAAGCTCTGGGTCATAAAACTGAAGTAGTGTCTGCGGAGGCACCGGATCCACTACTGTCTTCAGTACTGTCAAGATATCTCCATACTGTCCAACGAAATTCTTCAGACGATCATCTGTCACGAGGTTACCCAACTCAACTAGTGGAGTCAACGACTCACGGTGGAAACTGTAGGAACAGGTCTTCCGCTTCAACTCGGGAACTGTTGCCATCTCTATCAGTAGACAAGCTCGGGAATGTACCTGAGAAATGATATGCATGCAGAGATTAGTTTTTTTTTTCTTCTTTTTTTCTTTTTTTTTTTTGATTTTTTCATTGCGTTTCTTTTGAAAATAAATATGCTATGATGCACATGATGCAGACACGGCTGGCTGGTTGTGCAATCTCTGATCACTAGGTCGAAACTTCAGTCAGAATCAGAACATAAATCCAACTTAAGGTCAACTGAACACTGTCTGAACACGAAGTCACCATCAGAACCAAGTCACCAACAGAAACGAGTCACCAACGGTACCTGTAATAATGAATAATCCTTCCCCACTCACGGGTGTAGTCTAGGCCAGGGTAAGGCTTGAGAGAAACGCAGCATAAATAACCTTTCGCAAAATACTGTCATATACACACCCGAAGTATGTAACGACAGCATCCCACCAGGGTCTGAACTGCTCGTGATATCAATGTTCCGCTAAGTGGCGCCATACCACCCGCTTCCCATGAATCACTCTATTCCTAGGTATCCTAGATTGCACTCATGGTCTGGGTATTGGACCTTTTACCTCAACTGACTCTTCCCCCCCACACAGAGAGAAACAAGCAACTAGCCAGGTGAACAGATGAATAAATGCAAACATTAATGCAAACATAAATGCAAACAATAGACAATGAATGCAAACAGTAAATAATGAATGCAATAAATAAACACAGCATAAAGCAACCAAAACCCTAACCTAAAGAGCGCTAGGAGAGACTCGCTCAGGGAAGATGGACCAGCATAGGTCAACTTCTCTATTTCCCCAGCAGAGTCGCCAGCTGTCGCATCGCGCGAAAAACCGGCGGGAAAAGAAAGAAACGACAGAGCCGCCACCGTGCGTTATTTATCCCAAAAGAGGGAAAGGAAACGCTCAGAGTAAACCTGGGAAAAGAACATGGTCTCGCGACCAAAGAGAATGGGTTCGGGAGTCGGTTATGCGAAGGGAAGGTATTAGCACCCCTACGCATCCGTAGTACTCTACGGGATCCACGCACAAAAGGAAGGAAAATTGGTTGCTAAACACTGCTCAAACATTCACACACACACTGGCTGAAAGAGACAAAAGAAACTGACGGAAACTGAACTCGGCAGGATGTCGCATCCTGGGCCTACTTAGTCTATCAGGCATAGACATCAGAGTCGAAGTAGTTCGGACTGGGGAGACAACACATGCTCGCTAGGATATCGCATCCTATGCATACGTATCTTCTCGGACGAGAGAAGAATCAGAGCATTCGTAGCTCGGCTGACACGCACACAAACAAACACAGGCAAAGGCAAACATGGAGCCTGAATGCCAATCACTGGACTTATGTCAGCATCCGAACCTAAACACACGCAAAGAGGCAAACGTGGAGCCCAAATGCCAATCACTGGACTTACATTGACATCCGAACCTAAACACACACAGGAAACCAACTGCCAATCGCTGGACTTATGTCGGACTCCAACCAGAACACACACAAGGGTGGTTAAGACACAAAGGGTTGGAAAAGAAAAAGGGCGAACACGCGAACTAATAGGGAGACTAGAGCTCGAGCCTAATAGTTGCCAAACACACACAAAAAAAGAAAAAAAGGGCGAACACGCGAACTAATAGGGAGACTAGAGCTCGAGCCTAATAGTTGCCAAACACACACAAAAAGAAAAAAGGGCGAACACGCGAACTAATAGGGAGACTAGAGCTCGAGCCTAATAGTTGCCAAACACACACAAAAAAGAAAAAAAGGGCGAACACGCGAACTAATAGGGAGACTAGAGCTCGAGCCTAATAGTTGCCAAACACACACAAAAAAGAAAAAAAGGGCGAACACGCGAACTAATAGGGAGACTAGAGCTCGAGCCTAATAGTTGCCAAACACACACAAAAAAGAAAAAAAGGGCGAACACGCGAACTAATAGGGAGACTAGAGCTCGAGCCTAATAGTTGCCAAACACACACAAAAAAGAAAAAAAGGGCGCCCGGAGAGATCAACTCAATCTCCTGCCTACATACTTCATCTGGTGTGAAGATCAGGGCGATGTAGTTCCCCTACGCAGGGATAAAGGACCAGCCTAACCAGATAACAGAGGGAGACACAACACTAGGGAGACTACGACTCGAGCCTAGATGTTATCATGCAAAATCATCCCTAAGTTAAGGTTTCTAGCTAAATGGCACACGGGCCAACCTATCCTAAGTATGGCTCACACTGGAAGCAAGCCACACACACTTAACTTGCACAGGAAGCAAGCCAAGCAAAACCTACTTGCACAGGAAGCAAGTCCAAACTAATCCTAACTTGCACAGGAAGCAAGCCAAACTATCCTAACTTGCACAGGAAGCAAGTCAAACTATCCTACAAGTACAGATAGCACACGCTATACACAAACAAGTGGCTCAAACAAGGGCTAGGTTTTAGTCAAGGGGTCATATCAACCTCGACAAACAAACCTCTGGAATGGGGTGAGTGTTGCTCTTAACCTTGCCATTGAGGGGCTAAGGTGAAGCAGATGAAAGGATGAAGTGAGGATGAGACCTCACAGCTCTTATCCCTGGCTTGGGAGAGCTCAAGACAAGAATGTGTGGGTTCAGAAAGTGGGAACCCTTCTACACATTAAAACTGACTCAACTGTACAGTTTGTACAAGATCTTGGGTTTGTATCTTCAATGCATCAACACAGTGGTGTGAGCAAAACAGATGACACACTGAATAGTGGGGGATAGATTGCATATCCCTACCTTCCACCAATTGCCTCTTCTCTTAGGAGGACTTTGACTCTATGCAGGGACAAAAGTAAACATCCACAAACATTGCCTCTTAAGGAGGACTTCAGACAGTTGCCTGGCCAAGTAACAGACCAGGTCTTCCAGACTACATGGAGTAAAAGAGGCATACCTCAATGCAAATTGCTTATACAAGCAAAGCAAAGCAAAAAGTTCACAAGGAACTAAGCAACTAAAGCACCTGAAACAGTCAAGCAGATGTTAGTATACAACTTCAAACAAAACAAACAGAAACAGAAACCAACAGTCCATTAGAGGCACATGGATGTGCAAGGCACAAGGCTTAAGGCATGTGAGCCAAGCCACCTACAAAACAAAGAGGTTAGGCAATGGTATTTGAGCAAGCTCAATCAAAAGAATTGGTCTCAATGGCCATTTGATGGTCAACCTGAAATCACAAACTCAAAGGTGAGTAACAGGACCACTAGGGCAAGCCTAGGGTCAAGGATGGAAGAAAAAGTCAAGGCAGCAAGGAAAAATCAACTCAAAGTCAAAGTCAAACAATTAGAAAGCAATCACAATTGGGCCCACAATCATATCATGCATCATTATCATTTCATGAACATTTGAAATCAAAGTAAGGCAAAGGAAAGCATACAAAAGTCAACAGAATGATTTGCATCAAAAGTCAACCTAAACAATCCCAAAAATCATCAAATAAATCACACTCAATCCTAACGTCTAACATGGTAGACATGTAAAATTTCATGGCATTTGGATGAGAGGAAGGCAGTCAATGAAAATCAGAAAGTCAAAGCAATTTTGAACATGCTTAAGGAAGTCAACCAAACATGCATCAACTTAGAAAAATCATAAGTCAAGAATGGTGTATGATAAATGAATGGGATCAAAACCATGGCAAAGATGAGGATGTCTAGTTATCTCATGCCAAATTTCATGTCCATCCAATAAAGTATGAGAATTTCACAAATGAAATGGGAACATGTGTCACACAAAGTCAACATTTGACTAGGCAGAGAAAGAAAATCTCAAACAAATGGAAAATAGTTCAATTAAATCCCATAAAAATCACAAGTAAACTAGACATACAAGAGTAGGCTCATGCAAAATTTGGGGTCATTTGGATGTAAGGAAGTATGTGAACAAAAATTGTGAAAGTGTATGTTATCCATGTAGCAACAAATGTAACACATGACTTCAAAAAATCATAACTCTCAATCCACAAATGATAAATGCACAAACTTTATATGGAAATGAAGGTCAATGTGTCTAGTTTCACCACAAAAAATTTCAAGCTCATTGGATGCATTATGACAATTTCACAAGAGGAATGGCTCAAGGTATCATTTTGGCATACATGTCAAGAAAATATTTATCATTTAAAAATCCAGGCCATGGAAAATTAATTAAAAATTATGATTAAATAAAGGACACATTCATGAACATGTGGAAAAAAATTTCATAATTTTTGAAATAAAAATGAATGAGAAATTAATTTGCAAAGTTAAGTGAAATAATTGATGAAACATGAAACAATAGGCATGGCAAATGGTCAAATAAAGTCAACCGATGGCAGACTTGTAATTAAAGACCTCACTAATTGAAACTACTGCGTTTTGAGGAAAGAAATGAAATGTTCCTATTGGCTCCCAGCCAATGGAACAGTAGCACGGCCAAACATGTGCGAAATCTGAGTTTTCACATAACCCCTTAGGGTTTAAGCATGGCAAAGGCATTGGCAACAATCAATCATGAACAACAAACAACAAAACAGCATCAATGATCAATCATGGCAAGGTAACATCATCACTAAGCCAAATTTGACCATGAACAAAAGCATAGTAAGGCAATGGTTCATGCAATTAAAAGCAAACAACAGCAGCCAACAGGAATTTGGGAAATGGCTAAGGTTTATGCGCTTGGTTGTAGCAGCAGCAAGTCGAGCTTGTGTTGTTCACCCAACAACAAAATTCCAACAGCAAGAACAAGACAATATGGCAAAGGCACTTATGCAGCCTCAACACAAACAAGCAAAACATGAACTCATGTGAAATCCTGGACAGGGTTATGTTCAAGCAAAAGCACATAAACAGCATGGCTTGGCAGCATCATGTCATCAACCTCATAACACAAAATTTGGGCAAGCAATCACAACAGCACATAAACAGCGTGGCCTTCAGCATTTATCTCAATTTGCAGCATGGTTGATAGCATAACAACATTCATTTTCAAATAGCATCAAGGTTATGGTTTAACAGCAGCAAGGTTATGCATCAAGTTCATGGTATCAACAACATCAAACATCATTAGAACAAACATGCTCATGGGAAATCCTGTACAGCTTAAGGTTTCAAAATAGCAGCCTATGTTCATCATACATGTAATCATCATCAATTGAAATTCCATCGTGGCAATCCTCATGGTAGCTAAACAACATCATTATGCATCATTAACAACAAACCAACAAAATCTTGAGAAAATTCTGGGCAGGACAAAGTTTAACATGAGCAGCATTCACTATCATTATCCATGCTCATCATTTAAATCACCAACACATAAACAACAGTATCAAACAAAAATCATGGCCATGAAATATCATCATGAAGCATCATTAATCAATAGCAACACACAGCATGGTGTTCAACATGGTATCACCAACATCAACACAAAACCACTTGGCATGGTAAACAAGGTTCTTCACGCAAAATTATAAACAACCAAAACAACAGCAATCAAGAAGAATTCTGGGCAGAGTGTTTGGTTTCAAACAGCAAGGCAACATACATTCATCATCATGTATCTCAAAATTTAATGTGTCCAGAAATTGCAATCCAAGGTACCAACAACATCATTAAACATCAGGTAACACAAATATGGCAATGGTTTTCACTGAAGCAACAACAAACAAGCAAATCGAAGGAAACTAGGTTTGAGCATGCAAAGTGAAATCCAAATTTCTCATGATATGTGTAACCAATCAGCATGACTCAAGTTGCATAAGAACAAGCATGGAAAGACCTTTTAACAAACATAACATAGCAAGGCAAAAGAAAGGATTCAAAAGCTTACTTGGTTGTGAAGAAAAATGGGTGCAGGGCTTTTTCATTTCTTTTGTCAATTTTCAACAAAGTTGGAATCTGCAGGATGCTGTCTTTTTGATGCTGTAGGATGTTGGTTGATGTTGGTAAGGTTTTGAGGCAAGGCCAAGGGTGTATGCAAGTTTGAAAATCAACATCAGAAAAATGAAGAGCTGTTGTTGGTCTTATGACAGGAAAGATGCAGTTTTCAAAGTGCAAGGTTGAACCATTGGAGGTTTTTGACAGATCAATGGCCAAGGTAGCAAGAGCTTTGGTTGGAAAAAAATAAGTGAAGGTTTGTGTGCTGCCAGGGTTTGTCTGCAGGAAATGTAGGGCTCAGGCAGCTTTTGTTCTACTGCTGCAAGGTGTTGTAACTGGTTTTTTGAGTTTGGCCAAAGGTTGTGTTCTTTTTGTTGTAGCAGAGTTTGGCAAGGTTTGTGAGGTGATGCTTGTTCTGCTCATGGTTTTGGACAGAAGACCAATCAATGCAAATATTAGTTTTTTTTTCCTTTTGTTGCCAAGTCCTCTTTTTTCAATCAGCCTCTCTCCTTTCTATTTGCCTTGGCCAAGTTGTTTTTTTCTGATGCCAATTGCTGCTGCAGTATGGTGGTATGGTCCTCTCTGAATTGCACAGCCAGGTGTCATTGCCAAGGTGTTTGGTCTTGTGCTGCTGTAGCAGTTTTTGGTTGGTTTTGAGCAATTTGCCAAAAGTTTCCTTTTTGCCTGCTGCAGTATGGTGGCAGGATTGTGAAGGCAAGGCAAAGTTCCTTGAAATCAGCATGTCCCCAACAATTGCCTTGGCTCAGTGGTTTTTGTGCCATGCTGCCCCTATTGCCACTACTGTCATGACAGGAAGAATGGCCTCAATTCTGCATAGTACATGACATGGTACTGGTCCTTGTTTTTGAAGAGAAATGTCAAAGGGGTTTGTGTGATGCCAATTGCTGCTATTAGTGCCAGCAAGTTATTGCCTTGGTCTGCTATGAGCAGTACCAAGCATGGCAATGCCCCTACTGTTGGATGCTTGACAGTTCCTTTCCCAATGGCCAAGGTGAAGTGGATCTTTTGAGTGAGAGTTGTATGCAGTGGTTGTTATGTTTGTCGACAGAAAATGGCATGCAATGTGTGTTTTTTAGAGTGAGAGTGCACAATCAATTTGCCTTGGCCAAAATAAATTGTAAGGCTCCCTTGGTCTTTTATGACAGAGATGTTTTTGACAGCAAAATGGAAATCCAATATGGCTTGTGTACCAATGCATTAGTGAAGAATGGCCAAGGTTTGAAATCTATTGATGAGTGAAAGGAATGGTCCCTGCTGTGTTGCTACTGCAGAAAAGGAAAATCCTTAAAGCTATCATGGCCATGGTACAAGTATGGTTGTGGAAGCATGGTAGACACATGTACTTTTGCCCAACTTTTAGCAACTAAGCATGGCCCTTTACTGTTGTTGGTTTAGGCTGCAAAATAGGCTCACCATGACAAAAAAGTTGCTGCATAATGTTGTCCTTTTGAGGTACAAGGCAAGGCATGGACAAGTATGGTGTAATGGTACTTTTCTTGTAATTCAAGCAAACAAACAAGATTCGCATGTTCTGCATAATTTGGCTTTGCAAACACACTTAAAATGACATTTATGAGCTTTCCCAATTGGCCAAATGCTGAAAAAATGTTTGAGTCAAAAAGTCAACTCTTGGTCAAACTTTGAATTTAAATGAAAAAGGTCCAAAAATGCCATTTTGATTGGTAAGGTTTTAGGTCATGAAATTTATATTTTTGGAAAGAGGATGAAAAATGTGGTTTGTAGGAAAAAACCCCACCAAATTTGGCCAAACGGTTTGGGAGATATGGCCCTTTGAAGTTCAAGATTTTCTGAAATCGATTCGATCATAACTTGCCAACCACACATGGGAATTGAGAGTTCTATGACTTTTTGGAAATGGGAGAACAAGATCTTCAACTTTCATGTTGGGCAAAAATTCATTTGAGGCTTGTATCATGATGTAAGTTTGAGGATCAAAACTTTCCATTTATGGCAAGTTTCAGTTACAGGCCCAGTTTCCGTTTTGGGAAATTCATGATCTGGCTCCAAATTCTTCCATGATGGTGTTTGGCATGGTATATGATGACCATTTGGACATGAATGAACTCCCACAAACCAATTCCAATCATCAAATCTCTGATTAAATGGACAGTTGACCAACAGTTGACTATTAGGGTTTTTGTCTGATTATGCATTGACTGATGACTTCCAAACCCTAATTCCTTGAGAATTTGACTTCAAATGATGTCCCAAGTTGTATGAACTCTTGATTGTTGACCATGGTGCCCAAATTCCACAAGAATGACCACCATCCACTACTTTGACTGACAGTTGACTTTTCTAGGGTTTTTGACTGTCTGGGCATGAACTGCTGACCTCTGAGCCCTTAACCCTTGACCAAAATACTTCAAATAGACCTCCAAGTCATGTGAACTTGTTGGACAAACCCCAAGGCCTTGATTCAATGAGAAATTCCTTTGCTTGCTTGGTTGACTGATCTCCTGATCAGTTTGACCTAATTTCCTGACTGTCTTGCACTTGAGGCAACTGAAGCAATGCAAATGTTATGCAATGGACCATGATATGCTATGACCTAATGTGAAAATGTATGTACAATGATAGGTGCAAATTTGAGGTGCTACACTCAGGAGTAGGTGGATACAAAGGTTTTTCAATAGGAAAAGGCAAACTAAACTCTTCGACTCTTCCTCGAAGCCAATCTTCATATTAAGGATAAGTCCTGCAATCCCCCTTTCCAAGCACAGTCCTTCCTCTCTTTATTACCTTGAGCCAGGCCTCAACTGCCTTATGGGATACAGTAAAATCAGATGAAGAATGGAAAAACAAAGATTCTTCCACATCTTTTTCCAAAGGCGGAGTTTTTAAAGCATACCCAAACTGTCTGACTGCTAGAGAAAGATTATAGTTGATTCCTCCTCTTCTTCCCACCAACGGCACATTCGGGAAGTTCCTGCAACTGTGAATAATATCCGCCCGAAGCAAGTTCTGGTCAGACCACCAAGAAATATCTTTAGCTCTTATCCCCATCAACCTCTTCGACCAACTTAACGAGTCCTTGAAATCAACAAACGCTCTCGACTTGGGTAGGTGAGAACTGACCCACTTATGAAACAAGGGTGCACAACAATTCACCAATCCTACTTTTCTATTCTTATTCCTGTGATGCACTGAATGAAAGCAATCTTCTAGCAAGGTCGGCACTGGATTTCCCAAAACGAAGAGGCGTATTGCGTCTATGTCCACAAATTTTGCAACATTAGGGAACAAGACAATCCCGTATACACAAAGAGCCAACACAACATTGAAACACCTCCAATCGCCATCTTCAAGCTTTTTATTGGCTTCTCCCACTAAGAAACTCAGATGAAAACCACTGACTCCTCCTTTCTGACACATATTAGACTCCAAGACTGATTTCCCCAAATATGTGGCTGAAGCAACCATGCTGAAATCGGGCAGAAACTCGGAACTGTAGAATAGCAACTGTGACTTGATAGGAACTCTGAGAAAACTGGCAACCTCCTCCAAAGTAGGGACCAAGATATAATCTAGGAACGTAAAACACCTCAATGGAGGGTCATAGAACTGCAGCAATGTAAAGAGAGCATCGTGTTGATCTTTGGGGAGAACCGTAACAAAACTTAGAATCAACCCGTAATCCTTCCGGAATCTTTCTAGAGAATCATGATCCATTAACTTCATCAGCTGTTGAATGGGATCCAAACAAACCACATGAAATTTGTAGGCGACATGTCTTTTTCTGCCAATATCCATCTTAGGAGAACCAGAAAACCCCGATTAGAATCAAGAAGAAGATATAAACCTCTGGAAATAGATAAACATGTGTTAAATGATGTGAATGCAAAATAATGTGATGCAATGCAGTGACATGGGAATCAGGATTGTTGTATCTGCTTGAACAACTGTCAGGTCGCACTGTCTGAAGAGAAAACCATTGAGGAACGTATAAGAGATCAAATCTCTGCTCCAACAAGAATACCAGAAAACCGGGTTAGTTGAAGGTTAAGGTTTCCTGAATTTAGCCCGCCCCTCACTGGTAGGTTCTAAGAACAGAAGTTTGTCAGCTTCTAGCCCCTCAGTCGAGAATAATACGTTTACCGCTGAAGGTTTGGTATTATTACGAGATAAAAGACCTCCACTGACTCCCCTCAACAGGACATCCTAAATGCAAGTTCCCAGCCTTGGGTCCTCGGGTTGAGCAGCGAGAATGTGCCCACCAGAGCTAACATAATCGCGTCTCGGAGGAGGGCCTCGACTGAGTCCCCGGGAAATGGTCACTAGAGTCGATGATTTCTAAAGGAACATCCTGTCGTTACGGAACACCCGTAGGGCAATATATATCCAAAAGAAACCTCATCTGGGTGTGGGTCTCATGAACAACTTAACGTAGCAACGTGCTACGCAAGCCTCATGACTATCCACTCTAAAACCTGTGTGTACACTCAAGCCTGGGTAGTGGGCTTATCTCTCATAGAACAACCCACCCCAACAAACAACCAACCCCACAGATCCAGCAGATACAACAATCATATGTACACAATGCAATAAGATAAAGCAGATAAATGCTGAAAGTAAATAACTGTACAAAAGAATAAACACCCAACAAACAAGAAACTCACAAAAGCTAGGAGGGACTCGCATGGGGAAACCGGGTCGCCAGCAGAGTCGCCAGCTGTCGCAACGCGAAAAAATAACCGGCGGGAAAAGAACAGAAGAGCCGCCATCGTTCGTTATTTATCCCAAAGGAGGGAAAGGAAATGATCGAAGAAAACCTGAAGAGAAGGAAAAGACAAGGTCTCGCAACCAAATCTAGGGTTCGGGAGTCGATTATACGAAGGGAAGGTATTAGCACCCCTGTGCATCCGTAGTACTCTACGGTATCCACTCTTGTTGTTCTAGTCTAAAGGGTGTAGGTAGATCTAAGGTACTATCTGCTAAAAGAAGGTCAAAAGAAAATGACTCGCAAGGATGTCGCATCCACTGCCTACGTATCTCATCTGGAATGAGAATCAGAGTCTTCGAAGCTCGGCTACCTATGGACGAAGGAGAAGTGTGCTCGATAAGACATCGCGTCTTATGCCTACGTATCTCATCTGGAATGAGAATCAGAGCAAAATGTAGTTCAGCTGACTACGGGAACAAGGGTCTCGATTGCAACTAGTGCAAGAGAAAGGGAAGGTCTCGATCGCAACGAGGGCGAGAGAAAAGAATCGCAACAAGGGCGAAAGCAAGCAAGGATTAGTTGTTAGTCGTCATTCAAACTCGGCAAGACATTGCATCTCATGCCTACGTATCTCATCTGAACATGAGAATCAGAGTTGTCGTAGTTCGGCTAAATAAGGGTTAAGGATTGCCATCTGAACATGGACTTACAAAAGAGGACACCAACTATGTCAAAGGAAAGTGGGCAATGTGTTCAACGTCCTAGCAGTAGGTGTCGCAGCTCGCTGAATCGAGTCTTAGGCAGTTACCTCTTTGCAATAGAACGGGTTGACATGCCACAAGATAGGAGACGCACGGAAGGTCTAAACGTGGGGAAGCTCTGCCCTAGAGTTGTCATGTAATATGGACATATGTGTTAGGATTTACAGAGGGGAACATCTACCTAATGTTAGCATGCAAAGAATAAGGGAATTCTACCTATGTTATCATACAATGGGTTCTACCTAATGGGTGCTACCTAAACGGAACAGGAGTCGACGGATGGAGCAAGGAGAGGAGCCACGGACAAGGGTAGATGGAGATGCCTGAGGCGATCGACTTACAGGTAGATGGCGATGCCTGAGGCGATCGACTTACAAGAGGATGGATGAATGCGTGCTGGTTCTGTTAAGTTTTGAAAATGATTACTCGACGTTGGATCGAGCTTTTGATCTTGTTTTGAAATGATTATCGGATGTTCGTTTTAATTCTTGTCTTAACAGATGAATAAAGAATGAAAGGGTAAATATTATACACTTTATGGGATAGGGGTACATTTGTTACGAATGGGGATGGTTCATGGCAATCAAACAATAAGAATATGTGCCTCAATCATCATACAAGTAGGCAACAATTATCAATCAAATCAGATATGTAAAAAGGTATATAATCAAATCAAAGAATCAAAGAATGAAATAATGGAGCATTAAGCAAGGCATGAGAAGTATGCACATGTTAAACAATCAAGCAATAGTAAGCATGGATGAAAGAAACAAATATAACAGATAATAGATGAATCAGACAGATGAAAAGATGCACAAAAAAGGTCCACTAAAATAATTAAATCAAGAAATGAGGTAAGGATCAAATAAAATCAAGATAAAAGGCCTCTAATACATGGCCTATGAGATGAACAAGGGAGGATCAAAAGATCTCTTCAATTGCCATAAACAATCCCTAAGTCAAACATTGATCATAAAGAAATCAACTGAAAATTCGAGCCAAATTAATAAATATCAAATAAATAGCAAATTAATCAGGCAAATTATGAAAAATTAAACTAAGTAAGGTGGGGTAAGGACATCATCATCCCCCAAAAAGATTTTAAAAATAATGAAAACTAGTACATGAATTAATTGAAATAAAATAAAAGTCAAACCAAAAGTCAATCAACAAAACTAGGTTAAAATTAAATCAAAAATAAATTAAAAATGTGAAAGAAAAATCCAAGAAAAAGTCAGGTTGACCATGGGGAAGTGGTCAACCTTCATCCTAAAAATCAGAAGCTATAAATAATTTTAAGTTATAAAAATAAAATCAAGAATTTAATGTATGCTAAAATGGACCACTTAGAATGAATAATTAAAATAAAATATTAATACTAAATAAATGCGAAAATAAAAATTAAATAAAATTAAATAAGGCATTAAGCAATATTGAAAATATTTTTGGATATTTTTATGAACAAAGAAAACATTTTAAATTAATTAAAATCAAAACAGAATAAATTGGGAATAAAAAATGAACATGAAAAGTGGGGGTGCATTAGCATTTTAAATGAACTGGAAATAGGTTATACGCGCTGATGGGCCATAAGCGTGGGGTGTGGAAAGCGAAAAACGAATTCCCATGATCCAAACCAATTATTAAATCAGGGCGTGACATGTTAAATGAACATTTTATTTAAAATAGCCATGTGAACCCTTGTCAACTGGTCACTTCCACTTAAGTCACTAAAAGACAAAACAACATGGGCGGACTAGATTAAAACGGATGTGTTGGATCCAATGGCTCTCAAGATGACATGCAGTCATCTTCTACATTGAGCCAAAACCCTAGCCATGCTCATGCAAAAACGCAGGCGATGTAATGTGTTTTTCTCAACTTCCACTCAAAAATATGCACACTATAATGCATCAAAAATCATGAAACAAAGCTCATATCTCAAGTACAAAATGCAAGGATTAACATGGTAACTTGTTTTAGGTTAAATGGTAGCTTATTCATGGAGAAAAGTTGACAACAAAGTGTCAACATGAACACGAGCATGAGCAGAAAATCAACAACATAAGTCAACATCATGAACATAGCCTCGTACTAAGGGCTTCAAAAACAAGCATAAGTGTATGATTGGCATTGTAAACAGTAATGAAGCAAGCATGATAATGGCTATGGAAATGGAGCAAAAGAGTTACCTAGTGGAAATCTAGTCCACTGCTTCTTGACTGTGTTGAGGCTAGAAGAGAATGATGCTTTCTTGGTACTTCAAGAACTTCACCTCAAGAACTTGCTGAGAAATGGAATATGACTTCTAATGAACCTTGCCTTTCTTGCTCTAAAATCCAATGCCTCCTCTCATGTTTAGGGTTTCTTGTCTTAAATATTGTGGGTCAAATACCTTAATGGGCTATGAAATAATGATTTGTTTATCCATGAGCAAATGATGTGCACTTGGTGAGGTGTATTAGAAGAGGGCACATGAGGTTTCTTATTTTGGCAAAACTTTGGGTGAATGGAAAAAATGATGCATGGCCAAATGAGGAAAACAAAACATTGGCTGTGGAGATGCAATTGTGCAGCATGGCTTGGTCTGGTTTGGCAAGCAAGAAAAAAAATTCAAGGTGGTGACTTTGTGGCAACATAACTTGATGATCACATCACCAATTGAAGAGATAATGCAAACAGTAGAGAGAAAACATGGAGTATGGCATGTTTCATATTGAGCATGGATGGAAATAATGAGTGGAAGAAGATGAAAAATGGATCTCAAGATCATGCCACACCATTGCAGGATTGGTTGGGCAAGTTAGGCATAAAATCTGCCTAGAAATTTCAAGTCATGGTGCCAACTTTAAGTGAGTGTATCTCTCAAACCATGGATCCAAATGAGATGACTCCAAAGGGAGGTGAAAGAGGACATGACAATTTATAATTGTTGTGAAGAAAATATTTTCAAATGGTGCCTTGAAGTGCAAGAAAATTGGCCAAGAAGTTTTGACAAACTTTAAAGATTTTTAGACTTAGAAATTTTTCTAAGTGTCCTAAAAATAAGCCTTACTTTGACCAAGCATAACTTTCTCAATCTTAATCCAAATGGAGCAAACTTTATATTTCTAGAAAGCTTGGAACAAGAGGAACAACTTTCATATTGGAGAAAATTTCAAATGGAGCTTTTAGCTTGATACAAAATAGGCTTAAAGTGAGTGCAAAATCATAAAAACTTGCCTAAAATGGAAGGTCAACCATTTCCCAATTAAGTAACTTTTCCAATTCCTGATTAAATGATGAATCCATGATCCAACCTTGATCAAATTTCACATGTAGGCTCCCCTAGGCATGGATTTTGAGATTCCACTCTCAAAAAGTCAGGAGTTGACTTTTCTAGCCTCACAGTTGACTTTTCCCAAACTGTCAGATTCCCGATTCCAATGATCAAATGAAGCACTTCTGGCTCAAATTAAAAACTGATTTTTTGTATGTAGACCCTTGTGGACATATGTAGGGCCATGGAAAAGAGTTTCACCCAAAGAATCAGAAATAAACTGATTTTATACCAAACCCTAATTTTAGGGCAAAATTGATCGGGAACTGATTGCACTGCTTGCCAATGGATCTTTCTAAGATAATTGTGAGTCCTCCTAGGCCAAGATGCCTCTGAAATCATGACATGGATGAGCTCCTCTACTTCCAACCAAACATTTCCTATTGCAGGTAGCCGTGAAACCCTAATTTCCTGATTAAATCCAGATGAACACTCTGATAGCTCTGAATCCTTCACTGATGAATTGTGGACCATAATAAGATACTTGGAGCCCCCTGAGACCCTTGAGACTTGTATACTTAGAGAATGAAGTCCAATTATCAATCTTGCTTTGTGTGGGCTCCTTCTGTTAAGGAGTGATCAATCAAAACCTGATTTCCAAGTCACTAATGCAGTATGCAATGAGTATGACCTAGTATGATACCAATGAAGTGTGAAACATAATCCCATGCTTCCAGGAAAAATTGTAGGGTAAATTTTGGGGTATTACACCAACTTATGCACTTTTTTTATTAAATTGAGGAATATAGTTTGTATGGAATTCAAGGATTCTTTGGGTCCCATACAGAATAGTTCAAACTCTTCTATAAACATATTGATTTCATAATCCTTGATGTCATCTGTTTCCCCATAGAGAGTTTGGAGAGTGTACCACATACCTTTAACACTCATATGATGTAAAATTGAATATAACACTTTAGCGCTTAATGCAGAAACAAGTATGTTCCTTGCTTTCAAATCATATGAAGCCTTTTTAGTTTCAACATCATCCCAATCGTTTGGATGTTTAGCAACGTTGTCATTTTCCGTTGGAATATTTGGTCCCTCGATGATGGCACACCATATATTTTTTTCAACTGATAACAAGTGTACATATATGATTGGTTTCTAATAACTATAATCTTCTCTTTTGGAAATAGGTTCTCTATTATACGCTCCCTTAGGATCGTCACCTTCTGACATATTCATAACTTTTGGATGTCGATTAGACACAATCATGAAGCTAGCAGAAATATACCCGAACACATCGCACGCTCGAAGATACAATAGAGTTACCATCAAACTTTATTTATTCCTGTAGGAAAAGGAAAACATCGATAAAACCCAGGGCAAGAGAAAAAGGGTAAGGAAGTCAGTTATGCAAGGGGAAGGTATTAGCACCCCTCATATCCATTGTATTAAATGGGAACCGTTTTGATTGTTTTATGGCTGAATGAGTATTACATCTAAAGATTACTCACAAAAGAATAAGGGAAAAAGAACGGAATAAATAGAGTGCTCGGTGAGGATTAAGGCACTCATGCCTACATATCCTCATAGTGAAATAAGGAATTCAGAGCTTCGTAGTTCATAAAACCAATGAAGGGAGATGAAAGAAGAGTGGTAAAGGTACGGTTTGAACCAAATGATAATGTGGTTTGAACCCAGAGGGTAGGTATGTCTGAACCCAAGAGGAAAACTGGCATATTGCCAAAACAAAGGGGTATTGCTTGTATACGGTTGCAAAGTAAGTAAAGAGATGTTTTTCTAAGAAACGAGAGGGATAACAAGACAAAAAAAATGACTCTTGGTTCATAGGAAGGCACTGGTTATTTGCCCAAAAGTATACATGGAGCTCAAAGAAAGATTGTATTTGATTCAAAGGAAACAATATATCACATAAGGTGAAGGAAGGTAGAAGATATTGAATGATAGATGATGAATGGTGAATGAAATATGGAGAAGAAATAGTAATTAAGGTGAACGGAATGGGAAATGATAATTAGGATGCTCGCCAAGGGTTTGAATCCTTGTGCCTGCATATTCTCATCGTGCAATGAGGAAGTCAGAGCTCCGTAGTTTGTGGAACCAATGCAGAACAAAGAAAGATAGTTTGATTGGTTTGCTAAAAGGCGAGGTAAATTGCTTGAATAATAGGAGTGTGGCATTAACCAATGAGTGGTATTTAGCCCAAAGTAACAAAAGATAGATGATTGACCTAAACACAAGAGGGTTTACAAGGCAACATGGATTCATCTAGGGACGAGAGGTCTTATAAGACGAACAATGAATACGATATGATTTGCCTAAGCACAATAGGATTTATAAGGCAAATAAGCTCAAAGGGGTTATCTAAGCACAATAGGTCTTATAAGAGAACAATTGTTGATTCTTAGTGTTGGCAGCAATTTTGGTAAAACAAAGAGTGTTCACAAGATGTTTTGTGTGATGTCTTAACATAAGATATCCTATGTACCTGCTGAAGTTCAAGAACATGTTCATGCAGGATTGTTTCAGAATGTCATACACAAGGTCATGGCATTCTGATATATGTTGTACCTGCTGGAGCTTAAATGAAAGACATCTTCATGCAGGATTGTTTCAAGATGTCATACACAAGGTCATGACATCTGATATGGTTGTACCTGCTGGAAGTTATAAAAGGAATTATGGAATTATGCAGGATTTTTCCAGAATGTCAGACCCGATGTCATGACATCCTGTACACAGAACATTCAGTGTGAATGTCTTGTGTTTTGTGATTGCACAATTAATGGCAATCTATGTATGATTGAAGATCTTATTAGCTGGTGCATTCAATCATGGATTACAACCTGTTTTACTTATTTTCCAAGGAGATCTAACCAGCTGTTATAAAAAGATTTGATTGGAAAATAGATTTAGGGTTTTCAAGATGTCCAAGCCCAAGTGAATGCTTCTATAAAAAGGGACTTAGAAAACCTGTTTTAAAACACAACCAATACTGAGCGAAATATAGTGAGAGAGCTAGGGTTTGTGTCTGTTTAGTCGTAAGACTTGTAAGCCATTCAAGTCATCTTTTGATGATTGAATTGGACTGATTTGTGGTTGTAATTTGTCACTCTAAAGCTGTTAAGCAAGAGTGTGTGTCTACTTGATCAAAGCTGTGAAGCAAGATCAAGTGTGTGTCTTCTTGATCAAAGCTGTGAAGCAAGATCAAGAGTGTGTCTTCTTGATTGAAACTGTGAAGTAAAATCAAGAGTGTGTTATTGAAAAGTGTTTTCTTTTCTCAAGGGATTGTTGTTTAAGATCACATGTGTGATTGTAGGGAAGTGAGTGGGTTCTCATATCTAAGAGTGCTTAGGTAGAAATTGCACGGGTAGAGATTAGGTGAGAAATATTGTAACTTGTTGAAGTGTACGAAGAGTCTTTGAACTGATTCTATTTTAGTGAATTTCCTTCCTGGCTTGGTAGCCCCCAGACGTAGGTGAGTTGCACCGAACTGGGTTAACAATTGCTTGTGTCTTTTGCTTTACCTTCCTATATCTTTCTTCTGTTAAGTGTAATTCAGATATTAGTGTCGTGACATTACATTCGACATCTCATATCTGATACCAGAATTTCAATTGGTATCAGAGCAGACATCCTGCTCTGGTTCTGGGTGAGATCTAGGGACAATACTTTCTGGTACAATGGAGAGAGATGGAGGATCTGTTCATAGACCACCAATCTTGGATGGTTCAAACTATGACTATTGGATACCTCGAATGGTAGCCTTTCTAAAATCTCGTGATAACAAGGCTTGGAAAGCTGTGTTAACAGGCTGGGTGCATCCTGTCATTACTAAAGAAGGAGAAGCCACCACTGAGAAGAAGCCTAAAGAACAATGGTCCAAGGAGGAAGATGATCTAGCTCTTGGAAATTCTAAAGCATTGAATGCAATATTCAATGGGGTAGACAAGAACATTTTCAGGTTGGTAAACAACTGTGAAGTGGCCAAAGATGCTTGGGATATTCTCAAGACCACTCATGAAGGCACCTCTAGGGTAAAGATGTCTAGACTTCAGCTGCTCACCTCCAAGTTTGAAAACTTAAGGATGAAAGAAGATGAAAACATTCATGAATTTCACATGAGTATCCTTGAAATTGCTAATGCCTCAGGAGCCTTGGGAGAGAAGATGACAGATGAAAAACTGGTAAGGAAAATACTTAGGTCACTCCCTAAGAGATTTGCAATGAAGGTGACTGTCATAGAAGAGTCTCAAGACATTTCCAACATGAGGGTTGATGAGCTAATTGGTTCCCTCCAAACCTTTGAGATGGGATTAAATGATGGCTCTGAGAAGAAAACCAAAAGCATTGCCTTCATATCAAACACAAAAGAGGAAAATAGTCAAGATGTTGATGAAGATTTGACCAATGAAGTTGCAATGCTGGGGAGACAGTTCAACAAATTGTTAAAAAAGATGGATGTAAGATCCAAGGCAAATGTCAAGAACATCTCATCTGACATCAGCAATGAAAGAAGAGCAAGGTCAGATGAAAAGTCTAGAGAAGGAAAAGAAGTAAAGTGCTATGAATGTGATGGGTATGGACACATTAGAACTGAATGTGGAACCTATCTCAAGAAGCAGAAGATGAGTCTTGCTGCCACTTGGTCTGATGAGAGTGATATAGAGGAGGCTGCAAATCTGGTGATTGTATTGACAGGAAAATGGGGTTCTGATGGAGACTCAAGGGATGAAGAAGTGACCTTTGAAGAGTTGGCCTCTACCTACAGAAAGTTGTGCCACAAAAGTGTAAAGCTGTGTAAACAGGTTGAGAACCAGAAGAAGGGGATAACTCAACTTGAGAAAGAGAAGGTAGAACAATTGGAAACCATCTCCAAATTAAAAACAGAAGCAGTGGCTCTGAAGGTCAAGCTAGATGAAGGTCAACAAGTTGAAAGCCAGAAAATAGTACAGCTGGAGAATGAAAAGGCTGAACGTGTGGAAACCATCTCCAAGTTAAAAACAGAAGCCTTGTTCTTGAACTCAAAACTAGAAGAGATGACCAAATATGTAAGGATGTTAAATAATGGACCTGACTCCTTAGACAAGATTCTCCAAACTGGACTAATCACAGGAGAGAAATCTGGAATAGGATATAATAAATCCAAGGCTGATATCAGTTACACTAGTTACAAACCTCAAGTCAAACCTAAATGCAGCAATAGTAAGAGCAGTCCTGAGATGTCACAACATCATAGGAGAAGACATCAGAAAAGGAAACACAAAAGATGGAGATGCCATTAATGTGGGAAATTTGGTCACCTAAAGCCTTTCTGCTATAAGCTATATGGTTACCCTATCCCTGTTCATCAACAGCACATGGCTATCAACAACACATGCCTAACAACAATAAACAATGGGTTCCTAAGACTAATGTTGCAAGTCTAATAGCTCACACTCCCTTTAGAATCTTAGCCAAGGAAGAGTGGTATCTTGATAGTGGATGTTCTAGACACATGACTGGAAACATAGACCTGATAACTGATTTTCACCCTCATATCATAAGCCATGTAACCTTTGGTGATGGAGCAAAGGGTGAAATAAAGGGGATAGGTAAGCTTGATTGTCCTGGAGTTCCTAAACTTGACAATATCCTGCTGGTTAAGGGTTTGACTGCAAATCTAATAAGCATCAGTCAACTATGTGATCAAGGCCTGAATGTCAACTTCACTAAAACTGATTGTCTGATTAGTAACAAAGACAGTGAAGTGATTATGAGAGGAATTAGGACCAAAGACAATTGTTACATGTGGATCTCTCAATTGGATCATTCCTCAAAGTGTACCTTTGACAAAAAGGAAGGGATGAAGATAAGTACAACTACTAGAAGAACCCTCAAGAGTAATGAAAGCCAAGCCTGTGGGAAATGTCAGACAAGGATGTCACACCATAAGCTCAGACTTAACCTTACTCTCAAGAGAGAAAAGGTCATGATGGCCCAAATGGGTGAGAGGTTAGATCAAATAGGTGGACATGTGACTAGTTATACGCAGTCTGATATTGGAGAGAGCTTTGTTGGAACTGTGCCACAAGGGGATATGGGTGCCAAGAACAATGTGGAGAGGATTGAGATGAAGAGTGATAGGACTCCTGATCCTACACATGTGAAAGATAAAAATGATGTTGATGATGAAAGTATATCAGATAAAAGCAGTTGTTCTCAACTAGGTTGGATGAAACTACTGATAATTGCATACAATGTCACACACGATGTCATGACATTGTATTATGACAACCTGTATGATGCAACTATGTCCAAAAATCATATTCAGCACAGCTGGACCAAGTACATTATTTGTTGTCATCACTCAATCAAAAAATATGTGGAAAACAAATTCATAGTTCTCCAGCATGAAATGCAACTAACTGACAAGGCTGAAAGGGATTGGGATGATATCCAACTTGAATATGTAAGGGGGAAATTAGGGACTTGGATTCTTGAGAAAATATGGCAATTAATGTGGAGTGGAAAAGGTAACAAAAATATTGTCTGCCCAATTAAAAGAAAGAGCCACATTAATAATGAATCATTCCCTAGTATTGGAAATAGGATCTATTCCATTTGCACGCTCTACCTGAACACAACTCTTTCCATCTTCATCAAACTACTCAGAGAACCTCTGCTAGGGCAAATAAATTTTTCTCAAAAGTTCAACAACATGTCTCAACATCCATCACCATCTAGCTCAAAACCCTTCATACAAGAACTCCCTCCATGGAGTTTTTGGATGAAGATTTTATGGACGTGACTCCTCTGTGTATGATACCAGGTGACGTGCCAGGCCCCTCTTCCATGGCTGGAACTAAGCAAGGTAACATTCCTGAAAAATCTCCTGATAAAGAGGACATGCACTTTACTGATCGCACCATAAGAAACCTAGTTACTAGGATTCTGAATGAAGAACATGAAGTCAAGGATATTTTTACCCCTCTGTCCAGAAGGGACCCCTCTCCTGAGGTGGAAACCCAAGCTGAAAAAGATGATGACTCATCTAAGACAGAAAAGGAAGTAGCTGCTGAGGGATTATGTTCTCTTGGGAAAAATTTACCTAGCAAGAAACCAGCTAGCATGTCTCCTGATACTGCTGAGGATAGCATTGATTTGGAGGAAGAAAGCTCAGAGGAAGAGGAGGACACTTTGGTTCACCATGTGAAACCAAGTGCTGCTAGGAAATTGAAGACTAGGAAAGGAAAAACTGTAGCTGAAATGATGGCATCCAGGACTAGGAAGAAGACTGCTAGTGTAGGACCCTCCAAGTCATGGAGCAAGGTTGAGCTTAAGAAGAGGAAAGAAAGTAAGAGTTCTGACTCTGATGAGGATGTCGAAGACGATGTTCTAGACATCTCCCCTGCAAAAAGGCAGGCTGTTAAGAAGTGTCCAGGCAAAGCTGCAGCTGTACATTTAGACAACATCTCTTTTCACTTAGAAGACGATGCTGCTAAATGGAAGTTTGTCATTCAGAGAAGGGTAGCGGTTGAGAGAGAGCTGGGAAAAGAGGCTGTTGAAGTAAAGGAAGTCATGGATTTAATCAAGAATGTTGGATTGATAAAGACTGTGGTTGCTCTGCCCCAATGCTATGAGGGGTTGGTGAAAGAATTTGTTGTAAATATCCCTGAGGAGATTTCTGAAAGGAGCAACAGGGAATTTTGCAAAGTTTTTGTAAGAGGTAGGTGTGTGAGATTCTCACCAACCATCATCAACAAGTTCCTAGGGAGAGGAACTGATGGAGGAATGGATCTAGAGACTACAGACAATGAGGTCTGTTGGATCATTACAGCTGGCCAAGTCAAGGAATGGCCTAGTAGGAATCACCTTTCAGCTAGCAAGCTAACTATCAAATATGCCATCTTGCACAAGATTGGTTCAGCTAATTTGGTGCCTACTAATCATATCTCTACCATCTCCATCAGTCTTGGAAGAGTCATTCATGCAATTGGAACCAGGATTAACTATGATTTTGGAAAGTTTATGTTTGACCAAATTATGAGACATGCCTCCACAAATGCTGTGAAGCTGCCCATTGCCTTCCCATCCATTATTTGTGGTATTATCTTGAGTCAACAACCAGGCATACTCAATGCAAATGACATTCCAAGCAGAAGAAAGCCCCCACTGTCCATTCATCATAAGCTGTTTGAGGGAAGTCATGTCAATGATGTTGTCATGACATCTGCCAGAAAAGAGCTTGCATCTCAAGGGAGTTTAATTGATCAATTGAAGGAAACCTGCAAAGAATTGGAGAATGGTATTAGGGTTGCCAAAGCAAGAAAAGATGCCTTGGAGGCTCTTATTCGTGGCCTAGAGAAGGAAGAGGTGAAGAAGGCTGGTGAGACCAAAGACTCAGATGCAAATACTTCAAGTGAGAGATCAAATGCTCAATCCAGTGGAAGCTATGAAAGCTCTGAAGGCTCTGAAGGTGAAGGTGATACTTCTTCCTCTGATTGATGGTTCCCCCCCTTCTATGTTGAAGACTGAAGATGAAGACTATGTGGCTGTTGTTTTGGAAGCTGTTCTGGTGCTGTTGTTTAGATGCTGAAGTTCTATTATTTTTTTAATGTGTATTTTATGGCAGTCCTCATTGATGCCTGCTTGTAATATTTTGGGCTCTTAATGAGTTCCATGGATCTGTTCATTATCTCAGCTATCACAGCCGTGTATAATGATGGTTTGTACTGCTTAACTGTTATGATTTAACATGTTTAATGTTATAACATTTGTCCTGACATTATCTGATAGACTAATTGACATTTATTTTGTCTAATTGGTCACCTTTGGTCAATTTTGACTAAAAAGGGGGAGAAGTGTTAATGTGGAATGTGGAAGCAGTTGTGGAGTGGTGAGTTGTATGTGGCTGGACAGAAGGACAACTATTATTGAAGGAAGTGCACATGTGTTAAAACAGAATGTTGTTCTGTTTACAGATGTCAAAGAGGATGTCTGAGATGGTGCACAGGTGTTGATGTTGAAGTAGATGTCAGAATGACATTCTGGCTGGTACAGGTGTTGTGGTTACAATAGCTGTGATGTTCATGGAAGATGTTTGTTGTGTGCACAGATTTAGGGGGAGAAGGAGTACCCTTGTGCATTTGTGTGTCTTACTAGTTGCATCCATAACTAGTAATTCTGTTTTTGTTGCACAGATTTAGGGGGAGGAGAAGTACCCTTGTGCATGTGTGTATTACTAGTAACTATAAGCTAGTAATTATGTTGCTTCTGCTGCTGTTTAAACTACTGTTATGTTGTTTAACTGCTGATAGTTTACCTTGTGAACAAAAAGGACAGGTATATGTTTTAGCCAAAATTTGCCAAAGGGGGAGTTTGTTGATTCTTAGTGTTGGCATCAATTTTGGTAAAACAAAGAGTGTTCACAAGATGTTTTGTGTGATGTCTTAACATAAGATATCCTATGTACCTGCTGAAGTTCAAGAACATGTTCATGCAGGATTGTTTCAGAATGTCATACACAAGGTCATGGCATTCTAATATATGTTGTACCTGCTGGAGCTTAAATGAAAGACATCTTCATGCAGGATTGTTTCAAGATGTCATACACAAGGTCATGACATCTGATATGGTTGTACCTGCTGGAAGTTATAAAAGGAATTATGGAATTATGCAGGATTTTTCCAGGATGTCAGACCCGATGTCATGACATCCTGTACACAGAACATTCAGTGTGAATGTCTGGTGTTTTGTGATTGCACAATTAATGGAAATCTATGTATGATTGAAGATCTTATTAGCTGGCGCATTCAATCATGGATTACAACCTGTTTTACTTATTTTCCAAGGAGATCTAACCAGCTGTTATAAAAAGATTTGATTGGGAAATAGATTTAGGGTTTTCAAGAGGTCCAAGCCTAGCTGAATGCTTCTATAAAAAGGGACTTAGAAAACCTGTTTTAAAACACAACCAATACTGAGCGAAATATAGTGAGAGAGCTTGGGTTTGTATCTGTTTAGTCGTAAGACTTGTAAGCCATTCAAGTCATCTTTTGATGATTGAATTGGACTGATTTGTGGTTGTAATTTGTCACTCTAAAGCTGTTAAGCAAGAGCGTTTGTCTACTTGATCAAAGCTATGAAGCAAGATCAAGTGTGTGTCTTCTTGATCAAAGTTGTGAAGCAAGATCAAGAGTGTGTCTTCTTGATTGAAACTGTGAAGTAAAATCAAGAGTGTGTTATTGAAAAGTGTTTTCTTTTCTCAAGGGATTGTTGTTTAAGATCACATGTGTGATTGTAGGGAAGTGAGTGGGTTCTCATATCTAAGAGTGCTTAGGTAGAAATTGCACGAGTAGAGATTAGGTGAGAAAGACTGTAACTTGTTGAAGTGTACGGAGAGTCTTTGAACTGATTCTATTTTAGTGAATTTCCTTCCTGGCTTGGTAGCCCCCAGACGTAGGTGAGTTGCACCGAACTGGGTTAACAATTGCTTGTGTCTTTTGCTTTACCTTCCTATATCTTTCTTCTGTTAAGTGTAATTCAGATATTAGTGTCGTGACATTACATTCGACATCTCATATCTGATACCAGAATTTCAACAATGAATAAGAGATAATTTTCCAAAACACGAGAGGGTTTACAAGGGAAAAGAGCTCAAGGGGTTTCATAAGCATGAAAGGTGTTAAAAGGAAAATAATGAAAAAGAGAAGGGCTTAAGAACAAGAGGACTGATAAGACTCATAATTAATGAATAGGGTTTGCAAATGCACAAGAGGATTGTGTAGCGGTAAATTCATGACCATCAAGCTATTGATAAACTTAACATCAATAAAACCAGAGTCGCCATTGCGCTTTTATTATTTCCAAAGGAAAAGGAAAAAGTATGAAAAAACCCCAAAGATAAGAAGTTTTCAAATCAAAACTAATAAAATGCCAGAGATTACAGGTAAGGGGGTTGGTTACATAGAGGGAAGGTGTTAGCACCCAAAGTGTCCTAGGTACTCCTAGGGAGCCCTTTTTTGTGTGCATATGTTTTTTGGTATAAATGATGTTTGATAAAATATAGAGTGTGGGGATGAGAAAAGAATTCATTAATTATCTTTCTGTTTTTGACAAGACCTTCGGTCTTATGCCTACGTACCAACATAAAAATGAGAGATAAAAAACCCGTAGTTCATGGTAAATATTTCAAAGAAGTTGGTGAATTAATTTTAACAAAAGTTTAACTAGAAAAAGGCACAAAAAGGCCAAACATTTGAATGAGGTTGTTAGTTCTTTTTGTCTTTTGAAATTTAGGTCAATATGGTTCAGTTCATTTACAAATTTGATTTAAGAAAAAGTTTTTAAAAAATCAATGGCATGAGGTCAAAGTGTCTAATCATTAAAACATGTGTAAGTTGGAAAACACATGCAAAGATTTTTTTTGAAAAGAGTTAGAAGTTTTGAAATTTAAGAAGTGAGAGGAGATGAAGAGACTATCCCAAGAAAAAATTTAAAAGTTAAGAGTTGAAAAGATCTGACCAATGGGATGCAACTCAACAGAGAAGAATGTCATATAGAAACACATTTTCCTTTGGACTTTGATCAAGAAATAAACAATAAGTAATGAGAAATATCCAGACATCATAAAGATCAAGGCATCAAATAAAGATATACATATCCAAGTAAGCATTCCAATAGCTAGCAGTCTTTAGTGTCTTCCAATGTATCAGATGAAATATTCCTTGATCAACTCAGAACAAAACATCAGACATAGACAATAACCAAAATAACAATTAAGCACCAAGACAAAGTAACAAATGAATTAATGAGATCAAAGGTCTTGCATAAGATGAAAGTCACTGTCAAAGATAGCTCAGTCTCAGATGTTGGCATTGGCCAACTCCTTTAGCATAGGGAATGCTGCCTAATTCTAAGTCCAAAGCTCAAATCAAGTCCCAATAGTCCACCAAATGTTTTTTAGGGTTTTTGTTGTTATTAGGTGTTTTAGGGTCCTAAGACCACAAAATCAAAACACACAAACAAATATATACAATCACAAGATATGGCTCAAGTGAGCAAAGTAAAAAAGGACTTAAACATAAACAAGTTGTATGAAATATAAATGGAAATAAATGATAAATGACTGAAATTTAAATTACGTAAAGTAAATGACTTGAAAGTAAAAGCATAATGAATAAGAGTTGGTCAATGGTTAGTCAAATGTTAGTGTTCAGTTTTAATTGATTAAGTCATTCTTTAGAGTACACTCAACCATTCATTCACAAGTATGAACCCTTGAACCAAGACATCTTCCACGAGAAGGGCTCCAACTTGGATAATTCGACAAGTATGCCACTAGCTCTCATGAAATAAAAAAAGTTCAATTCTCCATACAATTCCATGAAGAATGGGAGACTTACATTCTCACTTACTAGAATGTTATGCCTTCTTGATCAAATTTAGCTCTATGTTAAGTAATTGTAATTGGACTTATGTAGAAGTCACAACTATCTGAGGCCGGGCAATAAAAATATAGGTGTTAATGCATGTTAGAGACTTGGTACAAAGAACCAAACTCCTAAAACATACCACACACTAAAAGAAAATGAGAGGGACATATCTCAATCAGACTTGTATTGATTCATCTGACACAAGGTCATTATGAATCAATTAGCATTTAGACATTAGAGATTTCATTGGTCAAATAATGGAATGAGGAAGAATAGGGATGAAGATGAACAGGGAGGGGGAAAATAGAAATACAAATTGATCATGAGAGGAATTTCATCTGATCAATACCATCCATTCATTTTGGGAGATAAAATGTACATTTCATCAATCCCCTAAATCCAATGGTTTTGATCAAACAAAAGTCAAATCAACCATGACTAAAGGACCTTAGATAAAAAATTTCACAATTTTTAGAAAGTCAGAAGTATTTTAAAACAATTAAAAATATGCACAAAAACATTTAATTCATGAAAATACCAATCCAAAAACTAATTTTAATTCAAAATATGGAAGAGGAAAATTTTTAAAGATTTTTGGTGAAAGTCCCATATTTTTTGGATTAAAATGAAATTTCTATGAATTAAACAAAATAAGTGGACTAAATGAAAATTCAGAAAATACAAAAAAATAAGGGCCATCAGATCTCCCTCATTAATTGAGGCGACAAATATGATAGTCAAGTGTGCGCTTCACATCATGCACCTCGGTCAACGCGTCATAGGGATGGTAATCATAAGGAGCGATCAAGATTAAAACATTTCAAATGAATCAGAAGGTTAGGAGAGTGCCAACGCACCACCGAAGCCCTATCTCCGATCTTCTTCTCCGGTGGACCTCACCTGACTGGTCCACCACCAACCTTCACCAAAATAAAAAGTGTGGACATGATTTTAAAGGAAAAATGCTCAGGAGCTCGAATCTGACCTCCATTTCATACAATTCCAAGTATATTGAAAGATACATGGATTTGAAATTTGAGGTTCATGATTTGAGTTGCTTCGATTTGATCTTAAAGCAACTCAATCTTGTTGCCTACATTGGTAGGAATTCAGACAACCAATAATCAAGTAAAATAGTTAAGAAATGAGGGAGAATCAAAGAAGAGAATTTTGAGAAAAATCACCTTCGGGTAGCTTCAATTAAGCTTGATCTTGTTTCCAATTTTCCTTGCCTCGACTCTAGAAGCTTGCAGGAAGTGAAATGGATCAATGAGAGGCTTGGATTCTTGGAGTTTCAATCTCAAAATAGAAGGAGAATTGAAACTCGATTTCAAGTGAAATCTTCAAGTTTATCCTTTAATGGAGGCTAGGGATGCAAGGGTTCAAAGCTTGGGCAAAAGGGATCCTCATTCTGATCACAATGATCATGTATATATAGCATAATAAGTTGCTTTTCACACACTTTGGAATTTTCCCAATTTTAGCAACTTTGGTGCATGGATGCATGGGTAATAATTTGGGCCCAATTCATGATGTGATCTCACTCCAATTTGTGCACAATGAATCTTGAAACAATAACATGTAAGCATGCAAAATGAAATGGTCAATTGAATTCAAATCTTGCCAAAACAAACATATGAAAGGAACCATGTGCAATTCCCTCAAATCTTGTCTAAATTAAGTGATCTTGGACTTTTTAGAAAGGTGAAATCAAGGGGAACAACTTTGATGTTAAACACTTTTCCATTTGAAGCTTGTATTATGATTAATTTTGAGGTGTAAGTTTGAGAAATCAAACACAATTGAAATTTTTTGAAGCTACCAAGTCAAATGATCACTTCTTCCACCTTGAATAACTTTTTCTATGAGCTTCAAATGGAAATGGTTTCTTCACCAAAGTTGTATCTCTTTCATCTCTCTTTAATTTGGTAACAAATTTAACCTCATTTGGATTTGGCATGAGGGATTTATTCATTTTAGAAGTTGAGGAAAATTGTTGTTTCAATGGTAATGGCCCAAAATGACCTATAATGTTTCCTCTTGGAACATGCCCTTGCAAGTTGAATTTTACATTTCTCAAATAATAAATGTTGGAGAGGACATCTTGAAATTGATCATGAAACTTTGATGGTCTTTATATCATAAAAATTAAGCGAGTTATGGTCCTTGGAAGTTGACCTCCTAACTAGGACATAAACAAAATGACTTATAATCTTTCACCTTAAACAATGACATTCCAAGGAAAACTAGATCTTGATGTAAACATTAAAGTTGTTTGAAATGTCATAAAGAGTAATGTTTATCTTGGAATCATTTTCATATGACAAAAAGTGTAGGAGATAGGGTCTAGGGAATTCCAGTTTTGACCAATTGACTTTCTTTGGTCAACCTCTTTGAACCAACTTGCAAACTTGGAGTTATCTTGATATTTGGGACTCATGGAGGATAGTATATGCATAATAAGATGTTAAATGAAGTATCCCTTGATATATTGGACGAATTGTTGAAGAAACTTGCTGAGGAAGTCACACAAGATACCCATATGAATTAAGGTTTTCAAGGCAAACAAGCTTCAAACTCTTGATGATTTCTTGATCCAAATGATAAATAAAGAACACGGGGATCCATATATGACATTAAGAACCATTATGAACCATATCTTGATTGATCTCCTTGCACTGAGGGTCTCAAGCCCTATTTGTGAGCTTGATAGGGCACATGTGGATGCACGCACTACCTGTAGCGGAGTATTCGTTACCATTAGAGATATTGACTAAATCCAAGGTAAATCATACAAGTCGAGTCGCCACCACACTTCTATTTATCCAAAGGAATGGTTAGAAAGCGAACAAAAACCTAAAAGTTTTATCGAATCAAAAACTAGTAAAAGAGAGTCAGAGATCTGGGTAAGGGGGTTGGTTATGCAATGGGAAGGTGTTAGGCATCCAAAACATCCTAGGTACTCCTAGGGAGCCCTTTTCACATTTGTTGTAAGGTTTTTATTTTGTAAAAAATTTGTTTGTGCAAACATGATTGAAGAGATGAGAAGAGAATATACAAGTTATTTACATTTTTTATGTTTGGATGGATAAACCCATTGCCTACGTACCATCTTAAAAAAGATTAGGATCAAAACCTCGTAGTTCGGGGTAAAAATCTCAAAATGAGTTGGTGAATTAATTGGTCCAAAAGCCTTAAGGTCTTTTGTTATCCAAGGGAGAAAACTCAACTTAAAACCAACAAATCCACCATGTGAGGATAGCTTTAACATGCTAGTGAGGGGTTAACCCTTTAATAAGCATGGAAGACTCATTGTCCATCACTAAGGATATAGGTGAATATTACATCTACCTCAAGGATAACTCAAACCTAATAGCTAAAGGTTATGGAAAATTTTGATTAAGAAAGTGGCCATTGAAACCATAAAAAGACATTTGAATGGGTTATATTTACCATTGAAAAGTATATGCAAAATATGGTCAAAGTTGATTTAGAGATTCAGTTCAAAATAAGTATTAATAAAAGAAAGTTTGGAAATCAAAAGCATAAGGCTTAGGTTTCTAATGTTGAAAACAAGTGTTAGATGTTTGCACAAAAGTTTTGGCTTGGGTTAGAGTGGAGGGAAGAAGAAGAATGGCTAGAGTCCTAAACATGCAAAGAGGTAAGGGACAAGAAGAAAAACCACAAATGGAGTTCCTCTCTTGAGATCATATTGATGATCCAAGTAGCTACCATCCTTCGGAATAAGCAAATCACACAAAGCATAAACTCAAGCAATCAATCAAATGAACTCTTGGAAAGGCTCCTCAATGTATTTTGGATCTCTCTCTCTTAGGAGCTCATGGTAATGGTTACTCAATTTGGCTCAAGTTGGAATCCCTAGCACAAAGGAACACACACATCAAAAAGTTCTATAATACAATCAAAGAATAGACAAGAGGGAGTTTAGAATATGGTCCTTTCAATGTTCATCTTCAAGCTTTAAGCATTCTACAGGCACGAGGCCTAGTTGCTCTTTGACATTTAAGCATTCTAAAGGCATGAGGCCTAGTTGCTCTTCAAACTCCATTAGCTTGGGTAAAGTCCTAAGATCTAAGTCCATTTTGTCCAATTCTTTGCATTTGGTTCACAACAAACAGACAAACACAAGCACAAAAGATATATATACAATTATATGCTCAAGTGATCAAAAGGCAAATGGCATTAGCATAAACATGTGCTCAAGTGAGAAAAGGAAAAAGCAAATGGATAATATGTACAAGAATAATAAATTGCATAAATGTAAAGTGCAAAAAGTAAATGTTAATGGTTAATGGTTAATGTTAGTAGTTAGTGTGCCCTAAGGTAAATTTAGCGCTATGTTAAGCAATCGTAATTGGACTTATGTAGAAGTCACAACTATCTGAGGCCGGTCAATAATAATGTAGGCAATAACACAAGTTAGAAGTCTTGATTAGTGAACCAAGTTCCAACAACTTGCCATGCCAAAAAGAAGAAGAGAACTGATCTTTTATTGGTTTAAGTCCTTTGCATGATTTAGGAAGCAACCTATCCTTAATGCAAAGCCATTCACTTGATCCTTTGATCAAGATGAATTAGATTTGAATCAAGGAAGATTAAACCTCCCTAATCAATGCTAACTTATCAACCTTCAACTCATTGATCAAAAAGAAGAAAGAAGAAGATGAAGATGAATAATGGATTATGAAATGGAAGGATTAAAATGCATAAGGTGAAATAAAATGTACCAATCCATGTGTGTTGACCAAATGACATTGAAAGTAAAAGTCAAACAATGAAAAACCAGAAATGGGATGAAGATTGGAGGTCAAACAATAAGCAAAATATTTTTGGCATTTTTAATATCAAAATAAACTTGAATTAAAAATAAAAGAAAGGTCAAACTTCAAAATCACTTCAAATAAACCTTGAAAGGTCCAAGTGATTTATCCCAAGTTCAACAAGGTCAAACAAAGTTTGACAAAAAAATTTAGCATTTTTAAAAGTCAGAAACTATTTTTAGCCAATTAAAAATGAATAAAAATAACCTAATTGAACTAAAATCTCAAATCAATTAAAAAATTGATGAGAATATTTTTCATAGATCCATCATCATTGAAATAGGTTAGGAAAATATTTTTGTATTTTTTGAATATCAAAAACTATTTAAAATGAATTAAAAATAACCAGAAAAGAGAAAATTCACAAAAAATATCAAATGACAAAATAAAAAATATTAAAAATCATTTTTAGAAACTAGAATTTATTTGGAGAAGAATGCAATTGGTCCCATGTTTTTTGGATTTTAAATGAAGAAGATATGAATTTTTGAAAATAAGGGGAATAAAAGAAATAAAATCAGAAAATAAGAAAATCAAAAAAACCAGGAGCGTCTGATCAAGCCTCATTAATTGACGTGGCTGATCAAACGCTCCAGAAGCGCGCTTTCACCATAGGCAAGAGTCAAACGCGTCACACCTGACATTATTAAAAGTCATAACATTGGAAGGCCATGATTCAATCTGGAAATCATCATCAACGACCTAGATTCAAACTGGAAAGGTGGACGGTGGTGTACACCACCGTCTTCTCCGGCGAACTCCGGCGAGGTCTTGAAATTGCAGGTAATGAAAACTTAACCAAATGAAGCGATCCTCATATCATTGGAAAGCTGGGATGATGTACATCATCCCTGTACCATTGGTTTCTCCTCTAGATCCTCATAGAGAGAGAAAATCATGGTGTTCATACTGAACTTCATGGATTTCAACAATTGAGCACTCAAAACAATTGCCTCTATGAAGAGGACTTCAGCCAACACAATATCCAAACAAATAGATCAAGAAGTAGTGAGTTTCGAAGAAAAAACCAGTTGGAGAGAACCTTTGAATTATGGAGATCTGAGCTTGCTCCCTTGCTTCCTTTGGCCAAACAGAAGTTCTATAGGCTGTAGGATGAAGGTCTAGGAACTTTAGATCCAAAGATTCAACCAGATTTAGTTGAATTTTAGATCTGAAAAATTTGAAGGAAAGTGAAATAGTTCCTTTGGTAATGGTTATGGATTCAGTTGTCCAGCATCTCAGGCGCCATTAAGTTGAATTTCAAGTGAAGCAAGCAAGTGTATTTATAGTGGAAGTTGATGCAAGGAGGTGAAAAATTCGTGTGCATGGCAAGAGGATATTCATTGCATGGGCTTGCATGATCATGTAGAAGGCCCAAACTCAATGCCAAATGCAATCTGAAGTATAATTGAGCTGAAATGGACGTGTAGTTGGCAATGCATAGGCTTGTGTAATGCGTTCTAACATGTTATGCACAATTATGCCTAGAACTTCTCCTCTTCGAAAATGCCATTTGCCAAATCCAAACATGAGCATGTGAGTAATGGTTGGAAAGGTCTTGATGTAAGGAACAAATGTTATGTTGGGCAAAAATCCATTTGAAGTGTGGAAATTAGTGAATTTTGAGTTTAAAGTGTAAGGTGCAAAACATGCAAAGGCGAGGTTTCCAAATTTGGCCAATGTTCAAGCCCCTCTGTTTTGATGATGCAAACCTCCAATGAAAAAACCTCCAACATAAAAGCTGTAGATCTTTTCAATACAATCGAAATGGACTTAAATTTTGCATCATTTGGATTTTTGATGAAAGCGTTATGGGCACTTGAAGTTGGACTTTTTTGCCTTTCAATGCATTTGGTCCAAAGTGACCTATAATGTTTTGCATTATCACATGTATTTCCTTTGAGATTTTGAAATTTTGTTCAACATAACATTTTAATTAGACATCTTAAGCTTTCCAATTCATTTTATCCCACCTCAAAATCATAAAAAATGAATGAGTTATGTTCTTGGGAAGTTGACCCAAAATTAGGGTTTCAGTCAAAATGACCTATAATGTATTGGAATGGATGATGACATTCCAAGCTTCAAATCAATTTTTGATGAACATGAAAGTTGTTCATGTTGTCCTTAATAACATTTGTTCTTTTGGGATCATCTCAATTTGACCAACACATAAAACGTTAGGTCTCAGTGCATTTCAAAATAGTCAGATGAATTGACTGATCAACTTCTCAAGTCCATGACTCATATCTTGATGAATTGATGATTGAGGACACTCAAATAAGTTCAAATATGCATGAAATGATGAATTAAAGAACTTCCCTTGATTGTATTTGATCATGGGCTGAGGTTGCTCAGGAGCAAGGCATTGTGGTACACAGATGAATTAGGGTTTCTTTGGGAAACAAACCTCAAACTCTTTGACTGGCTTTGATCAAAAATGATGAATTGAGATGATAGGGAGGCATATTTGATGGATGAGAGCTTTGGTAACCATTACCATGCTTGCTTTCCTCTTCTCTTGGCCATATCTTTGCACCAATGATTCTCCTTGAAGCTTTTGACCTTGTGATTGCTCAAGCTATAAACAAAAGATGTTAGTGACATATTTTTGTGCTTTTGGTTAGTAAACAAAATAATAAAAGCAATAATATACAATTCAAGCATGCTTGGTGATCTCAAACCACTCACAAGAGGTCCCATGTAACACCCTTCTAAAATACCCCAATTTATTATAATTAAAATAACAATATATTCATCAGAGTAATTATGCCCCGAAGGGTGTCACACAATCATTTAACAAAATTATCAAGCATCCTGTCATGCTCATTTATTTAAATCAAAATAAGGTTCTTTTGCATAATTCGCAGCGGAATAATTCAACATCAATGTAGGACATGTAACACAATACATGTAAATCATTCAACAACCAATATCAATTTAATTAAAACATCCCCTCCCGATGTTACATCTATCAGAGCATGACCCATAAGAACTACTCTAGACTCCAAGCATTAGCTTCTACTCAACTCAACTCATTTCTCGTTACCTGAAAAATAGGCGTAAGGGTGAGTTCCTCAATCAATATAATAAGCATTATAGAACAACATGTAATGCCAAGTAATTAACACATTAATTCACCCTAATTAGACTACGCATTCAGCAACAGTAATATCCATTCAAACATCATACTCAACAGTACAATCTCCATCATATTCAATCATTAACAACACAACACACAACACACATATGATACTGGAATACATCCATTCATATCATATGCCATACATTCATTATGCAATGAGACTCTATGCATGCGGTACCGACTATTTGTGAACATATAGTTCAACCTCACCGTCCAAATCCAGGCACGGCTACCAAGCTCACTAGTCCCACTCATTTGAGACATAGTGACTCACTCACTAATTCCTCACCATGGGAATTAGCTACCACCCCAAATGGGCCATGAAATGCACGCTAATCACCTAGCATGCAAACATCAAGAACAACAATCAAATGATATACTCACTAATTCCTCACCATGGGAATTAGCTACCACCCCAAATGGGCCACAACATGCATGCTAATCACCTAGCAATGCAACATCAACAAAAATCAAGAATAGACACATGCTCACACTCTAAGCCATAATACAGTCTATTCACACATGTATACATTCACATCATCACGTATACCCTCACACATTATCAACATAATTAATCACAAAAGCATATCATATCATGCCACATAATCAACCACAGTATTAGCCCGCTCTACTAATACCTATACCACTCAAAATAACGGGAAATGATCCCTACAACATCATATCTCAGCTAAGTACATCACTCAGCCTAAACAACCAAAAACTGCACAACAACAGTTCAGGAAAATCCCAACTCTGCCCATACGCGTACTGTCCATGCCATACGCGTATTGCCCAAACCTGGCCAACTCCATACGCGTAATGCCTACTCTCTTACGCGTATTGCGCATTTCCTCGCCCAACTCATACGCGTACCACCTATCCCATACGCGTACGCTACGCGTAACAATCTCCCCTTACGCGTACCAACAGAGACCAATTTACGTTCAAATTATCATCTTTTTCTCCCATACGCGTAAGGCTTCCTCCATACGCGTATCAGCCAGCTCATACGCGTATTGCCTAGTGCCATACGCGTATGACCAGAAACCAGAACTCTCAGATCTGCTATGGCTTTCTCTGTTACGAAACCTATCCGATCCAACCTCCCACAGTCCAAATTACACAAAATAATCGTCCATATATCTACACGAATCATATCCTATTCATCTTCACCAATCCTAACATTATCTCTTCTAATCCCTACGAATTCTTTTCAATTATCATCCAAATTTTCGTTCATCTCCAAAGTTCACAATTCAACATATATCATCCAATCAGAAGCAAAACAATGGTCTATTACTACCCAGTACATATCATCCCATAATACCCGTTAATCGATGATAAACCCCCCTTACCTGAGTTAATCCGGCAGCTTCCGAGCTCCAAGCTTCTCCTTCCTTCAACTTTCGTTCTCTGGTTCTCTTTTTGCCCTTTCTGCCTCTTTTCCCCTTTCACGTGAAAACCTTTTTCCAAAAATTGGGACTTTTTATTATTCCAACTTATATACTCCAATAATATTATTCCACTAAATAATTATCCCAATAATTATTATTCCAAAATAATAATAATAATAATTCAAATATTCTAATTAAATTAATAAACATATTATTAATTTAATTTAAATAAATACATATTATTATCGGGGTGTTACAACTCTCCCCCACTAAAAGAGTTTTCGTCCTCGAAAACATACCTCAAGCGAACAACTCAGGATAAGACTCCTTCATCTGACTCTCAAGTTCCCAAGTCACATTGCCACCTGCTGGTCCTCCCCAAGCTACCTTCACCAAGGCGATCTCTTTACCCCGCAACTGCTTCAACTCTCGATCCTCGATCCTCATAGGTGATGTCTCAACAGTCAGGTTATCTCTCACCTGTACATCATCTACTTGGACCACATGTGACGGATCATGAATGTACCTCCTCAACTGAGACACATGAAAAACCTCATGCAAATTCGCAAGCGACGGCGGTAAAGCGATACGATAGGCTACCTCTCCTATCCTCTCCAAAATCTGATAAGGACCAATAAATCGAGGTGTCAACTTCTTCGACTTCAAAGCTCGACCAACACCAGTTATCGGAGTAACACGAAGAAACACATGGTCTCCCTCTTGAAACTCAAGTGACTTCCTTCTCTTGTCATGATAACTTTTCTGACGACTCTGAGCAATTCTCATCTTCTCCTGAATCATCTTAATCTTTTCCGTAGTTTGTTGAACAATCTCCGGTCCAACTACAGCACTCTCACCGGACTCATACCAACATAACGGTGTCCGACATCTCCTACCATACAAAGCTTCAAACGGTGCCATGCCAATACTCGAATGAAAACTATTGTTGTAGGTAAACTCAATCAAAGGCAAATAACAATCCCAAGCACCTCTCTTCTCCAAAACACAAGCTCTCAAAAGATCCTCTAATGACTGAATCGTCCTCTCAGTCTGACCATCAGTCTGCGGATGATATGCAGAACTCAATCTCAGCTTAGTTCCCAAAGCCCTCTGCAAACCTTCCCAGAACTTTGATGTAAATCTAGGATCTCTGTCCGAAACAATACTCGATGGAATACCATGCAAACTTACAATCTTCTCAATATACAACTCGGCTAGCCTCTCTAACGGATAATCCATTCTGATCGGAATGAAATGAGCCGACTTTGTCAATCTGTCAACAATCACCCAAATAGCCTCAAAATTCTTACTTGTCCTCGGCAAACCAGAAACAAAATCCATACTGATACTATCCCACTTCCACTCTGGAATAGCCAACGGTTGCATTAGCCCAGACGGCTTCTGATGCTCAATCTTTGACTTCTGACAAGTCAAACAGGAATAAACAAAACTCGCAATTTCTCTCTTCATTCCCGGCCACCAAAATAGCTTTTTCAAATCATGGTACATCTTCGTAGCTCCAGGATGAATACTCAGGCCACTACGGTGTCCTTCTTCAAGAATGCTCTTCTTAAGCTCAGTAACATCCGGAATACACACCCGATTACCAAATCTCAAAACACCATTCTCATCAACTCTGAATTCACCACCTTGACCTTGATTCACTAAAGTCAACTTATCAACCAAAAACATATCGGATTTCTGACCCTCTCTGATCTCATCCAGAATATTACTCGTTAACTTCAACATTCCCAATTTAACACTATTGTGAGTACTTTCACACACCAAACTCAAATCTCTAAACTGCTCAATTAAATCCAATTCTTTAACCATTAACATAGACATATGCAATGATTTCCTACTCAATGCGTCAGCCACTACATTTGCTTTACCCGGATGGTAATTCAAACCAAAATCATAATCCTTCAGAAATTCTAACCATCTCCTCTGTCTCATATTTAGCTCTTTCTGATCAAACAAATACTTCAAACTTTTATGATCACTGAAAACCTCAAATCTTGACCCATACAGATAATGCCTCCACAACTTCAGAACAAATACCACAGCTGCCAACTCTAAATCATGTGTCGGATAGTTCCTCTCATGAACCCTTAGCTGTCTCGAAGCATAAGCTATAACCTGCTTATTCTGCATCAACACACCACCTAAACCCAACAATGAAGCATCACAATAAACCTCAAATAATTCCGACGAACTCGGTAATATCAGAATAGGAGCAGTAGTCAACCTTTTCTTTAACTCTTGGAAACCTTCTTCACATTTTGAATTCCAAACAAACGCTTGCCCCTTTCTAGTCAACATTGTCAACGGTAACGCCAACTTGGAAAATCCCTCAATGAATTTTCTATAATAACCTGCAAGTCCAAGAAAACTCCTTATCTCAGAAACTGACTTCGGAGCTTCCCACCTAGATACCGCTTCTATCTTAGAAGGATCAACAGCAACACCACCTCTTGAAATCACATGACCAAGAAAACTCACCTCTTCTAACCAAAATTCACATTTAGAGAGTTTAGCAAATAGCTTCTTTTCTCGGAGAACTTCTAAAACCACTCTCAAATGCTCAGCATGCTCTTCTTCAGATTTCGAATACACCAAAATGTCATCGATAAACACCACAACAAACTTGTCTAGGTACGGATGGAAAATCCTATTCATATACTCCATGAATACTCCAGGCGCATTAGTCACACCAAAAGGCATTACAGAATACTCATAATGTCCATACCTTGTTCTGAAAGCAGTCTTCTGAATATCTTCAGTTTTCACACGTATCTGATGATACCCAGATCTCAAATCTATTTTGCTGAACACACTTGCACCAACCAACTGATCCATCAAATCATCAATCCTCGGTAAAGGATACCGATTCTTGATCGTCACTTTATTCAGTTGCCTGTAGTCCACACACAACCTCATAGTACCTTCTTTCTTCTTAACCAACAACACTGGTGCACCCCACGGTGACACACTCGGACGAATAAATTTCTTATCCAACAAATCTTCCAACTGACTCTTCAATTCAGCTAGCTCAACAGCAGACATACGATAAGGAGCCATCGATATCGGTCTAGTACCAGATACCAAATCAATCGAGAACTCAACTTCACGCTCTGGCGGCAATTCGTTCACTTCTTCCGGAAACACATCAGGAAAATCACACACCACAGCTAGATCGCCAATCACCAGTTTATCTTTAGCTTCCAAAGTCGCTAACAGCATAAACAGCTCCGCTCCATCTGCTACTTCCTCATTCACCTGCCTTGCCGATAGAAACAAACTCTTTCCTTCCTCAATCTCAGGGAATATCACTGTCTTATCAAAACAGTTGATAGAAACTCGGTTAAACACCAACCAGTTCATACCCAGAATAACATCAACCTGCACTAGTGGAAGACACACAAGGTCTATCCCAAAGTCTCTACCGAAAATACTCAAGGGACAACTTAGACAAACTGAAGTAGTAGTTACTGAACCCTTCGCAGGAGTATCAATCACCATACTTCCAAACATCTTAGATATCTCTAACTTAAGCTTCACAGCACAATCCAACGATATAAAAGAATGAGTAGCACCGGTGTCAATAATAGCTACAAGAGGAAAGCCATTAATATAACACGTACCTCGGATCAAACGATCATCTGCAGAAGTCTCAGAACCTGATAAAGCAAAAACCTTGCCTCCTGACTGATTCTCTTTCTTCGGCTTAGGACACTGTGGACTGATATGACCCAACTCTCCACAGTTGAAACAAGTCACAGTCTTCAACCGACAATCTGCAGCTAAATGACCACCTTTTCCACACTTGAAACATTTCTTCTCATTACTGGTACACTCATGGATACGATGTCCAGCCTGACCACATCTGTAACACTTAACAGGAGCACTAGAATCTCCTCCACTAGGCCTCTTCATCCCACTCTGCCTCTGGAAACCTTTGCCAGCTGCATACGGTTTTCCACGATCCATCTGATTCTTGCCTCTCCTATCAACTCTCTGCTGATAGCTCTCAGCTCTTGCCTTGGAATCCTGTTCGAAAATCCTGCAACAGTCAACCAAATCAGAAAACACTCTAATCCTCTGATATCCAATCGCCTGCTTGATCTCGGGACGCAACCCGTTCTCAAACTTCACACACTTGGAAAATTCCCCAGCAGCCCCAGCATAGGGAGTATAATACTTAGACAACTCTGTGAACTTAGCAGCATACTCCGTAACAGACCGGTTACCCTGCTTCAATTCCAAGAACTCTATCTCTTTCTTTCCTCTGACATCTTCGGGAAAATACTTCCTCAGAAATCTCTCTCTGAACACAGCCCAAGAAATCTCAGCATCTCCAGCAGTTTCCAACTCAGTGCGGGTAGCAACCCACCAATCATCAGCTTCCTCTGACAGCATATGTGTACCGAACCTGACCTTCTGGTTATCAGCACACTCAGTTACTCTGAAGATCCTCTCGATCTCCTTCAGCCACTTCTGAGCACCATCTGGATCGTATGCTCCCTTGAACATTGGAGGATTGTTCTTCTGGAACTCACTCAGTTGACGAGTAGCTCCCATTCCCACAACATTCGGATTTCCTCCAAGTACCCCAGCTAGCATACCCAGAGCCTCAGCAATTGCAGCATCATCTCTACCTCTTCCAGCCATCTCTATTCTGAAAACCCAAACAAGCTAAACAAATAAGTACTGATAGGGTTACACAACACCTATCCCGTACAGGGGAAACAGAATAACTACGACTCGACACGACCGACTATGCTCTGATACCACTAATGTAACACCCTTCTAAAATACCCCAATTTATTATAATTAAAATAACAATATATTCATCAGAGTAATTATGCCCCGAAGGGTGTCACACAATCATTTAACAAAATTATCAAGCATCCTGTCATGCTCATTTATTTAAATCAAAATAAGGTTCTTTTGCATAATTCGCAGCGGAATAATTCAACATCAATGTAGGACATGTAACACAATACATGTAAATCATTCAACAACCAATATCAATTTAATTAAAACATCCCCTCCCGATGTTACATCTATCAGAGCATGACCCATAAGAACTACTCTAGACTCCAAGCATTAGCTTCTACTCAACTCAACTCATTTCTCGTTACCTGAAAAATAGGCGTAAGGGTGAGTTCCTCAATCAATATAATAAGCATTATAGAACAACATGTAATGCCAAGTAATTAACACATTAATTCACCCTAATTAGACTATGCATTCAGCAACAGTAATATCCATTCAAACATCATACTCAACAGTACAATCTCCATCATATTCAATCATTAACAACACAACACACAACACACATATGATACTGGAATACATCCATTCATATCATATGCCATACATTCATTATGCAATGAGACTCTATGCATGCGGTACCGACTATTTGTGAACATATAGTTCAACCTCACCGTCCAAATCCAGGCACGGCTACCAAGCTCACTAGTCCCACTCATTTGAGACATAGTGACTCACTCACTAATTCCTCACCATGGGAATTAGCTACCACCCCAAATGGGCCATGAAATGCACGCTAATCACCTAGCATGCAAACATCAACAACAACAATCAAATGATATACTCACTAATTCCTCACCATGGGAATTAGCTACCACCCCAAATGGGCCACAACATGCATGCTAATCACCTAGCAATGCAACATCAACAAAAATCAAGAATAGACACATGCTCACACTCTAAGCCATAATACAGTCTATTCACACATGTATACATTCACATCATCACGTATACCCTCACACATTATCAACATAATTAATCACAAAAGCATATCATATCATGCCACATAATCAACCACAGTATTAGCCCGCTCTACTAATACCTATACCACTCAAAATAACGGGAAATGATCCCTACAACATCATATCTCAGCTAAGTACATCACTCAGCCTAAACAACCAAAAACTGCACAACAACAGTTCAGGAAAATCCCAACTCTGCCCATACGCGTACTGTCCATGCCATACGCGTATTGCCCAAACCTGGCCAACTCCATACGCGTAATGCCTACTCTCTTACGCGTATTGCGCATTTCCTCGCCCAACTCATACGCGTACCACCTATCCCATACGCGTACGCTACGCGTAACAATCTCCCCTTACGCGTACCAACAGAGACCAATTTACGTTCAAATTATCATCTTTTTCTCCCATACGCGTAAGGCTTCCTCCATACGCGTATCAGCCAGCTCATACGCGTATTGCCTAGTGCCATACGCGTATGACCAGAAACCAGAACTCTCAAATCTGCTATGGCTTTCTCTGTTACGAAACCTATCCGATCCAACCTCCCACAGTCCAAATTACACAAAATAATCGTCCATATATCTACACGAATCATATCCTATTCATCTTCACCAATCCTAACATTATCTCTTCTAATCCCTACGAATTCTTTTCAATTATCATCCAAATTTTCGTTCATCTCCAAAGTTCACAATTCAACATATATCATCCAATCAGAAGCAAAACAATGGTCTATTACTACCCAGTACATATCATCCCATAATACCCGTTAATCGATGATAAACCCCCCTTACCTGAGTTAATCCGGCAGCTTCCGAGCTCCAAGCTTCTCCTTCCTTCAACTTTCGTTCTCTGGTTCTCTTTTTGCCCTTTCTGCCTCTTTTCCCCTTTCACGTGAAAACCTTTTTCCAAAAATTGGGACTTTTTATTATTCCAACTTATATACTCCAATAATATTATTCCACTAAATAATTATCCCAATAATTATTATTCCAAAATAATAATAATAATAATTCAAATATTCTAATTAAATTAATAAACATATTATTAATTTAATTTAAATAAATACATATTATTATCGGGGTGTTACATCCCACCCAAAGGTAAAGGGAACCAAGATGCTTATGATCCTTGAGGCAATGCAAATGCAATGTTATGATGCCATGAGGGATCTTATGGTCAAAATTGGGGTCTTACACTACCTACAAAAGAATCAAAGCTATATATGGACATATTTTTGTATTTTGGTTAGTAAACAGAGAAAAATAAAGTATGATACAATCAAATGTGCTTGGTGATCTCTCCCAATACAAACCCAATGAATGAGGGGTAAGAAGGATGCCATGGTGTGATCCCACATCCAATGCAAATGATGAGATAGCATGAGGAATCTTAGGTTCAAAATTGGGGTCTTACAGCTGCCCCTATTTAAGGACATTCTAATTGAGGATGTGAAGCTTAAAATCTTTGTATCACCTCAGTGTAATGGACTTAAATAACAACATCAAGAAACAAATTTTGGTCCCTAAGAGACCTCATGATGCATATGATATGAATGTTAAAATAATCTTTATGGGGAATATATTGCAACAAAGGAAAAGAATCCGGAGAGACTGAAAGTCCAAAGAAGCATAATGCATTCCATAAGGAAAACTCACTGAGGAGACATAGACTCTAGGGGATAAAATTCTATGCATATGCCAGGCTACGACTTGAAAACTGCTGGAGACAAGAGGGATTTTCCATAAAAATAACTCAATGGAAAGACTAGGTCTGGGGATAAGGTTATCTGCAGGGGATGGCGACTTCACTAAGGAAATACGCGCTCAAACTCAACTGGGGAAGAACGAACTTCAACACAGGAGTAAAAGAGATGTATTATCTACTATCAGTTACTGGGTAAGAAGATAATATACTCTGATAGAGGGACATCCATTACCGGTTAGGGTAAACATATCAAGGATGACTCGTTGAGGAAAAATAGGCGCATTCATTATCGGTTACTGGGTAAGAATAACCTACTGTGGTGAAAAAAATCAAATAGGATTTTCAACTACCTGTTACTGGGTAGAAGACCAAAAAGAGAGTATCCGTCACTGGTTAAAGTGAACATATCAAGGATAAACTCAAAGGAAGAATATCCGTCATCGGTTAGGATGAACATATCAAGGATAGACCACCTGGGGAAAGAGGAAGAATATCCGTTACCTATTAGGGTAAACATATCAAGGATAAAATGCTGGGGAGAAATATGAATTACAACTACCAGTTATTGGGTAGAAGACCAAAGATAGAGAATACCCGTTATCAGTTAGGATGAACATATCAAGGATAGACTCAGTAGAGGAAATGGGATTTACGACTACCGGTTACTGGGCAGAAGACCACAAAAATTGAGAAAATCTGTCATTGGTTAGAGTGAACATGTCAAGGATTAACTTTGAGGGGAAAAGTAGGATTTATATCTACCATTTACTGGGCAGAAGATCATAAAGAGGAGAAAATCCGTCATCGGTTAAAGTGAACATATCAAGGATAGAATCTCTAGGGAATAAAAGTAGGGATTACAACTACCTTTTTACTGGGTAGAAGACCAAAAATAGAGAATATCTGTCCTCGGTTAGGATGAACATATTAAGGATACACTCACTGGGGAAACATGAAAATGAATCCGCTGGGGAAAATAAAGGAAGTATATTACATTTTATCGGGTATTGGGCAAAAGTAATATACTCAACATCAAGAAGAATATTGCCCGTTTCTGGGTAATAGACTCTTGGAGACCAAAAGATCCATATAGGTAAGAACTAGAAAGAAACGGTCAAACGAAGACTCAACCCAATGAGGATATAACTCAAGGGGAGTGGTTCCATCCAGGTATAGTAATGGGGAGAACACCAAAATAATAATCATCCACAAGGAAATAAGTCAATGGGGAATGAGACAGGATAAACTCTTTCTGCTTAAAGGGGCTGACACTCTACAAATGAAGGAGGACAGACACACCAAATCTTTATGGGGAAATAATATTACCAAAGAAGGGGATCAGAAGAAAAAATCAATGCGATAAAAATGTGTAATGAAATTTCTGATGTTGTGTTTTATGCATGAATATGCATGTGCATGATTATGATTATGCCGACAAAAATAGCACAAACGATACAAATAACGAATATTTGAATCATCACTACAAAACACTCAGCTAATCTCAACAAGATGGAAACACCAATTGGAAAGTATGCTAGGGATGAAAATAAATCATCTAGCTCTAAATAAATCAACTCTGGCTGGGGAAAGACATGGAGAACATGCTTCCAATCAATCATGGCAAACTCCCCGGGGGGAAGAGAGCACTGTTGAAGGATAATCAACCAAACATGCCTAGGATAGAGAAGGATATGCTGAGGATCCAAATAAGTCAACCCTGCGGGGAATTTTAAGTCAACACCATGTCAAATGGGAGACAACCTTGCAGGGTACGAAAACAAATACTGCTCAGAACCAAACACTGTTGGGAATGAGGGATCTTCTATCGATAGATGAACTCCACCAGGGAATACAAGAGATAAAACTCTGAATGGGGATTTGAGCAAATTGTTGGGGATGCTATGACTTGTTGGAACAAACAAAAGACCGTCATACTCCTCAATAATCATAAAATCCTTATTGGAAATTGCGAAATAAACCAATTCCAAGGCAAAGATAACCAGGATCAGACTCACATAGGGAAGAAGTTGTCGTGGTTATGTAACACAAAAAAAATGCAATTGGGGACCTGGAGACCAAAATAAAGGTTCCGAGATATTCAGGGTTCAATCATCAAGTCACAAACTAGGGGATGAAAAACATGAACACCTCAGCTGGGGAAGATGAAATTTGCAAAGGGGATTAATCATCATCTCTACCGGGGATAATAAGTTGCTTGGGGAGAAACTTCTTAACCAAGTTAGGAACGAACGACGAACTGTTGGGGAGGAAAAAGTCACCAAACCAATTGCTTGGGGGAGACCAACAATGCTTCACACTTCAAGACTTACTTGTTAAAGTGAATGTTTTTATTATTTTAAGAAAAATAATTATTCGTTAATTTATTTCAAAATAATTATCATAAAAATTACACTTTATTACAGAAATAAATAAGAATGGAAATAATTGGATAAAAACTCAACTTTATTTAATAGAATGGTAGTCCGCGAATGGTAGGACTCCACGGATCTTTACAAAGTTTGAGAAATGGTATTTTACATGGAAAAGGGTTACATTGAATACAATGATCACTACTCTCCCTACTAACTTTAAAATCCGTTATGCTCTTGTCTTTGGTTGAGAATGACGAATCAGAACCAAATGACTATTCAGAACTACTTCATAGACCAGGACCGACCGAATGCAGTTACTTGCCATAATCCCTAATTTTTGCCTAGATTTCCCCAAGGCGGGGTACTCAATCTACCGGGATAAATTTTCTGTTTTATGTCTGTAACTTTTGCTTGGATCGCCCTTTCGGGTTTTCAATCCACCGAGACGCTCATTTTTGCCTAAGCCGCCCTTTCGGGTTTTCAACTTAGCGAGCTTTTCTTTTATTATTTTAGGTGAAGTATTTCTTGACTGCATCGGCATTCACAGGACGCGTGAACTCTTTACCATCCATAGTTGTAAGAATTAAAGCACCTCCTGAAAAGGCTCTCTTAACAACATATGGGCCTTCATAATTAGGAGTCCATTTTCCCCTAGAATTAGGTTTGAAAGATAAAATCTTCTTGACACGAGGCTTATCCTTCTTATCAAAATCTTTCTTCATTCTTTGCTGATATAACTGACCATGTCACCTCTTCTGAACACACGAGGCTTATCCTTCTTATCAAAATCTTTCTTCATTCTTTGCTGATATAACTGACCATGACACAAGGAAGTCAATCTCTTCTCTTCAATCAAATTCAACTGGTCATATCTACTTTGACACCATTCAGCTTCAATCAACTTGGCTTCCATCAAAACACACAATGATGGGATCTCAACCTCTATGGGGAGCACAACTTCCATGCCATAAACAAGAGAGAAACGGGTTTCCCCAGTTGAAGTGCGGACGAATGTACGGTATCCATGCATAGCAAATGGGAGCATATCATGCCAATCTTTGTACGTCACAACCATCTTCTTAATGTTCTTATTCACAACTTCAACATCCCCATTCATCTTGGATCTGTAAGATGAAGAATTATGATGCGCAGTCTTGAAGTCTTTGCAAAGAGCTTCCACCATATTATTGTTCAAGTTCGATCCATTATCAGTAATGGTCTTACTTGGCACACCATAACGACATATAATTTGATTCTTAATAAACCTTACAACAACTTGCTTGGTCACATTTTCTTATGATGCCTCTTTAACCCACTTTGTGAAGTAGTCAATAGCCACTAAAAGGAAACGATGTTGGTTCGAAGCTCAATCATGCCAATCATGTCAATCCTCCACAGGGAGAAGGGCCATGGAGAGGAAATTATGTTCAACAGTGTCGGAGGAACTTGAATCTTATCCGCATAAATTTGACACTTGTGGCACTTCTTCACAAACTTGCAACAATCAAATTCCATTGTCAGCCAATAGTAACCTGCTCTCAACATCTTCTTTGCCATAGCATGTCCATTGGAATGAGTACCAAAGGAACCTTCATGGACTTCAGTCATCAATATGTTTGCTTCGTGTCTATCCATGCATCTGAGCAGAACCATATTGAAATTTCTTTTGTAAAGCACATCACCATTCAAGTAGAAGTTGCCAGCTAATCTTCTCAAAGTCTTCTTATCTTTCAAAGATGCCCCAGACGGGTAAATCTGACTTTGGAGGAAACATTTGATATCATAATACCATGGCTTTTCATCCTTGAATTCTTCAACAGAAAATACCTGAGCTGGCCTATCAAGACGCATCATAGTCAAATTAGGAACCCCATTCCAAAAATTCACCACAATCATTGAAGCCAATGTTGCAAGGGCATCTGCCATCCGGTTTTCATCTCGAGGGATATGATGAAACTCAACCTTTGTAAAGAAAGTTGAAATCCTCCTCGCATAATCTCGATATGGTATCAAACCGGGTTGATTCGTCTCCCATTCACCTTTGATCTGATTCACCACCAAAGCTGAATCTCCATAGACGTCAAGATACTTAATTCTGAGATTAATGGCCTCTTCAAGCCCCATAATGAAGGCTTCATACTCAGCCATATTGTTTGTACACTTGAAGGTTAATCTAGTTGTAAATGGAAAATACGTGCCTTGAGGAGTAATAATCACTGCCCCAATGCCATTACCATATGAATTGACTGCTCCATCAAATATCATGCCCCAATGGGAACCAGGTTCTGGCCTTTCTTCAAGCAATGGTTCATCACAATCTTTCATCTTCAAGTACAAAATCTCTTCGTCAGGAAAATCGTATTATACTGAGTCATAATCTTTAATAGGTTGGTGAGTCAAATGCTCAGCCAAGACACTACCTTTAATGGCTTTTTGAGATTGGTATTCAATATCATACTCGGATAATAACATCTGCCAACGGGAAATTCTCCCAGTTAAAGAAGGCTTGTCAAAAATATATTTGATTGGATCCATTTTGGATATCAACCAAGTAGTATGATTCAACATATACTGGCACAGACAATTAGACGCCCAAACCAATGCGTAACACGTCCTTTCAAGCATAGATTACCGAGTCTCACAGTCAGTGAATTTCTTACTGAGGTAGTAAATTGCATATTCTTTCTTCCCAGATTCGTCTTACTGACCAAGAACATAACCCATACTCTATTCAAGCATAGTCAAATACATGATCAAAGGTCTTCCTTCAACAGGCGGAGACAGAATCAGAGGCTCAAGCAGATACTCCTTGATATTATCAAAAGCTTTCTGGTAATCTTTGGTCCAATCACAAGACCGATCTTTCCGAAGAAGTTTGAATATAGGCGCACATGTGGCTGTCATATGCGATATAAATCGTTAGATATAATTCAAGCGTCCGAGAAAACCTCTGACTTACTTCTTAGTTTTGGGCGCAAACATCTCTTGTATTGCTCTGACATTGGAAGGATCAACTCCAATACCCTTCGCACTGACAATAAAGCCCAACAACTTACCAGAACGAACACCAAAAGTACACTTATTGGGATTCAAGCGGAGTTTATACTTTCCCAAACGCTGGAATGACTTTAACAGATGCTCAACATTCTCTTCTTCATCAGTTGATTTAGCAGTCATATCATAAACATAAACTTCAATCTCTTTATGCATCATATCATGAAAAAGAGTGGTCATAGCTCTCTGGTACGTTGCACCAGCATTCTGTAAACCAAAAGGCATCACTCTATAACAGAATGTTTCCAGAGTGTAATGAATATGGTCTTCTCCATATCTTCAGGTGCCATCTTGATTTGATTATAATCGAAAAATCCGTCTATAAACGAAAATACTTTGAATTTAGTTGTATTGTCTACCAACATATCAATGTATGAAAGAGGAGAATCATCTTTCGGATTAGCTTTGTTTAAATGTTTATAATCAACACACATGCGGACTTTTCCATATTTCTTTGGAACATGCACAATGTTGGCCACCTACTGCGGATACTCGGAGGTAACAAGAAATCCAACATCAATATGCTTTTTCACTTCTTCTTTGATCTTTACTGGCATATCAGGATGAATTCTTCTCAACTTCTGCTTGACCGGCTGGCGTTTTGGCTTCAACGACAATCTATGCTCCACAATCTCAGAACCAAAACCAGGCATATCTTGATAAGACCAAGAAAACACATCAGAATACTTTCGAAGAAGATCAATCAACCCCTTCTTAGGTTTTGGACACAATTGAGACCCAATATTGACTTCCTTTACATCATCATTGGAACCGAACTTGACTAATTCAATCTACTCTTCAAACGACTGAATGGCTTTCTCCTCATGCTCAAGCAAACGTGATAACTTATCAGATACTTCTTCTTCATCATAATTTTCTTCTTCAGCTTCAAACACAGGGAAATTAAAGTTTGGAGAGGGAGTAGGATCATTATAATCAATGGGTTTGAGAACCAACCTGCATAATGATTTGATATTCTGGTTTTAGAGAAGTGGAGTGCAAACAAATATTATGCAGGTGGAAGATTATTATTTATTTATGTTTTTTTTGTGATTACCATTTTCAGAAAACAACAAACAGTAAAAATAAAACATCATAGATTTGGATGAATAAAATTATATTTCATTGATGATAATAAGGAAAATACCCAACAATGTTCACTTCTCCCTTAGGCATAGGAGAAGGATTTTTCTTAAAATAAATGAAAACAAATTACTTAGAACGGTGAGTAATAGTAGGAACATCAACAATAACCCAATTGCTGCAAGTCTGGCCACGCGTCACAAAGTTGGCGCAAGCTTCGTCTTTGTCACTACTGTCCTCAATAATGGCAGCTGAGTGTTGATCATTCCCATGAATGAACCCTCCACTGCGGAATACTGGTTGCATAACCTTGACATTAGCGTTTAAAGGCCTTGGTTGAAATCCTAGCCCTGCTCTATTTTTATTCTTGGTGACTTCTACAACACAACCCCACTTATCAATACTGCCAGCCTGAATAGCCTCTTGCGCATCCTTCAAAGAAGACATGGGTGCCCCATCTTTCTTCAATTCCTCAACAATGGACAAAGCTTGGAACGACGTTCTAACTTCCTCCTCAACATGAACATAAGTGAAAGATGACAAATGGCTCACCAATAATGCCTTCTCTCCACCAACAACAACAAGCTTGCCGTTCTTTACAAATTTCAGCTTTTGATGAAGAGTAGACGTCACAGCTCATGCCTCATGAATCCATGGTCTTCCCAACAAGAAGCTATAGACCGGGTGGATTTCCATTACCTGGAAAGTAATTTGGAAATCACTCGGACCTATCTTAACCGGAAGGTCCACTTCTCCAATGACAGTTTTATGAGAACCGTCAAACGCTTTAACAACTACGCCGCTGTACATCATCGGGGTGCCTTGATAGGAGAGTCTTGACAGAGTTGACTTTGGCAACACATTCAACGATGATCCAGTATCAACCAACACAGTGGAAAAAGTGTCCTCTTTGCAATTTATTGAAATATGTAGCGCCAAATTTTGATTTCTGCCTTTCTCAGGAAGCTCTTCATCATAAAAGCTCATATTGTTACAAAAAGTGATGTTGGCAACAATATTGTCAAACTGATCCACAGTCACATCGTGCTCTACATAAGCTTGTTCAAACACTCTCTGTAAGGCTTCTCTATGTGCCTCAAAATTCATCAACAATGACATCACATAGATCTTTGACAACGTATAGAGCAGCTGCTCCATAATGTTAAATTCATTTCTTTTGATCAGTCGTAACACCTCATCATCATCGTTAGTCTTCAATTTGCTGGATTCACCAAACTGACACATTATAGTACTAACCGGATTCACTCCAGGAATCCCTGCCTTCTTCCCTACATAAACATCTTCCACAACCTTCAGAAACACTGGACTGAACACACGACCACTAAGGGTCACCTTCGCAATGTCCGCAATATTTACCACTGAGTATGCAACTGGTAGAGGAACCTCTCGATAATTTTCAATCATTGTGGCATTGTACTGATATGGTATAGCTTTATCGGATGCATAAGGGACAGGGCCCTCTAACCATATTACCAAAGGTGATACCGATCTATTTACATTATTATTATTGCTGCTATCAAACTGAATGACTACTCGCTCAGGGGTCTTAAACACCGACACAATGACATTCACATCATTTCCCATATCCCTCAAATATGAATCTGGATTACATTCTCATCCATCAACTTATGGATATCCCTTTTGACAATCATACACCCACGGGGGTTCACACTGCAAATGACACAACCATCATGGTCATGTTCACAGTCACTAATTAAACACAAGGATCTATGCATTTCTACCAGAGATCTTCAGATACGCCTCACATCAAAAACTCTGAATATCCCTGGACAACCGTTCACCATGTTGACAGAAGCGTTACCATGAGTAGCCAACAAATTGGCTTTCATATTCGACGCTCTGTCCTCAAAGGACACCATACCACTTTTCACAAGTTTTTGAACTTCATATTTCAGCGGATAACAATTCTCTATATCATGACCAGGGGCTCTCTGGTGAAAAGCACATGAAGACCAGGTTTGAACCACCATGGTAGTGGCTCAGGAATTTGGGGAGGGTTTCTTGGCTGAATAAGATTCTTAAGTACCAAAGACGGGTATAACTCTGTATACATCGTAGGAATAGGGTCAAAGGAGACCTTCCTCTCAAAATTTTGCGGATGATGATTGTTGTTGTTGTAGTTGGTTCTTTGTTGTGGTTGTTGCTGATGTTATTGTTACTGAATTGGAACTGATTGATTGGTTGAATTGTTAGCAAAAACTGGAGTTACTGAAGATACTTGGTGATGATATTGACGGGATTGAGAACTTTTCCTTACATGAGGCCTCCTCTACCTCCCCACTGACACTGAATTAGTTTCTCCCTCCTTCTTTTTGGAGAAACTCCCACCATACTTCTTGCTAGCTGACGCCTCATCTTTAGAAAAACGTCCTTCACAGACTCCTTCCTCTAATTTCATCCCCATGTTTACCATCTCAGTAAAATCATTGGGGGCACTTGTAATCATGCGTTCGTAGTAAAACGAACTCAGCGTCTTAAGGAAAATCTTGGTTATTTCCTTCTCTTCAAGAGGCAGACTGATCTGAGCAGCTAATTCTCTCCATCTCTGAGCATATTCTTTAAATGTCTCCTTATCCTTATGAGACATCGACATCAATTGATCTCTATCTGGCGCCATATCAATGTTGCACTTATATTGATTGACAAAGGCCTCACCCAAGTCATTAAAAGTACGAATGCTGGCACTGTCCAGGCGCATGTACTATCTGAGGGCAGCTCTAGTTAAACTGTCTTGAAAGTAGTGAATCATCAACTGATCATTATCAGTTTGAGTAGACATTTTTCTGGCATACATAACAAGATGGCTCAACGGACAGGTATACCCTTTGTGTTTTTCAAAGTCTGGGACCTTGAATTTCACCAGAATCTTGACGTTGGGAACTAAGCATAATTCAACAACACTCTTTCCAAACAAATCTTTCCCTCTCAGAGTCTTCAATTCTTTGCACAACTTAAGGAACTGTTCTTTCATCTCATCCATCTTCTCATAGACATCTGGACCTTCAGACGGCTCAGAGTGGTAGATAGTCTCCTCAACACGAGGCAGAGTATGAATGATGGGAGGAGGCACTGACATGATCGGGCTAGATTCCGGAAGAAAAACAAACATGGGCACATACCCCTCTGTCATAAAACTTGGTGGCATTCCCCAAGGGAATCCAGCAGACATAGCAGGAATGGGCTAGCTGGCAGCAGTAACAGTTATAGACGGTGAAGCAATCTCAGAGATGACAGTCCTTTGAGGATGAGGAGTTGCAGGAGACGGTGATGGATAGTTTTGAGCAACAATCACAGATTCCATCAGCGTCGTAAGTCTGGCGATCTCATCCTTCAGCTATCCATTCTCTTGCTCTAGATGCTCCATTCTCTTCAGTCGATTAGCACGAGTGTTGTAGTGGTGAGTCAGCTTGGCTGATGCACAGAAGAAGAATTGATAAGACATCTGGCAGAAGAAACCTGTTATGCAAATGATGCATGGAATGCAATTTTTTTTATTGTTTTTAATTTCAAGGAATATATGAAGTCTTATTTACAAATTTATATATTTAATTAATAATACCAATAATAATAACAATTCAATGGACCATAAAATTGGAAGGATTACATTGAGTATAATTTCAGAAACCAAAGTACAAATACAAGAGAAAAGGAAACTATCATCCTACGCATCCTAGCAACTGCATAAGATGATCTGGCTATGGGTGTATACTTCCTTTAGATGCATCGAATCTCAGACTCAAAGGATGTCTTCATCTAAGCCTTCTCGAGGACAAGCTGATCAACAATCTTCTTCCAAGCACCGGAAGCTGGAGGCATACTAGAGGAAAATAAATCCTCTGGCTCTCTCTGTCTCTTTACTGCATGATCCTCAAGAATCTCAATAAGTGCATCCTTGTCTTTCAACTTAAGCTGCAACTCCTCATGCTTTTGGTTGAAAGCATGTAGCCACTCTTCCCACATAACTCTCTCTTGCTTCATCTTGGCGAGTGCCTCTTCCAACTCCTCTATATCTTGGTTAGGGAGAGTTGATGGCTCAGTCACAACCACAGACATAGGTCTCTCACAAGCATATGGCATCTTCAGCTCCAAAGCTCTCTTCTTCACCCAAATAGTGTAAGCTTCCAAAGCTACACAGTTGCGTGGACCAAGTTCGGATCTTCCCTTCCTATGCATATTATGCCAAGCATGTATCATCCTTTTCTTCAAATGTTGGGGATCTTTACCCTCTTGATAAAATAGACCTTCTAACCAAGTGTTATTAGGTTTATCTCTTAAGGGGAACCCAAGTTGACGACGGGCCAATGCTGGGTTGTAGTTGATTCCTCCTTGTGTACAAATGAGAGGCACATTAGAGAACTCATCACAACTGTCAATAATGTCCAAGCTATCCAATATAGGATCATACCAAACAATATCATCATTAGTGTGAGACATAAGCCTCTAGAACCATCGTAGACATTTTTGGTTCTCCATAGAAACAGGTGTCTGAGGCAAGTGCGAAATAAACCACTTGTACAGAAGAGGAACACAACACACAATAGTCCCACCACCTTTAGAAATCCTCAAATGCAAAGAGAAATACATGTCACCCAACAGAGTCAGAACATGATTCCCAATCAAGAAAACTCTAAGGGTGTTAACATCAACAAAACTGTCAATGTTAGGGAACAAAACCAAGCCATAGATAAGTAATACAAAGATAGCTTTAAAAGCGTACATGCTACCGGCTTAAGCAAAAACAATAGCTCTACCAATGAGAAAATCAGAAGTCAACCCCAAAATTCCTCCTTTCTTCACCAAGTGACCACTCATCTCATATTTCTTCAGATGAATAGCTTCGGTTATGATATGAGATCTCGGGATCTCCTCTAATCCACTAAAAGGTACCTTGTTAGACACGGGCATACCCAAGAAATGGGTAGACTCCTCCAACTTGGGCACAAGCTGATAGTCAAGAAAAGTGAAGCACAGGTAGAGAGGCTCATAGAAATGAATCAAAACACTCATAAGCCCTTCAACCACATTAGTAGATAATACAGACAAGAGCTTCCCATGACGTTGCTTGAAATCCAAGGGATCTAGTACAAAGGATGACAACTTCCTTAGCTCTTTCAAATCGGGACATCTGAAATTGTACTTCTTAATGTTCCTTCGTCCATAATCCATGGTCTGAAAATATTTGCAAATAAGACCTTAATTTCCTTGAAATTTATTTTTTGTGATGAATGTCATGATGCGCATGTATGCATGGATGCAACAATCACACACAGGGGATCACACACAAGGAAAACACAAACAAAGGTCAAGGGATGGATCAAGTCATCATCAAGATCAATCATCAATTTTAGTGGATTATGGTTTTCACCTTATCAACACCTAAGTTCTATTGATATTTACAAGACTTGATCGGATCGGCCAAGAATCAAAGGATTTGTTGTGAGTCATGAGCATGTAGTCAGGTTAAGAACCATCCCAAAGGAGTGTACTAAGGATAAAAACCTGTAGATCATGTTCTAAAAAGTTCCCAGAGTCTTAATCCCATCTATCGAATATTATAGGTTAGGATGACTGACTCATCAACCCATAACATTCTCAAGAGAAACTCGTCTGAGTGTAGTATCGCGTAAAAACTGTTATCAAGTCTACACTTGAACAGTCTCCATACTACGTCCTAAATATGCCAAGTTGAGTTAAATGTCCTATGGTCCTCAGCTTCTCGGACCCCAAATTAGAGAAAGTAATGCCTATCCACAAATAACTTGTGTGACATCAGTAACTCTAAAGAGGTCTCCATTGAGTAGATGGATCTTAAGCCAACTTGTTAAGGACTACTCCACACCAGTTGAACATGACTATACCATCCTCCTATCTTAATCGCACTTAAGTTCGGGTTAGAACTTGTCTCACCACTCATGGATCACCAAGCACAACAAACAAATTATGTCACACAAACAATATATACAAACATCAAATATACAAATATATACACATAAAAAAGTAGGCTAAACCCGCTGAGGACTACTTCCCAGCAGAGTCACCACTAAATTTCTATAGCAGTAAATTCATGACCATCGAGCTATGGATAAACTTGACGTTAATAAAACCACAGTCACCACCGCGCTTTTATTATTTCCAAAGGAAAAGAGAAAAGTACGAACAAAACCCAAAGATAAGAAGTTTTCAAATCAAAATTAATAAAATGCCATGGATTACAGGTAAGGGGGTTGGTTACACTAAGGGAATGTGTTAGCACCTAAAGTGTCATAGGTACTCCTAGGGAGCCCTTTTTTACGAGCATATGTTTTTGGGTATAAATGATATTTGATAAAATATAGAGTGTGGGGATGAGAAAAGAATTCATTAATTATCTTTTTATGTTTTATAAGACCTTCGGTTTTATGCCTACGTACCAACATAAATATAAGGGATCAAAACCCCGTAGTTCGTGGTAAAAATTTCAAAGAAGTTGGTGAATTAATTTTAACAAAAGTTTAACAAGAAAAGCGCACAAAAACGCCAAACATTTGAATGAGGTTGTTAGTTCATTTTATCTTTTAAAATTTAAGTCAATATGGTTAAGTTTATTTACAATTTTGATTTAAGAAAAAGTTTTAAAAAATCAATGTCATAAGGCCAAAGTTTCTAATCATTAAAACATGTTTAAGTTGAAAAACACAAGCAAAGAATTTTTTTGAAAAGAGGGAGAAGTTTTGAAATTTAATAAGTGGGAGGAAATGAAGAGACTATCCTAAGCAAAAATTTAAAAGTTAAGAGTTGAAAAGATCTGACCAATGGGATGCAATTCAACAGACAAGAACGTCATATAGAAATCCATTTTTCTTTGGACTTTGATCAAGCAATAAGTAATAAATAATGAGCAATATCTAGACATCATAAAGATCAAGGCATCAAATAAAGATAGCCATATCCAAGCAAGAATTCCAATAGATAGCAGTCTTCAGTGTCTTCCAATGTATCAGATGAAATATTCCTTGATCAGCTCAGAACAAAACATTAGACATAGACAATAACCAAAATAACAATTAAGCACTAAGATAAAGTAATAGATGAATCAAAGAGATCCAAGGTCTTGCATCAGATGAAAGTCACTGTCAAAGATAACTCAGTTACAGATGGTGGCATTGGCCAAGTCCTTTAGCATAGGGAATGTTGCCTAATTCTAAGTCCAAAGCTCAAATTAAGTCCTAACAGTCCACCAAATGTTTTTTTAGGCTTTTTGTTGTTATTAGGTGTTTTAGGGTCCTAAGACCATAAAATCAAAACACACAAACAAATATATACAATCACAAGATATGGCTCAAGTGAGCAAAGTAAAAAAGGACTTAAACATAAACAAGTTGTATGAAATGTACATGACAATGAATGATAAATAACTAAATTTAAATTGCATAAAGTAAATAACTTGAAAGTAAAAGAATAGTGAATAAGAGTTAGTCAATGGTTAGTCAAATGTTAGTGTTGAGTTTTAATTGATTAAGTCATTATTTGGATAACACTCAACCATTGATTCACAAGTATGCCACTAGCTCTCATGAAAGAAAAAAAGGTCAAGTCTCCACACAATTCCATGAAGAATGGGAGACTTACAATCTCACTTACTAGAATGATATGCCTTCTTGATCAAATTTAGCTCTATGTTAAGCAATCATAATTGGACTTATATAGAAGTCACAACTCTAAGAGGCCGGGAAATAAAAATATAAGTGTTAATGCATGTTAGACACTTGGTACAAAGAACCAAACTCTAAAAACATACCACACACTAAAAGAAAATGGGAGGGACCTATCTCAATCAGACTTGTATTGATTCATCTGACACAAGGTCATTGATGAATCAATTAGCATTTAGACATTAGAGATTTCATTGGTAAATGAGGGAATGGGGAAGAATAGGGACGAAGATGAAGAGGGAGTGGGAAAACAGAAACACAAATTGATCATGAGAGGAATTTCATCTGATCAATACCATCCATTCATTTTGGGAGATGAAATGTACATTTCATCAATCACCTAAATCCAATGGTTTTGATAAAACAAAAGTCAAATCAACCATGACCAAGGTCCAAACAGAAATTCAAACATCACAAGACCATAAAAATGGCTCAAAATAATTTTTAAACATTTAATCAATTAAAACTCAATTTAAAAATGAATGAAAATGCATTTTAATTTGGACAAAACCTCAAATCCCTTCAAAACACCAAATAAATGGCCAAGGGATTTATCCTAGGTCAAATAAGGTCAAAGGACCTTAGATAAAAAAATTCACAATTTATAGAAAGTTAGAAGTATTTTAAAACAATTAAAAATATGCACAAAAACATTTAATTCATGAAAAATACCAAAATTAATCCAAAAAATAATTTTAATTCAAAATATGGAAGAGGGAAATATTTAAAGATTTTTGGTGAAAGTCCCATATTTTTTGGATTAAAAATGAAATTAATATGAATTAAACAAAATAAGTGGATTAAATGAAAATTCAGAAAATACCAAAAAACAAAGGCCATAAGATCTCCCTCATTACTTGAGGTGGCATATTTGATGGACAATCGCGCGCTTCATACCATACACCTCAGTCAACGCGTCATAGGGATGGTAATCATAAGGAGCGCTCAAGATTAAAACATTTAAAATGAATCAGAAGGTTGGGAGAGTGCCAACTCACCACCGGAGCCCTAGCTCCGATCTTCTTCTCCGATAGACCTCAATGGACTGGTCCACCAACAACCTTCACCAAAATGAAAAGTGTGGACATGATTTTAAAGGAAAAATGCTCAAGAGCTCGAATCTGACCTCCATTTCATCCAATTCCAAGTATATTGAAAGATACATGGATTTAAAATTTGAGGTTCATGATCTGAGTTGAGAAATGAGGGAGAATCGAAGAAGAGAAGTTTGAGAAAAATCACCTTTGGATAGCTTCAATTCAACTGGATCTTGCTTCCAATTTGCCTTGGCTCGACTCTAGAAGCTTGCAGGAAGTGAAATGGATCAATGAGAGGCTTGGATTCTTAGAGTTTCAATCTTAAAACAGAAGGAGATTTGAAATTCGATTTAAAGTTAAATCTTCAAGTTTATCCTTTAATAGAGGCTAGGGATGCAAGTGTTGAAAGCTTGGTCAAAAGGGATCCTCATTTTGATCACAATGGTCATGTATATATAGCATAGCTAGTTGCTTTTCCCACACTTTAGAATTTTCCCAATTTTAGGAACTTTGGTGCATGGAAGCATGGGCAATGATTTAGGCCCAAGGCATGATGTGATCTCACTCGAATTCATGCACAATGAATCCTGAAACAATAACATGTAAGCATGCAAAAGGAATTGGTCAATTGAATTCAAATCTTTCCAAAACAAATCTATGAGAGGAACCATACACAAGTCCCTCAAATCTTGTCCAAATGAAGTGATATTGAAATTTTTGGAAAGGTGACATCAAGCGTAACAACTTTGATGTTGAACACTTTTCCATTTGAAGCTTGGATCATGATGCATTTTGAGGTAGAAGTTTGAGAAATCAAACATAATTGAATTTTTTTGAAGCTACCAAGTCAAATGACCACTTGTTCCACCTTTAATAACTTTTGCTATGGACTTTATCTCATAAAAATTGATCAAGTTATGGTCCTTGGAAGTTGACCTCCTAAGTACGACACAAACAAAATGACCTATAATCTTTCACCATAAACAATGACTTTCCATGCAAGACTAGCTCTTGATGTCAACATGAAAGTTGTTTGGAATGTCATAAAGAGTAACTTTTGATGATTTCAAGGCAAACAAGCTTCAAACTCTTGATGATTTCTTGATCCAAATGATAAATAAAGAACATGGGGATCCATATATGATGTTTAGAACCATTGTGAACCATCTCTTGATTCATCTCCTTGCATTGAGGGTCTCAAGTCCTAGGTGTGAGCTTGATAGGGCACAGGTGGATGAATACACTACCTACAAAAGAGACAAAGCTATATATGGACATATTTTTGTATTTTGGTTAGTAAACAGAGAAAAATAAAGTATGATACAATCAAATGTGCTTGGTGATCTCTCCCAATACAAACCCAATGAATAAGGGGTAAGAAGGATGCTAAGGTGTGATCCCACAACCAATTCAAATGATGAGATAGCACGATGGACCTTAGTATCAAAATTGGGGTCTTACAGCTGTCCCTATTTAAGGACATTCTAACTGAGGATGTGAAGGTTAAAATCTTCGTATCAACTCAGTGTAATGAACTTAAATAACAACATCAAGAAATAAATTTTGGTCCCTAAGAGACCTCATGATGCATATGATATGAATGTTAAAATAATCTTTATGGGGAATATATTTCCACAAAGGAAAAAAATTCGGAGAGACTGAAAGTCCAAAGGAGCATAATGCATTTCACAAGGAAAACTCACTGAGGAGACAAAGACTCTAGGGGATAAAATGTTATGCGTAGGCCAGGCTATGACTTGAAAACTGCTGGAGACACGAGGGATTTTCCATAGAAATAAATCAATGGAAAGACTCGGTTCAGGGAAAAGGTTATCTGCAGGGGATGGATACTTCACTAAGGAAATACACACTCAAACTCAATTGGGGAAGAATAAACTTTAACACAGGAGTAAAAGAGATGTATTATCTACTACCAATTATTGGGTAAGAAGATAATATACTCTGACAGAGGCACATCCGTTACCGGTTAGGGTAAACATATCAAGGATGACTCACTGAGGAAAAAGAGGCGCATTCATTACCAGTTACTGGGTAAGAATAAGTATTGGGGAGAAAAAAATCAAATAGGATTTACAAATACCTTTTACTGGGTAGAAGACCAAAAAGAGAGTATCCATCACTGTTTAAAGTGAACATATCAAGGATAAACTCAAAGGAAGAATATCCGTCATCGGTTAGGATGGGCATATCAAGGATAGACCACCTGGGGAAAGAGGAAGAATATCTGTTACCTGTTAGGGTAAACATATCAAGGATAAACTGCCGGGGAAAAATATGAATTACAACTACCAATTATTGGGTAGAAAACCAAAGATAGAGAATACCCGTCATCGGTTAGGATGAACATATAAAGGATAGACTCAGCAGAGGAATTGGGATTTACGACTACCGGTTACTAGGCAGAAGACCATAAAAATTGAGAGAATTTGTCATTGGTTAGAGTGAACATATCAAGGATTAACTTTGAGGGGAAAAGTAGGATTTATATCTACCATTTACTGGGCAGAAGAATGCAAAAAGGAGAAAATTCGTCACCGGTTAAAGTGAACATATCAAGGATAGACTCTCTAGGGAATAAAAGTAGGGATTACAACTACCTTTTTATTGGGTAGAAGACCAAAAATAGAGAATATCTATCATCGGTTAGGATGAACATATCAAGGATAGACTCACCGGGGAAACGTGAAAATGAATCCGCTAGGGAAAAATAAAGGAAGTAGATTATATTTTACCGGGTATTGGGAAAAAGTAATGTACTCAACATCAAGAAGAATATTGCCCGTTACTGGGTAATAGACTCTTGGAGATCAAAAGATCCATCTAGGTAAGAACTAGAAAGAAACGGTCAAACAAAGACTCAACCCAACGAGGATATAATTCAAGGGGAATGGTTCCATCCAGGTAAAGTACAGGGGAGAACACCAAAATAATAATCATCCATGAGGAAATAAATAAATGGGGGATGAGAAAGGATAAACTCTTTCTGCTTAAAGGGGCTAACACTCTACATCTGAAGGAGGACAGACACACCAAATCTGCCTGGGGAAATAATATCACCAAAGAAGGGGATCAGAAGAAAAAATCAATGCGATAAAAATGCATAATGAAATATCTGATGTTGTGTTTTATGCATGAATATGCATGTGTATGATTATGATTATGCTGACAAAAACAGCACAAACGATACAAATAATGAAGATTTGAATCATCACTACAAAACACTCAGCTAATCTCAACAAGATGGAAACACCAACTAGAGAATATGCTAGGGATGAAAATAAATCATCTAACTCTGAATAAATCAACTCTGGATGGGGATAGACATGGAGAACATGTTTTCAATCAATCATGGCAAACTCCACGGGGGGAAGAGAGAACTTCTGAAGGATAATTAACCAAACATACCGAGGATAGAGAAGGATCTGCTGAGGATCCAAATAAGTCAATGATGCGGGGAATTTTAAGTGAACACCATTTCAAATGGGAGACAACCTTACAGGGGACGAAATCAAATATTTCTTAGAACCAAACACTGTCGGGAATGAGGGATCTTCTATCGGAAGATGAACTTCGTCAGGGAATACAAGGGATAAAACTCTGAATGGGGATTTGAGCAAATTATTGGGGATGCTGTGAATTGTTGGAACAAACCAAATACCGTCACACTCCTCAATAATCATAAAATCCTTATTTGAAATTGCGAAATAAACCAATTCCAAGACAAAGATAACTGGATCAGACTCACACAGGGGAGAAACTGTCGTGGTTGTGTAACACAAACAAAATGAAATTTGGGACCTGGAGACCAAATAAAGGTTTTGAGATATCCAGGGTTCAATCATCAAGCCATAAACTAGGGGATGCAAAACATGAACACCTCAGCTAGGGAAGATAAAATTTGTAAAAGGGACCAATCATCAGCTCGACCGGGGATAATAGGTTGCTTGGGGAGAAATTTCTTAACCAAGCTGTGAACGAACGACGAACTGTTGGGGAGGAAAAAGTTCCCAAACAAACTGCTTGGGGGAGACCAACAATACTTCACACTTCAAGACTTACCTGTTCTTAGATTACTGTTGACATTCCTTGCTGAAATCGATTATTCTTAAAGTGAATGTTTTTATTATTTTAAGAAAAATAATTATTCATTAATTTATTTCAAAATTATCATCATAAAAATTACACTTTGTTACAAAAATAAATAAGAATGGGAATAATTGGATAAAAGCTCAACTTTATTTAATATAATGGTAGTCCGCGAATAGTAGGACTCCATGGATCTTTACAAAGTTTGAGAAATGGTAATTTACATGGAAAAGGGTTACATTGAATACAATGTTCACTACACTCCCTACCAACTTTGAAATCTGCTATGCGGGAGAATCGAAGAAGAGAAGTTTGAGAAAAATCATGCTTTTTGATCAATTTTGGCTATCAAAGTTTTGGCTCAATTTTGATCAATTTTGGCTCTAATTTTCTCGTGGTTTGGTCTTCTTACTTGAAACTGTAAGACCCTAATTTTGACCCTAAGATCCCTCATGCTATCTCATCCTTTGCATTGGCTGTGGGATCACACCTTAGTATCCTCCTTACCCCTCATTCATTGGGTTTGTATTGGGAGAGATCACCAAGCACATTTGATTGCATCATACTTTATTTTTCTTTGTTTACTAACCAAAATACAAAAATATGTCCATGTATAGGTTTGTTCCTTTTGTAGGTAGTATGTGCATCCACTTGTGCCCTATCAAGCTCACAACTAGGGCTTGAGACCCTCAGTGCAATGAGATCAATCATGAGATGGCTCACAATGGTTCTAAACATCATATATTGATCCCCATGTTCTTTATTTATCATTTTGATCAAGAATTTGTGAAGAGTTTGGAGGTGGTTTTTCCTTAGAAGCCCTAATTCATTTGGGTATCTTGTGTGATTTCCTTAGTAAGTTTCTTCGACAATTGGTCAAATATATTAAGGTATACTTCATTATACATCATATTATGCATATACGATCCTCCATGAGTTCTAAAGATTAAGAGAACTTCAAATTTGCAAGTTGGTTCAAAGAGGTTGACTAGAGAAAGTCAACTGGTAAAAACTGGGGTTCCCTAGACCCTATCTCATACATGTTTTTGAAGGAGAATTGCCATCCAAGGCGCAACGGAATTTAAAAATTTCTCCATTTAGTGATCCTTACGAATGGGCATGATCAGTGATAGAATCGTTACCTCTTGTGGCGATTCAAACCTTTGGTGCAGATCTCTTGTAACGATCAAAACCTTGGATACAAATCCACGGAGCGATCACGAACGTTGAACGATGACAACGTCTCTACTCAATCCACACAAACGGGTTCCTTCAATCTCAGTGCTAGCTGGTACGAATGAAGGCTTTGAGTGAGAGAGAGAGGGAAACAAAATTCCAAGTCTTCACTTGAGTTGAGTCTTAGTGACAATGCTTCTACCCAAGGGTTCTATTTATAGAACCACTTGTGTGGGCTTCAAGCTAAAAAGCCCACTTAAGTGTATTTTGGCCCATATCTCATAATATGCCAAAATTACTTAAGTATTTGGTACCTTACCATATTTCGTATTCTACTTAAGTACACCGTACCTTACGATGTTCCTTAGTTACTTTATCTCTCATCAATCCGTCCTTTGTGTGTGACCCTGTAGGTTTTCGCGACGTTGGCAATTATATTAAATCACGCATTTAACATAATAAACAGTGAGCAGTATCTAGCAACACATCACTGCTATCCAAGTCACGAAAATGTCATGTGATCTGACAAAACCTCCTGTGATAATAATTATGTGTATAATTACCCCTTTGCCCTTATGTCTATATTGAACACAAGGTATAGACCGTGTCATCCTTGTCCAGTTCAATATTGGGCCCATAGACATTTATCCTGTTACGCAGGATGGGCAAATTCCATCTAGGTCACTCATGTCCCTCAGCATGCTTCGTGGAGTACCCATCAACTGTCTTTATGGTTATCCAGTTACGGACAATGTTGGATCAGCAATAAAGCACTCGACTCTACATCTAGGGTCCATAGTGGTTTCAGGTTGAAGAGTGGTATACACCATTATCACCATGAGAATAACTTATGACACTTTGCATAAATTTCTATATAGTATTCTCATAGCGGGTCAATCCGGTATAAATATTACTCTTAATATTCATACCTATGTTTAAGACTTGATAACTCTTTATCCATGACCCATGAGATGTGATCATCAGTCTACAAACATAATAGTCTTAATGCTTTAATGTTATCCCACTTCACAATAAAGCTCGACTACAGATACTTTAAGAATAGTGTCCTTATGTTTAATGTGATCTCATGATTAAGTCATACTTGATACATTAAACGGACTAGCTGTTCTAGGGACTTTATTAAACAACCATAATAAAGAAAAAGCCTTTTATTATTAATAAATAATTCGATACAAGTACCAAAAGTATTGGCCTCTAGGGCTTACACCAACAGTTTTGTCATATGAAAATGATTACAAGAGAAAAGTTACTATTTATTACATTCAAAACAACTTTAATGTTGGCAACAAGATCTAGTTTTGCTTTGAAAGTCATTTTTTATGGTGAAACATTATAGGTCATTTTGTATGTGCCCTAGTTAGGAGGTCAACTTCCAAGGACCATAACTTGCTCAATTTTTATGAAATTAAGTCCATCCAAGTTTCATGATCAATTTCAAGATTTCTTATCCAAATTTTATTCTTTGATAAATATCAAATTCAACAAGCAAGGGCATGTTCCAAGAGGAAACATTATAGGTCATTTTGGGTCATCACCATTGAACAAGCAATTTTCCTCAACTTCTAAAATGCATAACTCCCTCATGACAAATCTAAATGATGTCAAATGTGTGATAACATTGAATAGGAATGAAAGAGATACAACTTTGGTGAAGAAAAAATTTTCATTTGAAGCTCATGGCAAAATTTATTCAAGGTGGAAGAAGTGGTCATTTGACTTTGTACTTACAAAATTTTCAACTATGTTTGATTTCTCCCACTTCCACCTCAAAATTCATCAGGATAAAAGATTCAAATGGAAAAGTGTTAAACATCAAAGTTTTTTCTCTTGATGCCACCTTTCCAAAAATTCTAAGATCACTTCATTTGGACAATAATTGAGTGGCTTGCGCATGGTTCCTTTGGTGGGTTTGTTTTGGCAATATTTGAACTCAAATGATTATTTCCTTTTGCATGCTTCCATGTGATGACTTAAGTATCCATTATGCATGAATTGTAGTTGGATTGCATCATGATTTGCGCCTAATTTAATACCCATGCATCCATGCATTAATGTTGCTATTTTTCGCCAAAATTGAAAAGGTGCAAAACTAAATTCCATAGCCTATAAATACAATTGCATTGGCTCAAGATCAAAACACGCACACACACACACACACACACACACACACACACACACACATACACACACAAACACACACACACACACCTTGCCCAAGCCTTGTCAAGCAATATCAAAACCATACTCCATAGAATTCCTTGAAGGTTTCTTTGAAATCGAGTTTGAATTTCACCTTCTGTTTTGAGATTCAAACTCCAAGGATTCATTGCCATTTTCATCTCAATTGGTCACTGCAAGCAAGAGGAGGAAGAACCAAGTGAATTCAAATCAAGATCAAGCCAAATCACTGCTACCCGAAGGTGAGTTTTCTCAAACTTATCTTCTTCAATTCTCCCTCATTTCTCAACTATTTTGATTGATTATTGGTTGTCTGAAGACCTACAAATGTAGGCAACAAGATTGAGTTGCTTTGAGGCCAAATCGAAGCAACTCAGATGATGCACTTCAAACTTCAAGTCCACATATCTTTCAATATACTTGGAATTGGATGAAAATTTTGGCCAGATTCGAGCTCCTGAGCATTTTTTCTTTAAAATAGTGACTCACTTTTTATTTTAATGGTGGTTGGTGGTGGACCAGTTCGGTGAGGTCCATCGGAGAAGACAATCGGAGCTAGGGCTCCGGTGATGCGTTGGCGTGTATCCTGGACACTTGATCTGTTCAATTTGTTTTAATCTATGACGCGTTAACTAAGGTGTATGTTGTGAAGCGTACGCTTGGCCATCAGATCTGCCACCTCAATTAATGAGGGAGATGTGATGGCCCTCGTTTTTCCTAATTTGTTTTTTATTTCTGATTTTTCATTTAATCCCTTTATTTTGTTTAATTCATATTAATTTCATTTTTAATCCAAAAATATGGGACTTTCACCAAAAATCTTTAAATATTTTTCATGAATTAAATGTTCTTTTACATATCTTTAATTTTTTTTAAAATACTTCTGACTTTCCAAATATCATGAATATTTTTGTCTAAGGTCCTTTGACCTTGTTTGACCTAGGATAAATCCCTTGGCCATTTATTTGGTGTTTTGAAGGGATTTGAGGTTTTGTCCATTTAATAATGCATTTTAATTCACTTTCAATTTGATTTTTAATTGATTAAATGTTTAAAATTAAATTAAGCCATTTTTATGGTTTTGTGATGTTTGACTTTCTGTTTAGGCCTTGGTTATGGTTGATTTGACTTTTGTTTAGTCAATACCATTGGATTTAGGGGATTGATGAAATGTATATTTCATCTCCCAAAATGAATGGGTGGTATTGATCAGATGAAATTCCTCTCATGATCATTTTGGGTTTCTATTTTCCCATTCCCTCTTCATCTTCATCTCTATTCTTTCCCAATCCCTCATTGACCAATGAAATCTCTTCATGTCTAATGCTAGTTGATTCATTAATGACCTTGTGTAAGATGAATCAACATGAACCAGACTGAGATAAGTCTTCCTCCCATTTATTTTAGTGTGTGGTATGTTTTAGGAGTTTCATTCCTTGTACTAAATCTCTAACATGCATTAACACCTATATTTTTATTTCCCGACCTCAGATAGTTGTGACTTCTACATAAGTCCAATTACTATTGCTTAACATAAAGCTAAATTTGTCCCTCAAGGCATATCATTCTAGTAAGTGAGATTGTAAGTGTCTCATTCTTCATGACATTGTGTGGAAACTTGACTTTTTTTCCTTTCATGAGAGTTAGTGGCATACTTGTTGATTTATCCAAGTTGGAGCCCTTCTCATGGATGGTGTCTTAGTTCAAGGAGTCATACTTGTGAATGAATGGTTGAGTGTTCTCCAAAGAATGACTTAATCAATTAAAACTCATCACTAACATTTGACTAACCATTAACTAACTTATTAATTAATGTTGTCTTATTTTCAAGTCATTTACTTTATGCAATTTAAATTTCAGTACCTTTATCATTCATTGCCATTTACATTTCATGCAACTTGTTTATGTTTCAAGTCTTTTCACTTTGCTCATTTGAGCCATATCTTATGATTGCATATATTGCTTGTTTGTCTTTTGTTTTGTTTGTGGTCTTATGACCTTAAAACATCTAATAATAACAAAAAACCCTCAAAAACATTTGGTTGGACTGTTGGGATTTGATCTGAACTTCTGGACTTAGAACTATGCAACATTCCCTGTGCTATAGGACATGGCCGATGCCAAAATTTGAGATTGAGCTATCTCTGCCTATGCCTTCATCTGATGCAAGATCTTGGATCCCTTTGATTCATTAGCTACTCTGTGTCTGTGCTTAACTGTTATATTGTTATTATTGTTCATGTCTGATGATTGTTCTGAGTTGATCAAGGAACATTTCATCTACTACCTTGGAAGATATTAAAGGCTGCTAGCTATTGGAATGCTTGGTTGGATATTATGGATATCTTTATTTGATGCATTGGTCTTCATATGATTCTTCGATTTGCTCATTGCTTATTGCTTATTGATTGCCAAAGTCCAAAGGAAAATGGGTTTCTATATGACATTCTTGTCTGTTGGATTGCATCCCATTTGTCAGATCTTTTCAACTCTTAACTTTTAATTTTTTTCTAGGATAGTCCCTTCATCTCTTCCCACTTCTTTAATTTCAAAATATCTCCCTCTTTTCAAAAACTTTCTTTGCTTGTGATTTCAAACTTAGACATGTTTTAATGATTAGAAACTTTGGCCTTATGTTATTGAATTTTCAAACTTTTTTCTTAAATCAAACTTGAAAATAAACTTAACCATATTGACTTAAATATTAAAAAGACAAAAAGAACTAACAACTCTATTCAAATGTTTGGCCTTTTGTGCCTTTACTTGTTAAACTTTTGTTAAAATCAATTCACTAACTTCTTTGAAACTTTTACCATGAACTACATGGTTTTGATCACTCATTTTTAGGTTGGTACTTAGGCATAAGACCGAAGGTCTTGTCAAACACAAAAATATAATCAATGAATTCTTTTCTCATCCCCTCACTTTATATTTTATCAAACATCATTTATACCAAAAACATATGCACACAAAAAAGGGCTCCCTAAGAGTACCTAGGACACTTTGGGTGCTAACACCTTTCCTCTATGTAACCAACCACCTTACTTGTAATCTCTGGCATTTTATTAGTTTTGATTTGAAAACTTCTTATCTTTGGGTTTTGTTCATAATTTTCTCTTTTCCTTTGGAAACAATAAAAGCACGATGGGGACTCTAGTTTTATTTACGTTAAGCTTATCCATAACTTAATGGTCATGAATTTACCGCTATAGAAATTATATGGAGATTCTGCTGGGGAGTAGTACTCAGTGGGTTTAGCCTACTTTTTTATGTATGTATATGTATATTTGATGTTTGTTTGTATATATTGTAGTGTGATAATTCTATCTGTTGTGTTTGGTGATCTATGTGTGGTGAGATAAGTTCTAACCCGAACTTGAGTGCAATTAAGATAAGAGGATGGTATAGTAATGTTCAACTTGTGTGGAGTAGTCCTTAACGAGTTGTCTTGAGAACCATCTACTCAGTGGATACCTCATTAGAGTTAATGATGTCACACAAGTAATTTTTGAATAGGCATTACTTTATTAATTTGGGGGTCTGAGATGCTGAGGACCGTAGAACATTTAGCCCAACTTAGCCTATTTAGGACGTAGTGCAGAGACTGTTCAAGTGTAGACTTGATAACAGTTGTTACGCGATATTACACTCATACGAGTTTCTCTTGAGAATATTATGGGTTGATGAGTCAGTCATCCTACCCTATAATATCCGATAGATGGAATCAAGACTCTGGAAACTTTTTAGAACATGATCTACAAGTTTTTATCCTTAGTACACTCTGTTGGGATGGTTCTTAACCCGACTCCATGCTCATGACTCACAAAAAACCCTTTGATTCTTGGTTGATCCAATCAAGTCTTGTCAATATCAATGGAACTTGGGTGTCGATAAGGTGAAAACCATAATCCACCAAAATGGATGATTGATCTTGATGATGACTTAATCCATCCTTTGACCTTTGTTTGTGTTTTCCTTGTGTGTGATTGTTGCATTCATGCATACATGTGCATCATGACATTCATCATAGAAAAAATAAATTTCAAGGAAACTAAGGTATTATTTGCAAATATTTTCAAACCATGGATTATGGATGAAAGAACACTAATAAGTACAGTTTCAGATGTCCTGATTTGAAAGATCTAAGAAACTTGTCATCCTTTGTAATAGATCCCTTGGACTTCCAGAAACATCATGGGAAGCTCTTGTCTGTATTATCTATTGATGTGGTTGAAGGACTTCTGAGTGTTTTGGTTCAATTTTATGACCCTCTTTATCACTGCTTCACTTTTCCCGACTATCAGCTTGTGCCCATGTTGGAGGAGTATGCCCATCTCTTGGGTATACCCGTATCCGTTAAGTTACCTTTCAGTGGATTGGAGGAGATTCCCAGACCTCATGTCATAGCTGAATCTCTTCATTTGAAGAAATCTGAGATTGATGCTCACTTGGTGAAGAAAGGAGGAATTCTTGGGTTGACTTCTGAGTTCCTCATTGGTAGAGCTACTGTTTTTCCTCAAGTCGGTAGTATGGATGCTTTTAAAGACATCTTTGTATTGCTCATCTATGGTCTAGCTTTATTCCCTAACATTGACGGTTTCGTTGATGTTAACGCCATTAAAACCTTTTTTATTGGGAATCCTGTTTCGACTCTGTTGAGTGACATGTATTTCTCTTTGCATTTGAGGAATTCCAAAGGTGGTGGGACTATTGTGTGATGTGTTCCTATTATGTACAAGTGGTTTATTTCGAAGTTGCCTTAGATGCTTGTTTTCATGGAGAACCGACAATGTCTACAGTGGTCTCAGAGACTTATGTCTCTCACTAATGATGATATTGTTTAGTACGATTCTGCATTGAGTAGCTTGGATATTATAGACAGTTGTGGTGAGTTCTCTAACGTGCCTCTCATTGGTACGCAAGGAGGAATTAACTATAACCCTGCATTGTCCCGTCGTCAACTTGGGTTCCCCTTGAGAGGTAAACCTAATAACGTTCAGTTAGAAGGTCTATTATATTATGAGGGTAAAGATCCCCAACTTTTAAAGAATAGAATGGTGCGTGCTTGGCATAATATGCATAGGAAATGAAGATCCGAGCTTGGTCCATGCAACTGTGTAGCATTGAAAGCTTATACTATTTGGGTGAAGAAGAGAGCTTTGGAGCTAAAGATGCCGTACTATTTACTGTGAAAATTGGTAAACAATCGTTGATCTTCCAAATTACTAAATTTGGTTACTTACAGGATCAATCAGATTGATCCTAGGACATATGCTAATTACTTGTTAAAGTGAATTCTAATGAACATAAACACTTCGATAGTGTTTATAATAATAGTAATTCGTGAAAATACTCAAAAAAATAGAGGAACAACATAAAGTAAAGAGAATATTGTAGAAACAAAGATAAATGGAAACAAAGATAAATCATTTAAATAAAGAGATATTTATGGAAATAAAAGATGAATTGAATTACTTCAAAGTAAATGACAATGGTGTAAATCAAATGTACATTCTCATTTATTGTTTCTCAACACACGGATACTTGGTAAATTTTACAGATTTCGTACACACTTTGAACACACACGATCCTAGCACTAAGACCTTTTACTTATACTAATCGAAATAACTGCTTCTAACGACCTTTCTACCATATCGAGACAAATGGCACTTTGCATGGATGCAACTATCCACTATGCTCCTCGTGTATCTTCAGCAATCTAGATAAGAGCAAAAGTTCCCTCCTTTATTTGAATTTGAATCTCTCTTCGAATCCTCAACTGGTGACGCCTCTGTCTAAAAAACACCTTAAACTACTTAGAAATATTTCTAAGTCCACGCAACATTGTTACCCTTGTACCAAGGCATCTTCGACAAGAACTTCAAACGCACAATTTGTCGAAACATCTTCACATGAGACTTTATTATCTTAATTCATATGGGCGTCAAAATTAGGAGCTAACAAATTTCCCCCCAAAAATGTCATTTTTGACACATCGAAGAAAATGCATTTTTTGAGAACATGCTTCGACGCCTTGGACAATTATTGCATGTCACTAATGTCCTAATATTATGAAAAAACTTTTCAATTTTTCCCAGCTGTCTTGTGACATCAGAGTCATCATTACCCTTTTACTAACAACGTCTTTTCAGCCCATACCCAAATCTCTTTAATCATCATGTTTCCTAGACCCTTGGAGATCATGGGATTATGCATTAATTACCACCTCTTAAATGCATAATCCAGGAAAGACACGTGTCCCACTAACTTGTCAACCATTAATGTTGATTTGAACCGTTTTTCCTTCCAAAACGCTTATAAAAGACACACCTCATACCAATTCCATTTTTTATGCTTTCTAAAATCTCCAAACACTCTAACTTTTCATCTTCTCAAACAACCTTCATGCAAACCCAAATTTTCTCCTTTCCTTCAAAACTTAACAACAATGGAAACCTCAAGCAAAACCTCCAAGGACATAAGTAAAGTCGCCAAGGTGTCTGTCAAATCAAAAAACCCCAAGAAGATTTCAGAACTACATCCTATCGCTACATTACCTGGTCCATTAATAGTGGGCAACCAACAATATATCCCTGAACCAAAAATTGAAGAACAACGCATGATTTACGCCTCTCAGGTACTTATTCCCATTTTTGTTTCTAGTAAAAACCATGCGTTATTTGGACCTTTGCCTGATTTAGATACTGATTTTCGTAAGCTTAAGGAACACTTCCCTACTTATCACAAATGTAAACCCATAGGGCAATCCAAGAAACTTAGGGTTGAACCAACCACTGCTGAAGAACCCAAAACAGACGAAACCATAGATTTAATATTTATGAACAACGATTTAGATTTTTTCATGCCACTCCCTTATTTAAAGACCCAACCGATTACATAGAATGGATAAACAAACTAGAGAAAGTCAAAGCCCAAACTTGGAAAGATATGGTGATTTATGACCTGATAATGTTGTCGAAAGTAGGCTTAGAGTATAGCTCATCTCTGTTAGTCTCTTCATTATACTTTTGGGATAGCACACATTACACCTTCCACCTTCCATGTGGTATGATCACACTAACTCTCTTCGACCTAGCCGCTATCACAAGGCTAAAACCTACTGGAAACACATACGACCCCGATATTGATTGTGAGGACACTATAGCCTTTTCCACCTCCAGGAAAGCATACTCGACCCATATCGTACACTACCATGACAAGGATACTGACACTATTTCTGATGTGGAACACATTGCCTTCTTAGCTTTGTGGTTATCCCACTCCATTTTTTTCTCGAAATCCCTAAAGGTCTCCAAGAAGTACCTTACTCTGGCGAACCAACTGCATGATGGACGTGACGTTTGTTTAAGCGAAATGATCATAGTAAGTCTTTATGGATCACTAAGTGATGGAGCCACTCAACTAAAGAACTTAGGAGGAAAAGGAAACCTCCTTGTCTCTGGTCCCTTTTGGATACTACAACTCTGGCTCAATGCCACTTTCGAGGCAAATCTTCCCAACAAAGGCCTCGTTGATGAAGAAGCTGAAGAAGTGAAGAATAGAGGGGTCAAAGGAATTCAATTGGCCCAACTAACCCCCAACGACGAAGGGAAAGCTCTTCGACCAACCTTCATGAGCTATGTCATGATGTTCTCCAAGCGCTATGTATTCACGTCGAGCATGGCCCCCTTTGCAGCCAGGAAGTGTGGTCCAGAATGGTTCACAAGGCCCTTTCCACCGCCTTCCAAAAAACGAGAGACAAAATATCTTCTGATTTGGGAGGCATTTTTTACTCCCAAAATCTTAACCCTTCGATTAAACCCTTCAAATATCCAGGTCACTTTGATTGCCTACCAACCTAATCTTATGGCTCGACAGTTTGGGTTAATTCAGGCTCTCCCAAAGTGAATTTATGACAAAAAAGGAAGCCTTCTCCTCTACAACGCAATTCATAATGAAGCCGCCACTCTCAAACAGATGGCTATATATATTGGTAGGACACAACTTACCCCTGTCAACTTTGAGACTAGCTTTCTCTCTACTCAAGAATTTGGGAGATGGTGGAACAGATATTATACTGAAGAATTTTATGACGTTCCCTCTTTTATCCAACATATTGATAAAGTTTTCCTTTCTGTGCAGGAAAGAATCAAGAAAGGTACTCACACGCTCATCAAAGAAATTCAAGCGTTCCAAAATTACTTGGAAACTGCCTATAGGCCCGATGATCTTATTCGAACCATCCGCGAAGTAGCTGTCACCCTAAAGGAAAAGTTTTTAAAGAAAATGGGGCATTTGAAAATCCCTTTGTATGTTCCTCTTGAGAAACGCTACGAAATTACTTTTGAATTGTTTCCTCCAAAATTACCTCAACTTCCAAATGCTGACTTTGGACTGGCCCTTACCCCCCATTTCCATACTGGTTTATCTGTGGGGACTCCATTAAAATCCTTCGACAACAGTCACAGAAAAAAGCCCAACAGGTGGTTGCGACTAAGCATACTCTAGACAGTTTCAAAGGGCGTCTTCATATAGGGATCGAAGATGTTCGCATCGAATCAGACATATATGAAGGTGTGACATGGGAGGTTTTTCAAATCATACCCCTCTATTAGGATATTCACCCTTATCTTATAATAATTGCTCTGTGTTGTTTTTCTTTTAGCCACCAGGGTTCCACCCAAGAAGACAATAATCAAAAGGCCAGTCAAAACGAAGACTGAGGGAGGGGTAAAGCCCACAAAGGTACATCTATGTCTTACCTATTACTCTTTGTTATGTATAATGGTATTAATACTTCAGTATTTTCATTCAGGTTACTCGAAAACCTCCTCTTACTCCATCAAAAATCCAAACCAAAACAACAGAAGCTCCTATTGTAGTAGATTCTGACGAAAAAGACGTATCACCTGTTCTCGACCTCACATCCAGGAAAAGAAAACAACAACCAAAAATCACTGAAGCTTTGAGCCAGCCCCAAACAAAATATGCCAAGAAAAGGCCTACTTCCCTAACTATTCAAGAGCCTACTCTTGAGGCTATGGCGAAGATAGCAGCGACTCAGAGCGAAAGTGACAACTTGAGCCCTAGGGTCGAAGGGAACAAGGTAAAAACATACCTTACTTTTCCTTTATTAGTTGATTTATTGTTTTCTACCACTTATCTTTTGATTTTTGGTTTCAGGATGGTGCAGGCACTACCGTGCAAACAACAACTGCAACTTCCTCCATGCCAATTTCCATAGCAGATGTCCTCAACAGCGCTGGCAAACCTACCTATCGACCATCATCAGAGAAAATCTCCATGAGTGAAATCAATCAACCCATTCCTGGTGAGCTTGAGACTTTGCCACCAAAAACCACTACCTAACATTCACATACTTGCGGTTATGATCATGAAGCTAATTCAGGCGAAGAAGACCAAGCTGGAGTGAACAAGGATACTATGGTGGTGGATGAAGAGGTTCGGGATGGAGATAACCCTGAAGATGGTTCTCCTAACGTCAAAGGCACAGTCCATGCCAACCAAGAGGGTAACGATGGTGAAGATACGATAATAGGGGAGGAAGACGAAGGCAACTAGAGCCCACTCAATGTTGGACATGATGGAAGTGATGGTGATGATGATGGAGACTCCAAAGAAGAAGACAACAATGGTGAGGGGAACCAGGACACAGTCGAAGGACAGACTCAAAGTCAAACTCTTTCCATTCCAACAGTTATGGCTATTCCTGAAGGCAGAGTTTTGACAAGAAGCACTGGGGGTTTTTCTTCAGAAGAACTAGCAACTCTGGAACAAAACCAACCTCTTGAATACCTAAAAGTTATGCTAGGAAGTAGGGAAAGCTCATCTGAGAAAATCCTTAGCACTACTACGGCATCTGATGACCAACCTTCGAGTACACCTGCGGATGAAATGCTCTCAAAAATCAAGGAAAAGGTCTTCAAGGGTGATTTGTTCCTGCTCCTACTGGATGATCTTTCTTCCCCTATAACATTTAAGGCTCTACTCAAACAAGTCAATCTATTAGAAGTTTCTCCTAAAGTTGCCAACATCATCCTGGAGTTAGGCATTATGATTGACCAAGCTGTCGAAGATCATAAGCTACTACCCTAGATAACCAAGGAGATCGAACAAAAGGTTGGTTCTAGAGAAGCTTCTTGGGATGCTTCCACTAAGTCTACCAACAAGGCCATGGAACTGGAATAGAGAAATAGAATAACCGAGAGGAGATCGAAGGCCACGACCGTGACATTGCTTCATGGAGAAAACAGATAAGGGAACTGCAACCCAAAATATATGAAGCCCAAAAACGCAAAAATGAACTTCTAAAGTTTGATGATGCTTTGATGGCTAAAGAGATAGAGTTTGTCGAAAAAGCACGCAAACTTGACTTAGAGCTCATAATTCTCCGGTCGAAACGGTCCTTATGTGTGAAACGCCTAGAACTCCTCAAGACAAAATACCTCCACATAAAGGCTAATCTTCTTTTTTACATTTAATCTCCTTTTCCATTTTCCTATTGATAAATTTTTCCTGTAATGAATATTAGACCTTTGGGCCTTTGAAGCGAATTTAAGCCATTTTGGCACCGTTTACCATATTGGCTTTGTTTAACTTACATGCAATCACTCGTTTATTATTTTTACTTCTTGGAGTGTTGGCTTATATTTTTTCAAATATTTTCCATTTACTCTCAAGATTCTTTTGTCTTTGCTAAGTTCCTCAATCTCATAGGCACCGTTAGAGACTACTTGCAAAATTTGAAAAAGGGCCTTCCCACTTGGGAGACCACTTCCCTAGGGCCCTATCCTTTCGATCCATTGGAAGGACAACTTTCCAGACCAAGTCTTCAAGCGAAAATGTCTGAATTTTAACCTTCTTATTATAAGAGTTCTCTATTATCTTCTTCTGCCTTTTTAATAATTCCAAGGCATTTAGTCTCTCTTCATCTATATCGACTAGCTAATCTAACATTATGTTCCAATATGATTCTGATGGAATTTCATGATGCCCCTGAATTCTTGTGGATTATAGATAAATTTCTACTGGTAAAACTACATCATGACCAAAGGTCAGTTGAAAAGGGGTCGAATTAGTGGCTTCCTTGGGAGAGGTCCGACATGCCCACAAAATATGATCTAATGTTTTGTGCCAATTTCTAGGTTTCTTCCCCACATACTTCTTAATCAAGCCAATAATCACCTTATTAGCTACTTCGGCTTGACCATTAGCCTGAGCATAATATGGCGTAGACGTTAACAATTTGAAACCCATTTCCTTAGCAAACTCTTGCATCTTTCGACCAGTAAATATTGATCCTTGATCTGTTGTGACAGTCTCTGGGATTCCAAATATATAAATGATGTGTTTCTGGATAAATTTGATCACATCTTCTTGGCCCACATTTGGAAAAGGTATAACTTCGATCCATTTTGTAAAATAATCAATGTCAACCAAGATATACCTCTGATTCTTAGATGATGGTGGTCGAATTTCCCTAATCAAATCCAAAGCCCAACCTCTAAAAGGCCAAGGTTTGAGTATAGAGTGCAATTCACTCGCAGGGATATGTTGTATGCCTGCATGTACCTGACACTCTTGGCATCCTTTTGAAAATTTGATGCAGTCTTTCAACATGGTGGGCCAATACATCCCTTGGCGAAATAGAAGTCATTTCATCTTATGGCCAACTTGGTGTGCCCCACATACCCCACTATGGACAATCGAAATGGATAAATATGCCTCTGACTCACTAAGACGTTTAAGCAAAACTCCCTCAGGAGTATTTTTGAACAATTCCATCCCCAAAAGAAAATAACTTAAAGCTCGATACCTGGCTTTTCGATCGGCAAACGCAATTGGATTCTGTAAATATTCCACTATTGGTTTCCTCCAATCTCCATCTGTCAGGTTATCTATTACCAATATTTTGAAGTTTTCTTTACCAGCGTATCCCAACTTTGTCTTTTCCAAGTCTGATGGGGCTAATCTGGTCGACACAACTCTTCCTCTGACTTTGATGACTTTTTTTAAATTTTTCTTTTGAAATTTTATACCCGGATGAAATTTGAGCCAAGTCATTAGCCACTTGATTTTCCAATTGAGGTATGTGTCGAATATTAGCCATATCGAAACTTTTTAGCAATCGACTGGCTATTATAATGTACATAATGATATTCTCTTTAACACACCTAGACTCTTTTGTGATCTGTTTTATAACTAACTCTAAGTCACCCATTATTTCGACTTGAGTTGCCCCCAATTCCAACAATATCTCAAGTCCGGCTATGAGAGCTTCATATTCATCCTCATTATTCGAGCAGAGGCCCTCCACTTTGTACTTGAGTTTTGTTGGAATTTTATTAGGAGAAATAATTAAAACTCATATACCTGTTCAATCTTTGTGACTAGACCCATCAAAGTACAACTTCCAGGGTTCTAATTCGAGATAGTCCAGTGTATTCTCTGCTATGGAGTGGTCGACTATAAAGTCTGCTACCACTTGTCCCTTAACAACTTTTAATGGCATATACGTTACGGAATGTTCAGTTAAATCTAGTACCCATTTTCCAATTCGAGTGTGCAAAATTGGTTTAGAAAACATATGTTTAATGACATCAAAGTGAGATGAAACATAAACATCAATAGGTTTTATATAATGCTTCAACTTTGTACAAGAAAAATACAAGCATAAACACAATTTTTCAACTATGCTATACTTAATTTCTGCATCATTTAAGACCCTAGTAAGGTAGTAAATGGCTCTTTCGATGCCATTATCATCCTCTTGAGTCAACATGCTCCCTAAAGTCTTGCCAAATGCAGATATGTACAATCTCATACTCCTATTCCTACAAGGTGGTGTCAGAATTGGTGGATGAATCAGGTATTCTTTAATTTTATCGAACGCTTCTTGCTGAGCCTGCCCTCATTCAAATTATTCCTTGTTGAGTCGAAGCAAAGGCGAAAAGGCTTACATTTTCCCACTAAGGTTTGAGATGAATCTCCTCAGGAAATTGATCTTTCCCAGCAATGACTGCAATTCCTTCTTCATTGATGGCACTTTCGCCTTCATTATGGCCTTGGTTTTATTTTGGTGTATTTTGATTCCCTTTTTATGGACCATAAAGCCTAAGAAGTCCCCTTCCTGCACATAAAAAGCGCATTTGAGAGGGTTCATTTTTAGACCATGTCTTCTCATCCTTTTGAAAGACAGTCGAAGATGGTCTATATGGCTCTTCCCTGAAACAGACTTAACAAAAATATCATCTATGTAAATTTACATAAAACTCTCTATGAAATCATGTAAGATCAAATTGATTTCTCTTTGGTATGTTGCCCCAACATTCTTCAAACCAAAAGGCATAACCACCCATTCATAGGTGCCTAAGGCTCCAGGACATCGAAATTCCGTTTTTGGGACATCCTCTTCCGCAATGAATATCTGGTTATATCCAGAATATCCATCAAGCATGCTAAGATACTCATGGCCTGCAGCAGAATCGAATAACATCTCCACCACATGCATTGAATATTCATCCTTTGAGGTTGCAGTACTTAAGTTTCTAAAATCTATGCACACCCTCAAAGTACCAATTTTATTGACAGGTACAATATTGGCTAACCATTCGACATACCTGGCTGTACGGATGAAGTTACAGTGAAGAAGCCTTTCGACTTCCTCTTTGATCTTCGAGAGAATTGCATGTGCAAATCTCCTTGGGTTCTGCTTTATAGGCTTTTTTCCAGGCTTGATTGGCAGCTTCAATTCGACCAGATCTCTGCTCAAACCAGGCATCTCATCATAATCCCATGCGAAACAGTTCTTGAACTCCTTCAGCAACTGGATCACTTCGACTTTGAGTTGAGGGATGATATTGGCGCTAATGTAAGTTAGCCTTTTTATCAAACCTTCTCCCAAGTCTATTTCCTCAAATGGATCTTGATCCAACATCTTAATATTTGTTGCCAGCGGATCCTTCTCGAATCCAAAGGCTCTTCATCATAGATGGCATCGAGCCTCTAGCCTTGATCTTCATCCTGAACCTTATCAGGTGCCTCTGGATCGAAGTCCTTTCCAGGACCTATTTTATAGAACTCCTTGTTGGCTTCGACAACCATGTTTTTTACTTCAGCCTCCAATGCCGATTGTTGTTTGTTTTCAGCTATGTAAGCTGAAATCCTTTTTAGAGCTTCGAACTCAACCATTAGTATTGCATTCGCTTCCCCACCTTGTGGGGTCGACTCCTGACGCTCCTAGATATCTAAAGTCGTCGTCATCCACCACCTCTATATCCCAATGAAATCCATTGTTGGGGTGTAAATACAGGGAACATTAGTCATTGTTGTCTGGAGTAAATGGAAAATTGGTCGGATCACACGGAGCGATATTGGCCAAATGTTTGTCGAACTGGCGCCTATCGACATGGTTGATAGGAGTCTTGAGGTAACCTTGGTCTACTTCTATGTTATCCATAATACCTTTTGGACGCCATATGATAATTCGTTGGTGCATGAAAGATGGCACAATCCCAACCCCATGTATCCATTCTCTTCCAAGTAACAAGTTATAGTTGGCCTTTGTCTCCACAATCATAAACATTGTTGATCTGGTGAAAATTCCTACGGTAAACTCAACTTGGATTACACCAAGAATGGAACCCACCTTTCCTTCATAATTGGAAAGCACCATGTTGTGGGGTTTGACATCTGTATCATATTTGCCAATTTTTCTCAGCATATGACGCGGCATCAAATTCACCGATGCGCTGCAATCCACTAAGATTTTATTAATTGGGACATCTTCTATCTTCCCAGTAATAAAGAGAGGCTTAATATGACTCTTTATATCCCCATCGGGTCTCTCGAAGAAGGCATTTTACTCCTCCACGCAACCATTGTTCATCACATAATATCATATTGGCTTATGAGCAGCCATTTCTCTTTCTGTATTGTTGTCAGTGTCTTCGACCTCTATTATTTGGTTGAACTCCCTGGGCATCACTGATACCACACTAACTAAGATGTCTAATGAAGCTTCGGACCCAGAGTGAAGTCATCCTTCAGCGTATCGTCTTCTACAGCCATTCAATCATATTTCTCTTTGGCCGCCTCTGCTGGAGTATTAAACTTTCGTTTGCCAAGGCTTAAGTTCCCCTTCTTTCTTGCAGGCACATTGGTGCTGGATTCAGCTTTTTCCTTTTCCCCAACATCCCTCTGTGCTTTCCTCCTTCTCTGTTCCCTTCTCCACTAGGACCTTGTTATGAGATTTTTTCCTTGGTAATTTTCAGAGATGTGGGATGTTTTTATGTTTGCCTGGGACTCCTTACAGTATGTTAATGATGAAACTATGTCTACCTCGAAGTTCTGCCATTTTCCCCGGCCGCTTTTTTTGCCATCGAATGGCTTCACCCATTTTCCATTTGAAGCCTCAGCGTTGGGTTTGAAGGAGATGGGTTTGGCAGCAGGACCCCTTCGTTTTGTTTCATCAAGCTTCATCATTGGCCTCCTTGGATCATAATACCTTCTTGGGTCAAAATCCCTCATGGGATGGAAAGCCTGTTGTTCTTTAGGGGCTCTCTGGCACCCTTGGTTTTTAACCCTCCTTAGTCCCTCGAGGTTTTGGGCCGCTTTCTTGTCGAACACGACACTGGATTGAGGGCACAACATAACCTCCGATTGTTTCTTCTGGAACCTATGGAGGAAATCAGTCAGAATTTTCTTTTCTTTTGGGAAGGCTACTTTATTGTACTCTTCTTGTTGACACTCGTTGTCAACATCCATGGAGGTTTCTTGGGAGATTTGGACCATATTAACATCCATGTCGACATCTTCAGTGATGTACAAATTCTGGAATCTCAATTGAAGGCCCTTAGTAACCTTATCTATTTGCATGAAACCATTAGTAGTTTCTTTGGTTAGTATCATCGGGTTGGAATCTTTAGTGATTCTTGTGTCGAAACCATAAGTGTTTCCATTGGTGGCATTTCCAACAGCTTCCTGAACGGAGTTCTTGAAGAATCCCTGATCAAGGTGTTGGAAATCCCTGAACGAAGTCCTCAGGAAGGCATTTCCTCTGGTTTTTGTGAAGGTTTTCCTGAAGGCATTCAAGGTGTTAGAAGTCCTCATGAAGGCATTTCCAACAACTTCCTGAACGAAGTTCTTGAAGAATCCCATGACAGGTTCGTTGACGAAGTCCTCAGTAACTTCGGTCATGTCGAAATCATCAGTGACTTCGACCATGTTTACTTCCTCTGGTTCTGTGTAGTGGGAATCATCCATTTGCAAAGGATTGGAGTCGATCTTCATCTGGCTCCTAGGTTTGTCTCCAAACTTGAATCTCCCTTCTTGGATAACATTCTGAACAAGATCCCTGAAAAGAAAACATTGAGATGTTTTATGACCCCGAAAATTATGGTACTTGCAAAACCCTGTTTTCTTTCTTTGTTCTAAGGGAGGCACTTTAGCACCAGGTGGCACTATCATTTAACAATCCTTAACTAACAAATCGAAGATTTCGTCCCATTTTGTAACGTTGAAAGTGTAAGTTTTCTTAGGAAATATATTATTCTTTTCTGGTTCAATAGGATTTTTTCCATTCGACGGGGACAAGACCTTACAAGCGTAAGGTGGCCCTTATTTCAACTCAGCAAGGTCGATTTAATTTTCGTCGAAGTTTAAAGGCCCATTATAGGACCCTTCGCCATCATTACTGAATTCGATGTAGGCTACTCTTTTATTCTTATTTGCTCTAGCATTTTCTTCCTTCAAGTGTTCTAACTGTCCAACCCTATTAGCCAGTTGGGTCATATCTCTCAAATACTAGGTGTCTAACTTTTTCCTGATAGAATAGTCAAGGCCCATAGCGTCCATTTCGACCAATTCAGGCCCCGATACCTGTGTAAAACACCTAGCTTTGAGTAATCGAAATCTATTTAGATAGTCATCAATTAGCTCAATGAACTTTTGTTTAATACTGACCAATTCCTTCAGACTTATCTTTGTTTGCCCCATATAAATCTGCTCATGGAACACTCTTTCTAACTAATTCCAAGTATGAATCGAATTTTGTGGCAAGGTGGTAAACCACGTGAAAGCATTCTTTGTGAGAGAACTTGGGAAATATTTCATCCTAAGGTTTTCATTGTTCGAAATGTCACTTGACTCTATTAAATATCTAGCCACATGTTTGACTGTGGATTCAGTAGTATCCCCAGAAAACTTAGTGAATTTGGGGATTTTTATTCTAGGGGATGTTTCTCTCTGTAGGATATATTCCGACAAAGGTGATGTATAATTTGGCCTTCGAAAGCCAAAGTTTACCCCGTTTCGAACCATAATCTTTTCGACCATGGTTGTCAGATTGTTATTTGCTGTCATATCATCATGTCGAATCTGCTATATGACATTATCAATAATTTGGTTTCTATTTACCATTACTATCCTTGGCTCTCTCTCCCTAGGGATTTGTGGTTCTGCCCTAGGGGGTTCGAATCCTATTCCCTGATTTACCATCATGGGTGACGATTGACTTTGTGGAATTTGGTTAATAGTAGGGTCTTCTTCGAAGGTTACCTCTTGGTTTTCCCTTATCCAATCCCTCGGAGGGTGTCGATGAGGTAGTGGTACACCCCAAAAGTAAGACATTCGCACAATCTGTGCTGTCATCTATTGATTCGATTGCACCATATTTTAAATCAAAGGATTCAATACGGTGGTCAATTTTTGGGTAAGTATTTAGACCGTATCGTGGTTGCTTTCGTCCATCTGTTGTCTCCACACTGCTGCGGAATTGTTGGTAAGGCTGGGTATTTGTGTTTGGTATCCCAAGCCTAAAGATTGGTTATTTCGACCCAAGTTAACCCTTGATCCTGACCTTTGTAATGGGGAGGTTATGTTAACCACTGGTTCTGAAAAATGTCAAAGCATAATTATGTAAACATGTCATCACTGAAGTTGGCATTCCATATGTGTCTGTTCTCGACCAACAAAGGGTATAGAGAAACCAGGGGGTATTGAAGGCTTGTTTAGAACATTCCCAAACAGTGGGGGTGTTAGGAGGCCCCCTAGGCGCAATGTAAGTCAAAATAGGTTCAGTATGGGAAATCGAATGCGTAGGCATCAAACTTGCCATAGATGGTACCAGTTCAGACACGTGCATTGTGGCCATGTTTGCCCCTATCGAAGAAGAAAGGGGTGGTACATTATTGGTTGGTGGATTTTGAGAATTTTGGTTATTTGACGCATTTAAATTCTCCATTCTCCTAGTGGATCTTCTCCTTGGTCTGTGTTCGTTGGTTGTGGCTACTTTACCACTTCTTAATAACATACAACGAATTCTTTCAAAAGGGCGAAGATGACTGAACAACCAGAACTAAAAAATGAAGAAAATTTCACTTTTTAAAATCGTTAGTATTGTCCCACTGGGCGTGCCAATTTGTTTACCGTGAAAATTGGTAAACCACCACTGATCTTCCAAATTACTAAATTTGGTTACTTACAAGATCGATCAGATTGATCCTAGGACATGTGCTAGTTATTTGTTAAAGTGAATTCGAATGAACATAAACACTTCGACAATGTTTATAATAATAGTAATTGATGAAAATACTAAAAAAAAAAGAGACGAACAACATAAAGTAAAGAGAATGTTGTAGAAACGAAGATAAATGGCAACAAAGATAAATCCTTTAAATAAAGAGATATTTCTAGAAATAAAAGATGAATCGAATTACTTCAAAGTAAATGACAATGGTGTAAATCAAACGTACATTTCTCAATTTACTGTTTCTCGACACACAGATACTTGGTAAATTTTACAGATTTTGTACACACTTTGAACACACACGATCCTAGCACTAAGACCTTTTATTTATACTAATCGAAATAACCGGTTCTAACGGCCTTTCTACCATATCGAGACAAATGGCGCTTTGCATGGATGCAACTATCCACTATGCTCCACATGTATCTTCAGCAATCCAGATAAGAATAAAAGTTCCCTCATTTATTTGAATTTGAATCTCTCGTCGAATCCTCAACTGGTGACGCCTCTGTCGAAAAAACACCTTAAACTACTTAGAAATATTTCTAAGTCCACGCAGCATTGTTACCCTTGTACCAAGGCATCTTCGACAAGAACTTCAAACGCACAATTTGTCAAAACATCTTCACAGGAGACTTTACTCTCTTAATTCATATGGGCGTCAAAATTTGGAGCTAGCACGTACGCTTGTGAAAAACCTATGTCTTTGGTTGTGGCTGAGCCATCAACTCTCCCTAACCAAGATGTAGAGGAGTTGGAATATGTGTAGCAGTAAATTCTTGACCATCAAGCTATGGATAAGCTTAACGTCAATAAAACCAGAGTCGCCAACACGCTTTTATTGTTTCCAAAGGAAAAGGGAAAAGTATGAACAAAACCCAAAGATAAGAAGTTTTCAAATCAAAACTAATAAAATACTAGAGATTACAGGTAAGGGGGTTGGTTACATAGAGGGAAGGTGTTAGCACCCAAAGTGTCCTAGGTACTCCTAGGGAGCCCTTTTTATGTGTGTATGTGTTTTTGGTATAAAAGATGTTTGAGAAAAATAGAGTGTGGGGATGAGAAAAGAATTCATTGATTATATTTTTGTTTTTGACAAGACCTTCGGACTTGTGCCTACGTACCAACATAAAAATGAGGGATCAAAACCTCGTAGTTCGTGGTAACAATTTCAAAGTGAGTGACATGCTTTTAACAAAAATTTAATTGAAAAAAGGGCACAAAGGGCCAAAGGTTTGAATGGAGTTGTTAGTTATTTTTGTCTTTTGAAATTTTAAGTCAATATGATTAGATTTATTTACAAGTTTGATTTAAGAAAAAGAGGTTCAAAAATTCAATGGCATAAGGCCAAAGTTTCTAATCATTTAAACAAAGTCTAAGTTTGAAATCACAAGCAAAGAAAGTTTTTGAAAAGGGGGAGAGATTTTGAAATTTAAGAAGTGGGGGGAGATGAAGAGACTAATCCTAAGCACAAAATTAAAAGTTAAAAGTTGAAAAGATCTGACCAATGGGATGCAATCCAATAGATAAGAATGTCATATAGAAAACTCACTTTCCCTTTGGACTTTGAATCAAGCAATACTCAACAAGAAATTAGCAATATCATACATCATGAAGATCAAGGCATCAAATAAAGATGGCCACATCCAAGCAGGCAAATCCCATAGCTAGCCGTCTTTTTTATCTTCTTATGTATCAGATGAAATACTCCTTGATCAACTTAGAATAAAGCATTAGACACAAGATCAAAATCATAATTTACACCAAGACAAAGTAGCAGATGAACTAAAACACATCCCAAGACTTGCATAAGATGAAGGCTCAGTTCATAATAACTTGATTTCAGAATGTTGGCATTGGCCAAGTCCTTTTTGCACAGGGAAAGTTTCCTAGTTCTAAGTCCAGAAGTTCAGATCAAGATCAACAGTCCACCAAACATTTTTTTAGGGTTTTTGTTGTTTATTAAGTTTTTTAAGGTCCTAAGACCACAAACAAAATCAAAATACACAGACAAATATATACAATCACAAGATATGGCTCAAATGAGCAAAGTGAAAATAGCATGAACATAAACAAGTTTAATGAAATGTTAATCGCAATGAATGATAAATGACTAGAAATTAAATTGAATAAAGTAAATGAATTGAAATTAAAGCAACATTAATAAGAGTTAGTCAAATGTTAGTCAAGGTTAATTTAATGTTAGTGGGGTTTTGCTTTTTAATTGATTAAGTCATTCTTTGGAGAACACTCAAACATCTATTCACAAGCATGGATCCTTGAACCAAGACATCTACAATAGGAAGGGACAAAGGTCAAGTTTCCACACAATACCATGAAGGATGAGAGACTTACAATCTCAATTGCTAGAATGTTATGCCTTTAGGGTCAAATTTAGCTTTATGTTAAGCAATCGTAATTGGACTTATGTAGAAGTCACAACTATCTGAGGCCGAGCAATAGAAATTTAGGTGTTAATGCATGTTATAGATTTGGTATCATGAACCAAACTCCTAAAACATACCACACACTGAAAGAAAAGATCAAAAGGGATGGACCCATCTCATCCATACTTGTATTGGTTCATCTGACACAAGGTCATTGATGAACTAATTAGCCTTAGGATATTTGAGATTTCATTGGTCAATAAAAGGAATGGGAATAATAAGGATGAAGATGAAGGGGGAGGGGAATGAGAGAAACACAAATTGACCATGGGAGGATTTTTTTATCAAATTAAAATCATTCATTCATTTTGGGAGATGAAATATACATTTCATCAATCTCCCAAATCCAATGATTCTAATCCAACAAAAGTCAAATCAACCTTGACCAAGGCCCAAACAAATATTCAAACATCACAAGACCATAAAAATTAAATTAAAAACGCATTAAAATTCAATTTAATTTCGTCAAAACCTAAAATATCTTCAAAACACCAAATAAATGGCCAAGAGATTTATCCTAAGTCAAACAAGGTCAAAGGACCTTAGACAAAAAATTTCATGATTTTTGGAAAGTCAGAAGTATTTTTAAACAATTAAAAATATACACAAAAACATTTAATTCATGAAGAATATCAAAATTAATCCAAAAAATAATTTTAATTCAGAAAATGAAAGAGGAAAATATTTAAAGATTTTTGGTGAAAGTCCCGTATATTTTGGATTAAAAATGAAGTGATTATGAATTAAACAAAATAGAGAAATTAAACATAAATTCAGAAATAAATAGGAAATTAAAAAAAAAACGAGGGCCATCAAATCTCCCTCATTTATTGAGGTGGAAAATCTGATGGCCAAAAGCGCGCATTCCACCAACACTTCAGTCAACACGTGTACACGCGTGGTAATTAAAATAGAAGGCTAAGATTAGAAGATGGGAGGAAGATTTGATGGTTCAAGACATTACCAACACATCGCCGGAGCTAGGGCTCCAAGCTTCTTCTCCGGTGGACCTCATTGGACTGGTCCACCACTAACCACCTCCAAAATGAAAAACAAGGACATAGATTTAAAGAAAAAATACGCAGGAGCTCGAATCTGGCCTCAATTTTCTCCAATTCCAAGTATATAGAAAGATACAAAGATTTGAATTTTGAGGATCATGAACTGAGTTGCTTCAATTTGACCTCAAAGTAACTCAATCTTATTGCCTATATTGGTAGGAATTCAACCAACCAAAAATAAAAAAATAATAATGAAGAATTGAGTGAGAATCGAAGAGAAGAAAATTATGAAAAATTACCTTCGAGGGAGCTCCAGAAGCTTGTAGGAAGTGATTAAGATCAAAGAAAGGCTCTGACTCTTGGAGTTTCAATCTCAAAGCAGAATGAGATTTGAAGCTCGATTTTTAAATGAAAACCTTCAAGATTATCCTTTAATGGTGAGGGTTGGGATTGCAGGTTCAAAGCTTGGGCATGAGGTCCTCAATTCTGAGCCACGAGGGTTGTATTTTAGCCAATGCAATTCATTTCCACACACTTCCAAATTTTTCCAAATTTAGCAATTTCCATTACATGCTTGCATGGGCGTGTGAAAGGCCCATCAAGTGATGTATTCAGGTCCAAATATGCTTATGTATCATGCTGAAATCATGTCATGTGGCCATGCATTTGAATTTGAAATGTGAAGGTGAAATTCATCCAATTGGTCCCTTGAAAAGAACCCATGCACAAGTCCTTCATTCTTTGGGCAAATGAGGTGATCTTGGACTTTTTGGAAAGGTTCAAGGGGAACAACTTTAATGTTGAATACTTTTAAATTTTAAGCTTGGATCATGATTAATTTTGAGGTGTAATTTTTGTAAATCAAACATATTTGCAAATTTTCTAATTACCAAGCGAAATGTTCATTTCTTCCTCCTTGAATAACTTTTGCTATGGACTTCAACAGGAAAAAGTTCCTTCATAAAAGTTATATCTCTTTCAAATATATTCAATATGGTCATAAATTTGACTCATTTATATTAGGAATGAAGGTGTGATGCATTTTAGAAGTTGAGGAAAATCACTTGTTCAATGGTCATGGCCCAAAATGACCTATAATATTTCCTCTTGGCGCATGTATTTGAAAGTGGAATTTGAACTTATTCCAAACATAAAAGTTGAAAAGGAAATATTGAATTTGATCATGGAACTTGAATGGATTTCATATCATAAAAATTGAGCATGTTATGGTCCTTGGAAGTTGACCTCCTAACTAGGGTTCAGACAAAATGACCTATAATCTTTCATCATAAAAAATCACTTTCCAAACAAAAATAGATATTGACTTAAACATGAAAGTTGTTTGGAATGTCATAAGGAGTAACTTGTATCTTGGAATCATTTTCGTATGACAAACATTGTAGGAGATATGGTCTAGGGAACCCCAGTTTTGACCAATTGACTTTCTCTGGTCAACCACCATGAACCAACTTGCAAACTTGAAATTTTCTTGATATTTGGGACTCATGGAGGATCATATATGTGTAAGATGATGTAATATGAAGTATCCCTTGATATATTTGATCAAATGTTGAAGAAACTTATTGAGGAAGTCACACAAGATACCCAGATGAATTAGGGCTTCCAAGGCAAACAAGCGTCAAACTCTTGATGAATTCTAGATCAAAATGATATGTGAAAACCATGGGGATCCATATATGATGTCTAGAACCAATGTAAACCATATCTTGATTGATTTCCTTGCATTGAGGGTCTTAAACCCTAGATATGAGCTTGATGGAACATGGGTGAACACACATACTACCTACAAAAGTAACAAACTATACATAGACATATTTTTGGAATTTTGGTTAGTAAATAATGAAAAAAAAGTATGATACAATCGAATGTGCTTGGTTACCTCTCCCAATGCAAACCCAATGAATGAGGGGTAAGGAGGATGCCAAGGTGTGATCCCAATGTTAATGCATATGATGATATAGCATGAGGGATCTTAGGGTCAAAATTAGGGTCTTACAACTGCCCCTATTTGAGGACATTCTAACTGAGGATGTGAAGGTTAAAATCTTCGTATTTGTTCAGTAGAATGAACTTAAATAACAACATATAGAAACAAATTTTGGTCCCTAAGAGACCTCATGATGCATATGGTATGAATGTTAAAAGTAGTCTTTGTAGGGAAAATATTTGCACAAAGGAAAAGAATTCGGAGAGACTGAAAGTCCACAGGAACATAATGCATTCCATAAGGAACACTCACTGGGGAGACAAAGACTCTGGGAAAAACAGTTGTGCATAGGCCAGGCTACGACTTGAAAACTACTGGAGACACGAGGGAAATTTCCATGAAAATAAATCAATGGAAGGACTCGATTGGGGGGAAGGGAAAATTTGCAGGGGAAATTGGTAAATCAGAACAAAGCTGAAATACCTGAAACAAACTCAAATGGGGAAGAATGAACTTCAACGCAGGAGTACTAGACATATATTATCTATTACCAGTTATTGGATAGGAAGATAATGTACTCTGACAGAGGGGCATCCGTTACCGATTAGGGTAAACATATCAAGGATGACTTGTTGGGGAAAAAGAGGTGTATTTGTTACCGGTTACTGGGTAAGAATGACCTGCTGGGAAAGATAGGATTTATAACTACCTGTTACTGGGCAGAAGACCAAAGAGAGAATATCCGTCACTGATTAAAGTGAACATATCAAGGATAAACTCAAAAGGAAGAATATTCGTCATCGGTTAGGATGAACATATCAAGGATAGACTGTCGGGAAAAAATAAGAATTATATCTATCAGTTACTGGATAGAAGACCAAAAAGAGAATATTTGTCACCGGTTATGGTGAACATATCAAGGATAGACTCAGCAGGAGAAAGCAAGATTCATAACTACCTCTTACTGGGCAGAAAATCGTAAAGAGGAGGAAATCCATCATCAATTAGGATGAACATATCAAGGATTAACTCTGAGGGGAGAAATATGATTTATATCTACCAGTTACTGGATAAAATACCACAAAGGGAGAAAATCCGTCATCGGTTAGGATGAACATATCAAGGATTAAATCTCTGGAGAATAAAGTAGGGATTACAACTACCTTTTTACTAGGTAGAAAACCACACAGAGAGAATATCCGTCATCGGTTAGGATGAACATATCAAGGACAGACTCAGCGAGGGAAACGTGAAAACGAATCTGCTGGGGAAAACAGAGGAATATATTACATTCTACCGAGTATTGGGCAAAAGTAACGTAATCGAAAAAATGAGAAGAAAATTATCAGTTACTGGGTAATAGACTCTCATGAGACCAAACTATCTATCTAGGTAGGAGCTAGAAAGAAACGGTCAAATAAGGACTCAACCCAAATGAGGATGTAACTCAAGGGGAGTGGTTCCATCCAGATAATTAACCGGGGAAGAAACTGAAATAATAATCATCCACGAGGAAATAACTCAGTGGGGAATGAGAAAGGTTAAACTCGTTCTGCTTAAGGGGATGACACTCTATAAATGAAGGAGGACATACACACCAAATTTTCATAGGGAAATAATATCACCATAGCAGGGGATCAGAAATAAGGAACCAAATGCAATAAAAATGCATAATAAAATATCTGATGTTGTATTTTATGCATGAATATGCATGTATATGTTTGATATTATGCTGACAAAACCATCACAAAGGATACAAATATCACAAATTTGAATCACCACCGCAACACTCGGCTAATCTCAACAGGATGGAAACATCAACTGGATAAAAGATGCTGGGGATGAACACAAATAATATGGTTCTGAATAACTCAATCCTAGATGGGGAAAGAGAAAAGAACTGCTAAGGATCCAAGTTGTCAACTCTGCGGGGAATTTTGGGTCAACACCATATCAAATGGGAGACAACCTTGCAGGGGACCAAATCAAGTACTGCTCAAAATCAAACACTTCCGAGAACCCGAGATCTTTGATATCTGAAGATGAACTCCTCCGGGGAGCACAAGAGATAAAATTATGCACGGAGGATCTAGGCAAACTGCTAAGGATGTGAGCCTTCAACTCAGTTGGGGGAAAAGTTTGCAAAAGGGACCGATCACCAGCTCAACTCTACTAGGGAATAAATGATGAATCGTTTGGGAATTATCACCAAACCAACTTCTTGAGGAAAACCAACGAGGCTTAGCATGTCAAGACTTACCTGTTCTCAGACTGTTGTTGATATTCTTTACTGAAATTGATTGCTTTTAAAATAATTGCTTTTATATTCTTTAAGAAAAATTATTTTAATTTATTAATTCCTTTCAAAATTATCATCATAAAAATTCAATTTTATTTAGCTGAGATAAATAAGAGTAGAAACAATTGGATAAAAAGCTCAACTTTATTTAATAGAATGGTAGTTTGTAAATGACAAGACTCCATAGATCTTTACAAAAAGTTGAAAATGGTAATTTACATGGAAAAGGGCTACATTGAACACAATGATCACTACTCTCCCTACCACCTTCAATATCCATTGTGCTCTTGGCTTTGGTTTAGAGTGATGAATTAGAACCAAATGACCTGCTCAAAGCTACTTTCAGGACTAGGACCAATCGAATGCAGTTACTTGCCATAATCCTTAACTTTTGCCTAGATTTACCCAAGGTGGGGTACTCAATCTATCGGGATAAATTTTTTGTTTTATGTCTCTAACTTTTTCCTGGATCATCCTTGCGGGGTTTCAACCCACCGAGACCTCATTTTTGCCTAAGCAGTCCTTTTGGGTTTTCAACTTAGCGAGTTGTTATTTTCTTTTTAGGAGAAGTATTTCTTGACTACATCGGCGTTCACGGGACGAGTAAGCTCTTCACCATCCCTAGTTGTAAGAATTAAATCACCGCCTGAAAAGGCTCTCTTAACAACATATGGGCCTTCATAACTAGGAGTCCATTTTCCCGTAGCATCAGGTTTGAAAGACAAAATCTTCTTGAGCACAAGATCACCTTCTCTAAACACACGAGGCCTGATCTTCTTGTTAAAATAATTCTTCATTCTTTGTTGATATAACTGACCATGATACATGGCAGTCAATCTCTTATCTTTAATTAAACTCAGCGGGTCATATCTGGTCTGGCACCATTCAACTTCTGTTAACTTGGCTTCCATCAAGACACACAATAATGGGATCTCAACCTCTATTGGGAGCACATCTTCCATACCATAAACAAGAGAGAAAGGGGTTGCCCCTATTGAAGTACGGACGGATGTACGGTACCCATGCAGAGCAAATGGGATCATCTCATGTCAATATTTGTATGTCACAACCATCTTCTGAATAATCTTCTTGATGTTCTTATTTGCAGCTTCAACGTCCCCATTCATCTTTGGTCTGTAGGGAGAAGAATTATGATGTTCAATATTGAAGTCTTTGCAAAGAGCTTCCACCATATTGTTATTCAAGTTAGATCCATTATCAGTAATGATCTTACTTGGCACACCTTACCGGCATATAATCTGATTCTTGATAAACCTCACAACAACTTGCTTGGTCACATTTGCATACGATGTCGCTTCAACCCACTTTATGAAGTAGTCAATAGCCACCAGGATGAAACGATTTCCGTTCGAAGCTTTAGGCTAAATCATAGCAATCTTATCAATTCCCCACATGGAGAAGGGCCATGGAGAGGAAATGACATTCAAAAGTGTCGGAGGAACATAAATCTTATTTGCATAAATTTGACACTTGTGGCATTTCTTCACAAACTTGCAATAGTCAGATTCCATTGTCAGCCAATAGTAATCTGCTCTTAACATCTTCTTTGTCATAGCATGTCCATTGGAATGGGTACCAAAGGAACCTTCATGGACTTCAGTCATCAATAAGTTTGTTTCGTGTCTATCCACGCATTTGAGCAGAATCATATCGAAGTCTCTCTTGTAAAGCACATAACCATTCAGGTAGAAGTTGCTAGCTAATTTTCTCAAAGTATTCTTATCTTTCAAAGATGTCCCATGCGGGTAAACTTGACTTTGGAGGAAATATTTAATATCAAAATACCACGGCTTTTCATCTCTGACCTCTTCAATAACAAACACATGAGCTGGCCTATCAAGACGCATTACAGTCAAATTGGGAACTTCATTCCAAAATTTCACCACAATCATGGAAGCCAACGTTGCAAGAGAATCTGCCATCCGGTTTTCATCTCAAGGGATATGATGGAACTCAACCTTTGTAGCGAAAGTTGAAATCCTCCTCGCATAGTCTCTATATGGTATCAGACCAGGTTGATTCGTCTCTCATTCACCTTTGATTTGATTCACATCCAAAGTTGAATCCCCATAGACGTCAAGATATTTGATTCTGAGATCAATGGCTTCTTTAAACCCCATAATGCAAGCTTCATACTCAGCCATATTGTTTGTATACTTGAAAGTTAATCTAGTTGTGAACGGAAAATGAGTGCCTTGAGGAGTAATAATCACTACCCCAATGCCATTACCATACAAATTAACAGCTCCATCAAATATTATGCCCAACAGGAACCAGTTTTTGCCCTTCTTCAAGAAAAGGTTCATCATAATCTTTCATCTTTAAGTACAAAATCTCTTCGTCAGGAAAATCATACTGCACTGACTGGTAATCTTCATCGGTTGGTGAGCCAAATGGACAGTTAAGACACTACCCTTGATAGCTTTTTGAGATTGGTATTCGATATCATACTCGGATAACAACATCTGTCAATGGGAAATTCTCCCAGTTAAAGCAGGCTTCTCAAAGATGTACTTGATTGGATCCATTTTAGATATCAACCAAGTAGTATGATTTAACATATATTGGATGCATATTCTTTCTTTCCAAATTCATCTTGTTGTCCTAGAACATAACCCATACTCTCTTCAAGCACGGGTCAAATACATGATCAAGGGTCTTCCTTCAACAGGCGGAGACAAAATCGGAGGCTCAAATAGATATCCTTTGATACTGTCAAAAGCTTTCTGGAAATCTTCGGTCCAATCACAAGATTGATCTTTCTGAAGAAGCTTGAAAATAGGTGCACGTGTGACAGTCATATGCGATATGAATCTCGATATGTAGTTCAAGCGGCCGAGAAAACCTCTGACTTGCTTCTTATTTTTGGGCATAGGCATCTTTTGTATTGCTTTGACCTTGGCAGGATATACCTCAATACCTTTTTCGCTGACAATAAAGCCCAACAACTTACTAGAATGAACACCAAAAGTGCACTTATTGGGATTCAAGCGGAGTTTCTTTTTCCTCAAACACTGGAATAGCTCTACATGTTATTCTTCATCACTTGATTTTGCAACCATATCATCAACATAAAATTCAATCTCTTTATGCATCATATCATGAAAAAGAGTGGTCATAGCTCTCTGGTATGTTGCACCAACATTCTTTAAACCGAAAGACATCACTCTATAACAGAATATTCCCCAGGGTGTAATGAATGTGGTCTTCTCCATATCTTCGGGTGCCATCTTGATCTGATTATAATCGAAAAATCCGTCCATAAACAAAAAGACTTTGAATTTAGTTATATTGTCTACCAATATATCAATGTGTGGCAGAGGAAAATCATCTTTTGGACTAGCTTTGTTCAAATCTCTATAATCAACACACATGCAGACTTTTCCATCCTTCTTAGGAACTGGCATAATATTGGTCACCCATTGCGGATACTCGGAGGTAACAAGGAAACCAACATCAATTTGCTTCTGCACCTCTTCTTTGATCTTTACTTCCATATCAGGATGAGTTCTCTTCAGCTTCTACTTGACCGACGAGCATTCTGGCTTCAACGGCAATCTATGCTCCACAATCTCAAAATCCAAACCAGTCATGTCTTGATAAGACCAGGAAAACACATCGGAATATTCTCGAAGAAAATCAATCAACCCCTTCTTATCCTCTGGGAACAGTTGAGACCCAATCTTGACTTCCTTTACCCAAGTTGACTAATTCAACCTGCTCCTCGAACGGTTGAATGGCTTTTTCCTCATGCTCAAGTAAATGAGATAATTCATCAGATACTTCATCATCATCAGTTTCTTCCTCAGCTTCAAACACAAGGAAATCAAAGTTTAGAGAGGGAGTAGGATCATTGTATTCAATGGGTTTGAGAACCAACCTACATAATGATTTGATATTTTGATTTTTAGAGAAATGAATTGTGACCAAATATCATGCAGATGAAAGATTATTATTTATTTATGTTTTTTGTGATTACCATTTTCAGAAAGGCAAAAATTAAAAACAAAACATAATAGATGTAGATGAATAAAATTGTATATTGATGATAATAGAAATGCCCAACAATGTTCACTTCTCCCTTAGGCATAGGAGAAGGATTTTTCTTAAAAATGAAAAAAAAATTACTTAGAGCGATGAATAATAGTAGGAACGTCAACAGCAACCCAATTGTTGCAAGTTTGGCCATGCGTCACAAAGTTGGTGCAAGCTTCGTCTTCATCGTCACCATCCTCAATCACAACAGCTGAGTGTTAACTATTCCCATGAACAAACCCTCAACTGCAGAAACTCGGTTGCACATCTTCAGTTTTGACGTTGAACGGCCCTGGTTGAAATCCCAATCCAGCCTTATTCTTGTTCTCAGCAATCTCTATCACACAACCCACTGATCAATGCTGCCAGCCTCAATAGCTTTTTGCGCATCTTTTTAGAGAGGACATGGGTGCCCTAGCTTTCTTTACTTCACCAGCAATAGACAAGGCTTGGAACGGCGCTCCAACCTCCTCTTCAGCTGCAACATAAGAAAAGGATGTCAAATGGCTCACCAGAAGTGCTTTCTCTCCACCAACAATGACAAGCTTTCCGTTCTTCACAAATGACGGTTTTACGGGAACCATCAAACGCTTTGACAATCACGCCGCTGTACCTCATTGGGGTGCCTTGGTAGGAAAGTCTGGATAGCATTGATTTCAGCAACACATTAAAAGATGAACCAGTATCGACCAACACATTGGACATAGTGTCCTTCTTACAATTCATTGAAATATGGAGTACCAGATTGCGATTTTTGCCTTCCTGGGAAGCTCTTCATCACAAAAACTCAAATTATTGCAAGAAGTGATGTTGGCTGTCAGTCCCGCGATTTTCAAAATCCACGGTACAAAGGCGAAAGAAGGCGTAGAAGAAAACAAACAATAGAGTCGCCACCAATGTAATTAATTCTAAGCAGGAAAGGAAACACTGAATAAACCTGAAAAGGGGAATTTGACGGTCTTGCGACCAAGAGATGGGTAAGGGAGTTGATTACACGAGGGGAAGGTATTAGCACCCCACGCATCTGTAGTACTCTATGGGATCCACTCTAGTTGTCTATCCAAATAGGTTGGTTTGCTTAGAACTAGGCTAAAATACAAATGCATGAACATGGTATAAATAGTGAATAATCAATGATAAAAAAACGATAAAAACGCATGATTATGCCTGCCGCGGTTGCGAACCTTTGTGCCTATTTACCCTCTTCGTGCAGTGAGAGATCAAGGCACTCATAGTTCCCCTTAAAAAGGAGTGAAAAGAAAAAACATAATGTAATGCATGATGATGCAACAGAATGCAAGTAAACGCATAAAGCGCACAGAGTGAACAGGCACGCGTAACGTCTATATCAAGGGAACGTACACGGTAAACAAACATAGGATGACAACAATATGATAAATGCAAAACAAAGTAGAGTGAATGCAAAAATGCATTTGGAAATATTTGCGTGATCAGTGTCTCAGCATCCGTATGGGATAATAGAGTTGAAGTACCGACTGCGGTAGAATAAACGTGGCAACTGTATAAGATAACAGTGCTCGTGAGAAGAAGTAAGAATAATGGAATATACGCAATTAGTACGTAAACACCGTATCGAATCATGGAGCACACATATAAGATGTGAGAGATGAGCGTGTACAGCTGTATCAAACTACAGCGCACACAAGCAATGCAGATGAATGCATAGTGGAATATATGTGAAAAGATGTACACATAGGAATAGGTGTCATCACAAACAGGTGCAATAGAATATGCATGAAGCGTAGATGTATGCAACAGGATATACATAATCTAATGCAGAAAGGAAATGCACAATAGAATATGCGCAATCAGTACGTGGACATCCGTATAGGATAACAGAATCCATATACTGTATGCGGTGAGCTGTACGTAAACTATATCAAATCATGGAATACGTAATCATGCAAAATGCACTGTACACCGTAGGATAGGCATAAAAGAACATAACATCTGCATAGAATAACAGCGTACACAAATGGGATCGTCCGTGTAGGATAACAGAGAAATGTAGCATCCGCATGGGATAGGGGTGCACACAAAATGCAATGTCCGTGTAGGATAACAGAGATGAAACGTAGCAACTGTATGGGATAACGGTGCACGTAAATGTTAAATGTTTGTGTAGTATAACGGAGACAAAATGTAATGACGGTATAGGATAACGGTGCACATAAATAAAGAATGTAATGTAATCAAACGCGAGCATCCACGTAGGATAGTGGTGAACGTGGTGCATACAAACTCAATCATGCAGTGTAGTGGTAAGGAAATGATTACAGATAGGATATGAATCAGAGATAGAATGCAAATCAAGTATAGAATATCATGGCATGTTCAACTGTTGTGCAATCATGCTTGTGAATGCGTCATGTGGTGATGGACGAGCCGAAGCAAGTCAAAACATACAATCAAGAATCAAATCAAATAGATAATCAATTACAGTCACATGCTTGGGGAATATCCATTCACACCGAGTAGCACACACCTACCGAGATGACATGGCATCAACGGTAGGTAAAGGAGAAAGAGGCCAAGCAGTGATATCGAATTACCTAAGCTGATTAAGGGAAAGGGGGAACCTAGGAGTGAAATTAGATCAAAGTAGGATAAGGGAAGGCTTTAGCTTCGAGGCCATGTTGGCCGATGCAAACAAAATCTGTTTGGAAATATGTTGCCTTAACCATGGTATCAAGTCACCAAGGAAAGTGTGGAAACAGGAAATATCAATCACTGTGCTTTAGAGCACAATGCATCAGCGTCGGGCGACGCAAGCTAGACAATGCATGAGGATCCGATTGCAAGATCCTTTTCCACTTGACTGACTCGATAACAAGAGCAGGGGAATCGGTTCAAAGGCATCAACGTGTAACGTGAGCCAATGAACGACACAGACGAAAGTGCGGGGGTCGATTGCGGACCCTCTCCGCTTGCCTTCTCTTGAGGACTTATTAGGGGTATTGGGAAGGGGACGCCTCTTTGGAGGTCTTTAGTACAAAAATAAACAAACAAATCAGATTGCCTGCCTACATGGCAAGGACTCCCAGAAAACATGGCCTACAGAGTAGGACTTATGCAATGAATGTCTAGGTCCTACTTCTCATGGCTTCAATGATGAATGTCTACCCTACTTCTCATGGAATCACATAGTGCGGAAAAGTAAAAGGGTTAAGAAGTATACCAAACGGATAGCAAATTCGTAACGAGCCAGCAATGCAGAAAAACAGAAATCCATAAAATCTCGTACAAGCTAGCATCAACCAAACCAAACACAGTTAGAAGGCGGAACATAATCCATAATGCAAATGGACACCGTCAGCGAAAATAAATCGCAACGGCGTCGGTATACGCGAACCTGCATCGCGTAAATACCAAACGAATATAGATAAACAAAATTCATTTCCTGAGAAATGGGAAACCAAGAATCCGTGTGGAATAATGAACTCGCGGTAACATAGCTCATGTAGAATAGCAAACCCGCACCCCTACAAATAAAGGGAAGTGCATTCAATCACGCGATTGGAAATTTCAATCGGTGTACCTTGCATATCTCAACAAATGAGTCAAAAATAACAAGGAAGGGTAAAGCACATCATATCTTCATCACCATCATAGAATAGAAGTGAGAGAGGTGTAAAATAGTATGTAAATACAACAGACAACGTCTAGGGCAGCCGCGTATTACCACTTGAGATGCGTGCAAAATTAATCCGAAAACATGCAAATTCAATCACAAGGAACATCCACAAGCACACAAACATAAGCATGTGCAAACAGGGAGGTGAGAATACAAAGTTCACACAAAACAACACTTAAAATCGATAAAATCGGAAAATAGGCGTCAAAAATCACCGACTCGGAACGGGACGAAAATCGCAGAGTGGCTAGAAAACGGGCCAAGGAACCCAAAAACGAACTCAGTTCGGCCAAAAACCGAGTGGAAGCACGACTTTTAAGCCTCTTTTTAAAAAAACATAACCGAAAACGTGCAAAAGTGAAATTCCGAAATCGAAAATAAACCATCCGAATGCTTCCGGAATCACTTAACGATGCGGTTTCTATTATTACAAAACGCATACAAGTGCTACGGATCAAAAGTTATGAACAAATGCATACTTGGGCTCAACTTGGTATCACATTTCAAATTAATTCCAAACTCATGGAGACAACAACATTCAAATTCATATCAAATGTTAACACAAATCAAAACAACATTACATTGTCATAAAAGGTCAATCCCAAGGTTAATCATCATTATCAATTAAGATCAAATCCAATTACTCGCAACATTATCACACAACTTCCAATTATGATCCAAACAAGCAATTGAATTCCTAAATCAACTAAAACAAGCTTGTAAACAACCGAAACAGTACTGGAAACAAGGAAGTTTACCGAAACATCGCCGGAACTTGCCCTTGACAGGAGCTGTGGCCGGAACAAGCAATCGGAGAGGCGGAGGATCACCGAACAACAGCGTTGGTCGCGAGGAGGGAGATCAATTGAGATTTCGGTAATTTTCTGGAAAAATGATTCGAATGTTCTTCGCGTTCTTGAGAGTTTGTATGAAGTTGTTATGAAAACTCAAGAAGAAAATTCAATTTGATTCTATAGAGAAGGGAGAGAAAAAGAGAGAAGTGTTTGTGAAGAGAGAGAATGGAGAGTCCCCCCCCCCCAAAAAAAAAGAGAGAGAAAAATTGAGGAAAAATGAATATATAGTGGTCCCAAAATTTGAATTTGAAATTTCCTCCAAAATGCCGCTTAAACTCCAATCTCGAGGAAACGAGTTTCGGTGCGAAATTCGGTCTCGGGATTGAAAGCAAAATCGAAGATGAGTAAATTTGTGAATCGTTGCCGCGAGAACGGGCTCAATCGGATTCATAGTCGACCTCCGACGCTTTTGCAATATTCTGGAATTTCTGGTGCAAAATTGGCTTCTGGCTTCAGCATAAGAAATGTCGGGGACCTTAAGACATACTTTGTGTCCGAAATTCATCCATTTTTCACATACGGTTCAGAAGTTATGAATTTTTTATCGCACAGGAAACAACGGTTCAACATAGTTTTTCACTGTATAAACTCAGGTACTTGGCGTATTCAGAGACCTTCCTCATAAAGTTAACCTTCAGCCTCAACAGATGAAATGAAGATAATAACAAGCCGGATAACACGGAGAAGGAACCGTATCAATACGTTGATCGGGTGAGAAGTTACGAAAATTTCAACAACCGGGAGACGGTAAGCAGAAAACTCCGAAACTTCTGTTGAAAATTAATTCCCGCTATCTTCTTCAAGGAATTGGCCTTCAGCCTCAACATATGAAATGTAGAATAAGTTGATAGAGAATAGAAGGCGAAAGAGCCACTGTGGAATAGTCTTCCGAGCAAAAGTTACGAATTTCGTACTTGCAACAAAACACTGTTTTCTACTTAAAACGCGACGAATCGGCTGAAACGCCCGGATACTCTTGCCAACTCTGACGAAAATAATCCCATGACATCTGGAAATAATAAGAACATGATCGAGCCTCTGAGAAAATGATATGGCACCCTTATGGAGCCCTCTTTGACTAAAAACCTAAATTCCTGCTTCATACGGCGAAACCGAATTCCGTTTTCTGTCACGTCTTTTAACAAATAAAATACTGGCGCTTGTAGAATAAGACGAGGACACTGAATCCTTCTGGAATGAATTAGCAGGGACCTTGATCCTATATGAATGCTGACTATATGTGAATGTTATGCAAATGAGGCAACGCACAAGCCAAAAGTATTAAAAAGTAGAGTGTGAATTTTGGGGTACAACAGCTGCCCCTATTCAATCTTCTTACAGCGAAGAGGTTGAAAAGTGAATGATTTTAATCGTTCAGGGTGTGAGAGGATTGAATACCAAAATGAAACCGAAGTTTTCACTCTGCGACAGAGGAAAACAACAGGGTAAAGGTTTAGGATTTGGAGAAAGGATTTAGAATTCAGAAAATGGGGTAGAATTTTAGAATCAGAATAGGATATCTGGAAATGGCTCAGGGTAGGATATCTGAGGAAAATAAATTCAGAGGTAGGATATCATCTGAATTCGGTATAGGATAAAGATGGGATTTGGGATAGGATAAGAATTGGAATTTGGGATAGGATCCTGGCAGCTTTGTTGGGGACAACAAGGTTCTAAGGACATATGCAAAGAAATCAACTCAATTGGCTTGTGAGTTGATGCATGTTTGACTTTTTCTTATGGAGTAACATTCCAAGGTTAATGGAAATTACACATTTAGAGGATGTAAATGTAATGATGCATGACTTTGCTGGGAAATAAATGAGATACAAGGAAATGCCATACGGGGAAATCCTTGCAACACCCGAAGCTCTACGGGGAGAAACCACTAGGCGCATAATCTGCAAGAGATAAAGCAATAGTCGACCTTCTAGCGAGAGACGTCACTTCGCTGGGGAAAGGAAAACATTCGACCTCCTGCTAGAAATGGTAACCCTGCTGAGGATAAGGATCCATCATCAACTTCTAGGGAACAAGAATTCCGGCCTGGCGCTCTTGCGGGGATAGTAGAATCATACCACCAGAACTTCACTGATACTCACAAGAGGACTCGAGGGAATCTCAATACACTGGAGATATAACAACCTTGACGTATACATCCCTACTGGGGAGAGTGGAAACTTCAGACATCGCTCGGTTGGGGACGAAGAATCTCCGATGGGGAACAAGCAACTCCTCGAACATCGCTCAGTTGGGGAACACGAGGGAATTTCAATCTGCTGGAGATAACATTCGTGGGGAATAAGAAGTCCGACACGCAACCTCCCAAACCATCTGCTAGGGAGCTGGGAACATCAAACAACACTCTGTCTGGGGAAATATCTTTAGTTAGACAACACTTGTTGGGAAAGACTCTCTTGGGGACATTCATCGATTAACCTTCTCCATCACACTCTCTGCTTGGGGAACATCCTCAGGTAGACACATGTTGGGGAACAACCACAATCCAACAAATGGATGCACTAGAGGCAAGCAAAATGCTGGGAAATCGGATCCTCTTAGCCAACCCCCCGCTTGGGGAGAGATCTCAGAAATGCGACTTGCGGGGATAATATGACTACAACGCCTTGGCTACAGTCTCATCATCCTCTCCCTTAAGTAAACAACTGGTATGGAACGACATTCCTACAACATAGACAAGCAAACAATGCCATGGGTATGATATGGATTACTCCGGCTACCAACCAGGTTACCTAGAATCACAAGTAATCTCACGTGTTTTATATATCATGTTATGCAAGGCCTCAAATTTTCAAATGCAATGCTTATAAAAAATTTGGACTTCTTCTGCAAACAAAACAGATAAAAATAAAACAGAGAGATTTTGAATGAATAGTATTTTATTGATTGAAAATTGTCCCATGAATGGGCAATTACAATAGGAAGCAACCCCTAGAAAGAGGTGATTGCCAAAAGTAAAACAAGCTAGAATTTACAAAATGGCAACGGTAAACGGATATCCATCAGGTTCCAGTTCAGCTATGGCTCTTATGTCCTCAATGCTCTCATCCCGTTGCTTTCTGAAGAAAATGATTGGATCGATTCTTGGCCTTCAAAATTTTGTCTAAAGTGAAATCGAAGATCCAACACAAGACGTAGTCGTTCGCTTTTAATCCCTAACTTTTGCATGGATCTCCCTTTCGGGTTTTTGATCCACCGGGATACTCTTTTTTTTTGTTGCCTAAATTTCCTTTTCAGGTTTTCAACTTAGCGGGTGTACAATTATTTTCATTCTTTTCATTTCTTCTTTTTTTATCCCTAATTTTTGCCCGAGCTTTTATTCTTCTTCTTTTTTTTCCCCCGGGATGCCCATTTTTTCCTAAGTCGTCGACTTAGCGAGTCTCTTTTATGCGAAGTATTTTTTAACTACGTCTGCATTAACAAGGAGTGGAAAATCTTCTCCATCCATAGTGGCTAGCATCATGTCCCCTCCCGAGAAAACCTTTTTAACAATGAAAGGTCCTTCGTAATTCGGAGTCCATTTGCCCCTGGGATCTGACTGAGGTAGAATAATTCTTTTTAGAACAAGGTCACCCACTCGATAGCTCTGAGGATGAACCATCCGGTCGAATTCCGTCTTCATCCACTTCTGGTATAACTGCCCATGACATATAGTAGTCGTCCTCTTCTCTTTAATCAAGTTCAACTGATCTAGTCGGCTCTGTACCCATTTGGCTTCATCAAGATTGACATCTATCAACAGGCGAAGAGAGGGAAACTCAACCTCTATAGGCAATACTGCCTCCATTTCAACTTAGAGAGTTGTTCTTTTCTTTTTAGGCGAAGTATTTCTTGACTGCATCGACATTCACTGGATGAGTGAACTCTTCACCATCCATTGTTTTAAGAATCAAAGCGCCGTCTGAAAAGACTCTCTTTGAAACATATATGCCTTCATAATTAGGAGTCCATTTTCCCCTAGCATCAGGTTTGAATGATAAAATTTTCTCGAGCACGAGGTCACCATCTCTAAACACACGAGGTCTGACCTTCTTATCAAATGCCTTCTTCATTCTTTGCTGATATAACTGACCATGACACATGGCAGTCAATCTTTTCTCTTTAATTAAATTCAGTTAATCATATCTGGTTTGGCACCATTCAGCTTCTGTCAACTTGGCTTCCATCAAGACACGCAATGATGGGATTTCAACCTCCATGGGGAGCACAACTTCCATGCCATACACAAGTGAGAAAGGGGTTGCCCTTATTAAAGTGAGGACGGATGTACGGTACCCATGCAAAGCAAATGGGAGCATCGCATGCCAATCTTTATATGTCACAACCATCTTCTGAATGATCTTCTTGATGTGCAATCTTGAAATCTTTGCAAAGACCTTCCACCATATTGTTATTCAAGTTTTATCCATTATCAGTAATGATCTTACTTGGCACACCATAACTGCATATAATTTGATTCTTGATAAACCTCACAATAACTTGCTTAGTTACATTTGTATATGATGCCGCTTCAACCCACTTTGTGAAGTAACCAATAGCCACCGGAATGAAACGATGTCCATTCGAAGCTTTGGGCTCAATCATATCAATTCTTCACATGGAGAAGGGCCATGGAAAGGAAATGACCTTCAATAGTGTCGGAGGAACATGAATCTTATTCGCATAGATTTGACCATTGTGGAATTTCTTCATAAACTATCAACAGTCGGATTCCATTTTCAGCCAATAGTAACCTGCTCCCAACATCTTCTTTGCCATAGCATGTCCATTGGAATGAGTACCAAAGGAACCTTCATGGACTTCTTTCATCAATAAGTACGCTTCGTGTATATCCACGCATCTGAGCAGAACCATATTGAAATTTCTCTTGTAAAGTACATCATCATTCAGGTAGAAATTGCCATCTAATCTTCTCATAGTCTTCTTATCTTTCAAAGATGCCCCAGGCGGGTAAATCTGACTTTGGAGGAAACATTTGAAATTAAAATACCACGACTTTTCATCTTTGATCTCTTCAAAAGCAAACACATGAGTTGGCCTATCAAGACACATCACAATCAAATTGGGAACTTCATTCTAAAATTTCACCATAATCTTTGAAGCCAACGTTGCAAGAGCATCTGCCATCCGGTTTTCATCTCGAGGAATATGATGAAACTCAAACTTTGTATATAAATTTGAAATTCTCCTCGCATAGTCTCTATATGGTATCAAACCAGGTTGATTCGTCTCCCATTCACCTTTGATCTGATTCACAACCAAAGTTGAATCTCCATAGACTTCAAGATATTTAATTCTGAGATCAATGGCCTCTTCATACCCCATAATGCAAGCTTCATACTTAGCCATATTGTTTTTAAATTTGAAGGTCAATCTAGTTGTAAACGGAAAATGAGAGCCTTGAGGAGTAATAATCACTTCCCCAATGTCATTACCATACAAATTAATTGCTCCATCAAATACCATCCCCCAATGGGAACCATGTTTTGGACCTTCTTAAAGCAATGGTTCATCACAATCTTTCATCTTCAAGTACAAAATCTCTTCTCCAGGAAAATCATATTGCACTGACTGATAATCTTCAATCGGTTAGTGAGCCAAATGGTCAGCCAAGACACTACCCTTGATAGCCTTTTAAGATCGGTATTAAATATCATATTCGGATAACAACATCTGCTAATGGAAAATTCTCCCAGTTAAAGAAGGCTTCTCAAAAATGTACTTGATTGGATCAATTTTGGATATCAACCAAGTATTATGATTCAACATATACTGGCGCAGATGCTTCACAACCCAAGCCAATGCGCAACACGTCTTTTCAAGCATAGAGTATCGAGTCTCACAGTCGGTGAACTTCTTACTGAGGTAGTAAGTTGCATATTCTTTCTTTCCATATTCATCTTGCTGACCAAGAACACAACCCATACTCTCATTAAGCACAAACAAATACATTATCAAGGGTCTCCCTTCAACAGGCGGAGATAGAATTAGAGGCTCAAGCAGATATTCTTTGATACTATCAAAAGCTTTTTGGTCCAATCACAAGACTGATCTTTTTGAAGAAGCTTGAATATAGGCGCACATATGGCAATCATATGTGATATGAATCTTGAGATATAATTCAAGCGGTCGAGAAAACCTCTGACTTGCTTCTCAATTTTGGACGTAAGCATCTCTTGTATTGCTTTGACCTTGGCAGGATCAACTTCAATACCCTTCTCACTGACCATAAAGCCAAACAACTTACCAGAATGAACACCAAAAGTACACTTATTGGGATTCAAGCGGAGTTTGTTTTTCCTCAAACGCTAGAATAGCTACAATAAATGCTCAACATGTTCTTCTTCATCACTTTATTTGGCAATCATATCATCAAGATAAACTTCAATCTCTTTATGCATCATATAATGAAAAAGAGTGGTCATAGCTCTCTGGTATGTTGCACCAGCATTCTTTAAACCGAAAGGCATCATTCTATAACAGAATGTTCCCCAGGGCGTAATGAATGTGGTATTCTCCATATCTTCAAGTGCCATCTTAATTTTATTATAACCAAAAAATCCGTCCATAAACGAAAAGACTTTGAATTTAGTTGTATTGTCTACCAACATATCAATGTGTGGCAGAGGAAAATCATCTTTCGGACTAGCTTTGTTCAAATCTCTATAATCAATACACATGCAAACCTTTCCATCCTTCTTAGGAACAGGCCCAATATTGGCCACCCACTGTGGATATTCGGAGGTAACAAGAAAACCAGCATCAATCTGCTTTTGCACTTCTTCTTTGATCTTAACTGCCATATCAGGATGAGTTATCCTCAACTTCTGCTTGACCTACAGGAATTCTGGCTTCAACGGCAATCTATGCTCCACAATCTCATAATCCAACGCAGGTATGTCTTGATAGGACTAAGCAAACACGTCAGAATAATCTCGAAGAAGATCAATCAACCCCTTCTTAGCTTCTGGACACAGTTTAGACCCAATCTTGACTTCCTTCACATTATCTTCGGAACCCAAGTTGACTAATTCAATCTGCTCTTCAAACGGCTAAATGGCTTTTTCCTCGTGCTCAAGTAAACGAGATAACTCATCATATACTTCTCCATCATCAGTCTCTTCCTCAATTTCAAACACAGAGAAATCAAAGTTCGGAGACGGAGTATGATCATTTTATTCAATGGGTTTAAGAACCAAGCTGCATAATGATTTGATATTTTGATTTTAGAGAAGTGGAGTGCGAACAAATATTATGCAAATGGAAGGATTATTATTTATTTATGTTTTTTGTGATCACCATTTTCAGAAAAGCAAAAAGTAAAAATAAAACATCATAGATGTGGATGAATAAAATTGTCTTTTATTGATGATAATCAGGAAAATGTCCAATAATGTTCACTTCTCCCTTAGGCATAGGAGAAGGATTTTTCCTTAAAATAAATTAAAACAAATTACTTAGAGCGATGAATAACTGTAGGAACATCAACAGCAACCCAATTGTTGCAAGTTTGGCCATGCGTCACAAAGTTGGTACTAGCTTCGTCTTCATCACCATCGTCTTCAATTACGGCAGCTCAGTGTTGATCATTCCCATGAATGAACCCTCCACCGCAGGAAATTAGTTACACAACTTCAGTTCTGATGTTGAACGGCCCTGGTTGAAATCCTAATCCATCTCTATTCTTGTTCTCAACAATCTCTACCATATGACCCTATTGGTCAACGCTACCAGTATGAATTGCCTCTTGTGCATCTTTCAAAGAAGGCATGGGCGCCCCAGTTTTCTTTATTTCATTGGCAATAGATAAGGCTTGGAACGAAATTCTAACCTCCTTCTCAGCATCAACATAAGTAAAAGATGACAGATGGCTCACCAATAACGCTTTCTCTCCACCACCAACAACAAGTTTGTCGTTCTTCATAAGTTTCAGCTTTTGGTGTAGAGTAGACGTCACTGCTCCAGCTTCATAAATCCATGGGCTTCCAACCAAGCAACTGTAGGCCCAGTGGATATCCATTACTTGGAAAGTAATCTGGAAATCACTTGGACCTATCTTTACTGGAAGGTCCACTTCACTTATGACAATTTTACAAGAACCGTCGAATGCTTTGACAACCACACCGCTATACCTCATCGGGGCGCCTTGGTAAGAGAGTCTTGACAAAGTTGATTTTGGAAGCACATTCAAAGATGACTCAGTGTCAACCAAAACATTGGACAGAGCATCCTCTTTACAGTTTATTGAAATGTGCAATTCCAAACTATGATTTCTGCCTTCCTCGGGAAGCTCTTCATCACAAAAGTTCAGATAATTACAAGAAGTAATATTGGCAACTATGTGGTCAAACTGATCCACGGTCACATCATGCTCAACATAAGCCTGCTCTAGCACTTTCTGCAATGCTTCTCTATGTGCTTCAAAATTCATCAGTAGTGATAACACGGAGATCTTTGACGGCGTCTGGAGCAGTTGCTCCACAACATTGAATTCACTCCTCTTGATTAACCTTAACACCTCATCATCATCATTAGTCTTCAACTTGCTGGACTCACTAGAATGACACATTGTAGCACTAACTGGATTCTCTACAAGAATCTATGCTTTCTTACTTGCGGAAACATCTTCTACCTCTCTTGGAAAAACTGAACCAAATACACGACCACTACGAGTCACCTTTGCAATATCTGCAATATTTACCACTGAATCTGCAACTGGTAGAGGAGCCTCTTGACCATTCTCAATCATAGTGGCGTTATATTGATATGGCACAACTTTATCGGATGCATATGGGACATGGCTCGATAACCGTATAACCAACGACGATACTGATCTATTACTGTTGCTGCTATCAAACTGGATAACTACCTGATCAGGGGTCTTGAATACAGGCACGATCACATTCACATCATATATATCCCTCGTGTAAGACCCTAATTTTGACCCTAAGATCCCTCATGCCATCTCATCATATGCATTAGCATTAGGATCACACCTTGGCATCCTCCTTACCTCTCTTTCATTGGGTTTTCATTGGGAGAGATCACCAAGCACATTTGATTGTATTATACTTTTATTTTCTTTGTTTACTAACCAAAATACCAAAAATATGTCAATGTATAGTTTGTTTCTTTTGTAGGTAGTGTGCATGCTCACATATGCTCTATCAAGCTCATATCTAGGGTTTAAGACCCTCAATGAAAGGAGTGCAATCAAGAATTGGTTTACATTGGTATAAGCATCATATATGGATCCCCATGATCTTCACATATCATTTTGATCAAGAATTCACCAAGAGATTGAAGTCTGTTTGCCTTGGAAACCCTAACTCATATGGGTATCTTGTGTGACTTCTTCAACAAGTTTCTTCAACATTTGATCAAATATTTCAAGGGATACTTCATATTTCATAATCTTACACATACATGATCCTCCATGAGTCCCAAAAATCAAGATAATATCAAGCTAGCAAGTTGGTTCATGGTGGTTGACCAGAGAAAGTCAACTGGTCAAAATTGGGGTTCTCTAGACCCTATCTCCTAAATTTTTTGTCATATGAAAATGATTTCAAGAGAAAAGTTACTCAAAATGACATTCCAATTAACTTTCATGTTGAATTCAAGAGCTAGTTTTGCTTGGAAAGTCATTTTTTATGATGAAAGACTATAGGTCATTTTGTCTAAAGAGTGGGATGGTGTCCTTTGAGGACCGAGCGCCTAGTGTGAAAGCCAACTCGTTGCCCACTCATGGTAATTCCTCTGTCAACATGGTAGATGGTTGTCCTAGAGAATATAAGGTTTATGATGTTCACCATATCAGACAGTCTTTGGTTCCAATTCATAGAGATATATGTTTGGTCAGTGAGTGTGAGCATGCCCATGATGATTGTGTGGTATGCAGTGTGAACCCTCGAGGATGTGTCATTGTCAAGAGGGACATTCAAATATTGATGGATGAAGGGCTTATCCAAGTTTTTCAGTCAAGGGAATTACATGATGTCAATGTAATAGTGCCAGTGTTTAAGACCCCTGAGCGGGTAATCATTCAATTTGATAGTAGCAGCAACAACAACGTCAATAGATCGATATCACTGTTAGTGATACAGTTAGCGGGCCGTGTCCCGTATACATCTGATAAATCTTTTCCTTACCAGTATAATGCTACAATGGTGAAGAATGGTCAAGAGGTTTTGTTGCCTACGACAAATTCTGTTGTGAATATAGCTGATATCGCAAAGGTGACCCGTAGTGGTCGTGTATTTGGTCCGGTTTTTCCAAAAGATATAGTATAGGCTACAGTCAGTAAGAAGGAGGATGTACCTGTAATAAACTCAGTTAGTGCTCCCGTGTGTTAGTCTGGTGAATCCAGAAAACTGAAGCCTAACGATGATGATCAGGTACTGCGATTGATCAAGAGAAGTGAATTTAATATGGTGGAGCAGCTACTCCAAACTCCGTCGAAGATTTCAGTGTTTTCTCTGTTAATGAATTCTGAAGCACACAGAGAGGTGTTGCAGAAAGTGTTTGAGCAAGCTTATGTTGAGCACGGCGTTACTGTGGATCAGTTTGACCATATTGTTGCCAACATCACTTCTGCAATAATTTGAGTTTTTGTGATGAAGAGCTTCCTGAGGAAGGCAGGAATCACAATTTGGCGCTACACATTTCGATGAACTACAAGGAGAACTCTATGTCGAATGTCTTGGTTGACACTAGGTCATCACTGAACGTGCTTCCAAAGTCAACTTTGTCCATGCTTTCTTACCAAGGTGCCCCAATGAGATACAATGGCGTGATTGTTAAAGAGTTTGATGGTTCCCGTAAAACTGTCATTGGTCAAGTGGACCTTCCAGTGAAGATAGGTCCGAGTGATTTCCAAATTACTTTCCAGGTAATGGATATCCACCCGACATACATTTGTTTATTGGGAAGGCCATGGATTCATGAGGCTGGAGCTGTAATGTCCACTCTGCACCAGAAGTTAAAATTCGTGAAGAATGGAAAGTTTGTCATCGTTGGTGGAGAGAAAGCGCTTTTGGTGAGCCATCTGTCATCTTTTATATATGTTAAAGCTGAGAAGGAGGTTGGAACTTCGTTCCAAGCCTTGTCCATTGCTGAAGTGAAGAAAACTGGGGCACCAATATCTTCTTTCGAAGATGCTCAGAAAGTCATTGAGGCAAGCAGTATAGATCAGTGGGGCCGAATGCTAGAAGTTGCAGAAAACAAGAATAGGTCCGGATTGAGATTTCAGCAAGGGTCGTTTAATTTCAAAGCTGAAGAAGTGCAACCGAGTTTCCATAGCGGAGGGTTCATCCATGGTAATGAACAACACTCAACTGCTGTGATCGAGGGTGATGAAGATGAAGACTGCGCCAACTTTGTGAAGCATGGCAAGACTTGCAATAATTGGGTTTCTATTGATGTTCCCATTATTGTCCATCGCTCTAAGTAATTTGTTTTTTCATTGTTTTAAGAAAAATCCTTCTCCTATGCCTAAGGGAGAAGTGAACATTGTTAGGCATTTTCAATTATCATCAATAAAATGAGATTCTATTCATTTATATCTATGATGTTTTATTTTTAGTTTTTTCTTTTCTGAAAATGGTAATCATAAAAAAATATCAATAAATAAATAATAATTGTCCATCTGCATAATATTTGGTCATAATTCATTTCTCTAAAATAAAAATATCAAATCATTATGCAGGTTGGTTCCCAAGCCCATTAAATACAATGATCCTACTCCCTCTCCAAACTTTGATTTCCTTGTGTTTGAGGATGAGGAAGAGATTGATGAAGAAGTATCTGATGAATTATCTCGTCTACTTGAGCACGAAGAAAAAGCCATTCAACCAATCGAAGAGCGGATTGAGGTAGCCAACTTGGGTTCTGAAGATGATGTGAAGAAAGTCAAGATTGGGTCTCAACTGTGTCCATAGATTAAGAAGGGGTTGATTGATCTTCTTCGAGAGTATTCAGATGTGTTTGCTTGGTCCTATCGAGACATGCCTGGTTTAGATTCTGAGAATGTGGAGCATAGATTACCGTTGAAGCCAGAATGCCCGCCAATCAAGCAGAAGTTGAGGAGGACTCATCTTGATGTGCCAGTAAAGATCAAAGAGGAAGTGCATAGAAAAATCGAAGCCGGTTTTCTTGTCACCGCTAAATATCCGCAGTGGGTAGCCAATATTATACCTGTTCAAAGAAAGATCGAAAAGTCTGCATGTGCATTGATTATAGAGATTTGAACAAAGCTAATACGAAAGATGATTTCCCTCTGCCACACATTGATATGTTGGTAGACAATACAACTAAATTAAAAGTCTTTTCGTTTATGGACGGATTTTCCGAATATAATCAGATCAAGATGGCACCCGAAGATATGGAGAAGACCACATTCATTACACCCTGAGGAACATTCTGTTATAGAGTGATGCCTTTCGGTTTAAAGAATGCTGGTGCAACGTACCAGAGAGCTATGAACACTCTTTTTCATGATATGATGCATAAAGAGATCGAAGTCTATGTTGATGTTATGATTGCTAAATCAAGTGATGAAGAAGAACATGTTGAGCATTTGTTGAAGTTATTCCAGCGTTTGAGGAAGTACAAACTCTGCTTGAATCCCAATAAGTGTACTTTTGGTGTTCGTTATGGTAAGTTATTAGGCTTTATTGTCAGCGAGAAGGGTATTGAAGTGGATCCTGCCAAGGTTAAAGTAATACAAGAAATGCCTGTACCCAAAACTGAGAAGCAAGTTAGAGATTTTCTCGACCGCTTGAACTATATCTCAAGATTCATATCGCATATGACTGCCACATGTGCGCTGAAATTCTAGTTATCAGACTTTGGATGTCACACAGGTTGTTATGACATCCAATTCTGCACAGACAGGGATTATGCAGAGCTTAATTATAAGTGCAGTAAATAACACAAGTAATTGTTCACCCAGTTCAGTCCAACATGACCTACATCTGGGGGCTACCAAGCCAGGGAGGAAATCCACTATTAGTAGTATCAATTCAAAGCTAAACTCACCCGTTTACAACTTATCACTTAATCCCTACCCAATGCAATTTCAATCTTAATCTAAGATCAGAGTTCCTACTCACTCCCCCTCAATCACCTCAGTGATATTAAAAACACTTTGAAGTCACACTTCAAAAACAACTCTTGGTTATGCTTCACAGCTTAAACCAAGATACACAGCACTCACGCTTAAAAGCTTTGAGTGACACAACACTTACAACTCAATGAACACCCTATGCCAAAGCAATCATCTATTTGATAATGACTTGGCTTACAAGATACGTCTAATTCTAGACTCACAAAAATACAGCAGTGAAGTAAGATGGACACACTAAATCTTCACGCCTCAAAATCCCTGAAACTGAATGGAGGAATGCCTTCCTTTTTATATTGCAGCACCTGGGCTTTTGCACCTGTATTTTCCTGAATTTTAGGTCACATACGTTCCCTCAAATTCAATATTTAGGTTGCTAACAAATAGGCTATTTGTTAGGTTCATTGAATGTAGCTTGGTTGTTGATTTCCTGGATTTTCTCTAAGCTGTTGACTTCCTAAAGAATAGCCTGAGAAAGCTGTAACAGAAAACTGAACAACCTACAATTTAGCATATGCTGTCAGGCATGAATGTCACGACATTCAGCTTGACATCAAGGTCCATATGCTGAGTCTGTTTTCCCAGAAAACAGACTGTACAAATCTGCTGACCTGTACATGATCAATATGACCATACTACAGTACCAGCTTACATTAGTAAATGTCAAAGTGTCCAACTTAACATTTACACAATTGGCCTTAAGTTAGTTCTGCTATTCTCTTGAATAACAAACTAAGTAAAGTGCTGAAGTATAGCAGAACACCACTCTGCCCAATCTTCAGTAGCTGCTGTCAATGATGAATGTCACAACATCCAGTTTGACATTCAATCAGTAGGCCTTATGCCAGGTCTGGTTCTTCCTTGATAACCAGACTGCAAGTGAATACTAAGTTCTAACAGAGCTTCTGTTCCTTAGTATCTGTTGACAGGTATGAATGTCACAGCATTCAATAATCCTGTGTTAGCTAGTCCTGCAATAACTACAATGTAGTTACATATACATGTCATGACATCAGTCAAGACATTTGTGTTTTACCATACAATGCAGCCAATTAAACACCTACAAACTCCCCCTTTGGCAAATTTTTGGCTAAAACACTTTGATCCCCATAACAGAGTTCATGGCAGCGGAATAAAACTAGCTAATACACTCAGAGTGGCAGCACACTCACACACATGGAAGTTAAATAAAACTTCACATAGCAGCACACATATATTCGAAGTTGCACCTAAACTTCAACATCAGCTGCAAGGGGGGAATCTTCAGATCTGTCATGAGAGTCTGTTGTAGAGACCCACTCTGTTTGTCAGGGGTATTGGTGGTTATTACTCCCCCTTTTTGTCACAAATGTTGCCAAAGCCAACAACATAGTCAGAGCTCAATGACAGAGTTCCAGACTTGGTTTTACTTCACAGTTTCAACCAAGTTCACATCCACTTGATCTTGCTTCACAGCTTCGATCAAGTGATCACCCACTTTTGCTTGACAGTAGGTACCACCATATCAGATGCCATGATGTTGTTTCTGACATCCAGAACCACTCCTGCATGAACAGCATCCTTGAACTCCTGCAGGTACAGAGGCCTTCTCTCTGTAGGGTGTCTCCTTACCCTCTTATATTCACCCTTGATGCGCGCAGCATAGCTATGATATGTTGACCAATCATAGTCTTGTACAAATCGTTTAATAGGCAGAGATATTAAACAATTTATCCCAAACATCAGTGGTTGCTATAATGTCTCAGAGAGACATATTCCCAGTTTGCTCCTTAAGTTTTCAAACTGAGTAGCATCCAGAGCCTTTGTAAATATGTCAGCCAGTTGAAGATCCGTGGCTACATGTTCCAAAGTGATCACCTTGTCTTCCACCAGATCTCTGATGAAGTGGTGCCTAATGTCAATATGTTTGGTCCTGCTGTGTTGGATGGGATTCTTGGAGATGTTGATGGCACTGAGATTATCACAGAACAATGTCATGACATTTTGAGTGACATTGTACTCAGTGAGCATTTGTTTCATCCAAACCAGTTGGGAGCAACTGCTTCCAGCCGCTATGTATTCAGCCTCTGCAGTGGACAAAGAGACACAGTTCTGCTTCTTGCTGAACCACGATATGAGGTTTTCTCCTAAGAAGAAACATCCACCTGATGTGCTTTTTCTGTCATCAGCACTTCCAGCCCAATCAGCATCACAGTACCCAGATAGGACAGGCTCAGACCCATGTGAGTACAGTATCCCATAGTCACATGTCCCATTGATGTACTTGAGGATCCTTTTGACTTGATTCAAGTGACTCACCTTGGGCTCTGCTTGATATCTGGCACACACTCCAACTGCATAGGAAATGTCAGGTCTACTTGCAGTTAGATACAGCAGACTACCTATCATGCTTCTGTACAGGCATTGATCAACACTGGGTCCTCCATCATCCTTGGTTAACTTCAGATGAGTAGGAGTTGGAGTCCTTTTGTGCCTGGCATGATCCATACCAAACTTCTTAACTATGTTCTTGGCATACTTGCTTTGGGAGAGAAACATGGAGTCCTCCATTTGGTTTACTTGCATTCCAAGGAAATAGGTCAGTTCTCCCACTAGACTCATTTCAAACTCAGATTGCATCTGGTGAACAAATTTTTTAACCATTTGTTCTGACATTCCACCAAAGACTATATCATCCACATAGATTTGAGCTATCATGATTTTGCCTTCCTCATCCTTCACAAACAAGGTTTTATCTATGCCACCCTTTCTGTATCCATTTGTGGTCAGAAATTCGGTTAACCTTTCATACCAAGCTCTGGGTGCTTGCTTCAACCCATACAAGGCTGTCTTCAGCTTGTATACATGCTCAGGTTGGTTAGGATCACTAAACCCTTTGGGTTGTTCCACATAGACTTCTTCATTCAGGTAGCCATTCAAGAATGCACTCTTCACATCCATTTGAAATAGCTTAAACTTCAGGATGCATGCTACCCCCAACAGCAATCTGATGGACTCAAGTCTAGCCACAGGAGCAAATGTCTCATCAAAGTCTACTCCTTCAACTTGAGTGTATCCTTGAGCTACTAGTCTTGCTTTATTTCTAGTAATTACTCCTTTCTCATCAGATTTGTTTTTGTAGATCCACTTGGTACCAATGATGTTGGACCCTTCAGGTCTTGGAACCAGCTCCCATACTTCATGCCTTGTGAACTGCTCGAGTTCCTCTTGCATGGCAATGATCCAGTATTCATCAGTCAGGGCTTCTTTCACATTCTTTGGTTCAACCTTGGAAACAAAGCAGGAATTTGAGTTTATTCCCCTTGACCTGGTAGTTACACCACTGGTGGGATCCCCTATGATAAGATCCTTAGGGTGGTCTTTCTGAATTCTGATAGATGGCACTTTGGCAGGTGCTTCTACTTCACATTCAGGAGGAGGTTCCTGTACTTCTTCAGGCTTGACTGGACTGTCAGTTGGACTATCAAGGAATGTTTCAACATCCTCCATGACATCGGTTCCTTCCTCTTTATCATCCACAATGACATTTATGGATTCCATCAGGACATTGGTCCTGTAGTTGAACACTCTATAGGCTCTGCTGTTCGTGGAGTATCCCAGAAATACCCCTTCATCACTTTTGGGATCTAGCTTCCTTCTCTGTTCACGATCTGTGAGAATGTAGCATTTACTTCCAAAAATATGAAAGTACTTCACAGTGGGTTTTCTACCCTTCCATATTTCATACAGAGTGGAGGAGGTTCCTTTTCTCAAGGTGACTCTGTTGTGAACATAGCACGCCGTATTCATTGCTTCAGCCCAAAAGTGCATAGGGAGCTTCTTTGCATGAATCATTGCTCTGGCAGGTTCTTGAATAGTTCTATTTTTTCTTTCAACTATTCCATTCTGCTGAGGAGTTATAGGGGAGGAGAACTCATGGCTTATTCCTTCAGATGAGCAGAACTCATCAAACTTGGAATTCTTGAACTCAGTGCCATGATCACTTCTAATCCGGACCACACAGCTGTCCTTTTCTCTTTGAAGTCTTATGCACAGATCCTTGAAGACATCAAATGTATCTGACTTCTCTCTGATGAAGTTTATCCACGTGTATCTGGAATGGTCATCAACCACCACGTAGGCATACTTCTTCCCTCCAAGACTTTCCACCTGCATAGGTCCCATTAGGTCCATGTGCAGCAGTTCCAGAACTCTGGAGGTTGTGGAATGTCCCAGCTTTGGGTGTGACATCTTGGTTTGCTTGCCCACTTGGCATTCTCCACAGACTCTACCTTCATCAATCAGAAGCTTTGGCATTCCTCTGACTGCTTCCTTGGATATGATCTTCTTCATTCCACGTAAGTGGAGATGGCCAAGTCTTCTATGCCACAGCTTCACCTCCTGTTCTTCCTTGGCTGAGGAGCACGTTGTGGAAAAGTTAGAGAGGTCAGGTTCCCACAGATAGCAGTTGTCTTTGGACCTGGTTCCTCTCATAACTTCCTGATTGTCACCATTTGTCACAATGCACTGCTCCTTCGTAAACTGAACATGAAAACCTTGATCACACAGCTGACTTATACTGATGAGGTTTGCAGTGAGTCCTCTTACTAACAGCACATTGTTCAGTTTTGGCACTCCAGAACAGTCCAGTTTGCCCACACCTCTGATTTTTCCTTTGGCACCATCACCAAAAGTCACATAGCTGGTGGTGTGAGGTTGAATGTCTACCAGTAGATTTTCCATACCAGTCATATGTCTTGAGCATCCACTGTCAAAGTACCAGTCTTCTCTGGAAGAAGCCCTTAGGGCAGTGTGTGCTATCCTAGCATACCATTGTTGCTTCTTAATGGGAACACATCGCTTGCGTGTGTTATGCTTAGGTCTGACAGGTGAGGCTCTGTTAGGGAAGCCATGAATCCAGTAGCAGAAGGCTTTTATATGTCCAAGCCTGCCACAGTGGTGACACCGCAAATTCTGGAATATTCTCTTCTGATGATCATTCATCCTAGCTCCTCGATGTTGAGACATCGGTTGTGACATCTGCTTGAACTTCTGAACTTTAGCCTTTGGGCGTTTGTGTTCAGTTCTTTTTCTAAATCCTAGCCCAGATTTGGTTCCAGACTGCTGTCCCACCTTTAGGATTTCTTCCAAGGTGTCAGTTCCCTTATTCATCATTCTGATGGATTTGGTCATCTGGTTCAGCTTGGAGGTCAGCAGGGCTATCTCATCATTCAGCCCTTCTATGGCAGACAGTTGTTTCTGTCTCTCATCTTCCAGTTCCTTGATGAGTTTCTTGTGCTTTTCACCTTGTGCACGTACTTCTGCACTGGTGGTACACAGCTTCTTATATGCTGCAGCAAGTTCATCAAAGGTCAGCTCATCTGCACTTGTGTCATCTTCAGAGACACATACACTAGTTAGTGCAGTGACATGTTTGGCAGATTCTCCTTCAGATTCACTTTCAGAATCTCCTTCAGACCATGTGATAGCTAGCCCCTTATTTTGCAATTTGAGGTAAGTAGGACATTCAGCTCTGACGTGTCCATACCCTTCACAACCATGACACTGGATTCCCTTCCCATGGTTGAACTTTTCTTCAGAAGTTGATCTTTTCTTAATGTCAGACGGGATGTTCTTGACATTGGGTCTACCTCTTTGATCAATCTTCTTCATGAACTTGTTGAATTGCCTTCCAAGCATGGCTAAGGCTTCTGATATACTTTCATCACCTCCAGTATATCCTTCTTCTGCCTCCTCTTCAGCATTAGATACAAAGGCTATGCTTTTCTTCTTCTCAGCATACTCACCTAAGCCCATTTCAAAGGTTTGGAGAGAACCAATGAGCTCATCTACCTTCATATTGCTGATGTCCTGAGCCTCCTCTATGGCAGTGACCTTCATAGCAAACCTCTTAGGCAAGGACCTGAGAATCTTTCTTACAAGTTTCTCTTCGGTCATTTTCTCACCTAGTCCACCAGAGGTGTTTGCAATTTCAAGAATATTCATGTGGAAGTCATGAATAGTCTCATCCTCTTTCATCCTCAGATTTTCAAACTTGGTTGTCAGCATCTGAAGTTTTGACATCTTCACCTTGGAAGTACCTTCATGAGTTACCTTGAGGGTATCCCAAACTTCCTTAGCTAGTTCACAATGGTGCACTAGTCTGAAGATGTTCTTGCTGATTCCATTGAACAATGCATTCAAGGCCTTGGAATTTCCAAGAGCTAGTGCCTCTTGCTCCTTGTCCCATTCTTCTTCAGGAATCTGCACACTGACTCCATCTTCACCTGTCCTCATTGGATGTTCCCATCCTTTGTTGACAGCTCTCCAGACTTTGCTGTCTAGAGACCTTAAGAAGGCTATCATACGAGGCTTCCAGTCATCATAATTAGAGCCATCCAACATGGGTGGTCTATTTGAGTGTCCTAAGTCCTTGTCCATGGTACTAGAAAGTAACTTCCCTAGATCTCACCCAGAACTTCACAGGCAGGGTGCCTGCTCTGATGCCAATTGAAATTCTAGTTATCAGACTTTGGATGTCACACAGGTTGTTATGACATCCAATTCTGCACAGACAGGGATTATGCAGAGCTTAATTATAAGTGCAGTAAATAACACAAGTAATTGTTCACCCAGTTCAGTCCAACATGACCTACATCTGGGGGCTACCAAGCCAGGGAGGAAATCCACTATTAGTAGTATCAATTCAAAGCTAAACTCACCCGTTTACAACTTATCACTTAATCCCTACCCAATGCAATTTCAATCTTAATCTAAGATCAGAGTTCCTACTCACTCCCCCTCAATCACCTCAGTGATATTAAAAACACTTTGAAGTCACACTTCAAAAACAACTCTTGGTTATGCTTCACAGCTTAAACCAAGATACACAGCACTCACGCTTAAAAGCTTTGAGTGACACAACACTTACAACTCAATGAACACCCTATGCCAAAGCAATCATCTATTTGATAATGACTTGGCATACAAGATACGTCTAATTCTAGACTCACAAAAATACAGCAGTGAAGTAAGATGGACACACTAAATCTTCACGCCTCAAAATCCCTGAAACTGAATGGAGGAATGCCTTCCTTTTTATATTGCAGCACCTGGGCTTTTGCACCTGTATTTTCCTGAATTTTAGGTCACATACGTTCCCTCAAATTCAATATTTAGGTTGCTAACAAATAGGCTATTTGTTAGGTTCATTGAATGTAGCTTGGTTGTTGATTTCCTGGATTTTCTCTAAGCTGTTGACTTCCTAAAGAATAGCCTGAGAAAGCTGTAACAGAAAACTGAACAACCTACAATTTAGCATATGCTGTCAGGCATGAATGTCACGACATTCAGCTTGACATCAAGGTCCATATGCTGAGTCTGTTTTCCCAGAAAACAGACTGTACAAATCTGCTGACCTGTACATGATCAATATGACCATACTACAGTACCAGCTTACATTAGTAAATGTCAAAGTGTCCAACTTAACATTTACACAATTGGCCTTAAGTTAGTTCTGCTATTCTCTTGAATAACAAACTAAGTAAAGTGCTGAAGTATAGCAGAACACCACTCTGCCCAATCTTCAGTAGCTGCTGTCAATGATGAATGTCACAACATCCAGTTTGACATTCAATCAGTAGGCCTTATGCCAGGTCTGGTTCTTCCTTGATAACCAGACTGCAAGTGAATACTAAGTTCTAACAGAGCTTCTGTTCCTTAGTATCTGTTGACAGGTATGAATGTCACAGCATTCAATAATCCTGTGTTAGCTAGTCCTGCAATAACTACAATGTAGTTACATATACATGTCATGACATCAGTCAAGACATTTGTGTTTTACCATACAATGCAGCCAATTAAACACCTACATGCGCCTATATTCAAGCTTCTTCGGAAAGATCAATCTTGTGATTAGACCGGAGATTGCCAAAATGCTTTTGACAGTATTAAAGAGTATCTACTTGAGCCTCCGATTCTATCTTCGCCTGTCGAAGGAAGACCATTGATCGTGTGTTTAACTATGCTTGAAGAAAGTATGGGTTGTGTTCTTGGTCAACAAGATGAAAATAGAAAGAAATAATATTCTATTTACTACTTTAGCAAGAAATTCACCGACTATGAGACTCAATATTCTTTGCTAGAAACGACTTGTTGCGCATTGGCTTGGGCTGCTAAGTGTCTGTGTCAGTATATGTTAAATCATACTACTTCATTGATATCCAAAATGGATCAAATCAAGTATATTTTTGAGAAGCCTACTTTAACTGGGAGGATTGCCCGTTGGCAGATGTTGTTATCCGAGTATGATATCGAATACCGATCTCAAAAAGCTATTAAAGGTAGTGTCTTGGTTGACCATTTGGCTCACCAAACAATTGAAGATTATCAGTCAGTACAACTTGATTTTCCCGACGAAGAGATCTTGTACCTAAAAATGAAAGATTGTGATGAACCATTGCTTGAAGAAGGGCCGGAACTTGGTTCCTGTTGGGGCATGGTATTTGATGGAGTTGTTAATCAGTATGGTAATGGAATTAGGGCAGTAACTATCACTCCTCAAGGCACTCATTTTCCGTTTACAGCTAGATTTACTTTCAAGAGTACAAATAACATGGCCGAGTATGAAGCTTGCATTATGGGGCTTGAAGAGGCCATTGATCTCAGAATCAAATAGCTTGACGTCTATAGAGATTCAGCTTTGGTTGTGAATTAGATCAAAGGTGACTGGGAGACTAATAGACCCGGTTTGATACCATATAGAGATTATGTGAGAAGGATATCAACTTTATTTACAAAGGTTGAGTTTCATCATATCCCTCGAGATGAAAACCAGATGGCAGGTGCTCTTGCAACGTTGACTTCAATGATTATGGTAAAATTCTGGAATGAAGTTCCTAAATGCAATGATATAAAAGCTAAGAAAAATATCAATGTGCTAAACATAGTTAAGAAAAATATCCCAAATGAAATGATATAAAATAAGTTATGTAAATGCAAAAAATATAAGCATAAATGAGACAAAATAAAATGAGATGGTTAGATCATATAGTAGGGGGTTCGTCTTCCTGAGTAGATCCACGGAGCATGGCTATCTCCTGGCGAAGCTCGGCGATCTCCAGGTATAAACAGTCAGCCTCGGTAGCGTGTGTGAGATCAGATACTCCCATCTGTAAGGTGAGGTTAGCCACCTCCTGTCTAAGCCCGATAATCTCTCGACGACACTCTGCGATCTGGGTGCAGATGTCTGGAGTCTGCAATGATAAATTGTTAGAGAATACAGTGATTCTGGGAGAAGGTGGTGTAGGGGTATACTCAAAAATAGGTGGGGATCTCGGCTCCTCGACAGTCTCTCCCTGGCCCTCCAAGGCATAACTCCAGTTAGTTGGATCAAGCACACTAGTCATCGTAGGATCAGGCAGTGTAAAATAATGAATCGCCTCACTATCGACTAGCAATCTGAACTGACTTGGGTGGAAGGAGGATCTACTCATCAACCCTCTGGTCAAGCAAAAGTCGATATCCATGGTAGTGTACCCACAATAGGTCCGGAGATGTAACAGCTTGTGAGATAGACCTAAAGCGATGGCAATTTGTGTGATGATCCCTCCTACATGAATGACTCCTTCGGTCGATCTGGAAACACCGCTGAGGCGACACAACAGAAAGTTCCCACATGCTACTGGGCGAGATTGGGATGCACAAAATCGTAAGAAGATCTCCTCCTCACTTAGTAACGTCTCAGCATCCGGTCTTCCTAGGAAGGAATGTGCCAATATCATTTGGAAGTATCTAAAAGCAGGGTTATGTATAGCCTGGGACAGTTGTGTAGAAGGATCCTGACTCCCTCCACCTGATATATCACTCAGAACTTTTCCACCTCCTTACCCAGAAAATATCCCATAGGTGTCTCAGGGATAGCGTCAGGAGTGGTCTGGAAACCCAATAGGTCACCGAACTCTTTCTGGCTGAAAGAGTACTCAACTCCAAAGAGCCTGAAAGCAACATACCCATCTGGTCCAGAGTACGGGTCATAATCAAATGAACTGAGGAACTCCAATGTCAAGTTCCTGTAGGTGTTACTCAAGTCGTCAGCGAACTCGTCCCAATGGAGCTGGTGGCTCAGAAATCGGATACTCGGCTCAATACCCAGGGCTTCCATGCAGTGCTGATCTGGATAGCGTGTGGGCGCCATAGGGCGCTAGTAAAAAGCTATGTAGCGCTCTCTCTGAGCATCATCTCTTTAGGCTACGTGCATATCATCGAAGTCCTGCATCCTGTAAAAGTTAGGAAAATGGATCCTGAAAATACAAACCATTCAAATATTTAGTCTCGATGAAAATATGATAAAAATAAAAATTAAAAATAAAATAAAGTAAATGCAAAAAAGTAAATTAAAAATAAAAAACATGGGTTGCCTCCCAAGCAGCGCTTGTTTAACGTCATTAGCTTGACGATCAGAATTTATACACCTGTAGTAGTAGGAATCGGTGGATCAATCAGAGTGTGGCTTGAGTAGTCTGTTGGAATGTCTCCTCCTTTGTAGAGCTTCAGTCTTTGCCCGTTTACAATGAATAGACTACAGGTTTCGTTCTTGATTTCTACGGCTCCGGATCTCAGAATCTTGGGTACTTCGAAAGGGCCAGTCCATCTTGAGCGCAACTTCCCTGGGAAGAGTCGTAACCTAGAGTTGAACAAGAGAACAGGGTCGCCTATATTGAAATCTTTCTTAACTATTCTTTTGTCGTGCTAGGCTTTTGTTCTCTCTTTGTAAATTTTTGCATTCTCGTAGGCAGATTGCCTAAGTTCTTCTAGTTTGTGAATGTCAAGGATACGCTTTTCTCCAGCGGTCAGGTAGTCTAAATTCAAAGTTTTAATGGCCCAATAGGCCTTATGCTCTAATTCGAAAGGTAAGTGACATGATTTTCCATAAACTAGTTGGTAGGGAGTTGTTCCTATAACGGTTTTGAAAGCGGTTCGGTAGGCCCATAATGCTTCTTGAAGCTTCTGAGACCAGTCTCTCCTAGAGATAGAAACGATTTTTTCTAGGATTTGTTTTATCTCCCTATTGGATACTTCTACTTGGCCACTAGTATGTGGGTGGTATGGTGTTGCTACTCTATGCCTAACTCCATATTTTCTTAAAAGTTTATCAAATATTCTCGATATGAAGTGTGATCCTCCATCGCTTATGACTAAACGGGGCGTTCCAAACCTAGGGAATATATAGTTTTTAAATAGCTTGATCACTACCCTAGTATTGTTTGTGGGTGCAGCTATAGCTTCAATCCACTTAGACACGTAGTCTACAGCTACTAAGATATACCTGTTTCCTAAGGATGGTGAGAAAGGTCCCATGAAATCTATACCTCATACGTCGAAGAGTTCTACTTCCTGAATGTTTCTTAGAGGCATTTCATCACACCTTGAAATGTTTCCAGTGCGTTGGCATCTATCACATTTGACAATGCAAGTATAGACATCGCGCCACATGGTAGGCCAGAATAGGCCAGCTTGAAGAATCTTGGCGTATGTCTTAGAGGTGCTTGCATGTCCACCATAGGGTGCAGAGTGACAATGCTCAATTATACTTTTTACCTCCTCTTCTGGAAACGCAACAGCGAAAAATGCCATCTTTACCCCTTTTGAAAAGGAGCGGTTCGTCCCAATAGAAGTTTCTCACATCGTTGAAGAACTTCTTCTTGTGGTGGTAGTCAAGATCAGGGGGTATGATATCAGCAGCTAGGTAATTAACAAAGTCTGCATACCAGGTGTCACATACGCGAAAAATAACCGGCGGGAAAAAGACACAGAGCCGCCACCCAAAGGAGGGAAAGGAAACGCTCGAAGTAAACCTGGAAAGGAAATGGTCTTACGACCAGAGATTGCAAGGATCGGGAGTCGGTTACGCAAGGGGAAGGTATTAGCACCCCCTCACGTCCGTCGTACTCGACGGGATCCACGCTCAGAAAGATAGAATAAGGTTGCTAAATAACTGCTCAAAAACTGCACACACACTGGAGTAAAACACAGATGAAAGACGGAGAAAGCGGACTCGGCACGATGTCGCATCCTGGGCCTACGTAGTTTGTCAGACACAAACATCAGAGTCGACGTAGTTCAGGGAAATGGGAAATGTGCTCGCTAGGACATCGCATCCTATGCATACGTATCTTCTCTAACCAGAGTAAGAATCAGAGCACTCGTAGTTCGGCTAACGCACGCCGAAACAAAACGCTAAAAGAAGACGATGAGACGTCAAACGAAACACACAACTGGAAACGGAATGCCAATCACTGGTCTTACATCCGACTCCACAAAAGAAACAGGAAACCGAATGCCAATCGCTGGACTTACATCAGACTCCAAACAGACAAACACAACTGGGAAACCGAATGCCAATCGATGGGCTTACATCAGACTCCAAGCACACACACAAGAAGAAGAAGGGTCTCGATTGCAACCAAGGCAAGAGAAAGGGAAGGTCTCAATCGCAACGAGGGCGAGAGAAAAGGATCAAAGTCAGTTGTTAGTCAAACTCGACAAGACATCGCATCTCGTGCCTACGTATCTCATCTGGACATGAGAATCAGAGTTGCCGTAGTTCGGCTAAACTATTTCTATTTGTTTTGTGTTTTTTAAGTGAACAATGTTACTACGCAATCTACCGGATGCTCGACCTTTGGAGACTTACTCACCTGTAGTAGAAGGAGTTAACGTGCCCTTAAGAGGGGATAAAGTTTGTTTGTGTTTTAGGAAGCTCACGCAAGAAAGGAAGTCCTAGACGAAGGAACCGTGCTACCTTATTTGACATGCAAACGAGACTATGCGAAGTCTAGCAATCCTATGGGGATACAATCACACCACACAAACACATACAGCATGAAGTAAACACACCAACAAGGGGCTCAAACATCAAGGGTGAGGCTTTAGTCAAGAGGTCATATCAACCTCGACAAACAAGTCGGCACTGGAAGGGTATCTGAGGCTCTTAACCACTGACATTGATCGTCAGGGTGAGCAGATGAAAGGTGATGAGGATTGGTCCTCATAGCTCTTAACCCGGGCCTGGGTGAGCTTCAATCAATGAAAACGTGGGAGTCCAGAATGTGGGACTCTACTCCACTTGACTGACTGTATATACAAGGATCTTGGGTGTTTATTCAAAATGCATCAGCACGTAGTGCGAGCAAGATGAAAGACTCAACTGAATAGCAGGGGATGGATTGCATATCCCTTCTATCTGCCAATTGCCTCTTCACTTAGGAGGACTTGAAGTGCATGACACAAAAGTAAACAAACACAGTCATTGCCTCTTAAGGAGGACTTCAGCCAAATGCCTGCCAAACATAAACGACAGGGCTTCCAGACTACATGGAGTTAAAGGGATTACCTAAGTGGTATGCCAACCACAAGAAAAGCAACTCAAGCAATGAGTTAAAGCGACTAAAGTACCTGTAAGAAAAGCTAAACAATCAGTACTATGTTCAGACAAACAACCAATCAGTCAATCACAGTGTTACAACTCAATAGGCACACAAGTCAACCTTTATGACTCAAGAATTCAAGTGATTCCACCACATTCCATGAACCTACTGAAGGAGATTTGCGGTCCAAAACGCAGCGGAAATTAAAATTTCTCCTTTAGAGATCCTTACGAATGGTCATGATCAGTGATAGAATATTTACCTCTTGTGATGATCGAAACCTTTGGTGCAGATCTCTTGTGACGATCAAAACCTTTGATGCAGATCCACGAAACGATCACGAACGTTGAACGATGACAACGTCTCTACTCAGTCCACACGAACGGGTTCCTTCAATCTCAGTGCTAGCTGGTACGAATGAAGGCTTTGAGTGAGAGAGAGAGAGTGAGAGAAAACGAAAATAATGCAACCGCAATGAATGCTTCTGCACAAGGGTTCTATTTATAGAACCACTTGTGTGGGCTTCAAGCTAAAAGCCCACTTAAGTGTATTTTGGCCCATATCTTATAATATGCCCAAGATCACTTAAGCCCATGGTACCTTACCATATTTCGTATTCTACTCAAGTACACCGTACCTTACGATGTTCTATAATTCACTTAAGGGCACCGTACCTTACGGTATTCCTTAGTTACTCTATCTCTCATCAATCCGTCCTTTGTGTGTGACCCTGTAGGTTTTCGCGACGTTGGCAATTACATTAAATCACGCGTTTAATATAATAAACAGTGAGCGGTATCTAGCAACACATCACTGCTACCCAAGACACGAAAATGTCATGTGATCTGACAAAACCATCTGTGATAATAATTATGTGTATAATTACCCTTTTGCCCTTATGTCTATATTGAACACAAGGCATAGACCGTGTCATCCTTGTCCAGTTCAATATTGGGCCCATAGTCATTTATCCTGTTACGCAGGATGGGCAAATTCCATCTAGGTCACTCATGTCCCTTAGCATGCTTCGTGGAGTACCCATCAACTGTCTTTATGGTTATCCAGTTACGGACAACGTTGGATCAGCAATAAAGCACTCGACTCTACATCTAGGGTCCATAGTGGTTTCAGGTCGAAGAGTGGTATACACCATTATCACCATGAGAACAACTTATGACACTTTGCATAACTTTCTATATAGTATTCTCATAGCGGGTCAATCCGGTATAAATATTACTCTTAATATTCATACCTATGTTTAAGACTTGATAACTCTTTATCCATGATCCATGAGATGTGATCATCAGTCTACAAACATGATAGTCTTAACGCTTTAATGTTATCCCACTTCACACTAAAGCTCGACTACGGATACTTTAAGAATAGTATCCTTATGTTTAATGTGATCTCATGATTAAGTCATACTTGATACATTAAACAGACTAGCTATTCTAGGGACTTTATTAAACAAACGTAATAAAGAAAAAACCTTTTATTATTAATAAATAATTCGATACAAGTACCAAAAGTATTGGCCTCTAGGGCTTACACCAACACCTACAACACAAAGGATTAGTGCACAAAGTAATTTGCATCTCATGAAATGAGATTACATCAATCATTAAGATTAGAAGCTTGAACCTGAAATACAAAGCTTAGAAAGTGAGTACAAACCACTAGCACCAAGGCTAGGGTCAAAGGTAAGGCAAAAAGTCAAAACAGCAACCAATATTCAACATAGAGCATATTTAATCTATCATGAACATGTCCTAAAAAGGACCAAGTCAAAAGCATTAAGCAAAGTCACCGCATGAGCAAGCTATGGCAAAGGCAATTTCAAGGCACATAATTAGTCATCAAGAATCAAAATTCCATATTAAAACAGAAATGAATCAAACAACCATGAAATTTTTTATGAGCATACAACATGTCCAACACAATAGTCATGCCAAAAATTAGAATCAACAGAGTTCAATTGACCTAGAAATGAAAATGAATAAGATCAACATCAAATTGTGTGACACACATTGTCACACCATACAATCATGTGTCTAAAACAGAGATGAAAAATGCTAAAAATGCACAACCAAGCCTCAAAAATCATGCAACATGTTGGGAATCATCACACCAAATTTCAGATCAATTAGCCAATGTATGAGCATTTCACAATAGAATGAATGAAGCATATCACATTTGCATACATGTTAAAATAACAGTTCACCATCCAAAATCCAGATATGATAAAATCTTGAAATCACATCACAAAAATACTAGACATCTCAAGGATCATGTAGAAAAAAAATTGGAATTATTTGGACTAACATGCTATTTTTGGTGATTTTTACAAATATCATGAATAAAAATGAAATAAAATGGCAAAACATGAAAATAATGAAATGAATTATGAAAATGTGGAAATGCATTCAGGCAGGTTCGAAGTGAGGTAACGCACGCCACACAAAACGATTCCGTTTCAAGGCCAGGGAATTAAAATGAAAATGGATTTTCTAAGTGTCTCCAGCGAGAATCGAATAGAGGGACGCGCTAGGAGCGAAAGGGTGTTGTTTTGAGCGTAAGCCCTAGGGTTAGCAGACGGAGGCGGACACTATTCACACGTGGAGGAAACCACCGTCTTCTTCATGAAGACGGTGGATGAACAGTGACCATCAACAATTTTTTTTCCAAATTTTGCAACCAGGTACACCATTCGAAAGATCTCAATGAGCACAACACGAATCCATTATTGCTTTGGCCTAAAACATCATATATCATGCAAATCGAGCAAAAACTTTTATGCACTCAAACTTTCAACTCAACATATCTCCATGAATACTCAACCAAATTTCAAGATTTTTATATCAGGATGATCAGGAAGCAAAGATCTACAAGTCTATGGCAATAAAATGGAGAATTAAGAGGTTCGAAAAACCTACCTCTTGAAGATCCAACAATGGCAGCAGTGGATTCAGGTGCTTAGCAAGGTCCAAATCTCTTCTATCAACCTTGTTATGACTTCTGGAGCACGAATCAACTCTTGGAAAGGCTTGGATCTAGCTCAAAGTTCATTTTCCATTGCCATGTTCTTGAGCTTCATATGCTTAATTCTTCACCAAATTCTGTAAATCAAAGCTTGATCTATACTAAATGATGATCAGAGAACACAAATATGCAAGAAAATTCAAGTGTTATTTGGAAAAATTTTGAATTATGGTGGAGAGAAATTTTGGAGGGAAAGTTTGAATCTAGATCTAGAATGATGAATTGTGAGAAATTATGTTAGGATTAGCCTTTTATATGCTTGCCTAATCACTTTGCTAATTACACTTAGGCATGGCTAATGAGATTTTAATGAGATATGAGGTGTAATGCCAAAATTGATTTTTCACCACACGCATGCAACATGAACGTGAATAGTACCACATGACCATGCAATTACACTTAAAATCATCTTATGAACATGATAGAATGGTTAAAAAACTCATATGATGCACCAAATTCAAATTCATGATTTTCCCTCCAAAATGAGCATGAATGAGCAAATGGTCATGTGATGAAATTTAATGCAATGCCTTGATGGATTTGGAAAATATGAGTCATGACAAGCATTATGCAAAAAGAGGCACTCAATTTGGAGTTATGAGTCAAAAGTTATGGCTTGTTGAAGTTCCATGCACACTTGGCAATGATTTAATCATATATCCTCAACCATTCATCAGATGCTTATGATCTTGGACTTTTTGGAAATGGGAGAGAAATATCTTCAACTTTCATGTTGGACAAAATTTCATTTGAAGCTTCTTTGATGTTGGAAAGTTAAGTTGAAAGTGGTCCAAAAACTTGCCATTTTTGGAAACTTGAAATTACAGGTCACTTTCCATTTTTGGGAAACTTTTGATCTGGCTTCAAATCCTTCAAGGTATGAGTTTGACATGATGAATAAACCTCTTTTGGACATGAATGAAGTGTCTCCAACCATTTCTCCACCTCCTAGCCCTCAGTTGACTTGCAGTTGACTTTTATGGGCCCCAGATGACCTGAAACTGCACTGTGGACTTTTGAGCCTCTAACACTTGGCAAAGTTGCTTCAAAATGAACCTTGATTCATATAAGCTCTCTAGAACAACCATAGGGCTTTCATCTCAAGGAAAACCTTGCTCCTTTGCACTGAGGAATTCTCCTGATACCAGTCTTAACTGATAAGATGCAATGTACTATGCAATGTTAAGGTATTGTTAATGTAATGTTAATGATCTAAAAATGAAATGAATGCATGAGTGGGGGTGCAAATTTGAGGTGCTACACCAGGGTACGTTACTTATTGATAAGGATTTTTGGAAGTGCTCATGAGGGCCTAGGCTATCGTCTTCAATGATTTCTAGTCTAGCTATCAGTCTATCGTAGGCGAAATCGTCATTTATGGGTACTAAGTCTGGTTTTAGATGTTCTAGCCTAGAAAGGTGATCGGCTACTACATTTTCAGTGCCTTTTTTATCTCTTATATCTAAATCAAATTCTTGTAGTAACAGAATCCATCGGAGTAACCTGGGCTTGGCATCTTTTTTACTTAATAGGTAACGAATGGCAGCATGATCAGTGTAAACTGTAATTTTTGCTCCTACTAGATAAGATCTAAATTTGTCTATAGCGAAAACTACAGCGAGTAATTCCTTTTCAGTTATTGCATAGTTAAGTTGGGCAGCGTATAGGGTTCTACTGGCATAATATATTGCATGTAATTTTTTATCTTTCCTTTGTCCTAGAACGGCTCCAACCGCATAATCACTAGCATCGCACATTATCTCAAAAGGTTCTGACCAATCAGGGAGTTTCATAATAGGTGCCGATACTAATGGTTGCTTTAAAAGATTAAATGTGTCATTACATTTTTCATTAAAAATGAATTCAGCATCTTTCATTAAAAGGTCAGTTAAGGGTTTAGTTATTTTGGAGAAGTCCTTGATAAAACGCCGGCAGAATCCAGCATGTCCAAGGAAACTTCGGACTTCTCTGATAGTTTTGGGTGGTTTTAGGTTTTCTATAACTTCTATCTTAGCTCTATCTACCTCTATACCTTTTTCGGAAACTATATGTCCTAAAACAATTCCTCCGGTCACCATGAAATGACACTGTTCCCAGTTTAGCACCAGGTTCCACTCCACGCATCTCTCCAAGATTTTCTCAAGGTTAGCAAGACAATTGTGGAAATCAAATCCGCAAACCGAGAAATCATCCATAAATACTTCCATGATACCATCTAGGTAATCTGCAAAGATTGACGTCATGCAGCGTTGGAATGTAGCTGGGGCATTATAAAGACCGAATGGCATTCGTCTGTAGGCAAAAGTTCCATAAGGGAATATAAAGGTAGTTTTTTCTTGATCTTCGGGGTGGATAGGTATTTGGAAGAATCCAGAGTATCCATCTAGATAGCATAAGTAAGAGTGTCTGGCTAGACGCTCCAACATCTGGTCTATAAATGGTAAAGGGAAATGATCCTTCCTGGTTGCTTTATTTAATTTTCTATAATCTATACACATCCGTCATCCTCCTTCTAACCGTTTTGCTACATGTTCGCCTTTATCGTTTTGTACGAATGTGATGCCTCCCTTTTTAGGTACTACATGCACAGAGCTCACCCACTTACTATCCGAGATCTGGTAGATTATACTTGCCTCGAGTAACTTAAGAACTTCCTTTTTAACAACATCACTCATTATAGGGTTTATTCTTCTCTGATGTTCTCTGGAGGGTTTTGAATCTTCTTCGAGCGAAATCCGATGCATGCATATGGATGGGCTTATACCTTTCAGGTCAGAGATATTATATCCTAAGGCTGAGGGATATCTTCGTAAAACATCTAAAAGTTGGTTTGTTTCCTCTTGGCTCAAGGTAGCACTGACTATAACTGGATGGTTCATCTCTTGATCGAGGAACTCATATCTCAAGTTCTTAGGCAGTTCCTTAAGTTCTAAGGTTGGTTTCTTAGGGCAAGGCATAGGATCAGGGGTAAGGGATAAACATTCGTAAAGGTTATCATCGATGTAGGGTTTCTTAAACTCATCATCTTCCATTATGAGAGTTAATGGTAACTTAATTGTTTTTATGATTTCTTCTTGTTATAATTCCCTAACGCAATCATCAATGATATCTAAGGCATAACATGCGTCTCCCATCACAGGTGTGTAGATGTTTGATTGGCTGCATTTTATGTTAAAACACTAGCTGGACTCTAATGTCTTGACTGATGTCATGACATGCTTTGGAGATGTTTGATTGGTTGCATTTTGTGTTAGAACATCTAACTGTACTCTGATGTCTTGACTGATGTCATGACATACTTGAGTAGTATGCTGCAGGTTTAGCTAATACAGGAGTTACTGAATGTCAAACTAGATGTAATGATATTCATCCCTGACAGCAGATACTGAGGTGTAGAACAGTTGGTTGTCTGCTATAACTCAGTATTTAATTTCAGTCTGTTTATCAAGGGAATAACAGACCTGGCATAAGGCCTATTGTCTGAATGTCAAACTGGATGTTATGACATTCATCATTGACAGCTTATACTGAATAATAGGCAGGTTGGTTTTCTGCTACAGTTTAGTATGTATCTCAGTCTGTTCTTCAGGAGGATAACAGACCTGGCATAAGGCCCATTCTGTAAATGTCAAATTGGATGTTTTTACATGTGTTACTGTAAGCTGATACTGAAGTATAGACTGGTTGGTCTTTTACAGTACAACATTTTGTACAGTCTGCTTTCAGAAAAATAACAGACTTAGCTTATGGTCTATGTTCTGTACGTCAAACTGGATGTTGTGACATTCATTCATGACAACATATGCTAAATTGTAGGATGGTTAGTTTTTCTGTTTCAGTATTTTTCTCAGGCTTTTTTTTCAGGAATCCAACAGCTGAGCTAAAATCCAGGAAACTAACAACTGAGCTACAATTAATGAACCTAAAAAATAGCCTATTTTTTAGTACCATAATATGTGGAATTAGGTTAACTTGCTTGACCTTAATTTTAGGAAATACAAGTACAAGGCCCAAGTGCTGCAATATAAAAGGATGGTAATCCTTCATTCAGAACTCGAGGATTTTAGGCGTGAAGATTTTATTGTTCCATAATACTTCACTGTTGTATTTTTGTGTGTCTTGTATTAGGTGTATCTTGCGAGCCAAGCAATTATCACCTAGATGATTGCATTGGACTAGGGTGTTGATTGATTTGTAAGTGTTGTGTCACTCTAAGCTTTTAAGCGTGAGTGCTGTGTATCTTGATTAAAGCTGTTAAGCACAATCAAGAGTTGTTTGAAGTGTGACTTCACTATTATCTTTAAACTTAATTAAAGGTTGTAATCACTGAGGTGATTGAGGGGGAGTGAGTAGGAACTCTGATCTTAGTGTAAGATTGAAATTGCATTGGGTAGGTATTAAGTGATAGGATTAAACAGTTGGTTTAAGGTCTGAATTAATACTACTAATAGTGGATTTCCTCCCTGGCTTGGTAGCCCCCAGACGTAGGTGTGTGTGACACCGAACTGGGTAAACAATTCCTTGTGTTGTTTACTGCACTTTACTTTTAAGTTCTACATAATTCTTGTCTGCGCAGAATTGGATGTCATAGCATCCCGTGTGACATCAAAAGTCTATTAACTAGAATTTCAAGGTGGCATAAGAAATTTCGAAAGTGTAAATTCTATTTTCTCGTCACCTACCTCAAAGGTCAACTTTCCTCTTTTGACATCTATTATGGCTCCTGCAGTTGATAAGAATGGTCTACCTAGAAGGATTGGTATATCATTGTCCTCTTTGATGTCCATGACAATAAAATCAGTAGGGATAAATAACTGACCTATCCTAACAAGAACATCTTCTAAAATGCCTATCGGATACTTAACAGATCTATCGGCTAACTGAAGTGACATCTTAGTGGGCTGTAATTCTCCTAAGTTTAACCTCTCACAAACCGCTAAAGGAATTAAGCTTACACTAGCTCCTAAGTCTAGAAAAGATTTTTCGATGACATGACTTCCCAAAAGACAAGTGTCGCAACTGGATGCCAAAAACAACCGGCGAGGAAAAGAAAACAGAAGAGTCGCCACCGTTTTTTATTTATCCCAAAGGAGGGAAAGGAAACGATCGAAGAAAACCTGAAGAGAAGGAAAAGACAAGGTCTCGCAACCAAATCAAGGGTTCGGGAGTCGGTTATGCGAAGGGAAGGTATTAGCACCCCTACGCATCCGTAGTACTCTACGGGATCCACTCTTGTTGTTCTAGTCTAAAGGGTGTAGGTTTATCTAATGTACTATCTGCTAAAAAAAGGTCAAAAGAAAATGAAAATGACTCGCAAGGATGTCGCATCCACTGCCTACGTATCTCATCTGAACATGAGAATCAGAGTCTTCGTAGCTCGGCTACCTATGGGTGAAAGATAAATGTGCTCGGTAAGACATCGCGTCTTATGCCTACGTATCTTATCTGGAATGAGAATTAGATCAAAATGTAGTTCAACTAACTACAGGAATAAAGGGTCTCGATTGCAACTAGGGCAAGAGAAAGGGAAGGTCTCAATCGCAACGAGGGCGAGAGAAAAGAATCGCAACAAGGGCGAAAACAAACAAGGATTAGTTGCTAGTTTTCAGTCAAAAACTCGGTAAGACATCGCATCTCGAGCCTATGTATCTCATCTGAACATGAGAATCAGAGTTGTCGTAGTTCGTCTAACTAGGGGTTAGGGATTGCCATCTGAACATGGACTTACAAAAGAGGACACCAGTTGTGTCAAAGGAAAGTGGATAATGTGTTCAACATCCTAGTTGTAGGTGTCGCAGCTCGCTGAATCGAGTCTTAGGCATTTACCTCTTTGCAATAGAACGAACTGACATGCCACGAGATCGGAGACGCACAGAAGGTCTAAAAGTGGGGAAGCTCTGCCCTAGAATTGTTATGCAATGTGGACCTATGTGTTAGGATTTACAAAGGGAACATTTACCTAATGTTAGCATGCAAAGAATAAGGGAATTCTACCTATGTTATCATACAAAGGGTTCTACCTAATGGGTGCTACCTAAATGGAACAAGAGTCGGCGGATGGAGCAAGGAGAGGAGCCACGGATAAGGGTAGATGGCGACGCATAAAGAAATCGACTTACAGGTAGATGGCGATGCATGAAGCAATCGACTTACAAGAGAAATGGCGATGCGTGAAGCAATCGACTTACAAGAGGATGGATGAATACGTGCTGGTTCTGTTAAGTTTTGAAAATGATTACTCGACGTTGGATCGAGGTTTTGATCTTGTTTTGAAATGATTATCGGAAGTTCGTTTTAATTCTTGTATTAACAGATGAATAAAGAATAAAAGAAATAAATGTTATACACTTCATGGGAGAGGGGTACATTTGTTATGAATGGGGATTGTTCATGGCAATCAAACAATAAGAATATATGCCTCATACATCATACAAGTAGGAAACAGTTATCAAGAAAATCAGATGAGTAAACAAGTGTGTAATCAAACCAGATAATCAAATGATGGAGAATTAAACAATGTATGGGAGTATGAACATGTCAAACAATCAAGCAATAGTGAACCTGGATGAAAGAAACAAGTATAAAAGATAACAGATGAATCAGACAGATGAAAAGAAATGCACAAAAGGGTTCACTGAATAATTTAATCAGGAAATGAGGTAAGGATCAAATAAAATCAAGATACAAGGCCTCCAATACATGGCATATGAGATGAACAAGGGAGGATCAAAAGATCTCTTCAATTGCCATAAGCAATTCCTAAGTCAAACATCGATCATAGAAAAGTCAACTGAAAATTCAAGTCAACTTAAAAAATAGCAAATAAATAGCAAATTAATCAAGAAAATTATGAAAAATTAAACTAAGTAAGGTGGGGTCAGGATATCATCATCCCCCAAAAAGATTTTAAAAATAATGAAAATTGGTACATAAATCAATTGAAACAAAATAGAGGTCGAAACAAAAGTCAACCAATAAGACTAGGTTAAAAATAAATCCAAAATAAATTGACAATTGGAAATAAATTTCCAAGAAAAGGTCAGGTTGACCATGGGACATTGGTCAACCTTCATCCCAAAAATCAAATGCTAAAAATAATTTTAAGTCATGAAAATAAAATCAATAAAAAAAAGTGTGTTAAAATGGACCATTTAGAATAAATAATTAAAATAAAATATTAATATTAAAAAAATATGAAAATAAAAATTATATAAAATTAAATAAAACGTTAAGAAATATGGAAAATATTTTTTGGTATTTTTATGAATGACGAAACTAAAATAATTAAAATCAAAACTGAAAAATAAATGTGAATTGAAAAAAGAAAATGAAAGTGGAAGGAATTAGTGTTAATGGGCCAGGAAGTGTGGGGTGAGAAAAGCAACAGCGCAAGGCCCATGGTCCAACTCAAATATTCAGCATGTGACACAACTAAATAACATTTTATTTTTTAAAAGCATGTGACATGGTTGTCAATTGGTCAAGTCACTTAAGTGACTAAATGACAAAAACAAATGCACGGCTATGATTAAAAGATCAGCGCCCGATCCAATGGTTTATGAGCGTGCCACATAATCATCTTCCTCATGAAACCTTGAAAATCCCTAGCCATGCATGAGAAACACGATAGCATGCAGTGATGTTTTCCAATTTTCCATTCAATAATACAAGTGCTATAGTGCACCAAATGCCACGAAATAAAAACCAAAATTCATGTATGGAATGTGTAGATTATCATGGTGACTTGTTTTAGTAAAAATAATGGCTTAATCATGGAGAAAAGTTGACCACAAGAGGTCAACATGGACACTGCATAAATGAAAAAAAGTTCAGCATGCATAACATGAAGAACACATGCATATGATTTGGCATGGCACACAGTGATGATCATAGATGAGCACGATGATGAGCATGATAAACAATAATAAGCATAGCATGGTGAACAATAATAAGCATAGCATAGTGAACAATAATAAGCATAGGTATACCAATCATGGCCATGGAAGACGAGTGATAGAGGGTACCTAGTGGAGGCTTGATCCAATGCCTCCTTGATTGTGGAAAGGAATGGAAGGATATGAGGCTGCCTTCTTGGTGCTTCAAGAGACCTTGAGCGAGAGAAAGGAAGCTGATATGTGATGGAACTTTCTTACTTGCCACGAAATCCCACTGCCCTCTTTAGGTTTAGGGTTTCTTGTGCTTAAATATGATGAAACAAGTGTCTAATGGGCTGAAATCCATGTTGTCCATAATGCAAAGTGAGGTGTATTAGGTATGACATGTGAAATGTTATTATTTTGGGCCAAAATTAAGTGATTAAATAGCCAAAGCATGGCCACATGAGGAAAAAACGTATGCTGATTTTATGCATGGCTTGGCAAGTAAGAAAACAGTCCAAGATGGTGACTTTATGGCCATGTAACTTGATGCTCAAGTCACAAATTGGAGAAATAATACAAACAATAGCAAGATATCATGGAGCTTAGCAACTTTCATGTTGAGCATAAGTTGAAATGATGAATGGAAGAAGGTGAAAAATGGGCCTCAAGTTCAGGTTTCATCATGCAGAACTGGCTGGGCCAGTTTGGCCTAAATTCTGCCTAGAAAGTCATGTCATGGTGCCCACTTTAGGTGAAGGTATCTCTCAAACCATGGATCCAAATGAGATGATTCCAAAAGGATGTGAAAGAGGACATGGCAAGGTACAATTATTATGAAGAAAACATTTTCCATTGATGCCTTGAAGTGCAAGTAAACTGGCCAAGAAGTCTTGACAAACTTTGAAGATTTTGGACTTAGAAATTTTTCTAAGTGTCCTAAAAAAATGTCCCACTTTGACTTAGCATAACTTTCTCAATTTTGATCCAAATGGAACAACATTTATATCTCTAGAAAGCTTGGAACAAGAGGAATAACTTTCATGTTGGAGAAACTTTCAAATGGAGCTTTTATCTTGATATAAAATGGGCTTAAAGTGAGTGCAACAATCATGAAATCTTGCCCTAAATGGAAAGTCAACCATTTCCAAATTAAGTAACTTTTCCAATTCCTGATTAAATGATGAATCCATGCTCCAACCTTGATCAAATTTCATATGTAGGCTCCCCTAGGCATGAATTTTGAGATTCCACTCTCAAAAAGTCAGGAGTTGACTTTTTTGGCCCCTGAGTTGACTTTTCCCAAACTGTCTGATTCCCAATTCCAATGATCAATTGAAGCACCTCTGGCTCAAATAAAAAGCTGATTTTTTGTATGTAGACCCTTGTGGACATATGGAGGGCCATGGAAAAGAGTTTCACCCAAAGAATCAGAAATAAACTGAATTTATACCAAACCCTAATTTAGGGCATAATTGATCAGGAACTGATTGCACTGATTGCCAATGGATCTTTCTGAGATAATTGTGAGTCTTCCTAGGCCAAGATGCCTCTCCAATCATGACATGGATAAGCTCTTCTACTTCCAACCAAACATTGTCTATTGCAGGTAGCCATGAAACCCTAATTTCTAATTAAATCAAGATGAGCACTCTAATGGCTCTGAATCCTTCACTGATGAACTGAGGATCATAATGAGATACCTGGAGACCCCTGAGACTCTTGAGACTTGTATGTTTAGAGAATGAAGTCTAATTCTCAATCTTGCTTTGTGTGGGCTCCTTCTGTTAAGGAGTGATCAATCAAAACCTGATTTCCATGTCACTAATGCAGTATGCAATGAGTATGACCTAGTATGATGCTAATGAAGTGTAAAACAAAATCCCATGCTTCCAGGAAAAATGAAGGGTAAATTTTGGGGTATTACAGTTGCCCCTATTCAATCAACTAGAGACCCGAAAGGAAGATAGCAACGACTTTCGCACTTTTGAGGTATCAAGGGATTGAATATGATAAAAGCACGAAAATTTACACTGAAGGGAAAAATGAAGTAATAATGCCTGTCAGGATCGGCAAAGAAGTGGTCTTGATCTGAGTATCAACAAAGAATCCGTCTGGTACGGTGAGAGTCGGTCTGAACACCGAAAAAGGAATGTTAGCTTGAATACCAAAATAAATGGTAACATAGAAATAACCATGGCCTGAATGCCGCTCATCAGTCTGAATACTGGAAATGACTTCGATCTGAGCATCGGAAGATACTAGATTATCAAACATTCAATCTGAACTTCGGGAAACTGGCCTGGGCGCCACTTCGGTTTGAATACCGGGAAACTGGCATGAATGCCATAAGTTGCATTGACTTGAACGTCGGAAACTTCTTCGATCTGAACATTGGAAAACTGGCCTGAATGCCACTTCAGTCTGAATACCGGAAACCTGGCCTGAATTCCATAAGTTGCATCGACCTGAACGTCAGAAACTTCTTCGATCTGAACATCGGAAAATTGGCCTGAATGCCACTTCGGTCTGAATACCGGGAAAACTGGCCTGAATGCCACTTTGATTCGAACATCGGAAAGCTGGCCTGAATGCCACTTCGGTCTGAATACCGGGAAAACTGGCCTGAATGCCACTTCGATCTGAACATCGGAAAGCTGGCCTGAATGCCACTTCGGTCTGAATACCGGAAAACTTTCATGCCTGTCAGCATTGGCAGAAATAGGGAAAATGATAATTGAGGCGGCACGTGGGCCAATGAGCCCTGCTGGGAATAATGAAGAATAAGTCATGAACAAACTTCAGTCTGAGTATTGGAAACAAACTTCTGGCTTATCACTTGAGATACCGAGAATGTCTTATGCTTTGTATGCGTATGTTTGAATTTTTCAATGGCGTAATGCTCCATGAAAATGGAAATGCTACGCGATTTGGGAGGATGCAATGCGATATGATTCTACATGCAAGGATGCGAAATGCTAGGTTAGAGAGAATGCCAAGCCGCGGCAAGGAATTCTGTTGGGGAAATGATCACAATCTTATGGACCCTGGAAAGGCTGTTGGAGATACCCAGCACAATAAACTCTGTGGGGAAATGACCGACCACGCGGTGTTCTGGCGATAACAAAAATACCGAGACTCTGACTGGAAAACTTACTACTAAGGAATGCGATAGTGGTTCTGGCAACCATAATCTACGAGAGAGACGACTCAGCAGGGGAAGCAAACACCGATACGGTACCGAGATTCTGCTTCAAGAAAAGAGACCATCGATCTAGCGTCGAGATCATCGATCTGGCATCGAACTCTGAGGAGTAGCCGCTTCTGCTGGGAAGATACAGTCTGACACTGTCGACTCCGCTGGGGATATACAGTCTGACACTGTCGATTCTACTGGGGAGTGTATAGTCTGAAACACATGCTTGGTGAAGTACAGTAGTGAGAGTCTGCTGGGGATTAAAGAATCCAATGCTTGGACTAACTTTGCAGGGATAAGATACCGAACACCAACTGTTGAAGCAAAACATTCGCGATCATCTGCTGGGAACTTTAAGGAAATGCCCCGAGTGTACCTATTCTGAATAGACGATCCAACGCACATAAAATTTACAGCAATTTTAAATGTTTATTAAGCATGTACCTGTAGAGCTCTTATGTTTCATGATGCAATGTTTATCCAAAATTTGGACGTCATTTTTGCAAACAAAACAGTAAAATGAAAATGAACACATAAATATACTGAATAACATGATTTTATTGATTGAATGGCCTCTGAATAGGCATTTACATCAGAAAGCAATACCTGGAAAGAGGCAATTGCAGAAAAGATAAAAAACATAAATTAATCTAATGGCAATGTGAAATGGATTTCTATCGGGTTCCAATTCTGCTATGACTCGCTCGTCTTCAAGATCCTCCAAATGATCAGCTTTCTGAAAAAGTGATTGGACTGTTTCCTATCCTTCGAAAGTTTCCAGTTATCGACACGAGATGAGATTTAGAACTACTCAGAACGCAGTCATTCACTTAATCCCTAGCTTTTGCCTGGATCGCCCTTTCAGGTTTTCAATCCACCGGGATACCCATTTTTGCCTAAGTTGCCTTTTCAGGTTTTCAACTTACCGGGTGTACAATCTTTTCATTTTTATCCCTAACTTTTGCCCGAACCTTTTTCATTTTCTTGGTTCGCCGGGATGCCCATTTTCTTTTTTGCCTGGACTATTCTTTTTATTGTCCAGCGGGTCTATTTTATGCGAAGTATTTTTTAACTGCGTCTGAGTTCACAAGGGAAGTGAAGTCTTTACCATCCATAGTTGCAAGCATTAAGGCTCCACCATCAAAACTCTTGGTGACAATATATGGTCCATCATAGTTAGGAGTCCACTTGCCCCTGTGATCTGTCTGAGGAGGAAGGATCCTTTTCAACACCAAATCTCCGACTTGGAAGCATCGAGGACGCACTTTCTGATCAAAGGCTCTCTTCATTCGACTTTGATACAACTGCCCATGACAAATGGCTGCCATTCGCTTCTCTTCGATAAGACTCAACTCATTGAATCTTGTCTGAATCCATTCGGCTTCGTCCAACTTGACATCCAGCAGGACTCTTAGAGAAGGAATCTCCACTTCAACAGGTAGGATTCCTTCCATACCATACACAAGGGAGTAAGGGGTTTCCCCGGTCGATGTACGTACTGAAGTACGGTACCCATGCAAGGCGAAGGGTAGCATCTCATGCCAATCTCTGTACGTAACGACCATCTTCTGTACAATCTTCTTAATGTTCTTATTTGCTGCCTCAACAGCGCCGTTCATCTTAGGACGATAAGGGGAAGAATTGTGATGCTGAATGTTAAAGTTCTTGCACAACTCCTTCATCATTTTGTTATTGAGATTAGAACCATTATCAGTAATGATTCTTTCGGGAATCCCATAACGACAAATGATTTCTCTCTTAATGAATCGGGCAACCACATGTCTGGTGACCTTCGCAAATGACGCTGCATCGACCCACTTGGTGAAATAGTCGATGGCAACAAGGATGAAGCGATGCCCATTGGAAGCAGTCAGCTCAATCTTTCCAATCATATCAATTCCTCACATAGCAAACGGTCACGGCGAAGACATCACATTCAGAGGATTTTACGGCACATGCACCTTATCAGCATAAATCTGGCATTTATGACACTTCCGAGCATATTTGAAACAATCGGATTCCATGGTCATCCAGTAATAACCCTCTCTCAACAATTTCTTAGTCATTGCATGTCCGCCGGCATGAGGACCGAAGGAGCCTTCATGAACTTCCTGCATCAACATGTCTGCTTCGTGTCTATCCACGCATCTGAGCAAAACCATGTCGAAGTTCCTCTTATACAGCACGTCGTCTTTGTTCAAGAAGAAACTACCTGCCAATCTTCTTAAAGTCTTTCTATCATTGTTGGATGCCCCTGCAGGGTACTCTTGATTCTTCAGAAAGCACTTGATGTCGTGATACCAGGGCTTGTCATCAACTATCACTTCAGCAACAAACACATACGCGGCCCTATCGAGGCGCATAACGTCGATCTTGGGAACATGGTTCCACCAAATCACCTTGATCATGGACGATAGAGTAGCGAGAGCATATGCCATCTGGTTCTCATCACGAGGTATATGATACAACTTTACTGTTGTGAAGAAAGTCAACAATCTTCTCGTGTAATCTCTGTAGGGGACCAGATTAGGCTGGAGAGTATTCCAATCACCATTCATGACTCTAGGAGCCTCGCCTTAAACCCATGTTTTGTTTTCATGATTGGCGATTGTGTAGTATTGAACCGAAGGGTCTACACCCTGTGCGTGCAATACGAGAATCCCACTTCGATTAGATCATTTCAGTACTCCCATCACGATGTGGCCAGCCCACCATTGCGAGGAAGTTTCTTCCTTGAAAACATAACTTTAGAACCTACCTTTGGGGAATTTCTAATCAGAGAAACCTTTGCTTCTCCCTATTATCCTGATGTACCCGACGTATGAATGATTTTGAGTCTGTATTCCTCTGTGAAAAAACATGGCAGAAATTTCATGCATTTGCATATCATCAGCATGCATTGCATATCATTATCCAGGAGCAAAAACTTACACCATATTCTACCATTTGTCCAGTAACGCTGACTACTCGACACCGGTACGAGACACGCCGTAACTACAAGATGACACTTGAACAACTTGAAGAAAATCAGGTTTCAATGAGGACCGACATTGACTCCATGCAGGAAAATATGGATCGCTTGCTGGAATCCATATTACTCTTGGCCCAGAAGGAGAAGGATGCTGAGACTAACGTCGAAGCCAGGAAAGTTGCTGCCCAGTTTGGATCACCATCACTTAGCATCCCTGGAGTAACTGAACTTGATGGTAATCCTGCCCATCCTGGAGGAGGACCCATCCCTATTCCTGTTCCCATGGTCAACATGAACCCCCGTGAGCATTCTGCTACATCTGCTCGACATGGATCCATGATGGGTGATGAAGATCCATACGACGCCTTCTTCATGCCACAACCCACCAAACCTGCTGTTGGAGGTCTCCCAGACCCAACTATTGATAGACTCCATGCTCTGGAAGAGAAGTTTAAGTCCTTGGAGGTTCACACTACTCCCAGTTTGGACGCTGTTGATATGTGCCTGGTGCCAGGCCTCGTGATTCCACAAAAATTCAAAGTCCCAGACTTTGATAAATACAAAGGGATCAGTTGCCCAAGAACACACCTCCGAGCCTACTGTCGCAAAATGGCTGCCCACATCGGTAATGATCAACTCCTGATTCATTACTTCCAAGATAGCCTCAGTGGGGCATCCTTGGAGTGGTACATGCAACTAGAGAGAGGTTAGGTCCAGTCATGGAGAGATCTCGCTGAAGCATTCCTAAGGAATTATCAGTACAATACTGATCTAGCCCCTAACCGCACCCAGCTTCAAGACATGACTCAACGTAACAATGAGTCATTCAAGGAATACGCCCAACGGTGGAGAGAGCTTGCAGCTCGTGTTCAACCTCCTCTCCTTGATAAGGAGTTGATTGATATGTTTATGGGAACCCTGCACACCCAATACATGGAGAAGATGGTAGGATCCAGCTTCCCAACTTTCGCTGAGGTGGTCTCTGTAGGAGAACGGATTAAAAGTCAAATTAAGAAAGGAAAGCTACCTTGTGCTGCCAATGCTTCAAGTGGAATGAAGAAACCTTATCCTAATCTCCCAAAACAAGCCCGAAGGTCAGACCAATGCCATAATGGGAGGAGGAGGATATATGACACATCCATATATGTCTGTACCTTATCACCAGACTTCTGCTGTCATCCCAATACAATATCAACAGCCGTATCAACAGCCGGCCTACCAATAACAACATCAGAATCAACAACAATGTGCTCTACAACCACGTCCACCTAACTAGCAGAGGGAAAGGAGACCAGAAAGACATTTCGATTCTTTGCCAGTATCATATAGCAAGATCCTCCCCTACCTGCTAAAGGATGGATCGGTTGTTCTGAAGGAGATAACACTTGCAACTCCACCTTACCCTCCAGGCTACGACGCCAATGCTCACTGTGAGTATCACATGGGTGCCCCAGGGCACACAATAGAGAACTGTAAGGCTTTCAAGCACAAGGTCCAGGACCTGATTGATAGTAAGGCAGTTACATTCACACCAGTAAGGCCAAACGTTGCAACAAACCCCATGCCGGCGCATGCAGAATCAAGTGAAGCTCGAAGGTAAAGCTTCCCACCGGCCTGAACAAGCAGAACAACTCCCAACCAAGAGTCAAGAAACGAAGTCCCGTTGCTTTGAATGAAGGCAATCATTATGCCATTTTTACCATTTCACATTCTTGTAATTTGATCTTGTTTGTCTAAGTACTGTATTGCTTTAAACATTGTTATTTGTATCTGGTTTCATTAATGTGATGATTATGCATGTTTTTAATCAATCTTTCATATCCACTCATATTATCACATTTGCAAATCACAAACACATGCTTCCTCACTTCACCTTCTTCATCACAATATTGTTAGTAAATGTTGGAAGGAGGATGACGAAAACACAATACTCATAATTGCTGATCGTATGCTTTCGGATAAAATCCTGCTGATGATGTACAGGCATTGTTTCAAATCCCCAAACACTGGAGAGATAAGGAGTTAATCCCTAGTCAACCACTTCGAGCCTAGAAGTAGGAGTTTCTTTCAGATCTAAAAAACCCTTACGCTTAACCTAGGGCAGGGTAGTGTTCAGTTGATCTGACTACACATACGAATTACAAAGATGAAATATCTCATACAAAGATCAACCATATAATATTCTTTGCACACATCCTGAAGTGTCGAAGGAACCATACAAATCCAAATTTTATGTCTATTGTTCTTCAATGACCAATGACTTGGCAGTCATAAGTTTCAAAAAAAAATAGTCAAAGAAAGAGCCTGCTAAGTCCAACACCCTAAAAGGAGACTTAGGCAAAAACAGGGGCAATCCCGATGGATTAAAGCTGCAAACAAAGCGGTCCATGCAAAAGTTAGGGATCAAAACAAAAATCGAAAGAGACAATGAAAGTCTCCAACAAAACAAAACAAGATTCAACGACCACCATACCAAAATCAAAGGGTCACCGACATCCAAAAAACGAAATAAGGTGGCTGCCATTCCAAGAAACCTTGAATCACCATCTTTATCCTTACACCTGCAAAAGACGAATGTGTGTGAATTAACTAAACATAGGATTGGAGATCATCATGAAGAAGGGGTGGGTTAGAATAAACTTTGAGCCTTATATCCTTTTGTTTCAATAACCATGAACCAAGCCACGTTACAACCTTCAAAAGACCTAATTGAAGTAAGGTTTGTTCTGAAAGCATACTATAGCAAGGTTGAGTAAACCGACTCCGAAATATTTGTTAAATCTCTATTCTCACTATATCACTCACACACTACCTAAATCAAGCACCGCGATTGGACACATGGTCCACTCGTCACACACTACCACGACACTTCCAAATGAATGATTGTTTTTCAAAACTTGCATAACTGTTGCATTAAAATCGCCATTTATTGAATGAACAATTCTTAATTGTCAGTCAGTGCTTGACATCGAGAAAATTCCAACAAGGGGCAATTCAAGAGGTACTTGATCATTGGTGCTTACACGAATCAAGACCATCCTATTAATCAGGGGCATGGCATCTTCAGATCATATTGACCTAAGAAGTAGTCAGTATAAGGCGAATCTCCAAGCATCGGTTGATCAGGGAGGAAAAACACTTTAATACTCAGCCCGCCTGGGGCAGGTCCCTCAAAGGCCAATCAGGGGAAAGACGAGTTGCAAGGGGCAAATTCCCTTCATATCTTTAAGTCAGTCAAGCAGATTGCGTCAGACACTAGTAACTACTTGAATTCACAACCAAAACGTCGAAAGTCCATACCAGTACAATAAGAATCCTTAGGGCACATCAAAGGCATATCCAACGTGCATTGATCACATCGCTATGCTCAGTTACAGGCTGGCCAAACACTTCAGAAGAAGAACTGAGATCTTCTCAAAGACAAATACCCAACCTATCAACAAGAGATCAAACTTAGGGCACCAAGAGTATCCGCATCTATCGCGTGTTTGTCACATCATCAACTACCGAGTGTCGGGAAGTCAGATTCTTCCACCCATCAATAGCTCAAGTCACAGTGACAATTACCAGAAAAACCAAAGGCCACCTCGTTGGCATTCTACACAAAAACAAATACAACCAACATTGGTTTCCAGAAAATACATTGCCTTTGAAAAGGGGGGCCAATCCCAAACAAACCAATCATTCTTTGCATTCAAACATGCATCACATGCATCACCTCATTACATAAACGCATACATAACATTTATGCATATAACATAAATCAAAATCCAAGGTTTAGTCATAGGCATCCAGGCCAACCCTCAATCGAGTCGCTGTCACTTTCTCTGAGTGAGTTCCTACCCTACTTTTGGGCGTTCCCCATTGGGTTACCTCCTTCAACCTTTTATTGATGAGACATTATCCTCAGCTAAATCAAAACATTGTTTCTCCAAACACTTACCTGGTTTCGTGTTGAGCGTCCATCAACGATTTGTTTCATGTAACCTTTTGTTGACAAAAACTACATCGCCCCAGAGAATATTTGTTATGCAACCTTTTGTTGTCGATACCCTAAGCAAGTCTCACCCAGCAACGTCCCAATATTACCCAGCAAATCAGGTTTACTGAACTTTGACAGTAGCCTCTTTTTTTTCCAATATTTTTCTCACCATCATCCTTTTGGTGAAAGTCCATTGAGGAATAATATTAATCATCACCCTGTTTACGATAACCGTTATCCTTTTGGTAATGGTAAATCCTTGACATTTGTGATCTTACTGTCATCCTTTTGGTGTCGAAGATCCTTGAAGTTTTGGTCCAACCTTCATCCTTTTGGTGAATGGTGACCTCTGCAATAATTACAGCCTACCGTCATCCTTTTGGTGTCGGCGATCCTTATGGTGATAAGGATCCTTGTCATTTTGGTTCAGCCATCATCCTTTTGGTGATGACGTCCAGTTCAATTTAAACATCATCCTTTTGGTGATAAAGATTATGGAGTTTGGTTTTAGTTATCATCCTTTTGGTGATGACGACATTTGGAAAGTCCAACCCCACTCTCATCCTTTTGGTGTCAGCAATATTTGAAGCTATTATAACTTATTATCATCCTTTTGGTGGTAACAAGTTTCGAAGTCATGATCTCACTTTCATCCTTGGTGATGGTGATTGTTGATTCATTATCATCCTTTTGGTGATAACGAGTTCTGTTGTTTGTAGTACCTTCATCCTTTTGGTGATGGTGACTGTCAACTTATTATCATCCTTTTGGTGATAACAAGTTTTATGGTTCGATCCTACCTTCATCCTTTTGGTGACGGTGATCAGTAAAAGTTATCGACTTATTATCATCCTTTTGGTGGTAACAAGTTTTGTTATTTAATCCTACCTTCATCCTTTTGGTGAAGGTGACCATTTGAGTTATAGGCTCATTATCATCCTTTTGGTGATAACGGGTTTTGTTTTGATCTTACCCTCATCCTTTTGGTGATGGAAATCATTGAGTCTGTTTCAGCTTATTATCATCCTTTTGGTGATAACATGTTTTGAAGTTCTGTCCTTATTATCATCCTTTTGGTGATAACATGTTTTGAAGTTCTGTCCTTATTATCATCCTTTTGGTGATAACAAGTTCGGTTTGTTTGATCTTACTGTCATTCTTTTGATGTCAGTGATATTTAAAGTTAGTTGACTTATTATCATCCTTTTGGTGATAACAAGTTTTTGTCTTGATCTTACCTTCATCCTTTTGGTGATGGTGATCATTTGAGTTGTTGACTTATTGTCATCCTTTTGGTGGTAATAAGTTTTGTCGTTTGACAATACTTTCATCCTTTTGGTGATGGTGATTGTTAACTTATTATCATCCTTTTGGTGATAACAAGTTTTTGTCTTGATCTTACCTTCATCCTTTTGGTGATGGTGATCAATTGCGTTGTGTGCTTATTATCATCCTTTCGGTGGTAACAAGTTTTGTCGTTTGACCTTACCTTCATCCTGTTGGTGATGGTGATTGTCAACTTATTATCGTCCTTTTGGCGATAACAAGTTTTGTCTTTTAATTATACCTTCATCCTTTTGGTGATGGTGATTGTTGACTTATTATCATCCTTTTGGTGATAACAAGGTTTTGTTTTGATCTTACCTTCATCCTTTTGGTGATGGGGATCCTTTGAGTTGTGTGACTTATTATCATCCTTTTGGTGGTAACAAGTTTTGTTTTAATTATACCTTCATCCTTTTGGTGATGGTGATTGTTTTGACTTATTATCATCCTTTTGGTGGTAACAAGTTTTATCTTGTATCTTACCTTCATCCTTTTGGTGATGGTGATCATTGAGTTTCGACTTATTATCATCCTTTTGGTGATAACAAGTTTGTTGTGTGACTTTACCTTCATCCTTTTGGTGATAGTGATCGTTTAAGTTATTTGACTTATTATCATCCTTTTGGTGATAACAAGTTTTGTTGTTGGATCTTACCTTCATCCTTTTGGTGACGGTGATCTTTGAAGTTGATGAGTCAACTATCATCCTTTTGGTGATAACCTTGATATTATACTCTCTACAGGGGGAAACTTTATCAGAATAACCATCATCCTTTTGGTGACGGACATCATCCTTTTGGTGATGAAAATCTTTGGATCGTGTCTACCTTTCATCCTTTTGGTGATAGCGAAATTTGTTGTTGATCTTACCATCATCCTTTTGGTGATGACGGTCGTTGTTGTAGCCACTATAACCATCATCCTTTTGATGATAACTACTTTTGGAAGCTCGGTTTATCCATCATCCTTTTGTGATGACAATCCTGACAATCATAGTGAATTACTATCATCTTTTTGGTGATAGCGATTAATTCTACTGTCATCCTTTTGGTACCAAAAAACATGTTCAGTTTTTGTCTTTGCATCAAAAACGACATGTGCAATATTTGAATGTTGACTCGAGGGTTGGCATTGATTTGGCATTCTACCCCTATTACCTTGGTGCTGTTGGAATCCATTGCATTTTCCGTCTGCATTTCTCCATTGCATTCCAAAGGACAAAATTTGGGTCTTTTAGTATTTAATTACCTTCCACCACGAATGTATGAAGACCGTTGTCATTCTTACTTTCTAGTTCAAGTTAATTAAATAGGGGCAACTATCATACCCCAATTTTGTCCGGGCATATTTAAATTTTCATAGAATTGATTTCATTTTCATTTTTGCATCATATGCATAGCATGACATACATTGCATCATGAATAACACCTAAAATATCAGTCAAAATAAATTTATTGAAAATACAGATCAATCAGTTGAATCATTTCTCAAGAACAGGCAAAATCAGCAATGACTGTTTCGGTTATATCTTGACCCACCTGAGCCTTTTAACCGATACAAAATTATTTCAGAATTTGAGGAAAGACTGTATTTTTTAATAAGTATGTTTTGTCCTGACAATTTTAGTGTGACCGATTTAATTTTCCGAACAAATTTGTACTCGGTTTCTACTTCTAATCGGTCCATATTTTTAATTTAGTTATTTAATTAAAATAATTAGAATTTATTTAAATTAAATATTAGTTAGAAATTTTATGAGTTTATTTTTTCTAAAGGAATAATAATTATAAAAAATTTGTGCATTGGATTCCTGTACACACTCACGAATTCTCTCTCCTTTTTCTCTACCACGCGTCCCTCTCTCAGCATATCATTCTCCACTCACAATCCACTCACCACAACAAATCCGCTCAGAATCCTCACAAATCTCTTAGGATATCCACTCACGCTACCTCCATGCTCTCACTCTCTAAAAACCTCACATTCACTCTCCTTCTCCTCGGACACACCTCAAAAACCCTCACACTCACAGAAGACTCACAAATCATTCTCAGCATCTCACTCCATTCGCTCCAATCTTCTATGCCTTCATCTTTCTTCCATAACTCACAAAACCCTTCGCCGGCAACCTCCACACCATCTACCACGACCGACCAACAAAAACCCTTCAACCCACATCATTACCTTTTCTCCTTCAGCTCCCTCTACCCTTCACCACCGTCAAAACTCAACCTTCCACCACTAGCTACACAACCCACCATAAACCGTTCCGTAGGTAACGCCGTCTCTCCAACCGCAGATCCATCCTCTGTTCGTACTCCAATCGGCAATACAACCGCTCACGACCATTCACCGTGAGGAGATTCCGACAACTTCAAGAAGTTCAAGCATTACGATACGAACTCAACAACATTAACAACACAACGGCACTACGGGTAACGATGTTCGAACTTCATAACCGCATTATGTTGATTACAGTTTTAATGTAATTTGGTATGGTGTCGATTTGGCGATGTCTTTGCTGTTTCATGTTATTACCTTGGATACTAGGATGAATTCATATTATACATGTTGAGCTATTTTTATCCTACTGTTTTTCGTGATTTTGCATAGCATGCACTGGGTGATACCGTTGTTGTTGTTGTTGTTTGTAGAACCTGATGTTTGGTTTAAATTAGTGTGAACTATAAGTGTTAAAGTGATGACGGTTAGTATTATAGTTTGAGGATGTATCTGTTGGTGTAAGCCCTAGAGGCCAATACTTTTGGTACTTGTATCGAATTATTTATTAATAATAAAAAGGCATTTTCTTTATTATGGTTGATTAATAAAGTCCCTGGAATAGATAGTTTGTTTAATGTATTAAGTGTGACTTAATCATGAGAACACATTGAACATAAGGACACTATTCTTAAAGTATCCGTAGTCGAGCTTTAGTGTGAAGTGGGATAACATTAAAGCATTAAGACTATTATGTTTGTAGACTGATGATCACATCTCATGGATCATGGATAAAGAGTTATCAAGTCTTAAACGTAGGTATGAATATTAGGAGTAATATTTATACCGGATTGACCCGCTATGAGAATACTATATAGAAAGTTATGCAAAGTGTCATAAGTTATTCTCATGGTGATAATAGTGTATACCACTCTTCGACCTGAAACCACTATGGATCCTAGATGTAGAGTCGAGTGCTTTATTGCTGATCCAACGTTGTCCGTAACTGGATAACCATAAAGACAGTTGATGGGTACTCCACGAAGCATGCTGAGGGACATGAGTGTCCTAGATGGAATTTGCCAATCCTGCGTAACAGGATAAATGTCTATGGGCCCAATATTGAACTGGACAAGGGTGACACGGTCTATACCTTGTGTTCAATATAGACATAAGGGAAAAGGGGTAATTATACACATAATTATTATCACAGGAGGTTTTGTCAGATCACATGACATTTTCGTGACTTGGGTAGCAGTGATGTGTTGCTAGATACCGCTCACTATTTATTATGTTAAATGCGTGATTTAATATAATTGCCAACGCCGCGAAAACCTATAGGGTCACACACAAAGGACGGATTGATGAGAGATAGAATAATTAAGGAACATCGTAAGGTACGGTGTACTTAAGTGGAATACGAAATATGGTAAGGTACCAAATACTTAAGTGATTTTGGCATTTTATGAGATATGGGCCAAAATGCACTTAAGTGGGCTTTTTGGCTTGAAGCCCACACAAGTGGTTCTATAAATAGAACCCCTTGGGTAGAAGCATTAAAAACTCACTGAGACAGAAAACACAACTGAAGAGTTGGAATTTCGTATCTCTCTCTCACTTAAAGCCTTCATTCATAACAGCTAGCACTGCAATTGAAGGAATCCGTTCGTGTGGACTGAGTAGAGACGTTGTCATCGTTCAACGTTCGTGATCGCCCCGTGGATCTGTATCAAAGGTTTTGATCATTATCATAGATCTACACCAAAGGTTTGAATCGCCACAAGAGGTAACGATTCTATCACTGATCATGCCCATTCGTAAGGATCACTAAATGGAGAAATTTTTAAATTCCGCTGCGCCTTGGATGGCTATTCTCCTACAGTATCCCTGCCAGGTTGGATTAGATATGTAGTGCATTCTCTTTAGATATGTTGTTTCTGGTTATTGAGGTTTGATTTCAATTTGTGGTTGTTTGGTTCATTTTGATTTAAGTTTGTGTAAATATTGTACTATCCTCCTTTCAATTGCATCTTCAATTCTCAATGATGTTTTGTGCTTGAGATTGGTTTTATAATATTGCGCGGTTATGTTGTTTTATTGCGGTTTGTTCAGCTTGCAGTTGCAATATGGTGAGCTGTTGCGATTTGCAATATCCAAGTTTTAAGGTTGTAAATATGTATCAGTATTACGTGCCGATCCTTTATGGCTATGCCTCACCGTTTCCATTTCAGTTTAATTCATGATTGACACTGATGCTTGGATGTTACAAAAATAAGTTTTAATAATGGTTTTTTAGTGTGTCAAAGCAATTCATATGTTGTTGGAAAGTATAGATAAATAGGAATTTTATTTGAGCTGAAGTGTGAGCTTGAATTTTCTTTACAGTAGTATGAAATCTATTTAAATGAAGGGTAGTTATAATGTGGAAAAATACCAGTCCATTTTTAAAGGGTGAGTAGAAACATATAACTTGTCTATTTGTTTTTTTATGAGCTTCATGAGCATTTGAAAAGCCAAGATTCTTGGAAAGCCACTGTAAATGAAATAAGGTTGAATTATTGTTTAAATTCCATTACATTTAAATTGGATTTTTATGTGGATTCGACAAATTCATGTCGCTATACCATCAAAGTTTTAATACATTAGTTGTATATTTTCACCGAGTTTTGAGTTGGCGTACGACACAAATCATATTGTCCTTACGCTCAAACCGGTTCCGAGCACATCTTCATCAACACATACCAATTAAATCAATGTTATTACCCATTTTCTTTTTCTTTTGACTTAATTAATTGATTAAAATCTTTAATTAGTTTAATTTCTATTAATCGATTTTAATTAACTTAATTATTTAATCTAATTAAATAATTTTGATAATTAATTTTAATTAATTTAATTAATCAATTTAATCAAATTTTAATAAATTAATTTTTTTAAAAAGAAATTGATTAACTTCTTCCACTCTCACAAATTTCACATTATTTCAAACAAAAACTATTTCATGTCATCATCATTTCATAAACCATTTCCAATTTTATTTCAATTTCAATTCAGCATCCAACACAAACCAATTTCAAAAAAAGCACAAACAACAATTCTCGATTCAAAGTCGAGCCCTCTTTCAAATACCCTTGTAAGTCGATCGCTTTTATGCATCGCCATCAACCTCACATAGCTTATTCTTGGGCTTTCTTACAATGAGACCTACTTGGTTATTGATTAATCGAGTAGAGGAATAATACACTAAATAAAATTCATTTCATTCATAAACACGAATTCAAACCACTTTTCAAACCACTCAATTTCAAAAGAATTTTCTCTTTTAAAAATAAACTTGGGATGAAAAGGAGATAGTAAGCGTACGCTTCACTATTTCTCAAGCACTTGAATAATTGGCGTACGCCATATTGCGCGAGTTCTTGTCACCCGATTAAACCTTAACCATATACATTTCAAATCACTTTTCAAAATCAAATATAATTTCCAAATTCAAATCATTTTTCAAACCATTCAACTTCAAAAGGATTTTCTCTTTCAAACATAAACCTTGGGATGAAAAGGAGAATAGTAAGCTTCCGCTTCACTATCTCTCGACTATTCGAATAATTGGCGTACGCCATATTGCTCGGATTTTCGTCATTCATTTAAAACCCTAAAACTCCATAAAATTAAAATCTCTCCCCCAATCAATTATAAATTCTAAAAGCTCTATTAATCTTTGAATGAAAAGGAGAATAGTGAGCATCCGCTTCATTATCTCTCGATTATTCGAATAATTGGTGTACGCCATATTGCTCGAATCTTCATCATCAAATTAAAACCTACCAAAATTCGAACTACCTTCGCAAATCGAATACGACATCTAAAGACATATCTTTTACAATTTAAACTTCGGATGATAAAAGAGGGGAGGCGTACGCCTCACCCTCTCTCGATTATTTGAATAATTGGCGTACGCCATATTGCACAAATTATCGACTTCCGACTAAAACACGTTAAATAAACTTGGATAAAGGAATAAGGGGCGTACGCCTCATTATTCTTTGAATAAGCAAGTAGGAGGCGTACGCCTCACTACCGTGCATATTCAACATCCACAAACAAACTTTCAAAATAATTCGAATGAAAAGGGACTAGAAGGCGGACGCCTTATTATTCCTCGAAAGAATTGGACGATTGGTGTACACCACATTGCTCAATCTCTTGTCGTTCTTCAAAAACATCTCAAACACATCAAACCTAACTTCTCGCCCCCGAGCGATCGAAACCAATCAAACCCAAACACATCAATTCAACTCGTCACCCCCGCGTGACCAAAACCCTTTCAAAAAGAACACTGTCAATCCCTTCTAATGCGCACAACAAACCAGTGCTAGAGCCTCCACCGAGAGTAGACAAGCCAGTGTTTAGCCGTTAGAACGCCGACCTACACAGTCGTTCGTCAAAACAAAACACACCAAATATTCGTAGTAGCCCGAACTACGAATGCTCTGATTTCCTTATTGCACCATAAGGATACGTAGGCAGGAGATTGCTGTATCTTCGTGAGCACACTAATAAAAAACCTCCCATTTCCCCCTCCTGAGGTCTTCATCCATATCTATCATCAATTCTAATTACTCGAAGCAAGCAAATAACAGTCAATTAACAATCAAATAGCAAAATCAGACTAAAAGGTTCCCGTTGAGTACAACGGACGTGAGGAGTGCTAATACCTTCCCCTTGCATAATCGACTCCCGAACCCGAATATGGTTGCGATGACCATTATTCTTATTTCTAAAGGTTTTCTCGATATTTTCCTATTCCTTCATTAGGAATAAATAAAGTTCTGTGGCGACTCTGTTTCAAAAAACATTTTTTCCGCGTTCTATCGCGAGGGATCACATTATCATTTTATGAGGTGCGACATTATGCAAATACTCTTTTATTTTCTCGAAAGCCCTTTGGAAATCATCATTCCACCTGATAGCCTGATCTTTTCTTAACAATTTGAATATTGGCTCACACGTGGCTGTTAGGTGAGAGATGAACCTTGCAATGTAATTCAACCTCCCTAAGAAACCACGGACTTGTTTTTCTGTTCTTGGCTCAGGCATTTCTTGTATTGCTTTCACTTTGGGCGGATCTACCTCAATCCCTTTTTCACTAACAATAAAACCCAACAGTTTTCCAGATCTCACCCCGAAAGTACACTTGTCCGGATTAAGCCTCAGCTTGAATTTCCTCAAACGCTTAAATAGTTTCTGCAAATTCACCAGATGTTCTTCCTCCGTCTGGGATTTGGCAATCATATCATCAACATAAACCTCGATTTCATGATGAATCGTATCATGGAAAAGAGTTACCATAGCTCGTTGATATGTTGCCCCAGCATTTTTCAGACCAAACGGCATCACCTTGTAGTAGAAGGTGCCCCATGGGGTTATGAAAGTTATCTTCTCCATGTCTTCTGGTGCCATCATAATTTGATTATAGCCAGAAAAGCCATCCATGAAGGAGAGTACCGAGAACTGAGCCTTGTTATCCACCAAAACATCGATGTGAGGTAATGGGAAATCATCTTTAGGACTGGCTCTGTTCAGATCCCGGTAGTCAACACACATCCGTACCTTTCCATCCTTCTTAGGTACTGGAACGATATTTGCAACCCATGGCGGATAATTTGTAACAGCTAGAAACCCTGCATCCAACTGTTTTTGCACTTCTTCCTTTATCATGATACCCATCTCTGGTCTTGTTCTTCTGAGCTTCTGCTTGACCGGAGGACAATCCTCTTTGAGAGGCAAATGGTGTACCACAATGTCTGTGTCAAGCCCTGGCATGTCCTGATAAGACCAAGCGAAGATGTCAACATACTCTTGCAACAATTCAATCAACCCCTTCTTCGCATTATCTTCCAAAGCAGCCCCTATCTTGATTTCTCTCTTGACGTCCTCGGTGCCGAGATTAATCACTTCAATAGACTCTTGATGCGGTTGAATGACCCTTTCCTCCTATTTTAATAACCTGGCAAGTTCTTCAGGGAGTTCACAGTCTTCATCACCCTCATCTTCAGCTTGAAAGATTAGATTTTCAAAGTCGAAGCGAGTCATAGCAGAACTGTTATCAATAGGATCCGGTGATGAGCATCTGCATGAGTGATGGTATGTGCTTATGAGTGTGAACAAGGAGTGAAAACTAAACAAAACATTGCCAAATATATTTTTTTGATTTTTGAAAACTACAAAAATAGAAAGACAATGAACAAAATATTTGAATGCAAAAAGACATCCTTTATTTATGATAAAAAATGAGGTATTCGCATAGATGAGCCCTACAATGAGTCATTACGCCCTGGGCGGAACGTAAGACTTGGATATGCATGAATAAACAAAGAAAATTACTCTTCAAGAAGAGTGGCTTGGATAATCTCTTCAGAAGACCAATTACGGAGAACTTCACCCGGGACCCTTGGACGCACCCAGTTGTCAATGTCGCAATCACTATCCTCATCTTCTTTGTTGATTGCAGAGATTTGGCCATACTGAATGATGCCAGCACTGGAGAAAGTAATCGGCCCCTGACGAGTCTGAGGCGTTGAAGTTGTAGAAGTCAATGTTGGCTGATACCCAATCCCAAACTTGTCTTCCTTCACAGGTAAATCCAACAGACGTCCCCAACCGGGAGCAACACCTGAATTTACCAGGGTTTGTGCCTGCTTGAAGGACAAAATAGAGGCACCTGCTTCAACCTCTTCCACTGGAGCCGCATCCTTGACTTGAACTGCCTCAAAGGCCTGACACAGGGTCTCATGAATCTCACCTTCTACATCTACATGCTTGAATGCAGACAGGTGACTGACCAGAATATCCTCCTCACCACAGACAGTGATAATTCTTCCATTGACCGGGAACTTGATCTTCTGATGCAAGGTCGAGGAGACTGCCCCGGCATCGTGGATCCAAGGACGACCCAATAAGCAGCTATACGAAGGACCGATATCCATCACATAGAAGACGGTGTTGAAGGTTTGTGATCCAATCTGAATTGACAATTCTACCTCTCCGAACACCGACCTCTTAGAACCATCGAAGGCTTTCACCACAAGATCGGAAGGCTTCAAGATCAAACCTTCTACATCTAACTTTGACAGGGCTCTCTTGGGTAGCACATTGAGAGAGGAACCTGTATCCACCAGAACATGGGATAACACAGTGTTTTTACACTCCATCGAAATGTGCAAAGCCTTGTTATGATCGCGTTCAGCTGGCGTCAATTCAGAATCAGTAAAACCCAACCCGTTGCTTACATGAACATTTGCAACGATCCCTTTTAGTTGGTTCACAGAGATCTCTTGAGGCACATATGCAGCATTAAGGACCTTCAGAAGTGCCTCCCTGTGTGCCTCCGAACACAGCAGGAGTGAGAGAATAGATATCTTGGGCGGTGTATGAATCAACTGATCGACTACCTTGTAGTCACTTTTCTTTATAATTCTCAAAAGCTCGTCCACATCCTTCGCGAAAGTAGGCTCAGAGCCAGCCTGTGGTTCAGAGGTACCCTCATTTACAACTTGCTTGCCTTTGGCCTTCGTCGCGGCGTCAGCACTATCCGATTGGGTAACTGGTGGTGAGAACAGTCTACCACTTCTGGTGAATCGCCCGATTCCACCAACATTGTCCACTGCGGGATCTTTTAACTCAACTCCAGGTTCAGACTTCTGATCTTGCACCTCTTCTATTTTCAGTGGCTGCTCCACTCTATGATCGTGCGTGTACACACTCCCCCCGTAATGCCAAGGAATGGCTCTTTCGCTGGTGAAAGGTAAAGGACCAGGGGTCGTGATGGTCATAGTGGATTGACACGGTCGCACTGGTGGTACCGGTTGCACTACTGGCACACTGATCTGAGCGGTCGGGTAGAAAAATGTGATAGTGGCAACGTCCCAGTCATACTCAGAAATCTCATTCATTGAAGTACAAACATCTGAAACATCGGAATCAAGTTCAATAAGTACATCAGAATCAAGCACAATGTTTGGAATATCAGCAACAACATCAGAAAAAATAATTACATCATTGGGAATTACAAAATCAGCAGGAACAACATTTGTAAATTCTTCAGCATCTTCATGAAAGAGAGGATTAGCATCTGCATTCTCAACAACCCCTTCAAATGACCTTTGGGCAGATAGGTCTTCAGCTTGAAGGATACCATCGTCGAGCAAGGCCTAGATACCCTGTTACAGCCTCAAACAACCTCCGCTCTGTACAGCACAACCCAAACAACTGCTCCCACAACCGGGGAAAACATCCTTCTTCAGCAAGTATTCTTTGATTTCCAACAGAGGTGTCTTCAACTTCAACACATCCTTGACGGATTCGACTTCTCCTTCCACCATGTTAACATTTGCACCACTATGATGTGGCATAGGATTGTTGACGACATTAGGAGCCGGCGCAAAGTTAATGGCCTTTGAATCAATGAGGTCATAAACTACGTGCTTAAAAGCTTTGCAGTTCTCAATAGTGTGGTCAGGTGCCCCAGAGTGGAACTCACACCTAGCATTGGCGTCATAACCCACTGGAAGCCTGCCAACAGGAGGAGCCAAAGTGCGTAACTACACAAGTTGCAACTTTTGAAGGTTGGGAAGCAATTAGGCATACAACATTGGAAGAGTGTCGAAATGCCTATCCATCATCCCCTGTCTCTGTTAATAAGCAGGTCTGTTACCTTGTTGTTGTTGGTACTGATTTTGTTGACGTTGAGGTTGTTGTTGTTGCACTGGTGCTGCAGCCGGAATGGTCACAGCTGCAACATAAGGTTGCTGATGGTAATTCTGAAAACTGCTCCTTCGGTTACCTCTGCTCTGATAAGAAGACACAACATTTGCATCCCCTTCTATCCTCTTTTGTCCTCCTAAGAACGGCTTCTTTGACCCCGAAGATGATCCAACCCCATTTTGGATCTTACACGTCTTCAAATAGTTCTCCACCCTCTCACCGGTAGAAACCACATCAGCAAAATTCAAGGCGTTGCAACCCACCAGACGCTCCAAATAAGACCCGGGCAGTGTGTTCATAAACATGTTGGCCATCTCTTTCTCCAACATCGGAGGCTGAACACGGGAAGCCATCTCTCTCCAGCGTTGAGCATACTCTTTGAAGCACTCGTTGCTCTTGAGAGACAGATTCTAAAGTTGGGTCCTGTCAGGTGCCATATCTGCATTGTACTGATATTGCTTCACAAAGGCCTCAGCCAAGTCTCTTAAGCGGTGAATATGGGCTCTGTCCATCCTCATATACCACTCCGAGGATGCCCCAGCTAGGCTATCTTGGAAGAAGTACATGAGCAACTTCTTATCATCAGAATACGCAATCATCTTGTGGAAGTAAGCTTGTACGTGAGTTTTCGGGCAAGAGTTACCATTGTATTTATCGAAAACAGGGACTCTGAATTTTGGTGGAACTCTCACACCTGGGACCAGCCCCAAGTCAGCAACATCCACACCAAGAGCATTCTGCCCTTCCACAGCTTTCAACCTCTCTTCTAGTCTCCGAAACATAGGGTCCATACCATGGCCCATGCCAAAATCTTCCTGCAGCAGGGGGAACTGATCCTCCTGATCATCATGGATGGGTTGTTGATCAAGGTTGACATGTGGGGTCGGGATAGGCCCCGGTCCATTGGGTCCATTAGCCTCTCCAGCTGGAGGATCAGCCACAACCTCCGGTTGCATAGTAGGGGGATTCCTCTGTACCAACAATCTAAGCTCCTGTTGTCGCTGAGCCACTCCTTGGACCACTTCCATGAACTGATTCATGCGAATCCTCATCTCAGCGAGCTTTGCTTATAGACCTTCCATTGGTCTTTGTTGATTTCTTCGGGTACCGTATCGGTGAATGCCTGAGTCAGCTATCCTGCTAGTGGAATGCCAAACAAACTGAGAACACTGCGGATGTACCTATTATCCAAGACATGCTAATGAATATGCAAATGCAATGACATGTTTATCAATTCCAAAAGGTATTCTACCCCTTGATTCCAGTCTCACATTAGATAAATAGTGTAAGAAAACCCCGACTAGAATCAAGAAGAAGATGTAAACCCCTGGGAATAGTTAAACATGTGTTAAATGATATGAATGCGAAATGATGTGATGCAATGCAGTGACATAGGAATCAGGATCGCTGTATCTGCTTGAACAACTATCAGGTCGCACTGTCTGAAGAGAAAACCACTGAGGAACATATAAGAGATCAAAGCTCTGCTCCAACAAGAATACTAGAAAACCGGGTTGGTTGAAGGTTAAGGTTTCATGAATTTAGACCGCCCCTCACTGGTAGGTTTTAAGAACAGAAGTTCGTCAGCTTCTAGCCCTTCAGTCGAGAATAATACGTTTACCACTGAAGGTTTGGCATTATTACGAGACAAAAGACCTCCACTGACTCCCCTCAACAGGACATCCTAAAAGCAAGTTCTCAGTCTTGGGGTCCTTGGATTGAGCAGCGAGAGTGCGCCCACCAGAGCTAACATAATCGCGTCTCGGAGGAGAGGCCTCGACTGAGTCCTCGGGAAATGGTCACCAGAGTCGACGATTTCTAGTGGAACATCATGTCATTAGGGAACACCCGTAGGACAGAATATATCCAAAAGAAACCTCGTCTGGGTGTGGGTCTTCATGAACGACTCAACGTAGCAACATACTGCGCAAGCCTCATGACTATCCACTCTAAAACCTGTGTGTACACTCAAGCCTGGGTAGTGGGCTTATCTCTCATAGAACAACCCATCCCAACAAACAACCAAACCAACAGAACCAACAATCATATGTACACAATGCAATAAGATAAAGCAGATAAATGCTGGAAGTAAATAACTGTATAAAAGAATAAACACCCAATAAACAAGAAACTCACAAAATCTATGAGGGACTCGCATAGGGGAACCAGGGTCCCCAGCAGAATTGCCAGCTGTCGCAACTAGATGCGAAAAAACAATCGGCAAGGAAAAGAAAACAGAAGAGTCACCACCGTTCGTTATTTATCCCAAAGGAGGCAAACAAAACGATCGAAGAAAACCTGAAGAGAAGGAAAAGACAAGGTCTCGCAACAAAATCTAGGGTTCGGGAGTCGGTTATGCGAAGGGAAGGTATTAGCACCCCTACGCATCCGTAGTACTCTACGGGATCCACTCTTGTTGTTCTAGTCTAAAGGGTGTAGGTTTATCTAATGTACTATCTGCTAAAAAAAGGTCAAAAGAATATGAAAATGACTCGCAAGGATGTCGCATCCACTGCTTACGTATCTCATCTGAACATGAGAATCAGAGTCTTCGTAGCTCGGCTACCTATGGGTGAAAGAGAAGTGTGCTCGGTAAGACATCGCGTCTTATGCCTACGTATCTCATCTGGAATGAGAATAAGAGCAAAGCGTAGTTCAACTAACTACGGGAACAAAGGGTCTCGATTGCAACTAGGGCAAGAGAAAAGGAAGGTCTCGATCGCAACGAGGGCGAGAGAAAAGAATCGCAACAAGGGCGAAAACAAACAAGGATTAGTTGCTAGTTATCAGTCAAAAACTCGGCAAGACATCGCATCTCGTGCCTACGTATCTCATCTGAACATGAGAATCAGAGTTGTCGTAGTTCGCCTAACTAGGGGTTAGGGATTTCCATCTGAACATGGACTTACAAAAGAGGACATCAGTTGTGTCAAAGGAAAGTGGGCAATGTGTTCAACGTCCTAGCAGTAGGTGTCGCAGCTCGCCGAATCGAGTCTTAGGCAGTTACCTCTTTGCAATAGAACGGACTGACATGCCACAAGATCGGAGACGCACGGAAGGTCTAAAAGTGGGGAAGCTCTACCCTAGAGTTGTCATGCAATGTGGACCTATGTGTTAGGATTTACAAAGGGAACTGTAAGACCCCAATTTTGGCCCTAAGATCCCTCATGGCATCATAACATTGCATTTGCAAAACCTCTAGGATCATGAGCATCTTGGTTCCCTTTGCCTTTGGGTGGGACCTCTTGTGAGTGGCTTGAGATCACCAAGCATGCTTGAATTGTATATCATTTACTTTTCTTATTTTATTTATTAACCAAAAGCACAAAAATATGTCACTAACATTTCTTGTTTGTAGCTTGAGCAATCACAAGGTTTAAAAAGCTTCTAGGAGATCCTTTGTGCAATGATAAAGTCAAGAGAAGAGGAAAGAAAACATGGCAATGTCTCCCAAAGCTCTCATCCATCCAATATGCCTCCCTAGTATCTCAATTCATCATTTTGATCAAAGCAAGTCAAGGGGTTTGAGGTTTGTTTCCCAAGGAAACCCTAATTCATCTGATCATCAACAATGCCTTGCTCATAAAGTAACCTCAGCCCATGGTCAAATAACATCAAGGGAAGTTCTTTAATTCATCATTCCATGAATATTTGAACTTATTTGAGTGCCCTCAATCATCAATTCATCAAGATATGAGTGGTGGACTTGAGAAGTTGATCAGTCAATTCATCTGTCTATTTTGAAATGCACTGAGACCTAACTTTTAATGTGTTGGTCAAATGGAGATGATCCCAAGAGAAAACATGTTCTTAAGGACAATATGAACAACTTTCGTGTTCATCAAAATTTTATTTGAAGCTTGTAAGAACATCATCCATTCCAAGACATTATAGGTCATTTTGACTGAAACCCTAATTTTGGGTCAACTTCCCAAGAACATAACGCATTCATTTTTTATGATTTTGAGGTGTAACCAAATGCATTGGAAAGCTTATTGTGTCTACTTCAAAGTTTATGTTGAGAAAAATTTCAAAATCTCAAAAGAAATACATGTGATAATGCAAAACATTATAGGTCACTTTGGGCTAAATGCATTGAAATGGAAAAAAGTCCAACTTCAAGTGCCCATAACTTCTTCATAAAAAATCCAAATGATGCAAAATTTAAATGAAAATTGATTGTCTTGAAAAGATATACAACTTCAATGTTGAAGGTTTTATCATTTGGAGCTTGCATCATTGAGACAGAAGGGCTTGAACATTGGCTAAATTTGGAAACTTCACTTATGCATGTTTTGCACCCTACACTTTAAACTCAAAATTCACTAATTTCCAAGGCCCAATTGAAATTTTGATCAACATATCATTTGTTCCTTATGCAACAAGCTTTCTAACCATTACTCATGAGGTAGCATTTGGAGTTTGGAAGCACCATTTTCGAAGGCATGAAGATTAAGTGCATTTTGTGAAATTCAATTCAAATTGCCATGCATGAGTTGTTTACACTTCATGTACATGTCCATTTGCAATTCACATGAACTCAGCAGGTTGCTTCAGTCTTCATTGGGCCTTCTAACATGATCACATAAGCCCATGCAATGAAAAATCCATTTGCCATGCACACAAGTAAACTCATGCACTCGGCCCTCTCCAGCTATAAATACATGTGATATGCTTCATAATTCTCCAACCTGAAGATGCCTGAAATGCTGAAAGAGTGAATCCCTAACCATACCAAAGGAACCAAGTTCATTTTTCTTCAAAAATTCAGATCTGAAATTCAATTGCATTTGGTTGAATTTTCAGATCTAAAGTTCCTAAACCTTCATCATTTGATCTACTGAAGTTCTGTTTTGCAAAAGGAACCAAGGAAAGGGACTCAAATCTTCATAATCCAAAGGTTTTGATCAACTATTTTTTGCTTCGAATCTCTTTATTCTTTGATCCATTGGCCTTGATATTGTGTTGTCTGAAGTCCTCTCTATAGAGGCATCATTATTGAGTGCTTAATTATTGAAATCGAGCAAGTTCAGTTGAACATCACCAAACTTCCATCTCTGATTTCTCTCTTAATAAGAATCTAGAGTGGAAGTGAGTGATATAGGAGTGATGTACATCACTTCACCTTTCGAACGGTGCCTGGATCGTCCATTTTAGTGAGCATTTGAGTCTCTGCATTTTTTGACCTTTGCCGGAGCTCACCGGAGAAGACGGTGGCGCTGGCCACCGTCTCATTGCCAGATTCAATGTGAGCCATTGATCTCAATCTCCAGATCTAATCTCCAGGTTCCAATGTTATGACTTTTTTTAATTCAATATGTTTCTCAGTTGACTAATGACTATGGTACGCGCGCGCTCCTGAATCATTGGATGTTGCCACGTCAATTAATGAAGTCATCCAACGCTTCCTGATTTTTGCTATTTTCTTATTTCTGATTTTTATTTTCTTTATTTCCTTTTATTTCAAAAATTCATATCTCTTTTATTATTGGTCCAAAAAATATGAGACCAATTGCATTATTTCTCTTTTAATTTCTAGTTTCTAAAAATGATTTTTAATATTTTTTATTTTATCATTTGGTATTTTTTAATAATTTTCTCTTTTCTGGTTATTTTTAATTCATTTTAAATAGTTTTTGATATCCAAAAAATACAAAAATATTTTTCTAACCTCTTTGAATGATGATGGATCTATGAAAAATATTTTCATCAATTTATTAATTGATTTGAGATTTATTTGAGATTTTAGTTCAATTAGGTTATTTTTCTTCATTTTTAATTGATTAAAAATAGTTTCTGACTTTTAAAAAATGCTGAAATTTTTTGTCAAACTTTTTTTGACCATGTTGAACTTGGGATAATTCACTTGGACTTTTCAAAGTTAATTTGAAGTGATTTTTAAGTTTGACCTTTCTTTAATATTTTAATTCATGTTTATTCTCAAATATTAAAAATGCCAAAAATATTTTGTTTATTTCTTGACTTCCAATCTTCATCTCATTTCTAATTTTTATGGTTTGACCTTGATCTTCCCTATCTTTGGTCAACATTTATGGATTGGTACATTCCATTTTACTTAATGCATTTTATGTTCTTCATTTCCATTATTCATCTTCATCTTCATCTTCTTCTTTTCTTTTTTGATCAATGAGTTAAAGGTTGATAAGCTAGCATTGATTGGGGAGGTTTAATCTTCCTTGATTCAAATCTAATTCATCTTGATCAAATGATCAAGTGAATGGCTTTGCATTAAGGATATGTTGCCTTCTAAATCATGCAAAGAACTTAAACCAATACAAAATCATCTCTCATCTTCTTTTTGGCATGGCAAGTTGTTGGAACTTGGTTCACTAATCAAGACTTCTAACTTGTGTTGTTGCCTACATTATTATTGACCGGCCTCAGATAGTTGTGACTTCTACATAAGTCCAATTACGATTGCTTAGCATAGCGCTAAATTTGCCTTATGGCACACTAACTACTAACACTAACCATTAACAATTAAGATTTACTTTTTGCTCTTTACTTTTATGCAATTTACTATTCTTGTACATATTATTCATTTGCTTTTTCCTTTGCTCACTTGAGCACATGTTTATGTTAATGCAATTTGCCTTTTGCTCACTTGAGCACATGATTATGTATATATTATTGTGCTTGTGCTTTTATATTTATTGTTGTGGACCAAATGCAAAGAAGTGGACAAATGGACTTAGTTTCTAGGACTTTCCCTATGCAAATTGGAGTAAAAGGATCTTAATGTTGAAGATGGATTAGAAGGACCAAACCTCTAAACTCACTCTTGTCCATTCTTGATTTGTTTCATAAAACTTTTGATGTGTGTGCTCTTGTGCTAGGAATTCTATGAGAGCTCAAATTGAAGAACCATTGCCATGTTCACCCAAAGTGAAAGAGACAAGATGCATTGAGGATCTCTTAAGAGACTTGTTTGATTGTTGCTTGAGCTTACTATTATTTTTGCTTGCATATTTCCAAAGGATGGGAGCTACTTGGATCATTAATATAATCTCAAGAGAGGAACTCCATTTGTGGTCTTGTTTCTTATCCCTTATCTCTTGTATGATTAGGACTTTAGCCACTCTTCTTCTTCCCTCCACTCTAACCCAAGCCAAAACTTTTGTGCAAACATTTAACACTTCTTTTCAAACATTAGAAACCTAAGCCTTATGCTTTTGATTTTCAAACTTTCCTTTCATAACACTTATTTTGAATTGAACTTCCAAGTCAACTTTGACCATATTTCGTACATACTTTTCATTGGTAAATATAACCCATTCAAATGTCTTTTTGTGGTTTCAGTGGCCACTTTCTTAAGCAAATTTTTCATAACCTTTAGCTATTAGGTTTGAGTTATCCTTGAGGTAGATGTAATAGTCACCTATATCCTTAGTGATGGACAATGAGCCTTCCATGCTTATTATAGGGTTAACCCCTCACTAGCATGTTGAAGCTATCCTCACATGGTGGATTTGTGGTTTTAGGTTGAGTTTTCTCCCTTGGATAATAAAAGACCTTAAGGCTTTTGGACCAATCAATTCACCAACTAATTTTGAGACTTTTACCCCGAACTACGAGGTTTTGATCCTAATCTTTTTTAAGATGGTACGTAGGCAATGGGTTTATCCATCCAAACACAAAAAATGTAAATAAACTTGCACATTCTTTTCTCATCTCTTCAATCATGTTTACACAAACAAACTTTTCACAAAAATACCAACCCTACAACAAGTATGAAAAGGGCTCCCTAGGAGTACCTAGGATGTTTTGGGTGCTTAAAACCTTCCCATCGCATAACCAACCCCCTTACCCCGATCTCTGACATTTTTACTAGTTTTTGATTTGATAAAACTTTTAGGTTTTTGTTCGCTTTCTAACCATTCCTTTGGATAAATAGAAGTGCGGTGGCGACTCGACTTGTATGGTTTACCTTAGATTTAGTCAATATCTCTAACGGTAAAGAATACCTCGCTATAGAAAAATGGCGACTCTGCTGGGGAAGATTTTCCTAGTGGGTTTTGCCTACTTTTCATATTTGTTGTATTGTATTGTATATTGTTTTGTGACATATTTTTGTGCAATTTGGGATTACTGTATTGTATGTAATGATTGAATTGCTTGAATATTAATTCTTTGTATGCTTGGTGATCTTTGGGAGATGAGTTCTATACCCGAACTCGAGTGCACTTAGGATAGGAGAATGGCATAGTCTTGTTGACTTATGTGGAGTTATTCCTTAGCAAGTTGTGGTTAGACATTACTCTTTCCAATATGGACCTTAGAAGCCAAGGAACTTAGTTTACCAAGCCCATCTTGGCCTATTTTTAGGACGTATTGCGAAAGTCGTTCAAGTATAAGATTTGATACGATTGTTACGCGATACTACACTCATAAGAGTCTCTCTTGAGAATATTTTTGGAATACGAGTAGTCGTTTATCCGATAATATCCAAAAGATGGGATGATGACTATGGGAACCTCTCGTAGAACATGTTTGGCAGGTTTAAACCCTAGTACACTCCCTTTGGGTGGTTCTTAACCGAGACTCCATGCTCGTGACTTGCAACAAACCCTTGATTCATGGTTGATCTGTTCATGTATCCTTAATATCAATGGAACTTGGGTGTTGATAAGGTGTAAACCATAATCCACCAAAATGGATGATTGATATTAAGGATGACATGTTCCATCCCATGACCTTTGTGTGGTGTGCTTTGCTTGATCCTTGAGTGTGATTGTTGCATCCATGCATTCATGCACCCATTTGCATCCATATCATAAATAATAAGAAAATTTTCAAGGAAACTTAAGAGTCCTATTTGCAAATTTTCAGACATGGAAAGACAAAGAAGGAATACGAAGAAGTACAGTTTCAGACAACCCGACTTGAAAGAGTTAAGGAATTTGACATCCTATGTATTAAATCCTTTGGGTTTCAAAGCTCGTTTTGGGAAGCTTCTTTCTCTTCTGACTACTCAAGTGGATGAAGGATTGATGAGTGTATTGGTGCAGTTTTATGATCCCTTGTATCGTTGCTTCACTTTTCCGGATTTCCAGCTTTTGCCCACGCTTGAGGAGTATGCCTACCTTGTGGGTATACCTATTCTAGACCAGTTGTCGTTCAGTGGCTTGGAGAGTATTCCTACTTCTCAAGAGATAGCTGACATGTTACATATAGATGAATCTCTGGTTGGTGCTCATATGACTACCAAAGGTGGAATTTAAGGTCTCCCTTCTGAGTTCCTCATTGCTCAAGCTACCATGTATGGGAAGGCCATGAGTAAGGATGCCTTTGAGGCCATATTTGTACTTCTCATCTATGGGTTGGTATTGTTCCCCAACATCGACAAGTTTGTGGATGTGAACGCTATTAGGATTTTCTCTACTCTTAATCCCGTTCCGACTCTGTTGGGTGACACTTACTTTTCTTTGCATATGAGGAATCCAAAGGGTGGTGGTACCATTGTGTGCCGTTTGCCTCTGTTGTACAAGTGGTTTATTTCGCACTTGCCACAGACGATCGCCTTCAAGGAGAACAAAGGATGTCTACGGTGGTCCACGAGACTTATGTCTCTCACTAATGATGATATCTTTTGGTCTAATCGTGTATATGATGGTGTGCAGATCATCGACTCTTGTGGTGAATTCTCCAATGTGTCTCTTCTTGGTACATGTGGTGGGATTAACTACAACCCTATTTTGGCACGTCGTCAGCTTGGGTTCCCCCTAAAGGATAAATCCAATAACATTTTGTTAGAAGGTGTGTTCTTTCAGGAGGGTAAAGATCCCCAGGGCTTGAAGGGCAGGATGGTTCGCGCTTGGCGCAAGATCCATAGGAAAGGAAGGAAGGAGCTGGGACCGAAGAATTGCATCGCTCTGGAGCCTTATACTTCTTGGGTTAGGAGGAGAGCTGCCGAATACCTCATGCCTTACGAGTATCCGAGACCTACACCTTTGGTTATGGTTGGGCCTTCAACCCTCCCTGACCAAGGAGTAGAGGAGTTGAGAGACGAAGACCGTTCACATGCTTGGATCCGTGAACGAGAGGAGTTGCTTCAGCAGATTAAGGAGAAGGATGCTTTGATAGAGTTCCTCGAGCATCAGGTTATTGATGATCCTAATGATGCATGGACTTCTCTACTTCCTCATTCTTCCAAGTTTTGGAAGAGGAAGTACGATCGACTTGCGAAAGAGGAGGCAGATATGGACGCAGCCTATGAGGAAGAGGTGAAGAGGCTTCGTGCATCTTATCTTCCTGTGTCCAGAGCTTTAGATGATTGCTTCTAGGGATCCATAGGATGATCATTTTCCTTCTCTCTTGTATTTTTATTTAGCTACCTACGTTGTACTTCTTTGATGTAAAACCATTTCTCAGATATTATTGACGAGATATTTCCATACATGATAAATGTTTAATATTTCCAAAATTTGCAAATAGAACTCTAAAAGTTCCTTTGATAAATAAAAACAAATCATATGCACAAGCAATGCATGCATCATGTGCATAAGCAGGTTTTGCTCCAGGCTTCTTGTCCTATGGTCTAACTTTGTGTTCTTCATTTATTTTGAAGACAAGCTGACTCACCGGTACTACACCAAAGCCAACTCTTCGAAACTAATGGATCATTTGGAACAAGAGAACCGCGAGCTGAAAGAAGAAGTAGCCAGATTGACTGCCCTAATGGAGTCATTCATGGCTGCCCAGAGCCAGTCTTCTCCAACGCCCTCAACTCCTCCCTAGAGGACGGTCATTTCTGAGATCGTGACTTCTACTGTGCCTGTTGCAACAGCCCACTTTGCGTCATCTATACTGGCCGGGTTCACGTGGGGAATGCCCGCCAATTTTATGCCAGAGGGTTTTGCTCTTACTCTTGCTTCTTTGCCGACATCTAGCCCGGTCCTTTCAGTGCCACCTCCCGTTGTGCACACATTACCAAGAGTTGAAGATACCATCTACCATTCTGAACCATCTGAAGGTCCAGATGTTTATGAGAAGATGGATGACATGAAAGACCAATTCCTTGAGCTTCGCAAGGAACTGAAGACTCTGAGGGGGAAGCACCTCTTTGGTAAAAGTGCTGCTGAGTTGTGCCTTGTGCCTAACGTGAAGATCCCTATTAAATTCAAAGCACCTGACTTTGAGAAGTATAAGGGAAACACATGCCCTCTCAGCCATCTTGTGATGTATGCTTGCAAGATGTCAACGCAAACTGATAATGACCAATTGCTGATCCACTATTTCCAGGACAGTCTATTCGGTGCCGCTCTCCGGTGGTACATGGGTCTGGAAAGTTCGAACATCCGCTCTTTCAATGATCTTGGCGAGGCCTTCTACAAGAAATATAAATACAATGTGGATATGGCCCCTGATAGGGACCAATTGAGGGCAATGTCCCAGAAAGAGAAAGAGACCTTCAAAGAATACGCCCAGAGGTGGCGCGAGTTGGCAGCTCAAATAGTGCCACCCCTTGAGGAGAAGGAGATGACCAAGATCTTCTTGAAGACCTTGAGTTCATTCTACTATGAGAAAATGATAGCCAGTGCTCCCTCAGACTTCACCGAGATGGTGAATATGGGAATGAGACTGGAAGAGGGGGTCCCTGAAGGACGTTTAACTCGAGATGAAGGCTCTTCAACAAAGAGATATGGAAGCTTTGCAAAGAAGAAGGAGGGAGAGGCACATGTTGTGTCTTCCCATATCAAGAGAAGATCCTCTGTGAAGAGGAAGATTGCCTGCCCCATTAACAACCAGCATCAGGTGGCTCATATAGCACCTGTTTTCAGAGAAGCCCAACATTATCAACAACAACAATCTCAGCAATATCAGCAACAACATCAGCGTCCATAACAACAGGCTTACCAGCCTCGAAACAATCACAACAATACCAGCACCAGCTACGAGAGGAAAAGGGTCACCTTTGATCCAATTCCGATGACTTACGTTGAACTCTACCCATCTTTGATTGATAGAAAGTTAATCACTCCACGAGACCCTTCCGCTGTACCTGCTAACCCCCAGTGGTGGTACAAGCCTGAGCTTCACTACGTCTATCATTCCGGTGCTCCCGGACATGATGTGAAAATTTTTTATCCCTTAAAGACCAAGGTGCAAGACCTTGTGAGAAACGGGATTTTGTTTTTTGAGGATGTAGGTCCGAATGTGAAGAAGAACCCATTGCCCGAGCATGGGAAATCTGTCAATATGGTCCAGGGCTGCCCTGGCAAGTACAAGGTCAAATACGTCAGTCATATTCGACAATCACTGGTTGAGATGCATCGTTTGCTGTATGAGTATAGCCATTATAAGCATGACCACGATAGATGTCGAGTCTGTTCTGTCAATCAGAGAGGTTGTCGCCAGGTGCGCAAGGATGTTCAGGAAATGCTAGATGAAGGAGTCATTGAGATCCTTCAAAACAGAAACGTTGACGAAGATGCTGTTGAGGTCAATGTAATTTCTCCAGTATTCCGGATACCTGAGCCTGTTGTCATCAAGTATGATGGTAGCAAGCAGAAGGTTTCTCCTGCTCTGACTATTAAGCCAGTCGGTCCTATATCGTACTCTTCTAAGAAGGCAGTCCCCTATCGCTATAATGTTGTAGTAGTGGAAAATGGGAAAGAGGTGCCCCTGCCCTCTTCATCTGTTGTTAATATTGCTGACGTTAGTGGCTTGACCCGCAGCAGTCGTGTTTTTTTGGCCCCGCCGAAACCGCAAACTGACGCTCGAAGGAATGACAATGTTGATTATGCTGAAAAGCCCGATTGGGAATGTTGTGGACGCTCCAAATCTGGCACTTGCTGTTAAACCCACCTCTACGTTGAGAACTCCTACTGCTGGCCCAAGTGGCAATGCAAAAGAAGACTGTGATGAGATGCTGAGACTCATCAAGAGAAGTGAGTACAACGTGGTAGATCAGCTTCTACAAACGCCATCCAAAATCTCTGTTTTATCATTGCTGATGAATTCAGAACCGCACCGGGAAGCTCTGCAAAAGGTGTTGGATGTGGCGTATGTGGATCACGACGTCACAATTGAACAATTTGACAGTATTGTTGCAAACATCACCGCTTGTAACAATTTAAGTTTTTGTGATGCTGATCTCCCCGAGGAGGGAAGACACCACAACTTGGCATTACACATATCTATAAGTTGCAAAGATGACGCCATGTCCAATGTGCTGGTGGACACTGGGTCGTCATTAAATGTATTGCCAAAGTCCACTCTTACGAAGTTATCTTATCAGGGGCCTCCTGTTGAGTGTAGTTTTGGTGTCGGGTTTTTGTTATCGTCTCCACAGGGATTGTGAGATATCGCCACCTTTCGACAGTTGTTTTAATTCTTAACTCGTAGTAACAAGGGGGTTTTTAGTTTAGTAATGGTAGCTTGCATAAAAGTGTAAGAAAATGCGGTAAAAGTTTTGGTTTTTCTATTTGAGAAGTATTGTCAAAGTTAGGGTTCGACGATCACTTTGCATGTATATGTTCGATCAACAAAACTCATAAACTCCTTTAGATGATAAACTATTTCACAAAGTCCTCCCAATGTGTTTATCTCTAACACACATTGTGGGTTTTCCCATTTTGATCCATTGTTTATCTCTAACACAATCTATCAAAATGACAACTTTTTGGTTCAACTTTATGGTGAACAAAATCATTCATTACTATCTCTAGCTAACAAACAAGATTGGATGAAAACCTAGGTAAAGAGTTGGTAAACATCTCTCGATCATAAACCAACACAAAGAGTTATCGATAAAACAAAGTTTTCACCATATATTCATCATTAAAGAGTTTACAAATGAAGATCATCCCATTTACACACAAAGCTTATGATCATCTACATCTAACCTTGACAAAATGAAGAACTTAGCCACTCATTTTCATGGTGGCTTGCACAACAAGTCTCGGTTGAAGGTTGATCAACATCCACGTCGAAGAATCGAGATTGGATGGGAATCCACCTTCTTTTTGTAGAATAATGTTAAGAGATGAAGAAAAATGGGTTTTTAGGTTACAAAATATCTCTAGAGCAATGCTAGAAAATATCTAAGAAAATGCTAAATAAAAGTACAAAGTATGGTTCCAAAAAGTAGCCCCTGCTACTTATAGTACTGCTATCTGAACTGCTATGCTCGCTAGGCGAGCAGAATGGTTCGCCTAGCGAGCCCCAAAATGAGGAACCAGAGGCACCTGCGCCCAGAGAAATATCTTTGGCCAGATTTCATGTTCGCTAGGCGAAGAAACCTTCGCTAGGCGAAGCCTACGCTTCAACCTTCGCTCCAGCGAGTTCAGAAGGATTTGCTACTGGAATTGCTCGTTGGGAGCTCGCTAGTGGCTCGCCTAGCGAGTAAGTGCTGGCTGCTCTTTTGACCAAGTCTGGGCGTGTTCGCTACCACCTTCGCTGGATGCTCGCCTAGCGAGTTTGTTGACATTTGCTACTATAAAATTCTGAGGATGTTCGCTGGGTGCTCGCCTAGCGAGCCCTTCACCACAGCCATCGCCTAGCGAGCAAGCTGATGAATGCATTCTCTTCTTGGTTCCTTTGCCAACTTCCTTGTGCCTTCATTTTCTATTAGTTCATGCCTAATTCCTGCACAATAACACACAAATTAAAGGTACCAAGATCGTTTAACATTGTATTGCAATTCATCTAAAACAAAGGCGGTTTCGAACACTTTAGCAACAAAAAGGAGTGAAAGATGCCCACATTTGATAGCTCAAATAAGCACTTTTGGGCATCTAACAACTCTCCCCAACTAGATTCTTGCTTGTCCTCAAGCAAAGTATGCCTCTTGAAGGACAAGAGGATTTGCTTTAAGAAAAAGGTTTCTCCGAAGTCGGATAAAACGGCTCAAACACAAGAAAATCAACCAGGCATAAGTTCCCAATGGTTAGAATAACATAATGCACAAGAACTAAAACTTAATAGCAATGTAAAACATGTAACAATCCACAACAATATTATCTTGAATGAATCACCCTATCTCTCCTCTTCGAATAAGGATTGAAGAAATTACGCGTTTGCAACCGCGGGGACAATCTCTCTCTCCAACAAACAATGAAGAAATCAATTCAATTCATACAATGTCTAACAATTATAAATAAAAATGCGGAAGCACGAAGATCACTAAGGACTTTTCGGTTGTAGCTTGGTTAGGTTTACAAACAAGGGTCATTTCTAAGGCCATTGAAAACGAGATTGCCGATGCAAAAGAGACATTCACTGTACACTATTCATACATCTCAACTTCGTTTCACTTGTTTCTCATTTGAAACCTTCACAACTCTTATTTCACAACTCAATTTGTTTTTCACTATTTTTCTTCCAAGCAAGCATTCATTTTCATTTTCTCTAGTTTTTTCTTTTCTTTTCACATCATATTTACAAAACAGATGTTTCTCTTTTCTAATTTTTTTTATTTTCAATGCTTGCTCGGTTTTTCAAGAGTTGTGGCACTTACCGATTCTCTTTTTCGTTCTCCCCAACTTATTTCTTACTCACCCTAAGTGAATGCTCTTGACTTTTTTTGGCAAAAGAACAATTATCAAAAATTTCCGGGTTTTAAGAAAAAAAGATTTTTGACATCTCGCTTTATTTCAAGTTGAGATTCAACTGTTTAAGCTCAAAGGGGTTAACGAATACTCTCTCTGCTCACGGGTAAGTTGTATTTGGAACTGGTTGTGCTCAATAGAAAACAAGCGCCTTGATCATTTCTAATTGCTTTCACAAATTCACAATAATAAAAGACAAAGCATGAATCAAATGAATCAACAAAGCTTATTAGAATCCAGCATTTAACTGTACAATGGAGGTTTCCTCACAATTTGTGGTTTTAAGTCCTAGATGAAACATTCATTCAATTATGTTGCAAAAAGAACAATATTCAATTACGAAAAGAGTAAAGTTCTTAATGCATTCTAAAATTCTAACCGGAGGTAACCATGTACCTTAGCATTATTCACTTGTTTATTTTTATCATTGCCATCCAAGCTCGGATGCACCTTCATTGGATACTTCTTTGAGGAGCAACCAATCTAGAAGGTTTGACACTCAACAACCAAAAATATATTAAAACAAAAGAAATTTAAACCAAACACACAAATTAAAAACATAAACAATACTATTACTTAAAAATTTTAAAATGTGCATGGGGGACAAAACACCCCAAAAGTACATAACCAAAATACAACAAATCTGAAAATACAATAAAAATAAAACAAACTTAGCCCTCAAAGGACTCAGAAACCCTCATCACTACCGGCTTCAGAACCGCTAGCATCATCATCATCATCATCGTCATCACCATCATCCTCAGCACCACCAGAAACACCAGCACCAGATGCACCGGCATCCGCCCCCTCTCCGAAAGTAAGCCTGTCCATAGGCCAGCTAGCGTGCTGCAGAAACTGCTCACGCGTCATCATCGAGTGCTCACCGGAGGGGTCACGCACCTACAACTGTAACAGCTGCATATAATCATGAATATCTAGCATGGCGCATTGAGTTGCCGCCATCCAATCCCAAATGTAATTGCAGACAGCCTGCTGGAAAGGATCGGATCCCTGAGCAAAAGTACCAGGACCATCAGAAGCCCCGGTAGCATCAGCAGCTGAACTGGCTCTGAAATTCTTTGGTTTGCAATACTTGGCCACGTATCTGTCATCGATAGCTGGCGGGATTCTCACTTGACTCCGGGAGGGTAGCTTTACCCCTCGCATGTTAGCACAAAGCCATGATTAGACACGGGAAAGCAAGGGGACAGTTAACTCGTGCCCCCGACTTTAGCCCGCTCTCAATCACGGACTTCAACTCTAAAGCAATTATCCTCGCCACATCAATATGGATATTCGTGAGGATGCAGTGAACCAAGTGTGCCACTGGGATCGGCACGGTTGAAGTGTGAGACTTGGGTTTGATGTTTGTCAGAACCAACATAAGGATCAGCTGAGCCATGGGAATCATGTCTTCCCTATGGTATCTCATCGGAACCCCAGATGGGTTCAGCTCAACTGATTTCCCTTCAAAAAGTAGGGCAGCAGAAATGGAGTCGGTATCACGGTGAAGCCTTAAATCCCGGTGGTATGCGTCTCTATCATTGGCTCCCAGATGGAGCGGTTCACCCAGTACCCGGTTAATTGTATCCCGATCGAAAGCAACAGTACGGCCAGACACTCTAGTCGTCCATGTGAATGGCTCGTCGTCGTTTGGTAGTGTGTTCGCGTAGAACTCATGCACTGTTTCGATGTCATAATGCTCAAGGGGAGAAATTAACCGGTCCCACCTTTTGCTGTGAATCAACCCGACAAATGTACGGTAGGTGCCTTCTGGGTTGATTATAAATCTCTTTTCCGGAAAAATCTTTCTCTTCTCCAAAGCCACATATCTAGCCGCTTGCTTTGGCCCGACAAATTTGTCGGTGTCGAACTGTATGGGTACGGGACGGGAAGTGCTCCCGCCCTTTCTCTTTTTAGAAGCGCCGGACCTGGATTCCATCTGCAAAGACATAGAGAAGAAACACACAAAACCACATAACAGATTAGAAAGCAAAACAGAAAATCCAACTATTGTCATGGTCGCTGCTGCTTCGCCTAGTGAGAACCTAGAGAAGCTTCGCTACAGGTTCTCCTAGCGAAGTGGCAGCGAATGCTCGCCACTGATTCGCCTAACGAGATGCTAGCGAATCTACGAGTTTTTGGGTTCTGCATTGTTAACACTGAAATTTCAGAAAAACCCAAGGTCTCATGGTATCTATTTCAGAACAAAATGATTTATCATGCAAATAATTGTTCTAAGATACATGCAAATCTAAACCCACATGCAAAACCTAAAGATTCCCACACCACCAACTTCACCCTAAATGTCTCATGTTCAGAAATTTCAAGCAATTGGAAACAGAAAGTAATGAAGAAGGGGAAAACCTGATTTGAGATCTGTTGAATTTGAAATGCACAAGAGGTTAGGGATGCAATGCAATGCTAGGGTTTAGAGTTATTAGATGAAATGTGAGAGAGTGTTTGTGAGTTCTAGTGAGAATAAGCTTGATACTATTATCATACTAAAAATAAAATGAAATAACAAGTGTTTGGGCCCAAATGAGTGGCCCTGTGAAACAGAAATAAATTGCTGCCATGCAGCGCTCGCTGCTGCTTCGCCTAGCGAGCAGCTAGCGAATCAGCTCGCTACTGCCTTCGCCTAGCGAGCAGCTAGCGAGCATGAGAGCAATTTGTTTTTTTCATAACAACAGGAAAAGCACATTCAGCAAGGTTTTTTTTTAAAAAAAAATGGACACCAATACAACATAACAGAAAACTGTAAATACTTACAATGTTGGGGTGCCTCCCAACAAGCGCTTGTTTAACATCGGATAAGCTCGACTGTTCGATGCTCACAGAGGAGCATCCAAGGAAATTGTGCAGCTTCCGCGATCCACTTTGTTGTTTGAGCTTCCGCACTCCATTTTGTTGAGCAACTTCCTCAAGGGCTTTGTTGTCTTCAAGAGGTTCTTGATGAACCTTCGATAAAATCTGATACCACCCTTTTTCAGAACTATTTGCACAATGCTCACCCATTCATCATCGGAGATAGAACAATTCATCCCGGTCTCGACTAGTTTGACAACGTCCTTCTTTTTCAGCACTCGCATCAATTGATTCTCCTCTTTCGTGGATAAAGTGTTGCTAATGATTACCGGTTTATTACAGTTATCACCAAGGAACACATACTTCAAATGTGGCTCTAGTCGTGGTTCCTCCACTTTCTTTGTCATATCCAAACCTTCACTTGTGTCTTCATGATAACCAAGTTCTCCACAAGCTTCTAATTCATGCAACAATGCTTCCATCTCTTTTCCTTTATTTTTGGTTGAAACTTTGTATACTCCGATAAGAGATCTTTCTGAAGGATTAGAAGCATGAACCTGGTTTGCGACCTCCACTAGCTTCTCCTTGGTGGCATCGATTCGGAAAGAATCATGCTTCTCATTAGGATGCTTTTTGGCTTCAAAAAGATGGAAGGCTACCTCTTCATCTTGGACCCTTACTTTCATCAAACCGTTGTCAACGTCAATCATCATGCGTGCGGTTTTCATGAATGGTCAGCCAAGAATAAGTGGAGCATCATCGTCCTCTTCCATATCAATAACAATGAAATCCACCGGGAAGAAGAATTTGTCAACTTTCACTAACATGTCTTGAGCCACTCCATATGGTGCAGTGGTAGACTTATCAGCTAGTTGTAAAGTCATCTTGGTGGATTTGATCTCAACATTTCCCAATCTTTTAACTATGGAGAGGGGAATTAAATTGATGCTCGATCCCAAGTCAATCAAGCCATTACCCGTGTAGGTGTCTCCCATGGTTACCGGTAAAGCGACTCGTCCCGGATCGGATTCCTTCCTTGGGAGAGTTTTTTGAATGATGGCACTACATCGTGCATCAAGCAAGACTGTCTCTGGTTCCGTGTACCTCCGCTTTTTAGTAAGTATGTCTTTCATGAATTTTGCATACTTAGGCATTTGCTCCAATTCTTCGGCAAACGGAATGTTCACTTTCAATTGTTTGAAAATATCCATGAACCGGGCGTAATGCCGTTCATTCTCCCTTTTAGATGGAGCATGTGGATACGGAAGGTTTTGGATTAGACTAGCGCTCACTACCTCCTTTCCTTAAGCAACTCTAGAACTTCTCGCTCTTTTCTTTTTCACTAGCTCCACCATCACTTCATCATTCTTATTCTTCTCAATTTCCACACTTTCTTTATTTTCAACTTCACCATTCTTTTCATCCTCTTCAACTTCTTCCTCACTCCACTCCCCAACTTCACCATCAATACTATCCTCTATTATCTTCTCCTCATCATTTTTCTCATCCTCTTTTTTTTTACTCTCATCTCTCTTGTCACTCTCACTAATCAACTCCCTTCCACTTCTCGTCGTTATCGCTTTACAATACTCTTTTGGATTTGTTTGCGTGTTCGCCGAAAAAGATGGTCCGGGTTGTTGTTCTGCTAGTTGTGTAGCAAGTTGACCTACTTGAGTTTCGAGATTTTTGATTGCCGCATCGGTGCTCTTTTGATTAGCCATTGACATTTGCATAAATTGTGTCAATGTCTCTTCCAACTTTGAAGTCACGATCGGCGGTTGTTGAGGTTGGTAAGGATTTTGGGGAGGGTTTTGACGGCTAGAATTACCACCCCCATAACCTTGGTTATGGTAATAGTTACTCCTTGGTTGGAACCCTTGATTCCCTTGAAAGTGTTGTTGTTGACTTTGAGGATGCGGTTGATAAGGTTGTTGTTGTTGTTGTTGCCTCGGTTGGTAATCTCATTGGTTCGCCATGTAGTTTACTTCTTCGAACCCGGGAGGTGGACAAAATCCGGTGTCATGCTCACCTTTGCAAAGCTCATAACAAGCTATTTATTTAGCTTTTGAAGGTTCTCTCAACTCTTTTATTTGTTGAGTTAAGAGTTCCACTTATTGTGAAATGAGTTTGTTTTGGGCAAGAATAGCATCGTTCGTCCCAAGTTCAAGCACTCCCGGTTTCTTCAAAGAGTTGCCTCTACTTTGACTTTGGAGGTCATTTAGAGCCATTCGGTTGATAATATCTGTAGCTTCTTCGGCGTTTTTAAACAATAAAGAACCACCCGAGGTAGCATCCAACAAAGTCTTGCAATTCGGTTGGAGGCCATTTTTGAAAATGTGGATTTGAGTCAATTCGTCAAAACCATGCCCTTTACACTTCCGAAGCATGGATTTGAATCTTTCCCACGCCTCATTCAATGATTCGTTGGTCCCTTGTGAAAACACGTAGATTTCCATATTGGATTCCATGAAACGGTTGTGGGAGAAAAATCTTTCAATGAACTTCTCTTCCAACACGTTCCAATCCGTCATGACTGCAGGTGTTTGATCCAAGTACCAATATTTTGTTTTGCCGAGCAAAGCGTGGGGAAATAATCTTTTGAACAACGGTAGCTCTTGAGCTTGATCAACTCCGGCCGCCAACGCTATCTCATAAAATTTGGTGAGAAAAGCAAAGGAATCTTCATGGCTCATTCCGGTGAATGGAATTCCATATAGTAGGTTAAGAGTTCCCGTTTTCATCTCGGCTTGCCTTCCCGTGTGGTTGGCAAACTGAGCAGTATTCCTAGGACTGTTGACACAAGGTGTGGACATGGGCGGTGGTTGTGGTGGTTGATCCATGATAGGTATGAAAGGTGGTGGATGTGTTGTAGAAGAACTTTCTCCTTGTTCTTGTCGTTGTCTAGCTTGTTGCCTCCTTCGTCTCGTTCTGCTATTCAGTCTCCTGGCTGTTCTTTCGATCTCAGGATCAAAAAGAAGTTCGTCCTCAGGAACCTGCCCTGGCATAAAACGAAAGCTGCACACTAAACCAAACAAATTACAAGCACAAGTCAAAAATTCAAAAGTTAAAAATTAAGCAACTATTGCGATGCTCGCAATATCAATTCACAATCCCCGGCAACGGCGCCATTTTGTTGAGTGTAGTTTTGGTGTCGGGTTTTTGTTATCGTCTCCACAGGGATTGTGAGATATCTCCGCCTTTCGACAGTTGTTTTAATTCTTAACTCGTAGTAACAAGGGGGTTTTTAGTTTAGTAACGGTAGCTTGCATAAAAGTGTAAGAAAATGCGGTAAAAGTTTTGGTTTTTCTATTTGAGAAGTATTGTCAAAGTTAGGGTTCGACGATCACTTTGCATGTATATGTTCGATCAACAAAACTCATAAACTCCTTTAGATGATAAACTATTTCACAAAGTCCTCTCAATGTGTTTATCTCTAACACACATTGTGGGTTTTCCCATTTTGATCCATTGTTTATCTCTAACACAATCTATCAAAATGACAACTTTTTGGTTCAACTTTATGGTGAACAAAATCATTCATTACTATCTATAGCTAACAAACAAGATTGGATGAAAACCTAGGTAAAGAGTTGGTAAACATCTCTCGATCGTAAACCAACACAAAGAGTTATCGATAAAACAAAGTTTTCACCATATATTCATCATTAAAGAGTTTACAAATGAAGATCATCCCATTTACACACAAAGCTTATGATCATCTACATCTAACCTTGACAAAATGAAGAACTTAGCCACTCATTTTCATGGTGGCTTGCACAACAAGTCTCGGTTGAAGGTTCATCAACATCCACGTCGAAGAATCGAGATTGGATGGGAATCCACCTTCTTTTTGTAGAATAATGTTAAGAGATGAAGAAAAATGGGTTTCTAGGTTACAAAATATCTCTAGAGCAATGCTGGAAAATATCTAAGAAAATGCTAAGTAAAAGTACAAAGTATGGTTCCAAAAAGTAGCCCCTGCTACTTATAGTACTGATATCTGAACTGCTATGCTCGCTAGGCGAGCAGAATGGTTCGCCTAGCGAGCCCCAAAATGAGGCACCAGAGGCACCTGCGCCCAGAGAAATATCTTTGGCCAGATTTCATGTTCGCTAGGCAAAGAAACCTTCGCTAGGCGAAGCCTACGCTTCAAACTTCGCTCCAACGAGTTCAGAAGGATTTGCTACTGGAATTGCTCGCTAGTGGCTCGCCTAGCGAGTAAGTGCTGGCTACTCTTTTGACCAAGTCTGGGCGTGTTCGCTACCACCTTCGCTGGATGCTCGCCTAGCGAGTTTGTTGACATTTGCTACTGTAAAATTTTGAGGATGTTCGCTGGCAGTTCGCTGGGTGCTCGCCTAGCGAGCCCTTCGCCACAGCCCTCGCCTAGCGAGCAAGCTGATGAATGCATTCTCTTCTTGGTTCCTTTGCCAACTTCCTTGTGCTTTCATTTTCTATTAGTTCATGCCTAATTCCTGCACAATAACTCACAAATTAAAGGTACCAAGATCGTTTAACATTGTATTGCAATTCATCTAAAACAAAGGCGGTTTCGAACACTTTAGCAACAAAAAGGAGTGAAAGATGCCCACATTTGATAGCTCAAATAAGAACTTTTGGGAATCTAACACCTCCCATGAGGCAGAGTGGAGTAGTTGTGAAGGATTTCGATGGGTCTCGTAAAATTGTGATTGGTGAGGTTGATCTCCCAGTCAAAATCGGACCAAGTGATTTCCATATCACCTTCCAGGTTATGGACATTCACCCATCGCATAGCTGTCTCCTAGGCAGACAATGGATTCACGAGGTTGGCGCCGTGACATCCACCCTACACCAGAAATTGAAGTTTGTGAAAAACAAGAAGTTGGTGGTGGTAGGGGGAGAAAAGGCTCTCCTGGTTAGCCATTTGTCTTCTTTATCTTATATAGATGTTGAGGATGAAGTTGGAACTCCTTTCCAAGCTTTATCCATTGTTGAACCTATTAAGAAGGGAACTCTTTCATTTGCTTCCTATAAAGATGCAAAGTTGGCCATTGAGCATGGTGCAACTGCTGGTTTGGGGAAAATGATTGAGTTAGAAGACAACAAATCCCGGGCTGGCATAGGGTATTCTTCTGGGGTCTTCAACAAGCAAGGGATGTTCAAGAGTGATGGTTTCATCCACACCGGTCAAGATGAAGAGACTGTTGCTATTTTGGAGGAAGAGGAAGAGGGTTCTGGCAATTTCATCCTCCCTGGAGGGATCTGCAATAATTGGGTCGCTGTTGATATTCCGACAGTTATCCATAAGTCAAAGTAATGTTCATTGTGTTTAAAAACCCTTCTCCCATGCCAAAAGGAGAAGTGATGACATTGTTGGCGCATAAATACAATGATATTTTCATTCAATAAATTCATGTTAAATGTTTGTTTTTCCAATTATTTTCCCTTTTCGCTTTTGCATGAAATTGGTGATCACATAAAACCCTAAAAAATAAAATAATAAAATCAATCTTTTCATCTGCATAATGATTTGCTTTGTTTGAATTCTAAAATCTCTTTTATATCCAAAATCATTATGCAGGTTGATCAAACCCATTGAACATAATGATCCAACACCATCTCCCAACTTTGAGTTCCCTGTATTTGAGGCGGAAGAAGATGATGTTGAAGAGATTCCTGACGAGATTACCCGTCTACTTGAGCATGAAGAAAAGATCATTCAGCCGCATCTTGAGAATCTGGAAACAGTCAACTTGGGGTCTGAAGATTGTGTGCGAGAAGTAAAGATTGGGGCACTCCTGGAAGAATCCGTTAAGAAGGGGTTGATTGAGTTGCTGCGAGAATATGTCGACGTCTTTTCCTGGTCATATGAAGACATGCCTGGTCTAGATACTGATATCGTGCAACATTTCCTGCCTTTGAAGCCTGAGTGTGTGCCTGTGAAGCAGAAGCTCAGAAGAACTCATCCTGATATGGCAGTAAAGATCAAGGAGGAAGTTCAGAAGCAAATTGATGCGGGGTTTCTGGTGACTTCTACATATCCTCAATGGGTGGCCAATATTGTGCCCGTACCTAAGAAAGACGAAAAAGTCCGAATGTGTGTGGACTATAGAGACTTGAATAAAGCTAGTCCGAAAGATGATTTCCCTCTACCACACATTGATATGTTGGTAGACAATATAGCTAAATTCAATGTCTTCTCATTTATGGATGGATTTTCCGGATATAATCAGATCAAGATGGCACCCGAGGATATGGAGAAGACAACATTCATCACACCTTGGGGAACATTCTGTTATCGAGTGATGCCCTTCGGTTTGAAGAACGCCGGAGCTACGTATCAACGAGCTATGACTACCTTATTTCATGATATGATGCACAAGGAGATCGAGGTATATGTTGATGATATGATTGCAAAGTCGAGAACGGAAGTTGAGCATGTAGAGCACTTGTTGAAGCTTTTTCAGCGTTTGAGGAAGTATAAGCTTCGTCTGAATCCTAACAAGTGTACATTTGGAGTCCGTTCCGGCAAGTTATTGGGCTTTATTGTTAGTGAAAGAGGTATTGAGGTTGACCCTGCAAAGGTCAAAGCAATACAAGAGATGCCTGCGCCCAAAATTAAGAAGCAAGTCTGAGGTTTTCTTGGCCGCTTGAATTATATTTCCAGGTTCATATCCCACATGACTGCCACATGTGCACCAATATTCAAGCTCCTCCGGAATGATCAGTCTCATGATTGGACCAAGGATTGCCAAAAGGCTTTTGACAGCATTAAAGAGTATTTGTCTGAACCTCCGATTTTGTCTCCGCCTGTGGAAGGGAGACCATTGATTATGTATCTGACAGTTCTTGAAGACTCAATGGGTTGTGTCCTTGGTCAGCAAGATGAATCGGGGAAGAAAGAATATGATATCTACTACCTGAGTAAGAAGTTCACTGATTGTGAGTCTCGATACTCAATGCTTGAGAAAACATGATGCGCTTTGGCTTGGGCCGCTAAGTGCTTACGCCAGTATATGTTGAATCATACGACTTGGTTGATCTCCAAAATGGATCCAATCAAGTATATCTTTGAGAAGCCTACTTTAACTGGGAGGATTGCCCGTTGGAAGATGTTGTTATCTGAGTATGATATTGAGTATCGAGCTCAGAAGGCTATTAAAGGTAGTATCTTGGCTGACCACTTGGCACATCAACCAATCGAAGATTATCAGTCAGTTTAGTACGACTTCCCAGATGAGGAGATTATGTATTTGAAAATGAAAGATTGCGATGAGCCTACGCTCGATGAAGGGCCAGAACCTGGTTCCATATGGAGTATGGTGTTTGATGGTGTTGTAAATCAGTATGGAAATGGTATTGGGGCAGTGATTATTACTCCTCAGGGCACACATTTTCCTTTTACAGCGAGGTTAACTTTCAAATGCACGAATAATATGGCTGAATATGAGGCCTGTATCATGGGATTGGAAGAATGCATTGATCTAAGGATCAAGCATCTTGATGTTTATGGTGATTCGGCCCTCGTTGTTAATCAGATTAAGGGTGAGTGGGAAATGAATCAGCCTGGCCTCATTCCATATAGGGATTATGCGAGGAGGATTTCAACGTTCTTTACTGATGTTGACTTCCATCATATTCCTCGAGATGAGAATCGTATGGCAGACGCTCTCGCTACACTTGCTTCGATGATTGTGGTCAGACTTTGGAATGAAGTTCCCAATATCACTGTGATGCGTTTGGACAGACCAGCTCATGTATTTGCAGTAGAGGAGGTACAAGATGATAAGCCATGGTATTATGATATCAGGTGCTTTCTTCAGAGCCAGATTTACCCTCCTGGGGCATCTATGAAAGATAGAAAGACTTTGAGGAGATTGTCAGGCAGTTTCTACCTCAATGGTGATGTGCTTTATAAGAGAAATTTCGACATGGTGCTACTCAGATGCGTGGATAGACACGAAGCAGACCTGTTAATGACTGAGGTCCATGAGGGTTCATTTGGTACTCATTCCAATGGACATGCTATGGCTAGAAAGATGTTGAGAGCAGGCTACTATTGGCTGACAATGGAGTCTGACTGCTGCAAATATGTGAAGAAATGCCATAAGTGTCAGATTTATGCGGATAAGATTCATGTTCCTCCGACACTTCTGAATGCGATTTCATCACCATGGCCTTTCTCTATGTGGGGAATTGACATGATTGGCATGATAGAGCCAAAGGCATCGAACAGTCACCGTTTTATTCTCGTAGCAATTGATTACTTCACCAAGTGGGTTGAAGCGGCATCATATGCAAACGTGACCAGACAGGTGGTTGTAAAATTTATCAAGAATCAACTCATATGCCGGTATGGTGTGCCAGATAAGATCATTACTGATAATGGATCTAACTTGAACAACAAGATGATGAAAGAGTTGTGTAGAGAGTTCAAGATTGTGCATCATAATTCTTCCCCTTACAGACCCAAGATGAATGGGGCTGTTGAAGCTACTAATAAGAATATCAAGAAGATTATCCAGAAGATGGTTGTTACGTACAAAGATTGGCATGAGATGCTGCCATTTGCTTTACATGGATATCGTACATCTGTCCGCACTTCAACAGGGGCAACCCCTTTCTCTCTTGTTTACAGCATGGAGGTTGTACTCCCAGTAAAGGTGGAGATCCCATCAATATGAGTCTTGATGGAAGCCAAGTTGACTGATGCTGAATGGGTTCAGAGTCGTTATGACCAGCTAAATTTGATTGAAGAGAAGAGATTGACTGCCATGTGCCATGGTCAATTATATCAGCAAAGGATGAAGAAAGCCTTTGATAAGAAGGTCAAGCCTCGTGTGTTCCGAGAGGGTGACCTTGTGCTCAAGAAAATCTTGTCTTTCGCGCCCGACTCCATGGGCAAGTGGACCCCAAACTATGAAGGTCCATAAGTTGTCAAGAGAGCCTTTTTAGCCGGTGCTTTGATACTTACAACTATGGATGGGGAGGATTTCGCTCGTCCTGTGAATTCAGATGCAGTCAAGAAATACTTTGCCTAAAGATAAAAACAGAATAGCTCGCTAAGTTGAAAACCCGAAAGGTCGACTTAGGCAAAAATGAGCGTCTCGGTGGATTGAAAACCCGAAAGGGCAATCCAGGAAAAAGTTAGAGACATAAAAAAATGAATATGTATCCCGCTAGATTGAGTACCTCCTCCTGGGGCAATCTAGGCAAAAATTAGGGATTTGGCAAGTAACTGCATCCTGACAAGACTGCGTTCTACAAACTAACATCCGTCAAAGATTCTCGCTCAGTCATCGTCAACTGAAGCTTCAAAATACATCGAATTCAGAATTGGTGGAGAAATGGTCATTATGTTCAATGTAGCCCTTTTTCCAATATATATCACCAATTTCAAAATTGTAAAGATCCATGGAGTCTTGCCATTTGCAGACTACCATTCCATCAAATAAATTTGAGCCTTTATCCAATTATTTACGCTCTTATTTTGTTTCTACTCAACAAATGTTTTGCATGTTTTAATTGAGAAATATCATTGTCTTTAAATAATTAAACTTTTTCATAACTCATTTTTAAACAAAGTGAACATTCACGATGATGAAAGGATATTGGGATGTCTTCAGTGCTCTCCCAAAGATGGTACGATTCTCAACAGGGTAAGACATTTGTTCATATTCCTGGCGTGTTTATATCCTCTTCCTCCGGAACCTTTTGTGGCTTTCCCTCTCAAGCAGAGTGTGTGGTAAAGGTATTCAGCCTCCTTCCTCCTCAGCAGGTGTGAGCTCTTGGTTCGGTTGACCCTTGGAAGTTTCTGATTGGTGGTTGTATCCCCACGGAGATCCATCATCCCCTTTGATAATTTCCCCGGCGGAGTGGTTTCCCCAGCGGAACTTATCTATGCCATGATCTTGTTCCCAGTGGGATTGGTTGTTGATCATTCCCCTGCAGAGATCTTTGTTTCCTGGTACCCCTGGTCCCCAGTGGATGGGGTGTTCGCCACTAGGCCTGGCTTACTCTCTTGAGGTGTAGTACTGAATGTTACTCAATCGATCAGTGAACCTGTTCGTGTTAGAAATGTCTGCTTGTCAGCATTCATCATACATAAACCATACATATATGCATAGTTTTAACATTCAGATATTCATGTTGCATCCTTTACCATATATCTTTGTTTGTTATCTCCTGCTAGTTGGAAATATGCTTCCCCAAGCAGGTTAGTGGTGTTTGATCTCTCCAATAAAGAGTCAGCCCCATAAGCAGAAAAGGTTTATCCTTTCTTCCATATTCCCCACTGAGTTATGTCCTCGTGGATGACGGTTGTTTCTGTTTCCTTCCAACATATTTATTGGGATGGAACCCCCTATTGAGTTATATCCTCATAGGGATGAGTCTTGTTTCATTGTGCATCTCTAGTTTGTTACTAGATTTGGCTTTTGGAGATTATCCTTTATTTATCCTTTGGCAGAGTTAACCTTTTATTCATCCTAACCGATGACGGTTACTTTTCCGTGCTTTTCTACCCAGTATCTGGTAGATGTAATTCCCTCCTTGACGGTTATCATTATCCCATATTAAGTATTGATAGTCCTTCACTCTTTTTGAGTATATCTCCCAGATCATTGCCTGTGTCAATGTATCCCCGACAAGTTATCTTTCATTTGCCGTTTGTCGGTAATGATCGTGTCTCCCCTTGATTGGTCATCATTTTATACCTGGTTCTCGGTATCCCAATGTCCTTTCTTTTCAGTCGATTTATCCTTTATTAACCCAGTAACCGGTTGTGGATAATCCTCCATGCGAGTATGTTATCTACGTTCTGACGGTAATAGATAATATATCTCATGCACTCTTCGGTCGAAGTCTTTGATCTTCCCCAATTGAGTAAGATTCGTATCCCCTTTGCGGAGTCGAATGCCCATCATGTAGTCGAGTTTGCTTTTAGCCCTCTTTTGGATGATGAGTGTCTTGGGAATATTCCCCAATTCACGCCTTGGTCGGTCACCTATTATATGCCCAGTAACCGGTATCCCTGGTGTTCCTTCCTCTTTGCTCCCTATTATGACCTTTTTCCCCTGTGGAGTCAGATTTTCCTGAGTTGAAATATACCTTTTAGGTTTTCCTCAGATGATTTTGGATGTTTGATATATCTCACCCTTATACTAGTCTTAGATACTCATTCTCCCTGAGCATGTTGTTCTTTCACCCTTATACCGGTGTTAGGATCACATATCTCTTTGAGCTTATTACCCAGTAACCGGTAATACCTCGCCCTGATGTTTCCCTGGTGAGGTCCGTTAGTGGATTCTCCCCATCTGAGTCCGGATTTTTATCCTATGTGTCCTTGGTGGATAATTCTGCTGTATTGGCATATTCCCCAATACATGCACCTTTGAGTCAGCTCGGGTCTCTCCATTTATTTATTCTTTTTGGAATTCTGCTCCCTAAGCTTTGAGTCGTGCCCTGCTCACGCAATTTATCCCCTTTTTCTATCCCGATAAGAGTCCCAGAGTCTCTGTCCCATTGAGTGTGTTACTCATATGGAATAGTTCCTCCTGATTTCTTTCCTTCTTTGTGGACACATATCCCCATGAAGTATTACCTTTTGCATACATACATCTGCATCATGAGGTCTCGTAGGGACCAAAATTCGTCTCTTTGTTATTATTTAAGCCCATTCTACCTCGTCGAGACGAAGATTTTAACCTTCACTTCTCTGGATAGAATGACCTTAAATAGGGGCATCTGTAAGACCCCAATTTTGGCCCTAAGATCCCTCATGGCATCATAACATTGCATTTGCAAAACCTCAAGGATCATGAGCATCTTGGTTCCCTTTGCCTTTGGGTGGGACCTCTTGTGAGTGGTTTGAGATGACCAATCATGCTTGAATTGTATATCATTTGCTTTTCTTATTTTATTTATTAACCAAAAGCACAAAAATATGTCACTAACATTTCTTGTTTGTAGCTTGAGCAATCACAAGGTTTAAAAGCTTCTAGGAGATCCTTTGTGCAATGATAAAGTCAATAGAAGAGGAAAGCAAGCATGACAATGGCTCCCAAAGCTCTCATCCATCCAATATGCCTCCCTAGTATCTCAATTCATCATTTTGATCAAAGCAAGTCAAGGGGTTTGAGGTTTGTTTCCCACGGAAACCCTAATTCATCTGATCATCAACAATGCCTTGCTCATAAAGAAACCTCAGCCCATGGTCAAATACCATCAAGGTAAGTTCTTTAATTCATCATTCCATGCATATTTGAACTTATTTGAGTGCCCTCAATCATCAATTCGTCAAGATATGAGTGGTGGAGTTGAGAAGTTGATCAGTCAATTCATCTGTCTATTTTGAAATGCACTGAGACCTAACTTTTTATGTGTTGGTCAAATGGAGATGATCCCAAGAGAAAACATGTTCTTAAGGACAATATGAACAACTTTCATGTTCATCAAAATTTTATTTGAAGCTTGGAAGATCATCATCCATTCCAAGACATTATAGGTCATTTTGACTGAAACCCTAATTTTGGGTCAACTTCCCAAGAACATAACTCATTCATTTTTTATGATTTTGAGGTGGAACCAAATGAATTGGAAATATTATTGTGTATACCTCAAATGTTATATTGAGCAAAATTTCAAAATCTCAAACGACATACATGTGATAATGCAAAACATTATAGGTCACTTTGGGCCAAATGCATTGAAATGGAAAAAAGTCCAACTTCAAGTGCCCATAACTTCTTCATAAAAAATCCAAATTATGCAAAATATAAGTCCAAACTAATTGTATAGAAAATATCTACAACTTTCATGTTGAAGGTTTTACCATTTGGAGCTTGCATCATTGAGACAGAAGGGCTTTAACATTGGCCAAATTTGGAAACTTCACTTATGCATGTTTTGCACCCTACACTTTAAACTCAAAATTCACTAATTTCCAAGGCCCAATTGAAATTTTGATCAACATATCATTTGTTCCTTATGCAACAAGCTTTCTAACCATTACTCATGAGGTAGCATTTGGAGTTTGGAAGCACGATTTTCGAAGGCATGAAGATTAAGTGCATTTTGTGAAATTCAATTCAAATTGCCATGCATGAGTTGTTTACACTTCATGTACATGTCCATTTGCAATTCACATGAACTCAGCAGGTTGCTTCAGTCTTCATTGGGCCTTCTAACATGATCACATAAGCCCATGCAATGAAAAATCCATTTTCCATGCACACGAGTAAACTCATGCACTCGGCCCTCTCCAGCTATAAATACATGTGATATGCTTCATAATTCTCCAACCTGAAGATGCCTGAAATGCTGAAAGAGTGAATCCCTAACCATACCAAAGGAACCAAGTTCATTTTTCTTCAAAAATTCAGATCTGAAATTCAATTGCATTTGGTTGAATTTTCAGATCTAAAGTTCCTAAACCTTCATCATTTGATCTACTGAAGTTCTGTTTTGCAAAAGGAACCAAGGAAAGGGACTCAAATCTTCATAATCCAAAGGTTTTGATCAACTGTTTTTTGCTTCGAATCTCTTTATTCTTTGATCCATTGGCCTTGATATTGTGTTGTCTGAAGTCCTCTCTATAGAGGCATCATTATTGAGTGCTTAATTGTTGAAATCGAGCAAGTTCAGTTGAACATCACCAAACTTCCATCTCTGATTTCTCTCTTAATAGGAATCTAGAGTGGAAGTGAGTGATATAGGAGTGATGTACATCACTTCACCTTTCGAACGGTGCCTGGATCGTCCGTTTTAGTGAGCATTTGAGTCTCTGCATTTTTTGACCTTCGCCGAAGCTCACCGGAGAAGACGGTGGCGCTGGCCACCGTCTCATTGCCAGATTCAATGTGAGCCATTGATCTCAATCTCCAGATCTAATCTCCACGCTCCATTGTTATGACTTTTTTTAATTCAATATGTTTCTCAGTTGACTAATGACAATGGTACGCGTGCGCTCCTGATCCATTGGATGTTGCCACGTCAATTAATGAAGTCATCCAACGCTTCCTGATTTTTGCTATTTTCTTATTTCTGATTTTTATTTTCTTTATTTCCTTTTATTTCAAAGATTCATATCTCTTTTATTATTGGTCCAAAAAATATGAGACCAATTGCATTATTTCTCTTTTAATTTCTAGTTTCTAAAAATGATTTTTAATATTTTTTATTTTATCATTTGATATTTTTTAATAATTTTCTCTTTTCTGGTTATTTTTAATTCATTTTAAATAGTTTTTGATATCCAAAAAATACAAAAATATTTTTCTAACCTCTTTGAATGATGATGGATCCATGAAAAATATTCTCATCAATTTATTAATTGATTTGAGATTTATTTGAGATTTTAGTTCAATTAGGTTATTTTTCTTCATTTTTAATTGATTAAATAATAGTTTCTGACTTTTAAAAAATGCTGAAATTTTTTGTCAAACTTTGTTTGACCATGTTGAACTTGGGATAATTCACTTGGACTTTTCAAAGTTAATTTGAAGTGATTTTGAAGTTTGACCTTTCTTTAATATTTTAATTCATGTTTATTCTCAAATATTAAAAATGCCAAAAATATTTTGTTTATTTCTTGACTTCCAATCTTCACCTCATTTCTGATTTTTATGGTTTGACCTTGATCTTCCCTATCTTTGGTCAACATTTATGGATTGGTACATTCCATTTTACTTAATGCCTTTTATGTTCTTCATTTCCATTATTCATCTTCATCTTCATCTTCTTCTTTTCTTTTTTGATCAATGAGTTAAATGTTGATAAGCTAGCATTGATTAGGGAGGTTTAATCTTCCTTGATTCAAATCTAATTCATCTTGATCAAATGATCAAGTGAATAGCTTTGCATTAAGGATAGGTTGCCTTCTAAATCATGCAAAGAACTTAAACCAATACAAGATCATTTCTCATCTTCTTTTTGGCATGGCAAGTTGTTGGAACTTGGTTCACTAATCAAGACTTCTAACTTGTGTTGTTGCCTACATTATTATTGACCGACCTCAGATAGTTGTGACTTCTACATAAGTCCAATTACGATTGCTTAACATAGCGCTAAATTTGCCTTATGGCACACTAACTACTAACACTAACCATTAACAATTAACATTTACTTTTTGCTCTTTACTTTTATGCAATTTACTATTCTTGTACATATTATTCATTTGCTTTTTCCTTTGCTCACTTGAGCATATGTTTATGTTAATGCAATTTGCCTTTTGCTCACTTGAGCACATGATTATGTATATATTATTGTGCTTGTGCTTTTGTTTTTATTGTTGTGTACCAAATGCAAAGAAGTGGACAAATGGACTTAGTTTCTAGGACTTTCCCTATGCAAATTGGAGTAAAAGGATCTTAATGTTGAAGATGGATTAGAAGGACCAAACCTCTAAACTCACTCTTGTCCATTCTTGATTTGTTTCATAAAACTTTTGATGTGTGTGCTCTTGTGCTAGGGAATTCTATGAGAGCTCAAATTGAAGAACCATTGCCATGTTCACCCAAAGTGAAAGAGACAAGATGCATTGAGGATCTCTTAAGATACTTGTTTGATTGTTGCTTGAGCTTACTATTATTTTTGCTTGCATATTTCCAAAGGATGGGAGCTACTTGGATCATCAATATGATCACAAGAGAGGAACTCCATTTGTAGTCTTATTTCTTGTCCCTTATCTCTTGTATGATTAGGACTTTAGCCATTCTTCTTCTTCCCTCCACTCTAACCCAAGCCAAAACTTTTGTGCAAACATTTAACACTTCTTTTCAAACATTAGAAACCTAAGCCTTATGCTTTTGATTTTCAAACTTTCCTTTCATAACACTTATTTTGAATTGAACTTCCAAGTCAACTTTGACCATATTTCGTACATACTTTTCATTGGTAAATATAACCCATTCAAATGTCTTTTTGTGGTTTCAATGGTCACTTTCTTAGGCAAATTTTTCATAACCTTTAGCTATTAGGTTTGAGTTATCCTTGAGGTAGATGTAATACTCACCTATATCCTTAGTGATGGACAATGAGCCTTCCATGCTTATTATAGGGTTAACCCCGCCGTAGCATGTTGAAGCTATCCTCACATGGTGGATTTGTGGTTTTAGGTTGAGTTTTCTCCCTTGGATAACAAAAGACCTTAAGGCTTTTGGACCAATCAATTCACCAACTTATTTTGAGACTTTTACCCCAAACTACGAGGTTTTGATCCTAATCTTTTTTAAGATGGTACATAGGCAATGGGTTTATCCATCTAAACACAAAAAATGTAAATAAACTTGCACATTCTTTTCTCATCTCTTCAATCATGTTTGCACAAACAAACTTTTCACAAAAATTACCAACCCTACAACAAGTATGAAAAGGGCTCCCTAGGAGTACCTAGGATGTTTTGGGTTCTTAAAACATTCCCATCACATAACCAACCCCCTTACCCCGATCTCTGACATTTTTACTAGTTTTTGATTTGATAAAAATTTTAGGTTTTTGTTCGCTTTCTAACCATTCCTTTGGATAAACAGAAGTGCGGTGGCGACTCGACTTGTATGGTTTACCTTAGATTTAGTCAATATCTCTAATAGAAACGAATACCCCGCTACAGGAACATCTACCTAATGTTAGCATGCAAAGAATAAGGGAATTCTACCTATGTTATGCTACCTAAACGGAACAAGAGTCGACGGATGGAGCAAGGAGAGGAGCCACGGATAAGGGTAGATGGCGACGCATGAAGCAATCGACTTACAGGTAGATGGTGATGCATGAAGCAATCGACTTACAAGAGAAATGGCGTTGCGTGAAGTAATCGACTTACAAGAGGATGGATGAATACGTGCTGGTTCTGTTAAGTTTTGAAAATGATTACTCGACGTTGGATCGAGGTTTTGATCTTGTTTTGAAATGATTATCGGAAGTTCGTTTTAATTCTTGTATTAACAGATGAATAAAGAATAAAAGAAATAAATGTTATACACTTCATGGGAGAGGGGTACATTTGTTATGAATGGGGATTGTTCATGGCAATCAAATAATAAGAATATATGCCTCATACATCATACAAGTAGGCAAAAGTTATCAAACAAATCAGATGAGTAAACAAGTGTGTAATCAAATCAGAGAATCAAATGATGGAGCATTAAACAATGTATGAGAGTATGAACATGTCAAACAATCGAGCAATAGTGAAGATTGATGAAAGAAACAAGTATAAAAGATAACAGATGAATCAGACAGATGAAAAGAAATGCACAAAAGGGTTCACTGAATAATTTAATTAGGAAATGAGGTAAGGATCAAATAAAATCAAGATACAAGGCCTCTAATACATGGCATATGAGATGAACAAGGGAGGATCAAAAGATCTCTTCAATTTCCATAAGCAATCCCTAAGTCAAACATCGATCATAGAAAAGTCAACTGAAAATTCAAGTCAACTTAAAAAATATCAAATAAATAGCAAATTAATCAAGAAAATTATGAAAAATTAAACTAAGTAAGGTGGCGTCAGGACATCATCATCCCCCAAAAATATTTTAAAAATAATGAAAATTGGTACATAAATTAATTGAAACAAAATAGAGGTCGAAACAAAAGTCAACCAATAAGACTAGGTTAAAAATAAATCCAAAATAAATTGACAATTGGAAATAAAATTCCAAGAAAAGGTCAGGTTGACCATGGGACATTGGTCAACCTTCATCCCAAAAATAAAATGCTAAAAATAATTTTAAGTCATGAAAATAAAATCAATAAAAAAAGTGTGTTAAAATGGACCATTTAGAATAAATAATTAAAATAAAATTTTAATATTAAAAAAATACGAAAATAAAAATTATTTAAAATTAAATAAAACGTTAAGAAATATGGAAAATATTTTTTGATATTTTTATGAATGACGAAACTATTTTAAAATAATTAAAATCAAAACTGAAAAATAAATGTGTATTGAAAAAAGAAAATGAAAGTGGAAGGAATTAGTGTTAATGGGCTAGGAAGTGTGGGGTGGGAAAAGCAACAGCGCAAGGCCCATGGTCCAACTCAAATATTCAGCATGTGACACAACTAAATAACATTTTATTTTTTAAAAGCATGTGACATGGTTGTCAATTGGTCAAGTCACTTAAGTGACTAAATGACAAAAACAAATGCACGACTATGATTAAAAGATCAGCGCCCGATCCAATGGTTTATGAGCGTGCCACATAATCATCTTCCTCATGAAACCTTGAAAAGCCCTAGCCATGCATGAGAAACACGATATCATGCAGTGATGTTTTCCAATTTTCCATTCAATAATACAAGTGCTATAGTGCACCAAATGCCACGAAATAAAAACCAAAATTCATGTATGGAATGTGTAGATTATCCTGGTGACTTGTTTTAGTAAAAATAATGGCTTAATCATGGAGAAAAGTTGACCACAAGAGGTCAACATGGACACGACATAAATGAAAAAAATTCAGCATGCATAACATGAAGAACACATGCATATGATTTGGCATGGCACACAGTGATGATCATAGATGAGCACGATGATGAGCATGATAAACAAATAAGCATAGCATGGTGAAAAATAATAAGCATAGCATGGTGAACAATAATAAGCATAGGTATACCACTCATGGCCATGGAAGATGAGTGATAGAGCGTACCTAGTGGAGGCTTGATCCAATGCCTCCTTGATTGTGGAAAGGAATGGAAGGATATGAGGCTGCCTTCTTGGTGCTTCAAGAGACCTTGAGTGAGAGAAAGGAAGCTGCTATGTGATGGAACTTTCTTACTTGGCACGAAATCCCACTGCCCTCTTTAGGTTTAGGGTTTCTTGTGCTTAAATATGATGAAACAAGTGTCTAATGGGCTGAAATCCATGTTGTCCATAATGCAAAGTGAGGTGTATTAGGTATGGCATGTGAAATGTTATTATTTTGGGCCAAACTTAAGTGATTAAATATCCAAAGCATGGCCACATGAGGAAAAAACGTGCGCTGATTTTATGCATGGCTTGGCAAGTAAGAAAACAGTCCAAGATGGTGACTTTATGGCCATGTAACTTGATGCTCAAGTCACCAATTGTAGAAATAATGCAAACAGTAGCAAGATATCATGGAGCTTAGCAACTTTCATGTTGAGCACAAGTTGAAATGATGAATGGAAGAAGGTGAAAAATGGGCCTCAAGTTCAGGTTTCATCATGCAGAACTGGTTGGGCCAGTTTGGCCTAAAATCTGCCTAGAAAGTCATGTCATGGTGCCCACTTTAGGTGAAGGTATATCTCAAACCATGGATCCAAATGAGATGATTCCAAAAGGATGTGAAAGAGGACATGGCAAGGTACAATTTTTGTGAAGAAAACATTTTCCATTGATGCCTTGAAGTGCAAGTAAACTGGCCAAGAAGTCTTGACAAACTTTGAAGATTTTGGACTTAGAAATTTTTCTAAGTGTCCTAAAAAAATGTCCCACTTTAACTTAGCATAACTTTCTCAATTTTGACCCAAATGGAGCACCCTTTATATCTCTAGAAAGCTTGGAACAAGAGGAACAACTTTTATTTTGGATAAACTTTCAAATGGAGCTTTTATCGTGATAGAAAATGGGCTTAAAGTGAGTGCAACAATCATGAAAACTTGCCCTAAATGGAAAGTCAACCATTTCCAAATTAAGTAACTTTTCCAATTCCTGATTAAATGATGAATCCATGCTCCAACCTTGATAAAATTTCACATGTAGGCTCCCATAGGCATGAATTTTGAGATTCCACTCTCAAAAAGTTAGGAGTTGACTTTTCTGGCCCCACAGTTGACTTTTCCCAAACTGTCTGATTCCCGATTCCAATGATCAATTGAAGCACCTCTGGCTCAAATAAAAAGCTGATTTTTTGTATGTAGACCCTTATGGACATATGGAGGGCCATGGAAAAGAGTTTCATCCAAAGAATCAGAAATAAATTGATTTTATACCAAACCCTAATTTAGGGCAAAATTGATCAGGAACTGATTACACTGATTGCCAATGGATCTTTCTGAGATAATTGTGAGTCTTCCTAGGCCAAGATGCCTCTCCAATAATGACATGGATAAGCTCTTCTACTTCCAACCAAACATTGTCTATTGCAGGTAGCCATGAAACTCTAATTTCTGATTAAATCCAGATGAGCACTCTGATGGCTCTGAATCCTTCACTGATGAACTGAGGATCATAATGAGATACCTGGAGACCCCTGAGACTCTTGAGACTTGTATATTTAGAGAATGAAGTCCAATTCTCAATCTTGCTTTGTGTGGGCTCCTTCTGTTAAGGAGTGATCAATCAAAACCTGATTTCCATGTCACTAATGCAGTATGCAATGAGTATGACCTAGTATGATGCTAATGAAGTGTAAAACAAAATCCCATGCTTCCAGGAAAAATGAAGGGTAAATTTTGGGGTATTACAACAAGGAATGGAGAAATTTACAGGATCTTTATCTTTTTTGGCTAATTTATTCTCGGAAATAGAAATACATTCCAAGGGTTTCGGATCGGCAAGTCTACGTTTGTTGGTAAGGATGTCTTTGAGAAACTTTGCATAAGAAGGTATTTGGGTGATGGCTTCTATGAAAGGGATTTCTACGTGAAGTTTTTATATAACTTTAACAAAATTTTGATACTGGTTATTGATCTGGGTTTGTTTGAGTCTTTGCGGATATGGTATAGGTGGTTTATATGGCGGGGGTGGTATATAAGTTTTATCTTTAGGTTCTTCTCCTTTTCCTTGACCTTCTTGTCTTTCAGGTTCCTCTGGTTCCTTTACTTTGTCCGGGGGTTTGGTATATTCCTTAGAAGTTTCGGGTTCACTCAATCTTGGGTTTGGTGGCTCATCATAAGTGTTCCCACTTCGTAGGGTAATGGCATTGGCTTGTCCTCTCGGATTCTGTTGAGGTTGTCCAGGGAACTATTCTCCAGGTGTAGTCTGAGGGGCTTGGTTTAAAGCTACCTTAGAGATCTAGGTTTCAAGCATCTTGGTGTGAGTAACTATTTGGTCAACCTTGGTTCCTAACTAGGTAATCAGTTCGTTAACATGAATGTTTTGGTTCATGAACTCTTTGTTTCGTTGAGTTTGAGCAGTGATAAAATTTTCCATAATTTTCTCAAGGCTCGGCTTTGGTGATACAGGTTGCATAGGTTGATTTGGTCTTGGGGCTTGATAACCAGGTTGTCTCGGAGGTGCATTATTTTGGATAAGGTTATTGTTTTTATAGGAGAAGTTCGGGTGATTCCTCCATCCAGGGTTATAGGTATTCGAATATGGGTTCCCTTGGGTGTAGTTCACTTGCTCAGAGTGGGTTTTGTTTAATAGACTGCATTCTGCAGATTGGTGTCCTTTGGTTCCACATATCTCACAATCCGACGAAACTGCGGCTGCAGTATTCGGGTTTATGCACATATGCTCGACCTTGAGGGCTAATGCGTCCATTTTAGCTTGCATCATGTCTATAAAGCTTAGTTCATGCACTCCTCTTTGCGCTTCCTTCTTCTCAACTGTCACTCGTTTGACTCCCCATGATTGATGGTTTTGAGCCATATCTTCGATGAGGGCACTAGCTTCAGGATAAGGTTTGTTCATCAGTGCACCGCCTGCGGCAGCGTCGATGGTCATCTTAGTGTTATATTGAAGTCCATTATAGAAGGTTTGAATGATTAACCAATTTTCTAAACCATGATGTGGGCATACTCTTAACAACTTTTTATATCTCTCCCAAGCTTCGAACAACGATTCTCCTTGGTTCTGGGTAAATCTAGTTATATGGTTTCGAAGAACGGAGGTCTTACTTGGGGGAAAGTATCTAGCAAGAAAACCTCTTCTAAGGTTATCCCAAGTCGTAATGGAATTAGGTGGAAGGGAATCTAACCATGATAGGGCTTTATCTCTGAGGGAAAAAGAGAATAATCTTAAACGGATTGCCTCAGAAGAAGCTCTGTTGGTTTTAAAAGTGTCTGCTAATTGGAGAAAGATTTTTAAATGTTGGTTTGGGTTCTCAGTAGCGAGACCTGCGAATTGTCTCTGTTGCACTAGTTGCAACAGGGAGGGTTTAAGTTCGAAATTATTAGCTGGGATGGTTGGGTTTACTATACTAGAACTAGGTTCTTCGTTGGATGGGTGGGCAAAATCCTTAAGAGGTCTTTGGTTTTGATCTTCGGCCATAGCTCTCCTAATTCTATGAAAGAATAAACGTGCGCGAGCGTAATGTTCAGGTTCCGCCAGAGGGTATACTAAGCTTCCGGTGCTGCGAGCTTTTCGCATTGACTGATGGGTAATAACCTAAGTTTAAACGATATAACAACAGGGTATGAAATTTGACGAAATTGGTCCCCGACAACGGCGCCAAAAACTTGATGCGTGCTTTTCGCAAGTATACGAACGCGTCAGAGTAATATAAAAGATTGTCGAATCCATAGAGACCAAGTGTCAATCTATCGTTATCTATTGTTATGATGTTTATCAAAGGTAATCAAAATAGGAGTTTTTAGAGTGTGCAATGAAAAGTAAAATGTTGAATAAAGTTCAATTAATAAAGACAGCCTCGAATGTAATTCACATAATCAATTAATAATCCAAGTACTTGCTAATAGAACTACTTATGGGCAGTGTTTCCTACTTTGAAAAGAACCAATTTAATAGGAACTGTCGCTTTCGCGTATTCAGAATCGAGTTGTACTCCCTAATCTAACCCTCTTATTGTCACTTATAAAAAGGCGCGCATTGCGTTAGAGTAGTAAACCTATTTTTAAGAAATATAGTATCTTGACTTAGTTGAAAAGTATTTTAACCTGGATTTCTTAACCAAAAGAGGTTCTCACGAACCAGACTCTAAACTTATAAACGCGTCCGAAAATAGTTTTAAAATCACTTTTCTTTTTAAGTTAAAAACTCCTAATGAACTAAACAAAGCGCTTTCGCTGTATTTGAAATAGTTAAAAAACAATTAAGTTTAAATAGACGTTGGACGACTCTCGATCTTACCCAACGGAAGTTAAGTGTGGGAAAACTTAAGTTGAAAGTCAAAATAGCCCTTAAGTGTTTCTACGAACAATTGTACGGATTATTGGTTCAATTACGATCCTTACATTCTAACCTTATAGGTTTAGTTAGACATGGTAAAGTAAAGGTGCATTTTAATTTAAATAAAAGTAGTGCGAGTGCGAAAAGTAAATAAAAGTAGTGTGAGTGCGGAAAATAAATAAAAGTAGTGCGAGTGCGGAAAATAAATAAAAGTAGTGCGAGTGCGGAAAATAAATAAAGTAAAGCGAGTGCGAGAAATAAATAAAGTAAAGTGAGTGCGGGAAATAAATAAAGTAAAGACAGTGTGGGAAAATAAATAAAGTAAAGCGAGTGCGGGAAATAAATTAAGTAAAGCGAGTGTGAGAAATAAATAAAATAAAGACAGTGTGGGAAATAAATAAAGTAAAGACAGTGCGGGAAATAAAGTAGATAAAGGTAAAGCAATAAAAAACCTGCTCCAATCGGAGGGTTGAATAAAATGCAAAGAGGAAATGAAAATGGCGGCAGGATTAACTTCCTTCCAAAGTGCTCCAAACTCGATTACAGACTCGATCACAGACTTGATTACACAATTGTGGTAACACCCCAATACGAAGCGATTACCACTTTAAAATACTGAATATATGCCTAAGTGAAACTAAGTTTTCATGTAAGTTTGCATCTGCTCTAAGTTTGGATGATTAAACAAATGAAAATGAGTCTGTATTTATAGGCAAGTAAAATGATGGAAATGACAAGGATGCCCTTCAGTTTGAAAATGGGAGGGAAAACTTTTCTTCTTGTGGCGCCCGCCACAAGTCCATGGCGCCCGCCATAAGGCCAAATTGTGGCGCCTTAGTGGAAGTAGTGGGGAACGTGGCAGTTGAGGGAAGTTGAGCTGTGACATGTCATGGCTGGACCTATGGCGCCAGCCACAGTGGGAGCCACAAGTGCAAAATGCTGAATTTTAGTCTTTTTAGCTCATTTTCACTCCTTTTCTCGATCGGGGCTCCGACTAAAGTAAAAACCTGAAAACAAAGAGAAACATAGTAATAACACAACAAAATAACAATAAAACCACTAAAGTGCATGCGAAATCGGAGTCGAAAATACGGTGAATTTCAGTGTCATCACGGACATCGTTTCATTATGGTGGCTATTGACTACTTCACAAAGTGGGTTGAAGAGGCATCGTATGCGAATATAACCAAGCAAGTTGTTGTAAGGTTTATCAAGAATCATATTATATGCCGTTATGGTGTGCCAAGTAAGATCATTACTGATAATGGATCGAACTTGAATAATAATATGGTAGAAGCTCTTTGCAAAGACTTCAAGATTGCACACCATAATTCTTCTCCCTACAGACCTAACATGAATGGGGTTGTTGAAGCTGTAAACAAGAACATCAAGAGAATTATTCAAAATATGGTTACGACCTACAAGGATTGACATGAAATGCTCCCATTTGCTTTGCATGGGTACCGTACATCCATCCGCACTTCAACAAGGGAAACCTTTTTCTCACATGTTTATGGCATGGAAGTTATGCTCCCAGTAGAGGTTGAGATCCCATCATTGAGTGTCTTGATGGAAGCCAAGTTGACTGGAGCTGAATGGTGTCAGACCATATATGATCACCTGAATTTGATTGAAGAGAAGAGGTTGACTACCATGTGTCATGGTCAGTTATATCAGCAGAGAATGAAGAAAGCTTTTGATAAGAAGGTCAGGCCTCGTGTGTTTAGAGAATGTGACCTTATGCTCAAGAAGATTCTATCTTTCAAACCTGATGCTAGGGGCAAATGGACTCCTAACTATGAAGGCACATATGTTGTTAAGAGAGCCTTTTCAGGCGGTGCTTTGATTCTTACGACTATGGATGGTGAAGAGTTCACACGTCCTATGAATGCTGATGCAGTCAAGAAATACTTCGCCTAAAAAGAAAAGAACAACTTGCTAAGTTGAAAACTTGAAAGGGCGACTTAGGAAAAAATGAGTGTCTCGGTGGATTGAAAACCCGAAAGGGTGATCCAGGAAAACGTTAGAGACATAAAACAGAAAATTTATCCCAATAGATTGAGTACCCTACCTTGGGGAAATTTATGCAAAAATTAGGGATTATGGCAAGTAACTGCATTCGGTTGATCTCCAATCTTGAGCAAGTCAGTCAATTCTGATTCATCATTCTCAACCGAAGCCAAGAGCATAGTGGATATTGAAGTCGGTAGAAAGATTAATGATCATTGTATTCAACGTAGCCCTTTTCCATATAAATTACCATTTTTCAACTTTTGTAAAGATCTATGGAGTCTTCTCATTTATAGGCTACCATTCTATTAAATAAAGTTGAGCTTTTTATCCAATTGTTTCTACTCTTATTTATTTTTCAGCTAAATAAAATTGAATTTTTATGATAATAATTTTGAAATATTTAAATCAATAAAAATAAAAATCATTTTTCTTAAAATAATAAAAGCAATTACTTCTAAAAAGCAATCGACTTCAAGAAGTATCAACAACAACCGGAGAACGGGTAAATCTTAAAAATGCGGAACACTGTTGGTCTTTCCTCAAGAAGTTGGTTTGGTCACTTTTTCCTTCCCAACGACAATTCAGTTTCGCCAACCAAGTTATATGATTGCCTCCCCAGATGAACGGTAGGCGCGTAATCTCAACGATTTACATGATTCAGCACACGATTTTTATTCCCCTCAGGTCGCCAGCAAAGTTTACTCCTGAACCCCGCCAACATTGATTCTTGAGCAGTATTTCTGGTCCTCTGCAAGGTTGTCTCCCATGTGGCATGGTGTTGACCTAAAATTCCCCGTGAAGTTGATGATTCAGATCCTCAGCAGATGTTTTCTATCTCCCCAGTCAGGGTCGAGTGGTTTGTGATGGATGGTTTATGTCCATCCCGAGCTTTTTCTCTGGTTGATGCCTCCATCCTTTTGAGATTAGTCGAGTGTTGTAGCAATGATTTATATCAGTGACATCTGTATCCTTTGTGATTGTTTTGTCAGCATAATCATCAATTATATATACATATACATATACATTCATAATTTGCATTATTATTGCATTTGATTCCTTATTTTTCCAATCCTCTGCTATGGTGATATCATTTCCCCACGCAGATTTGGTGTGTCTGACCTCCCTCAATTGTAGAGTGTCATCCCCTTAAATAAAAAGAATTTAACCTTTCTAATTCCCCACTGAGATATTTCCTCGTGGGTATTTATTATTTCAGCTTCCTCCCTAGTTGATTATCTGGATGGAACCACTCCCCTTGAGATATATCCTCATCGGGTAGAGTCATTTGTTTGACTGTTTCTTTCTATCTCTTACCTAGATAGATGTTTTTGGTCCCTCGAAAGTTTGTTACCCAGTTACTGGTAATATTCTTCTCGATTTGCGAGTACCTTACTCTTACCCAATACCCGGTAACAATAATCTACTTCCTCTTGTTTTTCCCAATGGATTCGTTTTACGTTTCCCCAGGTAGTCTATCCTTGATATGTTCATCCTAACGGATGACGGATATTCTTCCCTTTGAGTCTATCCTTGATATGTTCATCTTAACCAATGACAGATATTCTCTCTTTATGGTTTTCTAACTAGTAAAAAGGTAGTTGTAATTCCTATTGCTTTCTCAGAGAGTTAATCCTTGATATGTTCATCCTAACCGATGATGGGTTTTCTTCTCTTTGCAGTCTTCTGCCCAGTAACAGGTAGTTGTAAATCCCGCTTTCCCCTACTGAGTCTATCCTTGATATATTCATCCTAACCGGTGACGGATATTCTCTTTTCGGTATTCTATCCAGCAACTGATAGATATAATTCCTATTTTCTCCCCGGCAGTATATCCTTGATATGTTCATCTTAACTGATGACGGATATTCTTCCATTTGAGTTTATCCTTGATATGTTCACTTTAACCGGTGACGGATATTCTCTTTCTTCGGTCTTCTACCCAGTAATTGGTAGTTGTAAATCCTATTTGTCTTTTCCCCAGCAGGTTATTCTTACCCAGTAACTAGTAACGAATACACCTCTTATGTCCCTCAGCGAGTCATCCTTGATATGTTTACCCTAACCAGTAACGGATGTCCTCTCTGTCAGAATATATTATCTCTTTACCCAGTAACCGATAATAGATAATGTAATTCTGGTACTCCTATGTTAAAGTTCATTCTTCCCCAGTTGAGTTTGGGTGTGTATTTCCTCCGTGAAATCGACATTCCCTATTTGGTCCGAGTATTTCAACTTTGTTTTGATTTACCTATTTCCCTTGTAGACTTTCCCTTTTTTCCCCCGACCGAGTCCTTCCATCTATTTATTTTAATGGAATCCTCTTGTGTCTCCAGCAGTTTTTAGTTTTAGCCTGGCCTACGCACAACCTTTTATCCCTAGAGTCTTTGTCTCCCCAGTGAGTTTTCCTTGTGGAATGCATTATGCTCCTGCGGACTTTCAGTCTCTCCAGATTCTTTTCCTTTGTGGCAATATTTTCCCCATAAAGATTCCTTTTAACATTCATAGCATATGCACCATGAGGTCTCTTAGGGACCAAAATTTGTTTCTATATGTTGTTATTTAAGTCCATTCTACTGAGTCGATACGAAGATTTTAACCTTCACCTCCTCAGCTAGAATGTCCTTAAATAGGGGCAGCTATAAGACCCCAATTTTGACCATAATATCCCTCATTCCATCTCATCATATGCATTAGCATTAGGATCACACCTTGGCATCCTCCTTACCCCTCTTTCATTGGGTTTGCATTAGGAGAGATCACCAAGCACATTTGATTGTATTATACTTTGCTTTTCTTTGTTTACTAACCAAAATACCAAAAATATGTCAATGTATAGTTTGTTGCTTTTGTAGGTAGTGTGAATGCTCACCTATGCTCTATCAAGCTCATATCTAGGGTTTAAGACCCTCAATGAAAGGAGTGCAATCAAGAATTGGTTCACATTGGCTCTACGCATCATACATGGATCCCCATGATCTTCACATATCATTTTGATCAAGAATTCACCAAGAGATTGAAGTTTGTTTGCCTTGGAAACCCTAATTCATATAGGTATCTTATGTGACTTCTTTAACAAGTTTCTTCAACATCTGATCAAATATTTCAAGGGATACTTCATATTTCATCATCTTACACATATATGATCCTCCATGAGTCCCAAAAATCAAGAGAATGTCAAGATAGCGAGTTGGTTCATGGTGGTTGACTAGAGAAAGTCAACTGGTCAAAACTGGGGTTCTCTAGACCCTATCTCCTACAATTTTTGTCATATGAAAATGATTCCAAGCACAAAATTACTCTAAATTAAATTCTAATATATTGAAGTCAAGATCTAGTTTTTCTTGGAAAGTCATTTGTTATGATGAAAGATTATAGGTCATTTTGTCTAAACCCTAGTTTGGAGGTCAACTTCCCAAGACCATAACTTGCTCAATATTTATGAGATGAAAGCCATTCAAATTCCATGATCAAATTAAAGATGTATAATTCAACTTTTATGTTTTGAGGAAGTTCAAATTCAACTTGCAAATGCATGTTCCAAGAGGAAAAATTATAGGTCATTTTGGGCTTTTACCATTCAATAAGTGATTTTCCTCAACTTCTAAAATGCATAACTCCTTCATGCCAAATCCAAATTAGATCAAATTTGTTACCAAATTGAATAGGTTTGAAATATATAAAACTTTGATGAAGGAACATGTCTCATTTGAAGTCCATAGAAAAAGTTATTCAAGGTGGAAGAAGTGAATATTTAACTTGGGACTTAGAAAATTTTCAAATATGTTTGATTTCCCAAACTTCCATCTCAAAATTCATCATGATACAAGCTTCAAATGAAAAAGTGTTCAACATGAAAGTTGTTCCCCTTGATACTCAAATGAATTAGGGCTTCCAAGGGAAACAAGCTCCAAACTCTTGATGATTTTTTGATCAAAATGATAAATGGAGATCATGGGGATTCATATATGATGTAAAGAGTAAATGTGAACCATCTCTTGATTAGTACCCTTGCATTGAGGGTCTCAAACCCTAGATATGAGCTTGATGAGGCATTGGTGGATGCACACACTACCTACAAAAGAAACAAAGTTATACATAGACATATTTTTGGTATTTTGGTTAGTAAATAATGAAAAACAAAATATGATACAATCAAATATGCTTGGTGATCTCTCCCAATGCAAATCCAATGAATTAGGGGTGAGGGAGATGCCAAGGTGTGATCCTAAAGCCAATGCATATGTTGAGATATCATGAGGGATCTTAGGGTCAAAATTAGGGTCTGACAGTTGCCCCTATTTAAGGACATTCTAATTGAGGATGTGAAGGTTAAAATCTTCGTATCGACTCAGTAGAATGGAATTAAATAACAACATCCAGAAACAAATTTTGGTCCTTAAGAGACCTCATGATACATATGATATGAATGTTAAAAGTAATCTTTGTGGGGAATATATTGCCACAAAGGAAAAGAATCCGGAGAGACTGAAAGTCCACAGGAGCCTAATGCATTCCATAAGGAAAACTCACTAGGGAGACAAAGACTCTAGGGATAAAAGCTATGCGTAAGCCAGGCCACGACTTAAAAACTACTGGAGACACGAGGGGTTTTCCATGAAAATAAATCAATGGGGGGACTCAGTTGGGGATAAGGGAAAATCTGCATGAGAAATGGGTGAATTAGAACAAAGCTGGAATACCTGAATCAGACTCAACTGGGGAAGAATGAACTTCAACACAGGAGTACCAAAAATATATTATTTATTACCGGTTACGGGGTAAGAAGATAATATACTCTGATAGAGGGACATTTGTTACCAATTAGGGTAAACTTATCAAGGATGACTCACTGAGGATAAAGAGGTGTATTTGTTACCTGTTACTAGGTAAGAATAGCCTACTGGGGGAGAAGGATCAAATAGGATTTACAACTACCCGTTACTAGGTAGAAGACCAAAAGGAGAGAATATTTGTCACCGGTTAAAGTGAACATATCAAGAATAACTCAAAGGAAGAATATCCGTCATCGGTTAGGATGAACATATCACGGATAGACTGCCGGGGAAAAATAGGAATTATATCTATCAGTTACTGGATAGAATACCAAAGAGAGAATATCCATCACCGATTAGGATGAACATATCAAGGATAGACTTAGAGGGGAAAGTAGTATTTTCACTCGACTATTATCCTTTTGTGGTTTTTTACCTAGTAAAAAGGTAGTTGTAATACCTACTTTTATTCCCCAGAGTTAATCCTTGATATGTCCACTCTAACCAGTGACGAATTTTCTCTATTTTTGTGGTCTTCTGCCCAGTAACCGGCCTGCATTGGTAGGACTTCAGCCATCACAAAATTCATCTTAGATCTAGAGTATGAAGGGAGAATTTAAGAGATGAAGTTTTATGAAATTCACCCTCTCTGAGCTGCTTCAGAGATTTTTTCTTGATGTAATTCTTCGTGCTTTCTCAAGAAGTGGAAAAGGGAACTCAATGAAGTGGAAAAGGGAATGAATGTTTGGAGTTTTTGTTCAGAAACTTGAGTTGAACAAAAACTCGATTTCTCAAGAAACATTCAAAGAATTCTATGGTGTGAGGTTATAGAAATGAATAGCAGAGCTTGGGCAGTCTCCTCCTTATTTCTGAGCAAATGATGTTTGATTTATAGGCCAAGCAATTGATATGTGCACCTTTCCAATTTTGAATCAAAATGAGAAATTCTTGGTGCATGGGTTCATGAGTGATAGTACAGTCCCAATTAATGATTATAATCCATTCTAAATCATGCAAGGAGATTGCTGAAATCATCACACAAGGCCATGCAAAGTTGTGCATTGTTTGGAGCTCAAGACTTGCCAAAACAAGCCATGGAAAGACCTCATGTGTAAGTGGCTCATTTCTTATCCAAATGATATGATCTTAGACTTTTTAGAAATCTATTATCATAAAGAACAACTTTGATGTTGTGACTTTTTCAATTTGAATCTTGGAAATTGGAGAAAACTGGCCTTGAAGGTGGAGGTATCAAACATACTTAGAAATTTTTCTAAGTTATATGCCAAATGACCTCTCTTTCCACCTTGAATAACTTTTGATGTGAGCTTTAAATGAACTTGGCTCCTTCTACATGGTTGTATCTCGTTCAATTCCCTTTAATTTAACCATAAATTCGGCACCATTTTGAGTTTGGATGATGGAGTTATGGATTTTCGAAGTTGAGGAAATTTGCTTGTTCAATAATGAGGACCAAAATGGACCTGTAATGTTTCCTCATGGTACATGACTTTGAAAGTAGTATTTTATATTTATAAAAGGAGAAAAGTTTAAGAAAACATATTGAAATTAATCATTAAACTTAGATCATCTTCATTTCATAAAAAATGAGGAAGTTATGGCTCTTGGAAGTTGACCTTCTATCTATGGCACAGACAAAATGACATATAATCTTTCACCATGAAAAATGATTTTCCAAGAATAGTTAGCTCTTTATACCAACATGAAATATGTTCGTTATGTCATAAAGAATAATGTTTCTCTTGTAATCATTTTCATATGACAAAAATTGTAGGAGATAGGGTCTAGAAAACCCTAGATTTGACTAGTTGACTTTTCTGGTCAACTTCCTTGAATCAACTTCCATACTTGAAGTTCCTTTGCTCTTAGGGGATCATGGAGGATCATATATGCTTATTATTATGTAAAATGAATTATCCCTTGATATATTTGACCAACTGTTGAAGAAACTTACTGAGGAAGGCACACAAGATACCCATATGAATTAAAGATTCCTTGACAAACAAGCTTCAAACTCTTGATCAAAATAGAAAATAAAGAAAATGGGGATCCATATATGATGTTTAGAACCAATGTGGAACTTTTCTTGCTTGATCTCTTGCATTGAGGGTCTCAAACCCTAGTTGTGGGCTTGGTGGGGCACAAATGGACACACACTACCTATAAAAGAAACAAAGTTATACTAGACATATTTTTGTACTTTGGTTAGTAAAAAAAGAAAATAAAGTATGATACAATCATATATTCTTGTTGATCTCTCCAAGTTCAAACCCCATGAAGGATAGATGAGGAGAATACTAAGGTGTGATCTCAATGCCAATGCAAAGCTATGAGATGGCATGGGGGATCTTAGGGGTTAAATTTGGGGTCTTACATTAAGTACTTGTTGAAAAAAATTAAAAAAAAATCTATTTAAATTGTGTGTGTGCAAATGGTTCAATTGATATGAAAAACCAAACACATATGAATCACAAAAGCTAGGTTTAGAACAAAAGTCAAGAATAATGGCATAATAAAAAGGTTTTGCTTTTATGTTCTTCCTTCATGATTGATGTTTGATTATATATAATTTATATAATGACCATGAACTTATTTCTTACAAAAGGTTTTATTTTACTATTATGTCAATGAAAGTCAAGAACATATAAGCCTAACCGAGTGAGATGTGTGAAACCTCATGTTTTACATAAATAATAAGAGCGGTCATGCATATAACTATGTGGAATTTGCATCGTTCTTGCTATTAATTTGTATATTTCAAGTCTTGGATATGATTAAGGCATTGTTTGTTATTGAGTGAAAAAATACTGGACCAAAAAGTATACCTTGTGAGGGTGTGGTCCTTTGACAACCCATTTGAGGCTAAAAAGTGAAAAATTTATTCTTTCAACATTACAAATCTTATCTGAGTTTTAAAGAAAAACAATGCCCACCTCCTTGTTTTAAGGATATGAGAGCACTTAAAAATTCAAGGGCATTTCAAACAATAAAGTTGGGGAGAAATTATTTATAAAAGAAATCAAGTAGTAATCTTGAAAAGATAGAAAAGAATATTCTTTGACAAAACAAAAATAAAAAGAAAAGAAAATAAACCAAATGTAAAAGAATACAAATACAAGAAAGTCACACAAAAAATGTTGTAAGTTGGGAAAGAAGTTAGTAGAAAAAATAAGTTTTATAATTATCCGTAGCGGGGTGTTCGTTACCATTAGAGATATTGACTAAATCCAAGGTAAACCATACAAGTCGATTCGCCACCGCACTTCTATTTATCCAAAGGAATGGTTAGAAAGCGAACAAAAACCTAAAAGTTCTATCGAATCAAAAACTAGTAAAAATGTCAGAGATCGGGGTAAGGGGGTTGGTTATGCAATGGGAAGGTTTTAAGCACCCAAAACATCCTAGGTACTCCTAGGGAGCCCTTTTCATACTTGTTGTAAGGTTGGTATTTTGTGAAAAATTGTTTGTGCAAACATGATTGAAGAGATGAGAAGAGAATATACAAGTTATTTACATTTTTTGTGTTTGGATGGATAAACCCATTGCCTACGTACCATATTAAAAAAGATTAGGATCAAAACCTCGTAGTTCGGGGTAAAAATTTCAAAATGAATAGGTGAATTGATTGGTCCAAAAGCCTTGAGGTCTTTTGTTATCCAAGGGAGAAAACTCAACCTAAAACCACAAATCCATCATGTGAGGATAGCTTCAACATGCTAGTGAGGGGTTAACCCTATAATAAGCATGGAAGACTCATTGTCCATCACTAAGGATATAGGTGAGTATTATATCTACCTCAAGGATAACTCAAACCTAATAGCTAAAGGTTATGAAAAGTTTTGATTAAAGAAGTGGCCATTGAAACCACAAAAACATTTGAATGAGTTATATTTACCAATGAAAAGTATGTACAAAATATGGTCAAAGTTGACTTAGAAGTTTAATTCAAAATAAGTGTTATGAAAAGGAAGTTTGAAAATCAAAAGCATAAGGCTTAGGTTTCTAATGTTTGAAAAGAAGTATTAAATGTTTGCACAAAAGTTTTGGCTTGGGTTAGAGTGGAGGGAAGAAGAAGAATGGCTAAAGTCCTAATCACACAAGAGATAAGGGATAAGAAACAAGACCACAGATGGAGTTCCTCTCTTGAGATCATATTGATGATCCAAGTAGCTCCTATCCTTTGGAATATGCAAGCAAAATAATAGTAAGCTCAAGCAAATAACACAATCACACAAGCTTCTTAGAGGATCCCCCAATGTATCTTGTATCTTTGACCTTGGATGATCATGGCAATGGTTCTTCAATTTGAGCTCTCATAGAATTCCCTAACACAAAAGCACACACATCAAAAGTTTCATGAAGTAAATCAAGAATGAACAAGAGTGAGTTTAGAGGTTTGGTCCTTCTAATCCATCTTCAACATTAAGGTCCTTTTACTCCAATTTGCATAGGGAAAGTCCTAGAAACTAAGTCCATTTGTCCATTTCTTTGCATTTGGTCCACAACAATCAAAACAAAACACAAGCATAATAGGATATACACAATTATGTGCTCAAGTGAACAAAAGGAAAATTGCATTAACATAAACATGTGCTCAAGTGAGCAAAGGGGGAAAAGCAAATGAATAATATGTACAAGAATAGTAAATTGCATAAATGTAAAGAGCAAGAAGTAAATGTTAATGGTTAATGGTTAGTGTTAGTAGTTAGTGTGCCATAAGGAAAATTTAGCGCTATGTTAAGCAATCGTAATTGGACTTATGTAGAAGTCACAACTATCTGAGGCCGGTCAATAATAATGTAGGTAACAACACAAGTTAGAGGTCTTGATTAGTGAATCAAACTCCAACAACTTGCCATGCCAAAAAGAAGAAGAGAAATGATCTTGTATTGATTTAGGTCCTTTGCATGATTTAGAAAGCAACCTATCCTTAATGCAAAGCCATTCACTTGATCCATGATCAAGATGAATTAGATTTGAACCAAGGAAAATTAAACCTCCCTAATCAATGCTAACCACCAATCTTTAACTCATTGATCAAAAAAGAAAAAGAAGAAGATGAAGATGAAGAATAGAAATGAAGAATTAAAGTGCATTAAATGAAATGGTATGTATCAATCAACAAGTGTTGACCAAAGATAGAGAAGATCAAGGTCAAACAATAGAAAACAGAAGCAAAATGAATATTAGAAGTCAAGGAATAAACAAAATATTTTTGGTATTTTTAATATTTAAAATAAAACTTGAATTAAAATATTAAAGAAAGGTCAAACTTCAAACTCAATTCAAATCAACTTTGAAAAGTCCAATTGAATTATCCCAAGTTCAACAAAGTCAAACAAAGTTTGACAAAAAGTTTCAGCATTTTTAAAAGTCAGAAACTATTTTTTATCAATTAAAAATACATAAAAATAACCTAATTGAACTAAAATCTCAAATAAATCTCAAATCAATTAATAAATTGATGAGAATATTTTTCATAGATCCATCATCATTCAAAGAGGTTGGGAAAATATTTTTGTATTTTTTGGATATCAAAAACTAATTAAAATGAATTAAAAATACCCAAAAAAGAGAAAATTATTAAAAAATAGCAAATGATAAAATAAAAAACATTAAAAATCATTTTTAGAAACTAGAAATTAAAATAGAAATAATGCAACTGGTCCCATAATTTTTGGACCAATAATGAAATAGATATGGACTTTAGAAAATGAAATGGAATTAAAAAATAAAATAGAAATTAAAATCAGAACTAAAAAATGTTAACTAAAATGCACGATCCAGGTACCATTCGAAAGGTGGAGTGATGTACATCACTCCTATGCCACTCAATTCCACTCTAGATCCCTATTGAGAGAGAAATCAGAGATGGAACTTTGGTGGTGTTCAACTGAACTTGCTTGATTTCAAAAATTAAGAACACAACAATGACGCCTCTATGCAGAGGACTTCAGATCACACAAAATCAAGGCAAATGGAATCATATATGAGTTGTTTCGAAGCAAAATGCAGTTCAGCAAAACCTTTGAATTGTGAAGAATTGAGTCACTCTCTTTGATTCCTTTTGCAAACAGAAGCTTCTATGGATCAAATGAAGAAGGTCTAGAAACTTTAGATCTGAAATTTTAATCGAGGAAATCAAAATTCAGATCTGAAATTTTTAGAGAAAAATGAGATTTATTCCTTTGGTAGGGGTGTGGATTCAATTCAGCAGAGGTTTAGGCGCCATTAGGTTGAAGAATGAGAGCTCACATGCCATGTATTTATAGCCAAAGCCATGCTGAAAGTGTGATTTCAAATTTGCATGAATGGAAAGGGCCTCCATGCATGGGCTTGTACAAGAGCATGGAGGGCCCAATTCCACTTGATTTGGCAAGCTGAGATCATAAATGAATGAAATGGATGTGCAATTTAGATGTTATCAGCTCATGCATGGCAATTGAATTAAGTTTTCCCAAAATGCACTAAAAGTTCTCCTCTTCGAAAATGACATTTCCACAATTGAAACATAGGCTTATGGGTAATGGTTGGAAAGCTTATTGCAGAAGGAATAAATGTCATGTTGATCAAAACTTCATTTGAGCTTTGGAAATTAATGAAATTTGAGCTTGAAGTGTAGGGTGCAAAACATGCATATGTGAAATTTCCAAATTTGGCCAATGTTCAAGCCCCTCTATCTCAATGATGAAAGCTCCAAATGATAAAATATTCAACATGAACGTTGTAGATCTTTTCAAGACAATCAATTTGGACTCAAATTTTGCACCATTTGGATTTTTGATGAAGAAGTTATGGGCACTTGAAGTTGGACTTTTTCACATTTCAATGCATTTGGTCCAAAGTGACCTATAATGTTTTGCATTATCACATGTATTTATTTTGAGATTTTGAAATTTTTATCAACATAAAATTTGATGTAGACACATTAATATTTCCAATGCATTTAATCCCATCTCAAAATCATGAAAAATGAATGAGTTATGTTCTTGGGAAGTTGACCCAAAATTAGGGTTTCAGTCAAAATGACCTATGATGTCTTGGAATGGATGATGACCTTCCAAGCTTCAAATCATTTTTTTATGAACATGAAAGTTGTTTATAGTGTTCTTAATAACAATTTTTCTCTTGGGATCATTTCTATTTGACCAACACATAAAAAGTTAGGTCTCAGTGTATTTCAAAATAGTCAGATGAATTGACTGATCAACTTCTCAAGTCCAAATCTCATATCTTGATGAATTGATGATTGAGGACACTCAAATAAGTTCAAATATGAATTAAATTATTAATTAAAGAACTTCCCTTGATTGTATTTAACCATGGACTGAGGTTGCTTCATGAGCAAGGCATAGTTGATGAACATATGAATTAGGGTTTCCTTGGGAAGCACACCTCAAACCCTTTGATTTGATTGATCAAAAATGATGAATTGAGATACTTGGGAGGCATATTTGATGGATGGGAGCTTTGGGAACCATTGCCATGCTTGCTTTCTTCTTTTCTTGACCATATCATTGCACAAAAGATCTCCTAGAAGCCTTAGACCTTGTGATTGCTCAAGCTTCAAACAAGAAATGTTAGTGACATATTTTTGTGCTTTTGGTTAGTAAATAAAATGAGAAAAGCAATGATATACAATTCAAGCATGCTTGGTGATCTCAAACCACTCACAAGAGAGATCCCACCCAAAGGGCAAAGGGAACCAAGATGCTTATGATCCTTGAGGCAATGCAAATGCAATGTAATGATGCCATGAGGGATCTTAGGATCAAAATTGGGGTCTTACATTATCATATCTACACAGTATGATGGTTTTAAATATTGTTCAATAGTTTTTATATTTTAAGTAAAGGAAAGGTATGGATATTGAATTTTAAGCGTAAAACTAAATAATATAAAATAAATAAAAGAAAATAAAAGGGATATTTCAATGTTAATAATAAGAAAGCTTGTTTGAGGTAGCATTCGTCATTACATAGATAGCATGCACATCCATAGGCCAATGATATGATCCTCTACTCAACTAATAATATTACCACTTATTACCCTTATTTATATGTCCTTTCGGGCTCCACACCGTGAGATAAATATATTACCTAATATCTGATATCTCAAACTATTAACCAACATAGAGCATTAAATCCCAACGATCGTAATATAAAGAGTATCCAGGATAATCCTGCCACATTACGTGTGGATATAAAGCATAACCCTATGTCTGAGATTTAGTATCCAATAGATGATTATCTTGGATCTAGTAATCACAATCACCTTTGAATGTAGAGTCACACCGTGAAAATATGTTTTATGTTGCAAAGCTAAAACAAGCATTAAGATTAAAGAGTCATCAATATTACATCATGAGAATAATCACATAGAAAACCATGACCTAATTAGTACATAAATATAATTACTACATATAACCCCACTAAATAGATTTTAGCCACGCTTACTCATGGCTAGCGTAACAACGGATAACTCTAGGATGCTGACCTTGGAAGTGTGATATGTCCTGCACCTAAGTAGCACTTCTGCCTTTGTACCTCCTTATTTATTCTCCTCTTGTAGACAAAAGTGAACTTACTCCAATTTTGTACTAACTCGATCCACTAAAACTCCCATTTCACTGAATTAGAACTTGCTATTTAAAGACAAAATTATGAGGCTCTCGCTAGGTGCATTGTTCTTGCGGCTAGCGTGCCTACCATGCTCTGCCAACTCTACCCAACCAGATTTTCTTCATCAACAATCAATTCTTGCATGTCTTCCATGTGTCATTGGCCTCCTTTTCTCGCCCATCGCACCACCCCAGCGACCGACGAGTTAACTCTTGCTTCACCATTAAGTACTTGAAGTTGGTTGTCTCATCTAGGCATGTCATCATGCACTTAGAGTGCCTATGTTGGGCCTGGTGAGCCAGGTTACTTCAGGTTTTTATTTGGAACATTTTATGTATGTTTAATTATGGTTTTCTAATTCTTTTCACCTATTTTTGGTTAATGCATACTAGAAAAGTCCAAACATGTATTTTCTCACTTTTTATAGATAAATCATGGGTTTTTGTAATAGTTTCTTGTGAAATAAGTCAATAAGTATCAACGTATTTAACGTGATCTATCACTTATCAACTCTCAAACTTATCTTTTTGTTTGTTCTCAAACAAATTTTTCAAATATTTTAGAAATGTTATTGAATGCATGTTTCTTCTAACAGGTTGATTGACTTTGGGTCAAGAGTTTTGAAATTATTTTTATGGCATGGTGTTCTTTTTAAACGCATGTTCATAACTAATATCATGATTATCCATAACAATAACATACAAATGAAAATTTGTTTGACCAAAGTAAGAATTTTAAACATGTCTAAATCAATAGTTGAACATTCATCAGAATTGTGAACTCACTTTGTATCTCTCAATGGTTAGTGATTTCCCTAAAAAAATTGGATAATGCATCTACTATAGTAATACATTATATTTATTCTAAGGATTATCACATGATATAGCTTCAGTCTGGATTGCTAAGATCTTTCTTTAGGTTGTAATGTGGTTGGGCATACAAAAATAATAGTTTTTTTTTTATTCAAAGAGCTAAAATAAGAGAGCATAAGGTATTTCTTTTTATGGATTTCTCTTTCTTTTTTTCCACTTTATTGTAATTATTTTGTTTTGGTGCCTTTTTCTTTTTGTGTGATTTACTTTTGATTTTTGACTTTAGTTTTTATCAAAGCATTTTTTCTTTCTTTTCATTGCACTGGTACTACTTAAGTTTTTCTTTGAAATATTTTCCTTTTCTTTTTCTCCCTAACTTTTGGTGTTTCAATACCCTTGCTTTTTGCTTTCTCTCATATCCTTATGATATAGTAAACAATGATTTTCTTTTTAATTTTGGCTAAGGGTAGTAACTTTGAAAGAACAAAATAAAAACTATGTTATATATTTAAAACTAAGTTAGAAACAATGTTATTTTGTTGCGTTAGAAATAAAACTAAGTTTTATAATTATCGTATTCATCGAGACTGCTGGTTCTAAAGACTGTTCAACATATTTTACAATTTTACGTGGAGGAAAGCTTTGTGTATTGGTTGTTATGCGTAAAATCAAATATTATAAAATAAATGACAGAAAGTAAAATGGAGATTCTGGTGTTAACAATAAGAAATCTTGTTGGGGGTACATTATGTTATTAACAATCTCATCCATAAGTTAATAATATGTTGCTCTACTCAGCTAATAATATTACCATATGTTACCCTCATTTGTATCTCCTTTCAGTCTCAACGACGTGAAATCGGTGTATTACTTAATAATCAATATCTCTAATAATTAACCAACATATAGTATTAAGTTCCAACTATCGTAATGTAGAGAGAATCCACACTTATTCTACTACAGTACGTGTGGATAAATAAACTAACCCTATGTCTAGATGTTAGTATCCAATACATGATTATCTTGGATCTAGTAATGGAAAATACCTTTTGATGTCGAGTCATACCATGAAAATAGGTTTAGGCTGCAAAGCTAAAACATACATTAAGATAAAAGAGTCATTAATATAAAAACATGACTAGAATTACACTGAACATTGTGACATATTTAGTACATAAATATAATCAATATATCTAACCCCAACAAATAGATTTTAGCTACGCTTACTCATGGTTGGCGTAACAATGGGTAACTCCGGGATGCCAACCTTGGAAGTCTCATCTTCCCTGTCATATGAGAAACGCTCCCACCTTCAAACCTCCTCTCTTATTATCTTATGGTAGACCAAAGTGAACTTACACCAATCATGTACTACCTTGATCCACCGAAACTCTTTTTACATTAAACTATAACTTCCTATTTATAGGCACAATTTTAAGGCTCTTGCTAGGTGCACAGTCCTTACGCCTAGCATGCCTACCTTACTATTCCAACTCTTCCAGTCAGCTTTTCTTCCTCAGCAAGAAATACTTGCATGTCTTCCATGTCTCATTCGCTTCCATTTCTTGCCCAACCCATCACTACTTCGATTAGTAAGCTAACCCATGCTACACCATCATGTAATTGCAGCTTGTTATTCCATCTGTCCATGGCATCATGCGCTTAGCGCGCCTATGTTGGGCGTAGCAAGTTTAGTTTCTTCAACATTTTTCTTTGGTCTCTTTTCTGCATGTTGAATTATAGTTTTCTAGTTCTTTTCACATTTTTTTTGATTAATGCATGCAAGAAAAGTCTGAACAGGTGTTTTCTCACTTCTCATAGACAACTCGGGGGTTTTGTAATAGTTTCTTGTGAAATAAATCAATTAGTACCCACATATTTAATGTAAATCGAGCACTTATCAGTTACAATTAAAAAGAAAGACCTTAGTGATCCATGATTTATTATGTATCCCATGGTACTACTTAGATCAAATATAAAACATTTCTATAGTTATGAATTATCCAACACTGAGAGAAACACTAATCTTTTATGAGAGATAATCAGTGAGAATATGATTCTAATGAACAATTGACTGATGACCTAGGCATGTTTTGTAATCAGTGGCGGAACTGAGGGGGGACGTGGGAAGGCCACGGTCACCCCTCAACTTTTTTTTGTAATTCATATATATTAAATTACTAAAACATCCTTATTTTAAATTAAAATTAATTTTTATTTTTTCTTTTTCATTCAAAGTTAGGTTAAAATACAGATAAGGTAAAAAGCTCATATCTTTCCTTTCTTTCTCATATGGGTTTGCTACCGGCACCGGAATCGGAACAGATTAAAGTGATCGTCATCTAACAGATAAAAAACTTTATTCATTCTTCTTTTATAAAAAGTAACAAATTAAAGTGATTGCTTGATTTGTGTTTTTGAGATTTTTAGGGTTCTTCTTTCTTGATGTGTTAAAATAATCTATATGAGGTTTATTAAGGCAATTCATAACACTGTAATTTACAAATATAGTTATACACTGTAATAAGGTTTATTTAATCATTATTGCTGCTAATTTCTAATACTGAAGTTACTGGTATTTGAAAACGGATTAAAGTTAATTAATTAAGTTTATTAATTTTTTCTCTTTTAATTTTTATGTTCTCTAAATTGATTTTTGGATCTGATATGATATTATAGGAAGAGTAAAGATGAATAATAGGAAAATTGATTCTTTTTTCATAAGGAAAGCATGTGAAATTGAAAGAGAAGAGAGAGATGAAGAAATTATAATCCCGACATCCGAATCTGAAACAGTTCTTGAGAATCCAACAATTGAAGAGCATCATGGTTTTGAAAATTCTTTGGAACGCGATCCTGGAAAGTGTCCCCCGATTTGGAAATATCCACCAAATCAAGTGGATGCAATACGAAGAGTTTATCTAAAATAGGATCCATATCAAATTCATTTAGAAAAATATCCTTTGTCTGGTAACGAGGATCATCCGAGAAGGTCTCAACATACTTGGTTTAGCATATTTCCATCATGGTTAGAATATTCACCATCTGAAGATGCCACATATTGCTTACCATGTTACCTTTTTAGCAAAAAACTAAGTGGACGTCCCGGATCACTTGTCTTTATTTCTATGGGTTTTAGAAATTGGAAGAAAGTTAGGAATGAAAAACATTGTTCCTTTCTTAAACACATAGGGAAGGATCCTTGCTCACCACACAACAATGCAATGAAAGCTTGTCAAGACTTGTTGAATCAAGATGGTCATATTAGAAATATTATTCAAGTGCAAAGTTCAAGTCAAAGAATGAATAATCGGTTATGACTCAAGACTTCAATTGACACTGTTCATTGGTTAACACTACAAGCTTGTGCTTTTAGGGGTCACGACGAAAGTAGCAAATCAAGAAATCAAGGTAACTTTCTTGAGTTATTGAAACTTTTAGCATCCTACAATGATGAAGTTGCAAAAGTTGTGTTGGAAAATGCTCCACAAAATTGCAAGTATACTTCACATCAAATTCAAAAAGAGCTCTTGCAAATTCTTTCTAGTAGGGTGAAAAAGAGTATTCGTGAGGAAATTGGTGATTCCAAATTTTGTATCGTTGTTGATGAAGCTCGTGATGAGTCAAAAAAGGAACAAATGGCTCTTGTATTAAGATTTGTTGATAAAGTTGGTTTAATACAAGAGAGATCTTTTGATGTGGCACATGTTAAAGACACCACATCTTTAACTCTTAAGGAAGCAATATGTGATATATTTTCTCGACATAACCTTGATGTTTCTAATATCCGTGGCCAAGGGTATGATGGTGCTAGCAATATGAGAGGAGAATGGAATGGTTTACAAGCCCTCTTTATGAAGGATTTTCCTTATGCATACTATGTTCATTGTTTTACTCATCGATTGCAACTTGCATTAGTTACATCATCAAGAGAAGTCAAACATGTTCATAAATTTTTTGAGAAGATGATCTTTGTTGTGAATGTTGTTTGTTCTTCTACAAAGTGCCATGATGAGTTACAAGCTGCCCAATTAGAAGAAATTACTTATTTGTTAGAGATTGATGAGATTGTAACTGGTAAAGGTGCAAATCAAGTTGGTACATTGAAACGAGCTGGAGATACTCGTTGGGGATCACATTACGATTCGATTTCTAGCTTGATAAACATGTATGAAGCAACTTGTTTAGTTTTAAAAAAAATTGCAAAAGATAAAGGGAGTTATGCTACACGTGGGGATGCAGATAGTTGTTACAGTTACTTGAAGGCATTTGATTTTATATTTATTTTGCACTTGATGAAATAAATCATGGGAATAACAGATATGCTTTGTCAAGCCTTACAAAAAAAATCAAGATGTAGTTAATGCTATGAACTTGGTTCGTTCAACAAAACATCTTATTCAAGGTTTGAGAGAAAATGGTTGGGATATATTGTTTACTAAAGTGGTATCTTTTTGTGAAAAGCATGGTATTGAGATTCCTGATCTTAATGATGTTCATTCAACAACAAGATTTGGACGCTCCCGTCTTGAAGAGAATCAAGTCACAATTCAACATTACTTTAAAGTTGAAATCTTTTTCACTACCATTGACAAACAGTTACAAGAGTTGAATAGCAGATTCAGTGAGCATGCAATGGATTTGTTAACTCTTTCTTGTTCTTTATCTCCTAAGGATGGATATAAAGCTTTTAGCATTGATACTATTTGTTCTTTAGTTGAAAAATATTATCCTATGAAATTTAGTGATCAAGAGAAGAATAATTTGCAATTTCAACTCCAACATTTTCTATTTGTTGCTCATCAAGCATCAAACTTGAATAATTTATCAACTATTCAAAAACTATGTTCATGTTTGGTTGCATCTGGACAGGCTGAAACTTACTTCTTGATTGATAGACTACTTCGTCTTATCATGACTCTTCCCGTTTCTACGACCACAACTGAGAGGTCTTTTTCAGCAATGAAAATTATTAAGACTGAGTTGAGAAACAAGATGGATGATGGATTTCCTGGAGATAGCATGACAGTATATATTGAAAGGGATATTAGTGCAAGCATTAGTTCGGAGTCAATTATTGACGATTTCAAGTCACTCGGAACGCGTAAAGCATTACTTTAAGGTAGTTTTAAGTCATGTAATTTAAATTTTTAGTAATTAACTTTGTATTTATTTTAACTTTAATGTTTTATTTAAAATACTATTTATATTTTATTTATAATCTTTATTTTACGTTAGCGGTCATCCCAATTTTTTTTATCTGGCTCCGCCACTGTTTGTAATCTTACTTTGGTAAAGAAATTTGTTCATCTTCATGTTGTGATTTAATGATAATTATAATGTTGATTAAGTATTTTTTATTGTAAAGAAAATCATGTCATAATCTTGATCAAGTCCATAAACTTCTTATGAAATTATAATCTTGATTAAATCCATAAACTTCTTATGAAATATGCATTTTGAATTTTTCCGAACCATTTAAATGGATTTAGTTTGAGGACAAACAAAAAGATAAGTTAGGGAGAATTAATCATTTTCAAAATTATGTTAAATATGTAGGTACATACTAACTTGTTTTACAAGGAATCAATGAAAAAAATCTGATTAATCAATGAAAAGTGATAAAACGTCTGTTTGGACATTTTAGCTGCACATTGATTAAAAATAGGTAAAAAGGACAAAGAAATCATCAAAGCAACACAAATAGCTTTTAAAGTCACTTTCCCAACAAGAAAGGCTCTCTAAGACAAGAACTTAGGTGCTCTTAGAAAGCAAAGGCAACAAAGAATACTTCATGTCCAAGCAACTTCAAGGTTAAGTAAGTGACCCTGCTAATCTAAGAGCACATGTGCACTTAGCAAGCAAAGGCAGTTCATCACTTCAAGGCTAAGTTACTTCAAGGTGAAGGAAAACTTATGTGATAGGTGAGGATGAGAGGCACGCTTAGAAAACTAAGGTAGCCACGCAAGTCGCATGGCAGATGGGATTGATTTGCAAGGAAGAAAGTAGGCACGCTAAGCGCATATGAGAAGCGATCATACTTCTTCAATCCCTATAAATATAAGTGTTGTTCAGTTTAAAAGAGAAACATCCGTGGATTTGAGATGTTTCTCAGAAAAATTAGGTTAACATCACAAATCACAACAAGAGAGACAATATGAGACGAAGATCGAGGGCAAAAGCGCTGCTCAAGGAATTGTTATAAATGTTGTTCAACTTCTTTCTTCTAGGGCTTAGTTGTAAAGCTATAATGAGTAAGAGTAGATAATTTTCTCTTTTGTTGGGGTTAGATGTAGTTTTCCTAGTATTCATGTTTTTGATCCCGATCATGATATTTTATGTAATTCTTCTTAAGTTTTAAGATTGATGGATTATTCGTTCTTAATGCTTTTTTGTGATTAGCTACCTAAAACATGTTTTCATGGTATGACTTGATATTCAAAAGGTACTGGTCATTATTAGATTCAATTCTTTCATCTATTGGATATGTTAAAGTCTAGAAATAGGTTTAGTTTCAATATTCGTACTAACTATTGAAACTTAATGCTGACATATTGGTTAATAGGCTTAGAGATCGAATATTAGGTAATACAACTAGTCTCGTAGCGTTGACTGAAACATGAGGTGTGATGAGAGCATTGGGTGGTAATCTTAATAGCTAATTAAATTGTATATTACTAGTAAAGGATGCTAGATGAGAATAGGTCAAAGAAATATAACCCAAACAAATTTTCTCACTATTAAGCACTATAAGTTCAATCTGTTTTTTGTTATTTTATAGTTCATTATTCACAAATAATCAATCATCTGATAAACTAATCTTAAAATAAGAGAAAATATTAAATGTTGTTTAAAACACAAGTAATTCATATGGAGACAATAAATATAGACTTTCTTTCTACGTTACGACATCGCATATTAGAAGGGAAAAGTGTAACATTTTTCGTAGTAATGAGACCTTTCCTTACTCCTTTAATCATTATGATAGAAATGTGGTGTTATTTTCTCTTGTTTATATTGTTTTTTTTAAATAAGTGTTAACCTATACGATGTGATAGACATGTCTTTCAGTGTCAACAAAGTAAAGAATTTTGGTGAATAACCCATTTATTTGCTCGAAAGTGAAAGGATTACATTTTATAATTTAACATGAATGGTAAAGTATGTAAGTAAAATCAACTTAGAAACCAAGTTTTTATTGAGTTTCACGATCCTCTACTCCTTTCTACCTCTTAGGTAGAAATATTTCTTCTTGACTAATATTTCTCTAGGCCCTATTCAGAACAATATTCATGCTTCCATCACCATCCAGTTCTAACTTTTCACGGAACATGCAGATCATCCTCACTCCTTTTTAAAATATCTAACATTTCAGCTTATCAATCAATCTGCCTATCTCTACCGCCACTTTTGTGAACCATTCAATATACTCAGGTAGCATATAATTTTTGTTATGGATCCCACTAAAGACAACTATTTCTCCGGTTTCTGCTTTCAGGTTATGAAAAGTTTTAAATTCATCACACATCTTCTTCCAGAGTTGATAGAGTAGTCAGGTAGATCTTTACACCATGTCATTGCGGCTCTTTTAAGGGTTAGGACGAAAAAATTCCATTTCTTTGCGCTCATAGTATGATGATATTCTAGCATGGCCTATGTGTTCAATATGCTCGTCCCAATCCTCAGTTCCATCATAATTTTCCAATTTTGGCATTTTCCAAGAGATTTGGGAATCCTACTATCGATAATGTGTTTTAGAATGAGTTACTCCAATGGTCAGATGAGGCCTGATCTTTGGTTCATTGTCCATATCCTTTTTTTAGAATGAGATGATAAAGATCTCCTAGGGTTGCGATCTTCGAGAGGTGTGTGACTGCCGTCTCCGCCTACATAACCAGTGTTGGAAATATACCCTTTTGTGTTTAGGAAAACTGTGTGGGAATATTAGAGGCTTGAATAAAAGTTTGGTAAGTAGGAGAATTATTTATGGAAGAGAGAACTTTGTATATTTGCTTGACTCAAAAGTGTTGGATTACATCTTTATTTATAGTACTCTAAGGAGAACTCTAGACACACTAATTCTAGAGAGTTCTCAACTCTAGATATTCAAAGAGTATTCTAGAAAATATTACAATCTTAAGAAATATCTAGATACTCTAAATACTACAAGACTTTTCTAGAAACATTATCCAATATAAACTAAGCCCAAATAACTAAGTCCAAAATCAAATAGTAAAATTAGGCCCAAATCAAGTTTAATATTTCAACATCCCCCCTTAAACTTGATTTATGACTCCAAGCATATTCCTTAGCTTCACGAAAGTTTCCAATTTGAGTGGCTTGGTGAAAATGTCGGCAACTTGATCTCTAGACATCACATACTTCAACTTCACCTTCTTCTTCTCGATGCATTCTCTTATGAAGTGGTAACGAGTGTCGATGTGCTTACTTCTTTCATGAAATACAGGATTCTTTGCCAAAGCAAGTGCTGATTTATTGTCAACACATATTTCGACATGATCTTCTTGTGGCATTTTTAATTCTTTCAACAAATTCCTTAGCCAAACTTTAATGTATCGAAGGATTCTTTTTGCCGCCTTGAAGTGAGTTGTTATTGGAGCTTCCATGTAGCGACTTACGACTCCTACAGCATAGAGAATATCTGGTCTTGTACTTGTCAAGTAACGCAGACTTCCAACCAAACTTTTGTAAAGAGTTAGATCAACAAACTCTCCATTTTCATGCTTACTCAACTTGTTTCCACATTCCATCGAGGTTCCAACTGGATTGGCATCATCCATCTTGAACTTCTTAAGGACTTCTTTGGCATAACCTTCTTGGGTGATAAAAATTCCTCTGTCTTCTTGCTTTACTTCGATGCCGAGATAATATGCCATGAGCCCCATATCTGTCATCTCAAATTCATTTGACATGTCTTTCTTGAACTCTTCGAACATGCTTAAATTGTTCCCTATGAAGATCAAGTTATCAACATATAAGCACGCAATCAAAATATCTCCACTTTGCGCTTTAATATAGAGTGCATGCTCATATGGACACTTGATGAAGTTCTTGTCTTGAAAGTACTTGTCGATTCGAACATTCCAAGCTCTCGGTGCTTGCTTGAGTCCGTACAATGCCTTCTTCAACTTCAAGACTTTTTCTTCTTGCCCTTTTACTTCATAGCCTTGTGGTTGCTCGATATAAACTTCTTCTTCGAGAAAACCATTCAAGAAGGCCGACTTCACATCCATTTGATAGATCTTCCATTCATTTTGGGCTGCCAAAGAAATGATCAGTCTAATAGTTTCAAGACGAGCAACAGGGGCAAATACCTCATCATAGTCAATTCCTTGTCTTTGACTATATCCTTTCGCCACCAATCTTGCTTTGCATCTCTCCACGTCTCCTTTTGCATTCTTCTTCGCCTTGTACACCCATCTTACTCCGATTGCTTTGTGTCCTTGTGGAAGTGTAGTAAGTTCCCATGTATCATTCTTCGTGATTAACTTGATTTCTTCTTCCATGGCGTCTCTCTACTTTACGTTTTCAACTGCTTCTTGATAGCTTAGAGGCTCGCAATTACCCAAAAGGCAAAACAGGTTAATGTCATTTATGTTTTCGGTTACCTCATAAAGCTCTTCAATACTCCTTAGTCGTGGTGTCCTCTCACTTGAGCTTGTTTCATCCAACCTTGGTGTCGGTGAGACCGGTGGTGTAATATTTTCTTCTATCATTGGTTGTTCCGTTTCGTCTTCTTCTTCAAAGTAAGGAAGAAAATCGTACCTGTCTTCTTGAAGACTCCAATCCCAATAATCTTCTTCTTCGAACTCCACGTCACGACTTATGACGATCTTTCCACTATTTGGATTATAGAGCTTGTAACCTTTGGAGCTTGAGTCGTAACCGACGAATACATACTTCTCACTTTTATCATCGAGCTTTGTTCTCCTTTCATCAGGAACGTGAGTATAGGCAATGCTTCCAAACACTTTGAGGTGAGAGATCCTAGGCTTCCTTCCACTCCATGCTTTTTGTGGTGTCTTCTCATGCACGCTTCTTGTTGGGGAACGATTTGTCAGATAAACCGCATATGCCACTGCTTTGGCCCAAAACTCTCTCGGCATTTTCTTGCTCTTAAGCATGCTTCGCACCATGTTAAGTATGGTCCGATTCTTTCTCTCTGCTACTCCATTTTGTTGTGGCGATCTTGGCACTGTTAGTGGATGGCGGATTCCATGGTCTTCACAATATTTTTGGAACTCATTTGAAATGAACTCTCCACCTCGGTCAGATCTCATGGCCTTAATGGAAAGACCCCTTTCTTTCTCCACAAGGGCTTTGAACTTCTTAAAGTTTTCAAACACTTTTGACTTCTCCTTCAAGAAATAAACCCATGTTTTTCTAGAATAATAATCAATAAAGAGGAGAAATTATTTACTCTTACCAAAAGAGTTTGGATTGATTGGTCTACAGACATCAGTGTGTATGAGCTCTAGCGGTTTTATCGCTCTTGACGTTGATTCCTTTGGAAAGCTTTTCCGGAATTGCTTCCCAACTAGACATCCTTCACATAGTTGGTCTGGGTGGTTTATACTAGGCAAGCCTCTCACCATTTCCTTCTTTGACAAACATTTTAGACTATCGAAGTTGAGATGTCCGAATCGTAGATGCCATAGCCACGAAGAGTCGGTATAGCAAGTCTTGAGACACTTTGCAACATCATTTTGAATGTTCAAGAGGAACATTCTATTATTTGACATAGGCACCTTAGCAATCAAGTTATGTCTACAATCTCTTAAGAAAAGACTATGTTCTTTCAAGTGGATGTCATAGCCTTTCTCTAATAAATGTCCCAAGCTCAAAATATTATTCTTCATGTTAGGAACATAATAGACATTGGATATGAATTGATGACTCCCATTCTTTAAGCGTATAAGAATTTTACCTTTTCCTTTGACCAGTATCTTTGAGTCATCTCCAAATGAGACATTTCCAGTTGTCGCTTCATTGATCTCTACAAACATGCTTCGATCGCCACACATGTGATTGCTTGCGCCGGTGTCGAGGTACCATTTGTTTCTTTTCTCTTCAACTTGGTTTTGGCACGCGAGCAACAAAGTTTCTTCTTCTCTTCCTTTTTCTTCTACAAAGTTAGCTTTCTCCACAACTTTCTTCGAGAATCTACACTCAGATGCATAGTGACCGATCTTGTTGCAGTTGAAGCACTTGATTTGTGATTTGTCACACCTCGACCACGAATTTCCTCTTCCACGACCTCTTGTTGCTTGTGAATTCCAGCTTCTTTCTCCATTGTTAGAGTAGTTGTTGTAAATGCCTCTTCCTTCTCCTCCATGTCCTCGTCCACGCCCACGATCTTGACCACGACCTCGTCCTCTTTGGCTCTTGTAATTCGCATAATTTGCTTCCTTTATGTTGAGTTGTAGTAGTTGCTCCATAGCCTCCTTTTGTTTAATTTTTCTCTTTTGTTTTTCTTCGTATGCTTGTAAGGAACCCATGAGTTGCTCAATAGTCATGGTCTTTAAATCCTTGTTTTCTTCAATGTTGGTAACAATGAAGTCAAAACTTGGATTTAAAGTGTGAAGTATTTTCTCCATGACTTTTACCTCATCAACATCTTCACCATTTCTTTTAAGTTGATTGACTACAACCAATACTCGAGAAAAATAATCAGAAATTGACTCGGACTCTTCCATAAATAAACGTTCAAAATCACCTCTAAGAGTTTGAAGACGAATCTTTTTCACCTGTTCCACTCCTTTGTTGCAAGTTTGAAGTTTGTCCCATGCTTCTTTGGTCGTCGTTGCGTTGGAGATCTTCTCAAATGTATCTTCATCCACCGATTGATAAATGAGGAAGAGAGCTTTCTTGTCTCTCTTTCTTGACTCCCTCAATGTCTCCTTTACACCTTGGCTTAGCGAGGCTTCATCTTGCTCATTGAAGCCTTTCTCAAAGATATCCCACACATCTTGAGCTCCTAGCAGCGCCTTCATCTTGATACTCCAATTGTCATAGTTGTTCTTTGTGAGCATCGGCATTTGAAAAGGGAAACCTCCATTCGCCATTTTTTAGGACCTTGAAGCTCTGATACCACTTTGTTGGAAATATACCCTTTTGTGTTTAGGAAAAGTGTGTGGGAATATTAGAGGCTTGAATAAAAGTTTGGTAAGTAGGAGAATTATTTATGGAAGAGAGAACTTTGTATTTTTGCTTGACTCAAAAATGTTGGATTACATCTTTATTTACAGTACTCTAAGGAGAACTCTAGACACACTAATTCTAGAGAGTTCTCAACTCTAGATATTCAAAGAGTATTCTAGAAAATATTACAATCTTAAGAAATATCTAGATACTCTAAATACTACAAGACTTTTCTAGAAACATTATCCAATATAAACTAAGCCCAAATAACTAAGTCCAAAATCAAATAGTAAAATTAGGCCCAAATCAAGTTTAATATTTCAACAGGGAGAGATTGGTGATCCAGAAGATGGCAATGTTTTTGTGATCTTGGAACCCTCTGGTGTTGTGAGGCTATGTCACCGAGAATTGCATAAGGTGTATCCCTGAGGTTATCCCAAAGTGATACCTCCCATTATGTGTGACCTCACGATGAAGCTGTTTATTGATTTTCTTCTACTAGTAAAAACCTTTCAGTTAGGAGGTGTGGATTCTACTATTGAATCAAATTGAAAATTCTAGTGATAAGTTCATTCACTCCTTGTATGGTTTGATGTTGTTGAAGGCTCTAGAACATTTCTTGTTCATGAGTTTGTGCTTGCAATTGAGTTTTATTAGAAGTTTGTCCTCGGAGAAATTGTTGAAAAGGTTTTTTGGACGACAAGATATGGAAAATTCTTTGGCCGATAGGTGGAAATAATGGAGTATGAGGAGACAAGACAATCGAAGAAGTTAATAGGGCTGGATTGACTTCTCTTATAGGAGGTGGTGGAACTTCTTGTGCGGCTATCCGAGATGACTTGGAAGCTTCCATTATCGGTGGAGGGACATATCATAAATTAGATTAAGTGATATGACGATTGCGACGCTGCAACATAAATGACTTGAATGAGTCGAAGTGGAAATTTATTAGAATCAGAAGATGATTGTCATAGATAAAGTCATTATTTTAGTGCATAACAAAAGATCGATGATGTGTAAAATGAAGCTCTTTGATATGGCGGTGCAGGTGTCCAGTACGAAGGAGTGAGGGAGTGATTGCAAGGTTAGCACTCCAACATCCAAATCAGTGAAATTAGAGAGGTGTAACTTCCAATAGTGAATGCAAATGATGAGAAAGTGCAAGAACAAGTTTTGATTCTGAGTCTAGCATTGTGTTTTGATGATAACCATTCATAGACCCTTAGAGAATAATTTTGTACTCTAATCAATTTTTTTAGTGTTCAGATACCAGACACTGAAGACTAGGTTCTAATGAACTAGATCAAGACTCTGAAGACCAAGTTTCTGAAGTTTCTCTCAACCAGATTCTTATTCTTCTCTCATGCATGTTTCACCACCTAACTATCAGAAGCATCTGAGTATTGAAGATAAGATCAAAAGGTTTTATTTAAGCAAAATAGTACACATCACAACATCAAATATCCCTTCACCTACACTGATTTTGTGGGCTAAGGACTGTACTATTATACCATTTTGTATCCCATTTTCACAAGTCGTTATGCAAGGATAGAACTACCTTTTTGTATTCCAACTCTACCCTCCAACGAATCTTTTCATTAACTATATAAAGGAGACTTGAAAAAACAAAACAGTGTTACAGATTCTAAGAGATTATCATATAAGTGAATAGTACACTTTGTGAAATATTTGAGAGAAAAGAGAACACACGCTAGAACTTTTGTTCATACTTTTCATAGAATATATTTTGTGTGATAAACTTGTTATTCATTTGTATATTCTACTTTCTTAGAAGCATTTTGTAAACACACTTTGTATTTCAATTTATTTGATTGTATTTTTCTTAAGTGATTAGGATTTAATCAGAATACTAAAGAAGACATTGACAGTCAGTCTTTATGTTGTAATCAACGGTGACACTAATCAATATTTAAAAAACAAAATGACCTGAGCGTCTCGATTCTAAAAATATAAAACCAATGGAACACATTGATAATGTTCAAAGATATTGAAATAAGGGATTAACACTTCAAATTGAAAGTGTCGTTTATTTAACATGTATTGGTGATTGACATGACATTGATGTATTTAAATCACTCATTATAGATGCTTCATTGCTATGAGTTAGTATGGGAAGATCTATAGTTGTTGTTAAAAAAAACTAGCACATGTCTATCCTCATCCATGTCTTAAAATGGTAAGTGTATTTGTCACCTACTTTTTTTCAAAGTGTCAAAAATCCATATCTACCAAAACAAACAAATATCTAATAACATCAATAAATTTAACTAATAATATTTATTCATCAAATTTCACCTAAACTTCTCATATTCAATTTCACAACTCTTCCAAATTCACTGTCATATTAGTCTAAGCTAATTCTCATGTTATAAATAGATTGATTCTCAAAAATTTCACGTTATATATTAAAATAAAGATTAATTTCACGACAATCATTTTGAAATGAAAGGAGAATTATTTTTATCTATAAAAGAGCCCATATGGACACCAATGTGGAGACACAATCTTAGAAACAACAGAAAGTCATAATCAATTTGGCAAAGATGAGTAGTGAAACTATAACCCATAATGAGCTTCATGTAGTTATGTTTCCTTATCTTGGGTTTGGTCACATTAGTCCATTTGTTCAACTATCCAACAAATTATTCTCTCATGGAATTCAAATCTCATTCTTGTCACCTTCCTAAACATTGCAAAAATCAAATCAACCTTCAATCTCAACCCTGCCATCCGAATCATTCCTTTAAACTTCCCAAATAACATACCTAGTAACACTTCTGAATTGCACCCTAACATGTTTGGTGCACTTTTTCAAGCAATAGACTTGATGCAAGATCAGGTCAAAACCATTTTGTTGAAACTTAAACCACATTTTGTTTTCTTTGATTTTATACATAATTGGCTACCTAAAATAGCTTCTGAACTTGGCATAAAATCTGTTTACTTCTCTGTCTATTCTGCAATTTCAGACTTTCTGTTATGGATATTGAAAAAAGAGACATTACTTAGGAGGAGATTAAAATTTCTCCAGTTGGGTTTCCTCAAAAATCCAAAATTTTCCTTCAAACCTTCCAAGCCAGAACCATCTTCATGACCGTCCCAGCTGTTTCGGATAGAATTGCGCAGGTACTTGGTGAATCCTCACTAGTAGTCTACAAAAGTTGTAGGGAAATAGAAGGTTGTTATATAGATTATTTACAAAACCAGCTCAAAAAACCAGATGTTTTTTCTGGAGTACTTGTTCCAGAGCCATCAATGAAAGTGCTTGACGAAAAATGGACAAAATGGCTAGATAATTTTCCTGCAAATTCGGTCATATTTTGTTCCTTTGGTAGTGAAACATTTCTAAGTGACGATCAAATCATTGAACTAGCAAGCGGGTTAGAAGTTACAAGTTTACCTTTCATTTTGGTTTTAAATTTTCCATCAAATCTCAATGTTGAGGTTGAGTTGGAAAGAGCATTGCCGAAAGGTTTCGTAGAAAGAGTGAAGAATAGAGGAATTGTGCATAGTGGTTGGTTGCAGCAGCAACTAGTTTTGAATCACTCGACTGTAGGGTGTTATGTGTGTCATGCTGGTTTTAGTTCTGTGATAGAAGCTATCGTTAGTGATTCTCAGATGGTGCTGTTACCATTCAAGGGTGATCAGTTTTTGAATTCTAAGCTTATTGGTGATGATTTGAAAGCGGGGGATAGAGGTAAAAAGGAATGATGAAGATGGGTTTTTTAAGAAAGAGGAACTGTTGGAGGCTGTGAAAGGTGTTATGGTGGAAGTTGATAAAGAGCCTGCGAAAGAGATAAGAGAGAATCATATGAAATGGAGAGAGTTTATGTCGGATAAGGAAATTCAGAACAAATTCATCAATGATCTGGTTGAGCAATTGAGGTCTTTGGCTTAGTGAAGGGAGAAAAAATAAGTGTTGAATGATAAGAATAAAAACCTCCAAGTGCATAACTTGTTTTCAACTTACAACTAACTTTCTTTTTTTAGTAAGTGTTTTCAAAAGTTAGTTAGAGAACTTTTCCTTTTAGATAATATGTTATTTTCAAGTTTGTTAAGTTTGTTACAAGTTTTTGAATAGAGGTTTATCTAATCTGCTATATTCATTCAAAGTTTCAAGTACAATAATGCAACCGGTGTTGTTGTAAATTATTAACAATTAATAATCTTGAGTGTGTTCTAAAATAATAAGAAAATATTGAAATAAAGATTAATTTTTGAATTTGTAAATAGACAATACTTGCGAAGTGTTGTAATAGGTTTGAAATTGGAAATAAATATTGCAGAATGTGAAACAATAAAACCTTTGAAAACTGTTGTTGTAGACGAAATAATGCAATATTTGATAAAAGTGTTGTTGTAGGTGAAACAGTGCAATATTTGAAAAGAGTTGTTGTAGGCGAAATAATGCAACACTTAACAAAAGTGTTGTTGAAAGTGTGTGTTTCATCAAAGGTCGCAACCTTATGAAACAACACCAATTTGGTCTATAAATTGAGCGCTCCTGATTTAGAAAAACATTTTAGAAAAACCTATCTTTTTCACACAAAATTCCGGATTTCATCTTCCCTACATTCAAGTTTCTATCGGTCTTGTGCAAACTCGAGTATAGGTTGAACTATCGTGAGTATTCTTGCGTTCCAACTCTAAAACATTTGAGAGTGCTTGAAATACTTATAAGAAAAATGATTCCATTCACGATTCTAGCCTCGATCTATTCGATTTGAATAATTTTTCTAACAATCTTATAAGTATTGCAAATAATGGCAACTGAGGTTTTCGTTTCAAGTATCAAAGTGAAATCAAGAACACTATAAGAAAGAGTACAAGAAAAAATCGTCATTATTGATCCAGGTAAGTTTTTATGGTTTCTCATAGAAATTAGAACACCGTGAAAAATCATAAAATATAGATCCAAAATTAAATTTTACTTATAGTTGGCATCAAAGTAAATGATTACCGGATATCACCATTTTTTTTTATAGTTATTGATTAATTGAGATGCATAATAATTAATAAGAAATAGTCATAAATTCTTTGATTATTAATAGTATATCAATTCATTATATTTTATAGTAACTAATTATTTAACATACTTTATGATATTAGTATAATTTTTATTTTAAATAGAAAAACTAGATAATATGCAATACATGTTACATACATCAATACCATCATTCTATTCCATGGGAGAAAAGTTGTGTGAAAAAAGATATACACTAATTTGATTCAACATTACTACAACATGTTTGAATTATTTTCTGATATATTGTAACAACATTTTATATATATAATTGAAAATAAATTTTCACATATATTCCATTAATAGTATTTCAAACAGTAACATATATAATTAATGAATTATTTCTTTCTATATTCGTTTATGATTTACGATATATTATATATTCATTAAATATATATTATTCTAATTTTAATGAATCAATAATATATATCTAATTGTTTTTTTTGTTGATAATTGTGGTTCTCGTAATTTACATTACTTTGGTTCTCCAATATAATATATGAATCATTCAAAGATATGGATTACGAATGTTATTGTTCTAGATAAAAGTATTTTGAAAAACTTTAAAAATACTCTTATATTCTTATATTTTGTAGATATCAAATTTAATATAAAATGCATACATACATACATACATATATATATATATATAATATATATATATATTATATAGATATATATATATATAATATATATATATATATATATATAGATATATATATATAGTATATTATATATATATATATATATCTATATATTATATATCTATATATATTATGTTACATATTTCATACAATTAAAAGTTTCAAAAATTATACTCATATTCATCTATAGGTTTTGGTATATTTATAAAACTAAGGAAGTAGTAGCTTCAAAACACTCAGTTTTTTTGGAAGGATGCTATCCAAGGCAAAATGGATTTAACAATGTCAAACCATACGCGAGAACTTGTTGATCTACCTAAAAGATCAAGATCTATTGGATGCAAGTGGGTGTTTAGAAGTAAGTATCATAGTGATGGTACACTAAACACCTACATGTCTAGATTAATGAACAAGGGTTTTAGACAAAATGAATGTGTTGATTATTTCGACACATATGCGTTAGTGGTAAGCACGATGAAAATTAGAGTATTGTTTACATTAGCTTTTTTGAATGAACAAAAGGTGTGCAAGCTTGTTAAATCCTTTTATGGATTTAAAAAAGCACCAACACAATGACATCAAAAGCTTGACGTTATCATTGTAAGATTCACCAATTAATGGGGAGACACACAACTTAAGGGGAAACATTTCAATCATTATCAAAATGTGAATTCAAAGAGTTTGTCATCATCAAAAATGGGGAGATTTTGAGGAATATATCTTATATCTAGTTCAATTTTGATGAAGATAAAGATTATCAAAGAAGAAAAGGATCAAAAGTGTCATACACATCAACGATGAAGTCGATCAAGAAGGTTTAACATGGAAATTCAAGTGAAGATTTGAGACAAGTGAACATAACTGAGGTGCTCATTGCAATTTATATTATACTATTTTAAATTTCTCATGATTCCATCTCTCACTTTATCTAAAACCTTTTTGCATCATCATGAATGATTATCTAAAAACCTTCTTCATTTAATTCTTGTTACAAGTGTGTGTACACAAAGTTGTTTAAGAATATTGTGAAATTCATTTGTCTCTATGATGATTATATGATTGATAATTAGCGACAAGATAAATGGAGTTTTAGAAACGAAGAGGTTTCTAACTTCCACATTCAAGATGAATGATCTCGGACTAGTCGACACACTTTTGGGGATCAAAGTAAAGAGAAATAGTGGGGGTTATAAACTTAGTCAAACACATTATGCTGAAAAAGTACTTGACAAGTTCAAACACTTACATTTTAAGAAAGTGAGTACTCCATTTGATCCTAGTGTCAAATTTCAAAAGAATGATGAAAAAAAATATTTAAGTGAAGATTAATTTTTTTTATTTAGAAATAGACAACACTTGCAAAGTGTTGCAGTATGTTTGAATTCAGAAATAGGCAACACTTCGTGAAGTGTTGCAGAATGCAAAACAATACAACCTTTGAAAACTGTTGTTGTAGGCGAAATAATGCAAGATTTGGTAAAAGTGTTGTTGTAGGCGAAACAGTGCAACATTTGAAAAGTGTTGTTGTAGGCGAAACAGTGCAACGTTTGAAAAGTCCTGCTGTAGGCGAAATAATGCAACACTTAGCAAAAATGTTGCTGATTGTGTGTTTCATCAAGGGTTACAACCTTATAAAATAACACCAGTTTGGCCTATAAATTGAGGATTCAAGATTCAGAAAAACATATTATAAAAATCTATTTTCTTCACACAAAAACTCAGGATTTCATCTTCCTTACATTCGAGTTTTCATCGGTCTTGTGCAGACTCGAGTATAGGCTGAATTATCTTGGGTATTCATTCGTTCCAACTCTAAGACATTTGTGAGTGCTTGAAATAAATTTAAGAAAATTGATTTCCTTCACGAATTCTAGCCTCAATTCATTTGATTTAAATTATTTTTCTAACAATCTTATAAGTATGGTAAATAATGGCAACTGAGGCTTTCGTGTCAAGTATCAAAGTGACAAATCAATAACACTAGAAAAAAAGAGTATAAGAAAAAATTGTCATTATTGATCCGGGTACGTTTGTATGGTTTCTCATAGAAATTAGAACAATTTGAAAATCATAAACTAAAGATCCAAAATTAAATTTTACTTATAGTTGACATCAAAGTAAATAATTACCAATATCATGATTTTTTTTTTGATAATTATTGATTAATTGATATGCATAATAATTAATGAGAAATAATCATAAATTCTTTGATTATTCACCGTATATCAATTAATTATATTTTATAGTAAGTAATTATTTAACATACTTTATGATATTCATATAATTTTTATTTTAAATAGAAAAATTAGATAATGTGCAATACATGTTACATACAGTAATACCATCATTCTATTTAATGTGAGAATAACTGTGTGAAAAAATATATACACTAATTTATATATATATATATATAATTATATATATATATATATATATATATATATATACTATATATATATATATATAATTGAAAATAAATTTTCACATATATTCCAATAATAGTATTTCAAACAGTAACATATAAATTAATGAATATTTCTTTCTATTTTCATTTACAATTTACCATATATTTATATGCACTAAATATACATTATTCTAGCTTTAATGAATCATATATATATATAATATATATATTATATATATATATATATATATATATAATATATCTATAATATATATATCATATATATTATATATATTATATATATATATAATATATATATATATATATATATATATATAATTGTTTTATTTGGTTGATAATTGGGGTTCCCGTAATTTACATTACTTTGGATCTACGGTATAATATATGAATCATTCAAAGATATGGATTACGATTGTTACTCTTCGAGACAAAATTATTTTGGAAAAATTTAAAAATACATTTATATTCTTATATTCTGTAGAAATCAAATTTAATATAAAATGCATACACATATATATGTTACATATTTCATACAATTAAAAGTTTCAAAAATTATACTCATATTCATCTATAAAGTTCTCAAATTATCTTGCATAAAAATCTTTGAAGAAAATACATAAAACGCTTAATTTTAGAAAAGCTGTCAGAAAATTTTAAGTCATATTTGTTGACCTTTTTAATTCAGATTTGTTTAACTGGTTTTTTTACCGAGATAACCCACTTTTTCGAAAAAAATTCCAAAATACCCCACTTTTCAGCAAAATTCCCAAAATACCCCACTTTTAGGAGGAGGCGCCAATTGGATTGGCGACCCCTCTTAAAAATTGCAAGGAGGCGCCAATTGGATTGGCTAGGGCAGGTGCCCTAGCCAATCCATTTGGCGCCTATGTGTAATTTTTAAGAGGGGGCGCCAATCCAATTGGCTCCTCCCTTAAAAAAGCCTCAAATGAAAAAACCTCCAACATTAAAGTTGTAGATTTTTTCAAGACAATGAATTTGGATATAAATTTTGCATCATTTGGATTTTTTATGAGAAAGTTATGGGCAGTTGAAGTTGGACTTCTGAGTTTTTCAACTGTAATCTGACCTATAATGTCTTGCATTATAGCATGTGTTTCTTTTAGAGTTATGAAATTTTGTCCAACATAACATTTGAAGTAGACATCTCAAATTTTGCAATGCACTTGGTCCCACCTCAAAATAATTAAAAATGAGTGAGTTAGGTCCCTGCGAACCTGACCCAAAATTAGGGTTTCTGTCAAAATGACCTATAATGTTTTAAAATGAATGATGAGCTTCCAAGTTTCAAATGGATTTTTGATGAACATGAAAGTTGTTCATATGGCGACTGTTGTTAAAACTTGAATGGAGGCGCCAATTGGATTGGCTAGGGCAGGTGCCCTAGCCAATCCAATTGGCGCCTATGTGTAGGTTTTAAGAGGAGACGCCAACTCAATTGGCGACTCCCTCATAAAATGCCTTTTTTGTCTTATAAATAGATGCGTTGTATGACCTATTGTTCCACAACTCATATAATCATTTGTCTATCATGTTTGGTGTTCGTCACCGATACGGTAAGGTGATTTATGCGAGAGACAAACCTCAATTGCTGATGCTGTTTTGGAACATCACCACGTTAGATCAACTGAAGAGGGAGCTGGTTCGATGGTTAGACGGGAAAATACCAGAAGGGGAAAAAATCAGAAGTATTGAGAGACTTGACAGTATCTTTGGTTGGGTTCGAATGAAGACTGATAAGGATGCTAGGGAAATGATGTTCGGTCGAGACGACATTAATTTGATTGTTGTAATAAGTTAGAATTATTTATGTTTTCAGATGTTTTGTATTGATGTTGGTTATGAAACTCGTTGTAACAAGAACTTAATGATATATAATGATTGATTGTTACATAAATACAATGTCACAAATAGCTTAAGATCTAGATACCATGTTACAAAAAGCTTAAGATGTAGATGATGCTCCTTGATTGGGACAGTTGTTTTTGTTGTGTCCTGGTTGACGACAGATACTACATAATCTTATCATTTTATCTGTGGAATCCATCTCTGTTCTGATACGTGTGATGTTTGGCCTTCCTTTCTTCTTTCTACGCATCTCTTCATTGTGCCAAACAATATCTCCTTCATATGGAGGCCAGTAATCCTCCATTGGTAGTACTGAAAAGCTTTGACTATATACATTCATGATCGTGTTGGCCTTGTACACATCAGATAAATGGGTGTAAGCGTCTTGACGAGTATAAGCGCATGCTGCAATGACATGGGAGCAAGGTATGCGGAAGGCCTGAAATTTTCCACAATCGCACCAACTTTTGTGTAGTTTAACCGCGTAGGCTAAATTTGGTCTCCCCTCGTTGTTGCCCATTGTTTCCTGGACGTTGAAATTTTGTCTATGACGGTCAAACACTGTTACAGCGTGTGTCGTAGCTTTGATGCTCTCCTCTTTCATGACCTTCATGCAACACTCACTGAATACTTGTCCGGACATTAACACTGCACTCCATCTTTCACCTCTGGTTGCGAACATAGAAACCAACCTATAATAGGTTGATCTTACCAAGGCGGTTATCGGCAGATTTCGAATTCCTTTGAAAACCCCGTTCATGCATTCCACGATGTTTGTTGTCATGTGGCCCCATCGACAACCACCGTCAAATGCTCTTGTCCACTGCTCTACTGGGATGTTATTTATCCATCTCCCCGCGTCTTCATTAGACAGTCGAATTTCATCACGATAATATTGAAACGACGGTTGAGTTAAAGCATACCCAGCATTCACCACCTTCTTGCGAAGATTCTTATCTTTTATAGCACGCATGAAGTTTTGTGCAATGTGTCTGATACAATAGACATGTGTAGAAGGAGGATCGTGCCATCCGTTGTCATGGTTGTTGTAGGCACTTTCGATGGCAGCATTTCTATCAGAAATCAAACATAGATTGGCTTGTGGAGCGACATGCGTTATGAGATGTCGAAGAAAGAAACCCCATCCACCAGCCGTTTCACCTTCAACAAGAGCAAAGGCAATGGGAAATACATTGTTGTTACCGTCTTGTGCAACTGCCATGAGCAAAGTACCCTTGTATTTTCCGTATAACCAAGTGCCATCAATTTGCAGGAGAGGTTTGCAGAAAGCGAAACCTTTGATGCACGGGTCAAATGCCCAAAAGAGACGGTGAAATATTCTATTACCTGTAGCAGAGGTTCCGTCTGGCATCATTGCTGGCACTGTCTCCAGAATTGCCACAGTTCCTGGGACATAAGTTTTTAGTGCCCATAAAAACTGTGGTAATTCCTTGAATGAATCCTCCCAGTTGCCGAAAACCTGTTCAACAACCTTTGTCCTCGCAATCCATGCTTTCTTGTAAGATGGAGTATAATTATATGTTGTTCGGATATGGGATATAATTATACTCACCTTCACTGATGGGTCTTTATTTACCAATGGCAGAATGTCTTGACATATCAAAGCTGTGCTCAGTTTACGGTGATCTTGTTCAACGTTAGTTGCAACGCAATTGTGTGATGGGTCTATTGAAGCGATCTCCCAAGAGTCATTTTTCTTCTTGTACGATGCAGCCAAACGAAACTTACAAAGTATGTTACGACATTCGATAACATACCTTCTAGGATCAGTGTGTTTCACTGTAAAGTCAGCAAAGTTGTTCATGCGGAATTTTTTGATTGCCAAGACACATTCTTCTTTGGTACGAAACATGTCTCCCACCTTTAATTCGCCTACTGGTCACGGATACGGATTATAGAAGACACTGTCAGACGTTTCATCGTCGTGAAGATCCATATTTGTCATATGTTGAGGAGGATTGTAGGCATGACTAGGAGGTATTGGTGGTGGTTGAGCCTCATCTTCATCGTCGTACCTTAAGGGGGAAAAACTTGCATTGACCATTCTCAAAAAATATAGGATTTTGATATGTCATCTTTGACACAATACCTGATCCTATAAAGGATTGTATTCTTTTTTTCAAATGCAAAAAGGTTGCATTTCTCTTCATCGTGACTCTAATGGTATCAGTGTTTCTAAAACAAAAACCATGAAGCTCAGACTCAAAAGTTTCACCGTTGCAGTGAACGTTGACACTGTATAATGATGAAGATGACATTTTGGAGATGAAAACTATTTTGCAAGTGCAGATGAATGTGAGTGAATTGTCTTGGATGTTGATAGTAAGACACTTAAATAGATGGTATCAGTGTCTCACATGCTAGCTAGTTCTGAGATGATGTGTCGGACATTGAAGCTACTCTGAGATAATGTGTCAAGCATGCAAGTCAGTTCTGAGATGATGTGTCTGTCATGCAAGACAGTGTGAGTTGATGTGTCAAGCATGCTAGCTAGTCATGAGATGATGTGTCTGTCATGCAAGACAGTGTGAGTTGATGTGTCAACCAGGCAAGCTATCAAGAAGTGACTCTTCAGTATGCAGGAGATAAGTTAGCCACGTGTCGGACATGTAAGACAGTTCTGAGATGATGTGTCAGTCAGGCAAGACAGTGTGAGTTGATGTGTCAGACAGGTAACCTATCAAGAAGTGAGTCTTCAGCATGCAGGATAGTAGAGAGCCACGTGTCTGAGATGATGTGTCAATCCTGTAAGACAGTGTGAGTTGATGTGTCAATCATGCAAGCCATCCATAAGTGAGTTGTTCAGCATGCAGGAGACAAGAATGCCACGTGTCAGACATGCAGATGGTGGCGCCAATTGGTTTAGCGCCTACACTTAAGGCTTGTACATGGTCGCCAATTTGAATGGCGCCCCCATGGAGTCAGTCCTCGAAACTAAGCATTCAGAACTAGCCTTGCATGCATGTACCATATGGTGTCGCCAATTTGAATGGCGCCCCCTCTTTAGGATTGTACATGGTCGCCAAATGAGGTGGAGACACCATGCAAACACAATTTTTTATGCTCTCCTCCATTTGCCTATAAATTCATCCACTCCTTCAACAATTCTTCCACACCAACATTCTCACTACTTCATCTACATTACTTCTTTACATTACAATTTCATCTTCAACAAAAACTTCCAATTTCATCTACACCAACTCCCCAACAATATGTCTTTACTCACAATGGGCGAAGCACGCAGAGGAACAGTTGCAAACATCGCAACATACGTAAGTTTTTTCTTATACTAATTTTTTATGTTTCATCTCCACCAACCCCCATTTTATTTTAAAATACCAACTTAGTCAAGTGTTATATTATTTCTATTATAGGATGTATCAAGGTTTCGAACTCGAGTCCACGAATTTGTCCCAATGGACCCGATGATTCAACCTTATGTTGAACTCGCCGGTTTTGGTCACATTAGGAAGATTATGTCTTGGTCTATAGATAACAAGTTCATTCTAGCCTTATGCGAAAGATGGAGGCCAGAGATACACACATTTTGGTTTCCAACCGGTGAGTGTACCGTGATGTTAGAAGACGTCTACATGCTTTTAGGACTACGAATTGAAGGCAAAGCTGTTAATGGTAAGACCAACTATGCAAATTCAATTTGCATGGAGCTTTTAGACACTGATTTGTTAGATGATAATGCTAGAGGTCAAGGTATACTACTCTCACGCCTAAATTCATATTATAATAGTTTATATTTATATGAGCATTCTACCGAAGATGCTCGAATAATCAAAACTAGATGTTACATTATGTTGTTACTAGGATCCTTTTTATTTCCCGAAGGTAGTGGTTCTAGCATGCATATTATGTACTTACCTTTACTTAGACATATAGATAGAATAGGTAGTTACAGTTGGGGATCTACATGTCTAGCCTATCTCTATAGTTCGTTGTGCAAAAACTCCCACAAAGACACATCTGCATTTTCTGAATGTGCTGTTTTGCTACAAGCATGGGGATGGTCAAGACTACCGTCTCTAGCACCGGTCAATAACAACCCCTTCACTTTTCCATATGCAAAAAAGTAAGTTGTTTAAATTGTTATATCTTTACTTACTTCCTTACAGTTTAGTACCCATAACTAATTTATTTTAACTTTTTGGTGTAGATGGTCGGCACGTGGTATGAATTACAGCAGATGTCCGATACATTGTATTACTCAGTATCGCAACCTGTTGGATCACCTTCGACCGACAGACGTAAGCAAAATAACTTCATTAATTCGTCATATTATGTTGACTTTTTCTACATTCATTTAAATCCTATCGTCTTTAACATTTCAGTTCATTTGGCGTCCATACCTTAATATGGATCATGAGCATCAGGTCAACCCTGAAGACGCAGCCGTATGGACAGCATGCACACCGATAATACGGTTCACAACAGTGGAGATGCATAACACCGATCGTGTGAAGCTGCAGTTCGGTATGGTCCAGAATATCCCAGACCCCCCAGCTAGCCTAGGAGAATGGCATATGCGTAAAGTGAACGACCAATGGAACTACAACCCTTGGCAAACCTTCGCAAGATCAGAGTGTCGCAAGTGGAAGCACCGTCATGACCATGTCTTAACTGACGCAGTCATGCCAAATGAGGTAAAACCAAGTGGTACTTATATGGCTTGGTACAGATCGGTTGGATTTCAATTCATCGCCGATGATATGTACCTCTACGACCCACGCTAGACAAGTTACACACAAGAAGGATCAACATCTAACCCCCAACAACATTCTCAGCCCGTTACTCACAACCACCTATCCGTCAAACTTTCCGTTCCACAAAACACAAACAACACAACCAAACATGCCATTCACCCAACCCCAATACCAAGAACATCCCCCATACCACCACCAACAAATGGACCATCAACCTCAAACCGAACATCGCTTCGCACCCACACCATCACCCTACCAAAGTCGCCTTAGCCAAAACACTAACCGCCCCTCCTCCTACCGTAGCCAAGAACCCCAACATCACAATACCAAAACATCCCACAACCATATCTCTTCCAAACACCCCAACAACCTTTCCAACTGTTCCTAGACCCATCATTCACACCCATGTCTCCCTTCAACCGTCCCGGTCGCCCATCCATGAGTCAACCACACCCAACTTCTCTGGCATGGGTCATGAGCTCAGCTACGCCGGTACACCCATCATTGAATACTGAAGACTATGCTGAGTTGGCTGAATACCTCAACGGATCTTCTCCTGTAGGAGGTAATGACGCTCCTGGACCATCAGATGAACAAACACCGATGCAGAATCGTCAACGTGGGTTAGGGCCAAGGGTTAGGGTAGCTAGGGGATGTGGGACCGGAGGTCGGTTAGGTGATCCCGGTCATCACCATTAGGATTCTTTGTGTAAAATCCAAATTTTATTAATATCAATTCGTATTATATCAAATTTATCTTTGTGTAAACTCCAAACATTAGGTTTCTTTGTCTAAACTCCATTTTGGCAAAATTCACACACACATGTTTTGACTGAAACTCCATTGAGATGTCTACTTAACTTGTTATGTTGGACAAAATTTCATAATTCTAAAATAAACATATATGATAATACAAAACATTATAGGCCACATAACAATTGAAATGTCAAAGAGTCCAAGTTCAGGTGCCCATACCTTTCTCATAAAAAATGCAAATGATGCAAAAAAATTTTGTCCAAATTCATTATCTTGAAAAGATCTAAAACTTTTATGTTGAAGGTTTTGTCATTTGAGGCTTTTATCATTCAAACAGAAGGGCTTGAATTTGGTCCCTCTTGGCAAAATTCACATACACATGTTTTGACAGAAACCCTAATTTTGGGTCAAGTTCGCAAGGACCTAACTCACTCATTTTTAATTATTTTGAGGTGGGACCAAGTGCATTGGAAAATTTAAGATGTCTACTTCAGTTGTTATGTTGGACAAAAATTCATAACTCTAACACAAACACATGCAATAATACAAAACATTATAGGTCAGATAATAGTTAAAATGTCAAAGAGTCCAAGTTCAGGTGCCCATACCTTTCTCATAAAAATTGCAAATGATGCAAAACTTTAGTCAAAATTCATTATCTTGAAAAGATCTACAACTTTTATGTTGAAGGTTTTGTCATTTGAGGCTTTTATCATTCAAACAGAAGGGCTTGAAGTTGGTCCCTTTTGGCAAAATTCACATACACATGTTTTGACATAAACCCTAATTTCGGGTCAAGTTCGCAAAGACCTAACTCACTCATTTTTAATTATTTTGAGGTGGGACCAAGTGCATTGGAAAATTTAAGATGTCTACTTCAAATGTTATGTTGGACAAAAATTCATATTCCTAAAAGAAACACATGCAACAATACAAAATATTATAGGTCAGATAACAATTGAAAAACTCAGAAGTCCAACTTCAACTGCCCATAACTTTCTCATTAAAAATCCAAATGATACAAAATGTATATCCAAATTCCTTGTCTTGAAAAGATCTACAACTTTCATGTTGAAGGTTTTTTCATTTGAGGCTTTTTTAAGGGAGGCGCCAATTGGATTGGCGCCCCCTCTTAAAAATTACACATAGGCGCCAATTGGATTGGCTAGGGCACCTGCCCTAGCCAATCCAATTGGCGCCTCCTTGAAATTTTTAAGAGGGGGCGCCAATCCAATTGGCGCCTCCTTCTAAAAGTGGGGTAGATTGGGAATTTTGCTGAAAACTGGGGTATTTTGGGAATTTTTTCGAAAAACTGGGTTATCTCGGTAAAAAAACCTGTTTAACTCACTTAACAAAACCTGTTGCTATTTCAAAATTTAAAAAATTGTTTGAAATTGAAAATTTGTCATGCACTTGTTTAGTCATGTGTCCGTTTAAACGACTTAACAAGTCCCGAACATAATTCAAAATTATGTCTTTTAATGAACCATTGTCATTCTAAACTTTTGCAAACCTTCATGAAAATATCTCAAACTTTTGCATTAATTCATAGAGGTTTCTTAGAATGTATTTAAGAAAAAATACGTTAGTTTCCAAATGACCTCATTCATTATTAATTTTTCACATCAATTCAAATAATTTTCTAAATGTTCATTCTTTTATTAAAAGTGTTAAAACTTTGTGAATAACTTTAAAATGATTCAAAAAGTGTCATAATATATTACGAGCACTTAAGGTTTATATATATTGTTGGTTGAGTTGTATATTTAAGGGGATAAAAAATTATTTATTCTTGGAAATTTTCCAAAAAAATATCTTTTATTCAAAAGTATCATTTTGTTGTAACTTGATCACCAAGTGCATGGTGACAATTATTTGTAAATAGAAAATGGTGTGCTTTCTAAGTGTATGTAATAATCATCATAGTTTTGGAGAAAGGTCCTTTGAATTTTGTCATAGTTGTTGGTGTATTTGTAAAATTAAGGAAGTAGTAACTTCAAAAGACTCAGTTTTTTAGAAGGATGTTATCCAAGACAAAATGGATTTAACAATGTCAAATCATACCTGAGAAACTTGTATCAAGAAACCTTGTCAAAATGGATTTAACAATGTCAAACCTTATCAAAGTTTCCCAAGGTTACTCTTCAAACATCAAGAAACTTGTATCAATGAAAGATCTCAAGTTAATTGGCTTAAAATCTCATGATTGGTCATGTCTTGATGCAACAACTTCTACCAGTGGCTATCTGTGGCATCCTTCAAAAAATGTAAGAGTAGTTATAACCAAATTGTGCTTATTCTTCAATGTTATATATAATAAAGTTTTATATTTAAAAAAATTAGATGAATTATAAGATGAGACTCCAACAATATTATGTCAATTGGAGGTGTATTTTCCTCCATTATTTTTTGACATTATGATTCACTTACTTGTTCATCTAGACAGAGAAATCATATTTAGTGGTCCAATTTATTTAAGATGGATTTATCCTATAGAGTAATACATGAAGATATATATAGGATATCTGAAGAATCATCACCGACCAGAAGCTTCGATCGTTGAAAGGTATATCACAAAAGAAGCTCTTGAGTTTTGTTCAAAATGTTTGTCAGAAGTAGAGTCTTTTAGAATTCCAAAGTCTCATCATCTTGACATATTTGAAGGTAAAGGTACTCAAGGTTTAAACGTTAAGTCAATGGATTGACATGTAGTACTTGAAGCATATTTCTATATATTTATTAATCTTAGTGTAGTCGAACCTTACATAGTTACTCACAAAAAAATTATAAAGAAAAAATATCCAAAAGGAATGAGAAGTGGTTGTTAACACGACATAACAAGGAATTCATAAGTTTGTGTAATAAGAGGATTTCTAATGATGATGGTGCATCCGAGACAACTAAATGGTTGTCGTATATGCCAAAATTTACTGTGATAACTTGGACGACATACGATATTTCTAATTATTCCTTTTATACAAAAGCAAAAGATGATTGAAGTATAATACAAAATAGTAGGGTTATGGTTGAGGCTGAATCCGTGTATTTCTCTAGTTCGAAAGATAAGAATCCTATTTTGACAACCATTGCGTTCTATGGTGTCATTGAGGAGATTTTGGTGATTTATTATGTTATTTTCAAAGTGCCTTTATTTAAATGCAAGTAGGTTCCAAATAACAATGGTGTACAAACTGGTGAGTTATTATTCACATAGGTTTACCTTGGAAAGGCAACTCATAACACTGAACCATTCATCATGGTTACTAAAGCAAAACAAGTTTTTTATGTGACAGACCTTGTGGACTTATCAAAGAGATGCTCAATTATTCTCAAAGGAAAACACAATCCTCATAGTGTTGATGAAAGTTTTGATATTTCTTATGTGAAAGTTTTGATATTTCTTATGCAACACAAGTGCCTACTTCATATGAAGAAGTTGATAGAGATGGCGTACATGTTATTCGTAACGATCATCAAAAAGGCATATGGGAAACTTAACAAGTAAGTATTTTATATTATTCATTCATAATTTATTGTATGTTATAATCTCTAATGATGTTTTTTTAACAACTATTGTTATTTGAAATTATAGGCGTTTAAAGTCAACACACCAATAGACAAGACACCAAGACAACAAGATATTATTATTTGATGTAATGATGTCTACATTGTAGGTTATTTTGTGTCATTTTGGTTTTAATATAATATACAATTTTTTGTTCCTTATGGAATTGTGTCGTTGATGTAATACAATTTTTTATTCCTAATAGAATTGTGTCATTCATGTAATATAATTTTTTGTCTAATTCAATTCACGAATGAGTGTATTATTTTTCTGATCTGATACGATTAAGAAATATTCAAGTTAAAAATTTGGGAATACTGTAAAATTGAAAAATATATTAAACAAAAACAAATAATATAACAATGGTTTTTAATTCGATCGTTGTTATAAGTAGAGCGTTATCCAGAATAATATAACACAAGAATGGCGTTGCTGGCATTCGTACCAGAACCTATAAATTATTTCACAACGTTTTTTTTACATGTTGTTATAAGTAACGCGTTACCGAACTTATAACCACAGTCACTCGCCCGTTGTGGAAACCAACTTACATACAATCACACGCTACCTAAATGGACACGAAACCATCATTATATGTGTTACGCAACTGCCATTATTTTTTTTTTCAGTAGTAGTGAGGAGATCCACCGAGGTCGGTTCATCAAGAGATACTGAAGAAGGAGCAGACACAGTTAGATCATGCTCATGATGTCCTGCCTAGATATCGTCGTATTGTGGAGATTGCATAGACGAACATTGACAGAGGTATCTTCCATGATGGGTCTGAGGTGAGGAAGGTCCTAGACACCATTATGACGGAGGCACGAGAGGCGTTGATGTACCAAAGACGACGTCAGAGGATGGGGATAGAGGAGGTCGATGAGCCTGAAGAGCTGTAGTCCGGCATAGGAAGTAGTTTATAGTATTTGTACTTTGGATTTATTATCGATTGTATTTTATTTTGATTTCATTCTACTTTATTGTCTATTTTGACTTCATTTATATATGTCATTTTTTTATCATCTAGATTTATATATATATGTCATTTTTTTGTTTATCCATTGGATGGTTTAATGTTCATCACATAACATGATCCTTAACATTTATAAATCGGCATTTTCATTTGTATAACCATAAAACTAACATAATCTGCATTGTTCTTATAGGTTACGGAGATGCATATCTCCGTAAACCTTAAAGGAAGATGCATCTCCAGAACAATAAAAATGTAAAATGAGCCTCTCAGAAAGGGATGCATTGAATATGTGTTAAAATATTTCGGAGATGCATCTCTGGATTAGTAAACGTTCTGACTTAAGACAAGGTAACTACGCAGACGCATCTCTGAAATCTAAGGGGTATTTTGAATTTTTCATATGGTATTTTTTCATTCTATAGAGTGGGATAAGAAATTTCAATATATATATATATATATATATATATATATATATATATATATATATATAGATATATATAATATATATATATATATATATATATATATATATATATATATATATATATATATATAATATATATATATATATATTATTTAATTAATATACACTGACAGCGAATTTTTTTTTACACTATCAGTTATCACAACCACTGATTTATTTGAAATGTTTGACTTTTATTTTAAACATTTAAAAAGTAATACAAACGGAGGATTGTGATGCATCGACAGTGTAAAACTTTTTACACTGACGGTGCATAACAATTAGTGTATGTATATATATATATATATATATATATATAATATATATATAATATATATATATATATATATATATAATATATATATATATATATATTATATATATATATATATATATAGAGAGAGAGAGAGGAGAGAGAGAGAGAGAGAGGAGAGAGAGAGAGCGAGAGGAGAGAGAGAGAGAGAGAGAGAGAGAGAGAGAGAGAGAGAGAGAGAGAGAGAGAGAGAGAGAGGAGAGAGAGAGAGAGAGAGAGGAGAGAGAGAGAGAGAGAGAGAGAGAGAGAGAGAGAGAGAGAGAGAGAGAGAGAGAGAGAGAGAGGACCGGTCCAATCAACTCGGAAGTTCCGATCTAATTTAAAAAATGGATCTAAATTAAAAAAAAATATCAGTTATAATAATTAAAAATTAAATATTAAAAATATATTTATTTATTAATCAAAAATAAATTTAATTATAATTATTTTGACTTTTTTATCAATCCCATTATTTTATGTATTGAGTTTTTATCGTAACATATTTTTATTTACTGAATTTTTATTATAACATATTTCTATGTCTAATAATATAAATAAAAAAATTGGATCTTCCAAAATTTGAAATCTTCAGAAATTTAGAAATGAATACTATATAACCTCATTGCTCCGGCACATAGATGTGAATTTACTCAATATTAGTAGAACTTATTTTAAATTTAAATTGTACAAACTAAAAGAGTGATTTTGTCTTAAATGAATTTAAGTATATATTTCAAATGATTTTGTTGCAATAAAAATTTAATGGAATTTTGTTATCTAAAAAGTATAGGAGGCTAATTTTATTTTGATGCACACACATGTAATTTAATGAACGCAAATGTGATTTTTTCTAAAATCAAAATATTATTAATTAATCTGGAAAATTAATGGATTAATTTATATAAAAAATTATGATTGATATGCTTGACATAATGAAATATGAAATAAATTTTAAAGCAAAAGATATAGAATTTGAAGGTTGATGCTTTTGTTATGCGTGATATTCAGTATTCATAATTAAAGTTCATTACACACAACACAAATATATTGCAATAGTTTTGCAAGCTGAAAACATACTTAAAGTTCATTGATGCATGACACATAACTTTAAAGAGATCCTAATAGGAAAGATATGCAGTAAGGTGCAAGAGAGTTTCAAGCCCATCAGTGTTGTGTTGTTGACTGTTTGTAACTGGAAATGTCTTAATAATTGCAATTCCATTAGCATTCACATACTTTCCTGTTCCTCCAATGATTGCTAGTTGTGACTGTGAAACTTGAGTTGTTCTGTGTACCCCAAAGAAGCTGAGACTATCTTCATAACCATTCTCTTCAAACTTTGCTGTAAAAGCCATTACTTGACTTGTTCCTTCCACTGAACTTGCTATATAGAATCCTTGTGCTTTCCCTACTAATCCTGATCCCAACTCTTCCCCTTCTGTTAATTCATCATCAAACACTGTCATTGTTCCAAACATCAACTCCTGCACCGTCATTCCCTGTGGTATCTGATTCATATTCGTCACCGGAAAATTGTTGTTCCCGTTGTTGTTGTTGTTGTTGTTGAAGACGTTTCCCGTGTTTCCGCTGAGTCCTGTTAGGAAAGGGAGGTTATTGTTGTTTAGAATTCCGTTGTTGTTATTGTTCTGTGGAACTCCGCTGTTAAGAGGAAGGTTTGCACCGTTTGGCTTAGCGAATGCGACTTGCGCGTTGAGTGCAGGATTGGTAACGACTCCGGTTACTGCTCTTGCTGTTGGATTGGAGCCACCGAGAATGTCGTGCAAGAAAAATGATATCGTGTGGTGCTGATCAGGAATATCAGTACCAGTTGTTGCGGCTGGTTGCGGAAGTGGAGGGAGAATGGTGGAAGAAACAGGAGACAGTGCAGAATGAGTAATAGGTTCTTCTGGTGTTTCTAGTTCACTGAGGATTCTGCTTGAAGCCGTGGAAGTGATTGTAAGGAATAATATCAAAACCATAAAAATTATGGCTTTGAGATTCAAAGTGGTAGCAAGAGTTTCAAAGCGTGCCATGTTTGTTAGTGTTTGATAATTTGATATTGTGTTTTAATGAGATGATAGAGAGTTATGGTGACATGTATAAATAGTAAGACTTCAAAATGATGGAGTTGATGAGAGGAGTTGTTGTGTTTGCGTATATATGGAGCTGATATCAATCTCTATGTATTAGATAGAACTAAACAACAACAAATATTCTATATGAACATACAAATATTATAAATAAATACTTATAAAAACAACTCTTGCAATTCCATCATCTCTTAAGTGAAAGACTCCGTCGATCTTTCAATAACTTATGCTCAACTTTTTATAACCCTCATCATTTTGCTTTTGAATTGCATTATCTTTCCAACTTTTTACTATCTTAAAATTTTTGGCTTTAAAGAATAACGTCAAGGTTCAAACATACCGTTTACTTGATAAAGTGAAACGTGTCATTAATCTTCAAATCAAAATTTTCAAGTTATCATTTTAACATCTTCAAAGTCAAATCTTCAAAGTCAGTGATACAACAACAATAACAACATAGCAAGAAATATAGTTTTGTTAATGGAAGATGAAATTTGGAGACATAATGAGTTAAGTTTAGGACAAATGTGAATGAACGTGTAGCTTTTATAGACAAAATTGGCAAACCATTCCCCACCGGTTGGTAAAATGGACTGAGTTGAAAAGTTGTTTCACTCCTGTTGTTTTATTTAAAATAAAAACATATTACCTTTCTCCATGATAGGTAAAATTCACTGAGGTGAAAAGTTGTTCCACTCTTTTTTTTTTTTTTAAATTAAAACAAATTACATATATAAGCGAAGTTGTAGCCTAGTTCCCTTCAAAACAAAACATCGCCCTAGCAAAACTCCACCTCGATTAATGTACAAAGAACCATTTCTTCACTAACCTCTATCACGTCTTCTCCAACTTGTACGAAGCAAGGAAAGGAAACATGAAACTCGCGAGAAGGAAACACGGAACTCATTTCTTTGACTTCTTCATCACATTTCCACCATTCATGTTACAGTAATGTTGTTGTTTTTGTTGAAAAAGTATCAGGTTTAGATTTATTGTTATTATTGAGATTGAAGATTTTATGTTATTGTTGTTGTTGTTGTTGTTGTTTAGATTGACATTAAATAATATATGTTGTTGTAATTCATATCAAATTATGTTATTGTTTTTGTGAAAATAAGTAACATGTTTATTGTTGTTGTTGTTGTTGTTGTTGTTTTTGTTGTTGTTGTTTGTTGTTGTTAGATAAGTAAAAGGTTTATTGTTAATGTTGTTGTTATTAAGATTGAAGGTTTTTTCTTGTTGTTTTTGTCGAGATACATAAAAGGTTTAATATTATTTTTGTTATTGAGATTGAATGTTTTATGTTGTTGTTGTTTTTGTTGTGGAGATGGAAGGTTTAATGTAATAGTTTTGGGTGAATATGCGGTGTTCTCTCACAAGGTGTGTTGCTAAAAAAGAAAACCCAAATAAAAAATGATCCCTCATGTTGACCCCTGAACCGATGACCCTAACAGTGGTATCATGAGCCATTGGTTCGAGTGAAGGACCTGCTCACTTGTATCGAAAGTACTTCCCATAGGGCAGTGCGTAGGAGGTCTCCAGTTGAAAGAGTGTCAACAACAATACAATTGTATGTTGATGAAAGAGCTTTCCCTTGAGGGGAAAAATTATTGATATACTCACACTTGAGGGGGAGTATTCAAAAAAATAAGTGTCAGTTGGAAGTGTTGAGAAACAAGTGTGGAAGAGTCCCATATTGATTAGAAAAGTGAAGATTGAACACTTTATAAGTGATAGAATCCACACTTTTCACCTTAAGATTTTGGGTGAATATGTGGTGTGTCTTTCACAAGGTGTGTTGCTCATAAAGAAAAGGCCCCAATATAAAAACTGCTCCCTCGTGTTTGAACCCCCAACTAAATGGTCCAACAATAGTTGTTGTTGTTAAAACTATTTGTCATTTAGGGGTCGTTGTTGTTCTTGTTGTTACTCTTGTTGTTAAGTTATTGGTGTTGTTGAGATGAATCAACTTTTTACATTTGATGCAAGGAGAATCCTAAAGTCCTTATAAGATAGTTTTTGGGAAGAAGTATGTGATGTCAATCCAAAATCAATTGGAAAAGATTTGGATTTGTTTTAATCAAAGAAGATTTGATTGAATGTATCCTAAAGGATGTTTTGGTCCAAGATTTACTCTACAAAGAATATTTATATGAAGATTATTATTTTGGATGTTCTAGTGTAACATGTAGAACACAATGTTCCAACGTGTGTGCTGCAATATCTGGTCTCTTTCAACAGATAAATGTTATTGCAATTATGGTAAAGAAGGATGTGCTACAACATATGGTATATATCAACAAACATATGTTATTGTAATTGTTGTGAAGAAGGGATACATGTGGAATACGACGTTCCAACATGTGTGCAACGTCTGACTCTTGTTCAGCATGTCAAAGTTATTGCATTTTTTGAGCAAAAATCTGGTTAAGATTCAATCAGATTTATTGCTATATTAATGCAATGCATTTGTGTGATTTGTTTGACAATTGTTGAAGATCAAATCAATTTAAATGGAGATTTAAATTTGAATTTAAATTAATAACAAATTATATATTTTGTTGGAGATCTTTATGAAGTAATTCAAATCCAATAATATCTTTTATTATTCTAGACGAAATTAAATTAGAAATCCAAAGAAGAAAAACCTAGAATTGCATTGCTATTTAAGGAGATTCAAATCTAACTTTTGATGTGTGCGCTTTTTGAGAGTACCTAGTGTTAGGGTTTATTTTTTTAGACTTTGTTTGTGCACCACTCTAGCACCCCATTTCATATCTTAAGACATAAAGTTTGGTTTGTTAGTTGAGTTGTAAAGATTTGTTCCAAGACACTAAGTCTATGAACTTAAGAACAAAGTGTTTCTTATATTCCACATTAATGTTATATTAGTGTTTAATCTATTTGTTATACACCACTGTATGTTTTAGTAATTTAGAAGAGTTGTTGGTTTGTTTTAGTTGAGCTGTAAATTCAACAATTGTTGCATTAATGGTTAAGTTGATCACTAGTGGTTAGTGATTGAGAAAAAGTGATAGGGGTTCTCATATTTAGATGGAGACTTCAATAGAAAGTCATTAGGATTATGGAGATGCATTGAACTTCCTAGGGTTTGGGGTTCTTATAAGACTAATTGTTCTAATTCAAAGTAGTGAATTTCCTTTCCTAGGTAGAGTGCCCCCAGACGTAGGTGTGGTTTCATCAAACTGGGTTACCAATTTCTTATACTCTCTTTATTACTTTTCTGCTTCATCATCTTGTATAAGTTAAAAGATTATACATAATGGTCATATTGATATATCATGTTAGACTAGTTCTCCTAACATCGTGTTCGACATATGTTCCCATAGGAACATAGTTTTAATTAGCATCAGAGCAGACACCTTGTTCTGTTTGGGTGAGTTCTAGGGTTCTTATTTTGTTGAAGATGGAGAACTTCAAAGAAGGAAGAGTTGTTTATCAACCAAATATTTGTTATGGTGCTAAGAATCCTTCAAATATGGTTGATAGTTATGAATATTGTGATGTCCAAGTAGAATGTAATTCTGAAGAGAATCTCAGGCTTGCAAAGATATTTAGTAAAGTCATAAGACAAATTGACAAGCAATATGGGAAGAAAGTTCTTACCAATGTCAATAAACATTCAGCATAAAGAAAAATATGGTGAAATACAAAATCTAAATTGTTCCTGCTAATGCAAAAAGATCAAATTTCTTGATTGCAAATATTTTGGACATATTAAAGCTGAATGCACAAGTTTTCCAAGGAGACAAAGAAGAATATGTAATGTTATAAATGATGAATAAGGTGAATCTAATCAATCAAACAACATTGTAGCCATCTAAGACATAAAATATGTTTTGCAGACTGATGAGACATCAAATTCAAAGAAAAGGTGCATTGCTCATATTCAGACAACAGATTGTAGAATGTCAAGTAACATGTTTCAACATCTAGTCAAACATGATTACCAGTTAATTAATTGTGTCTCCTCTATTCATGTTTACTACTGTAAGGTGTATGGTATACAACCATGCCATCAACAGTTGTATCCTTAGTGGAATGAGAAGTTTCAAAGGAAACATCAAATGTTTGGCTTGGAAAGCCTAATATCCATGTTGCTTGTTTCTCCCACAAAGAGTTCTCTTGTGAAGATTGGTATCTCGAAAGTAGATGCACTAGACATATGATATGAGAAAGAAACTTTGTTGCAGCTTGTAATAGCCATAAGAGAAAGAAATTTGTAAAGATGAAGATGGTAGTTGCTGCCACTACAAAGCAGAATATTGAAGACCAAATTTCAGACATAATGGACGACATGTTAGAAACTGAACTATGGGTACTGAAAGCTTAAGGATTATTACACATAAAATTGTAATAAGGAAGTAGTTATGAAGATTGCCAACCCGAGAAGAAAATCAAGATGGTTCAACATCTTACTCATACTTCTGACTTACCACTGTCGCATCACGCGAAAAACCGGCGGGAAAACAAGAACAACAGAGCCGCCACTGTGCGTTATTTATCCCAAAAGAGGGAAAGGAAACGCTCAGAGTAAACCTGGGAAAAGCATGGTCTCGCGACCAAAGAGAATGGGATCGGGAGTCGGTTATGCGAAGGGAAGGTATTAGCACCCCTACGCATCCGTCGTACTCGACGGGATCCACGCACAATAGGAAGGAAAATGGTTGCTAAACACTGCTCAAACTCACACACAACTGGCTGAAAGAGACACAAGAAAACCGACTGAAACTGACTCGGCAGGATACCGCATCCTGGGCCTACTTAGTCTATCAGGCATAGACATCAGAGTCGAAGTAGTTCGGACTGGGGAAACGACACATGCTCGCTAGGATATCGTATCCTATGCATACGTATCTCCTTGGACGAAGGAGAATCAGAGCATTCGTAGCTCGGCTGACACGCACACAAACAAACACAGGCAAAGGCAAACGTGGAGCCCGAATGCCAATCACTGGACTTACATCAGCATCCGAACCAACAAACCCACACTGGAACCCAAATGCCACTCGATGGACTTACATCAGCTTCCAAGCACACAACAAGACAAAACAAAGACACAGGCGCCCGGAGAGATCTGCTCATCTCCTGCCTACGTACCTCATCTGGTGTGAGGATCAGGGCGACGTAGTTCCCCTACAGAGGGATAAAGGACTAGCCTAACCAGATAACAGAGGGAGACACAACTAGGGAGACTACGACTCGAGCCTAGATGTTATCATGCAAAATCATCCCTAAGTTAAGGTTTCTAGCTAACTTGCACAGGAAGCAAGCCTATCCTAATCATGACTTGCACAGGAAGCAAGCCACACCTAACTTGCACAGGAAGCAAGCTAAAGCAAACACACAAGCACAAGTAGCACACACTATATGCAAGCAATGGGCTCAAACAAGGTCAGGTTTTAGTCGAGGGGTCATATCAACCTCAACAAACAAACCACTGGAACTGGGTAGTGTTAGCTCTTAACCTTGCCATTGAGGGGCTAAGGTGAAGCAGATGAAAGGTGAGTGAAGATAAGACTTCACAGCTCTTATCCCTGGCCTGGGAGAGCTTAAGACAAGAATGTGTGGGTTTAGAAAGTGGGAACCCTTCTACACATTTGATACTGACTCAACTGTACGATTGTACGAGATCTTGGGTTTGTATCTGCAATGCATCAACACAGTGGTGTGAGCAAAGCAGATGACACACAGAATAGCAGGGGATAGGTTGCATATCCCTTGGGTTCTGCCAATTGCCTCTTCACTTAGGAGGTCTTTGACTCTATACAAGGACAAATGTAAACAGTCACAAACATTGCCTCTTAAGGAGGACTTCAGACAGGTGCCTGGCCAAGTAACAGGCCAGGTCTTCCAGACTACATGAAGATGAGAAATATACCTCGATGCAAATTGCTTAATAAGCAAAGCAAAGCAAAAGTTCACAAGGAACTGAGCAACTAAAAGTACCTGAAATCAATCAGACAACATTAGTACACAAGTCAAAGTTAAATCAAAATGAAACCAAGGTCAACAGTCAACACAAGCAGATAAATGTGCAATGCACAAAGCTCAAGGCATGCGAGCCAAGCAACCTACAATACAAATAGGTTAGTAATGATAAACAAGCACACTCAATCAATTTGTATTGATCTCATTGGTCATTTGTTGGTCAACCTGAAAACATGAGCTCAAATGTGAGTAACAGGACCACTAGGACAAGCCTAGGGTCAAAAGGGAATGAGAAAGCCAAAACAGCAAATGAATTTCAATCAAAATCAAGTTCAAGCAATCAAGAAGCAAACTCAATTGGTTCCACAATCATATCATTCATCATCATCATTTCATGAACAAATTAGGTCAAGACATGGCATTTAGAAGCTCATAGAAGTCAACAGCAAGACTTAACTCAAAACCAATCATAAACAATTCCAAAAATCATCAAATAAATCATGATCAATCATAACCCACAGCATGGTAAGCATGTCAAATTTCAGCTCATTTGGACAAGTAGAAGATAGTCAATGAAAATCAGAAAGGCAAGGCAAGTTTAATCATGCTCAAAGAAGTCAACCAAACATGCATCAACTTGAATAAATCATAAATCAGTGATGGCAAATGAGAAATGAATGGGACTAAAACCATGATGAACCTTAAGATGTCTACTAATCACATGTCAAATTTCATGTTCATCCAATAAAGTATGAGAGTTTCACAAAGGATATGGGAACATGTATCACAAAACGTCAACATAAGACCAAACAGGGGAGAAAATCCCAAACAATTAGGAAATGCCACAAATAAATCCAAGAAACTTCACATGTAAACTAGACATACAAGAGTAGGTTCATGCAAAAATTCACATCAGTTGGAGGTCAAGAAGCATGGTATCAAAAATCATGAAGTTGCACATCAATGGTGTGACACAAATTGTCACACCCTAATTCAAAAAATCATAACTCACAAACCAGCAATGATAAATTCACAAACTCTACACCAAAATCACCATGAGTGTGTCTAGTTTAAGCACAAAAAATTTGGAAGCCATTGGATAAAGTATCACCATTTCACAAATGTTTTGGCAAAGTGTACAAAATATGAGCACATGTCACAAACCCTAATACCAATTAAAATCCACTCATCAAAAAAATCTGGAAAAATCATGATAAAAAACTAGAGATTGTGATGAACATGATGCAAAAAATCCCATGAAATTTGGATTAAAATTGGATGCGCCATGATTTTTGTAAGATGATGTATCAAATTGAAATAAAAATGAGAAAAAACAACATCATCAAATGGGTCATGTGCCACGCTGATGGCAAACTTGTAAATAACCATGCCACTAATTGAAACACTGCGTTTTGGGCCAGAAAATGAAATAATCTGATTGGTCATGGGGGGCTGGAACAGTACCACGACATGCAGTACGTGAATGGAGAGAAAAATCTGGGAAAATTAGGGTTTATGGCTACAGTAACATCTTCATCCTCTTCCCAAAATCGTGGAAAAAAATATGCCCAGAAATGTAAATTGAACACGTCATGGTAATCATCAAGCAACACACATCAACATTCCAAACTCCATTTTCATTAAATCAAGTTAAACAAAAAGAAATAAGCAAAAACAAGTTTGGATGTGAAACTTCAACTCAACATTTCTTTCAGCATAGGCAACCATTCAACACGATTCAAAGCTCAAAAGAATCAGCATGCAAGGATCTATAAGAAGCATGGCATGGTTTTGAAAAATGAGAGATTCGATACCTGGCCAAATTTGGAGAACAGTCGTGATTCAGTGAGAGTTAGGCCATGTTGAGGTGAAACAGATGTCCAGCAATGCTTTAAATGATGGATGGAAGAAAGACTTTAGCCCCACTATCCTTGAAACGACCTCAAACTTGAGCTGCCATGGGAGTATGCTTGGTGAAAACAGTCATGGAATGGCTTTACAGCTGGGTGTTGTTGCTTGCCAAGGTTCAATAGAGGTTGGTGGATGAAGGCACAACAAGCCAAACTCGGATTCCTTCAGGTTTCTTAGCAGAAATTTCAAATAAAGGGAAAATGAGAATTTGAAAGAGTGGGGATTTTTTCTGTCTTGAGTGTGGCTGCTAGGGTTTCATTTAGCAGAAAAATGATGTTTAAATACTCTGTTTAAGGGTACAAATCACAGTCCATGAAAAGGTGGGATGGAGTTGGTGAAAAATGTACTTTTGGCCAATTTTCAAGCAAGTTAGGAATGGCTGTGTGTACTGCACGAAAATGACTTGGTTCATGTCACAAATATGATTTCTGAACATATTTGAATGGCCAAATTGATTAGAAATGGCTATCTCAAAAATTCACTTTTGTACCACACTTGAAATCAATTCATGCAAGTCCAAAAATGCCATTTTGATTGGTGAAGTTTTGGTGAATGGTGATGACATTTTTGGGAAGATGGCATCAAATGTGACTTGTAGCAAAAAAAACCCCACCCAATTTGGCCAAATGGTTTGGGAGATATGGCCTTTTGAAGTTCAAGAATTTTTGAAAATGAATTGATCATAACTTGCCAACCATACATGGGAATTGAGTGTTCTTGGACTTTTTGGAAATGGGAGAACAAGATCTTCAACTTTCATGTTGGGCAAAAATCCATTTGAAGCTTGTATCATGATGTAAGTTTGAGGATCAAGACTTTCCATTTTTGGTAAATTTCAGTTACAGGTCAAGTTTCCCTTTTTGGAAATTTCTGATCTGGCTTCAAATTCTTCCATGATGGTGTTTGACATGATATATGAAGACTATATGGACATGAATGAGACCTCTCAAACCAAATCCAACCATCAAAACCATAAAATCAGACACAGTTGACCAAGTTTGACTTTTTAGGGTTTCTGGCAAACTGTGCATTGACTGATGACTTCTGAACATCCAATCCTTGAGAAAAACACTTCAAATGGATCCCCAAGTCATGTGAACATGTTGGACCAAACCTAAGGCCTTGGCTCCTTGAGAAATGCACTTGCTTGCTTGACTGACTGATCTCCTGACCAGTTTGACCTAATTCTCTTGATTGGCTTGCACTTGAGGCAAATAGGACAATGCAATGTTATGCAGTGGACCATGTTATGTTATGACCAAATATGAAAATGTATGTACAATGATAGGTGCAAATTTGAGGTGCTACAGCTGCCCCTATTCAATCAGCTGGGAACCCGAATGGATGAGAGCAACGGCTGTCAGACTTTTAGGGTAAACAGGGATTGAATACCAAGAACCGTAGAAATTTGCACTCTGCCGGATATGATACAAGAAGAACTACGTCATTTACTGATGACGCCTGCCATTGACAACTTCAGAAAGGCGAAACCATTTACCGATGGTTAGAAACTGGTAACTTGATATTTACCGATATCAACTTCAGCAAGACCATTTACCGATGGCTGCTGGGAAACAACTTCTAATGTAAAAAAGAAGCAAGACCATTTACCGATGGTGGTTTCAAAGAAACTTGACATTTACCGATATCAACTTCAACTCGACCATTTACCGATGGCTACTGCAACTGGGGATCTGATATTTACCGATATCGAAGAAAACGGGGCCATTTACCGATGGCGGATAAAACTGGGCATTCAATATTTACCGATATCGAAGCATACGGGGCCATTTACCGATGGCGTCTCCACTTGGGGAGGAACAAAATCTTTGTGGTGTAATCAGACAAGACGTTTACCGACGACTTCTGGGGATCTTGATTTTATCAACAAGGAAACAAAGCATGACCAGACATTTACCGATGACTGGGATGAGACTCGATATTTACCGACATCGAAAGATGATGTTTACCGACATCCAAAAACGACCAGACATTTACCGATGACTGGGATGAGACTCGATGTTTACCGACATCGAAAGATGATGTTTACCGACATCCAAAAACGACCAGACATTTACCGATGACTGGGATGAGACTCGATGTTTACCGACATCGAAAGATGATGTTTACCGACATCCAAAAACGACCGGACATTTACCGATGACCGGGGAACACTTCACTAAGGGAAAAAACAAATATTTGCAACTGGAAAACAGATAGGACATTTACCGATGACTCTACTGGGGATCTCTAGCTGGGGATTATCAGACATTTACCGATGACTGCAGAAAAGACTCGATTTTTACCGACATCGAAAGATGATGTTTACCGACATCAAAAAATGACCAGACATTTACCGATGACTGGGGAGAAAACCCGATGTTTACAGACACCGAAACAATGGTGTTTACCGACACCCAAAATGATGACCAGACATTTACTGATGACTGGGGAGAATACCCGATGTTACAGACACCGAAACAATGGTGTTTACCGACACCCAAAATGAAGAAACACACGCGGGTGCTAGTATGACACTTACCGGTATCACAAGAACGACTTTTTAGATATGTCAGGGCAAGGTTGACCACTTGCTGGGGGTCTCACTGGGGAGAAACAAACTTTCTGTCACCAACGGGTGAGGTAATAAACCTTTGTGGGGATATCAAACCTGAATGCTGTCAAGAGCAACTGTAGCAGACTTGCTGTGCTGATGTTGAATGAAATGATCCGCCTCTGCCGGGGATACGGTCTGGTGAGGTTAACACATGAATGCATATGTTTGAATTTTTCTATGGCGTAATGTTCCATATTGAATGGGAATGCTACGCAGTTTGAGGATGCAATGATCACTAAAAATGCAAAAAATGCAAAAATGATGAAAAACTCTGGCTGGGGAGCCAAAACTGATCAGGTACTCCAACTATGCGGGGAGACTCTGCAGGGAGAGCAACGACTTCTCACTCATGTTGAAGAATAGCACTGCTGCTGGGGAAAGGTAAACTCCGCTGGGGATATCCTTCAGTCCTCAGATAGGATAAATGCTGGAGATAAATTTCAATGAACACGCCTCACTCGAGGAGGAAATCGGCAAATACAGGCCTGCTGGGGATAGGCAATCCTTAGATCTGTTGGGGAATAGAAGGCACTATCCACAGACGTCTCCGTAGGGGAACATAGCTCTGATAGCTTCCATACTTGCTTGGGGAAAATATCTGCTGAGGAAACGTCCTCACAGATGCCAACCTGAAAAACAGCACAACAAAATGCCCCCAGGGGATACATGGACAAGATACGCTCAAGTGTCCTCAACATTCAAAATGATTTTCAAATGTTTCATCATCCTGCAAGCTATTGTTTAGCCTTCATGTTTTTAATGCTTATCAAAAATTCGGACATTTTTGCAAACAAAACAGTAAAAATAAAAAACCAAAGAGCTATTTATCTGAATAGCGACTTTTATTGATTGAAAATGTGCTTGAAAAGGCAAATACATTGGGAGGCAATTCCTAGAAAGAGGTAATTGCGCACAAAAGGAAAAAATCTATCCTAATGGCAATGTGAACACGGCATCCACTATTTCCCAATTCTGTTATAACTCACAGATCATCAGTTTTCCTCCCAACTCCTTGCTTTCTGAGAAGAATGACTGGACGGATCACATCTTTCAAGATGGCAGACGACAAAGCTTGATGAAGTACGGACAACTCAGACTGTAGTCTTCGCTTTAATCCCTCTTTTGGCTGGATCGCCCTTTCGGGTTTTCAATCCACCGGGATACCCATTTTTGCCTAAGCCGCCCTTGCGGGTTTTCGACTTACCGGGTGTACAAATTCTTTTCATTTTATCCCTAATTTTTGCCCGAACCTTTTCTTTCTGTTTTTTGGTTCGCCGGGATGCCCTTTTTTTTTTGCCTGGACTCTTTTTCTTTTTGTCCAGCGGGTCAATTTATGCGAAGTATTTTTTGACTACATCTGAGTTAACAGGAGACGGAAAATCTTCACCATCCATAGTTGTAAGCATCAAGGCTCCGCCGGAGAATACCTTTTTCACAACATATGGACCTTCATAATTAGGAGTCCACTTGCCCCTGTTATCTACACCGGGAGGGAGGATCCTCTTCAAAACTAGATCACCGATCTGATAGCTTCGAGGACGCACTTTCTGATCAAAGGCTCGCTTCATCCTTCGCTGATACAACTGTCCATGGCATACAGCTGCTAGCCGTCTCTCTTCGATAAGGCTCAACTCGTTAAACCTTGTTCGAATCCACTCGGCTTCGTCCAGCTTGACATCCAATAAAACTCTCAAAGAAGGAATCTCCACTTCAATAGGTAGGACAGCTTCCATACCATACACAAGGGAGTAAGGGGTTGCCCCGGTCGACGTACGTACTGAGGTACGGTACCCATGCAAAGCGAAAGGCAACATCTCATGCCAATCCTTGTACGTAACGACCATCTTCTGCACAATCTTCTTGATATTCTTGTTCGCCGCTTCTACAGCACCATTCATCTTCGGTCTGTAAGGAGAAGAATTGTGATGTTCAATCTTGAAATCTTTACAAAGCTCTTTCATCATCTTGTTATTGAGATTCGAACCATTGTCAGTGATGATTCTCTCCGGAACTCCATAACGACAGATGATTTCCTTCTTGATGAACCGGGTAACCACTTGTTTGGTAACGTTAGCATAGGAAGCTGCTTCCACCCATTTGGTGAAATAGTCAATCGCAACCAAGATGAAGCGATGTCCATTCGAAGCAGTGGACTCAATCTTCCCAATCATATCAATGCCCCACATGGCAAACGGCCAAGGCGAATTCATGACATTCAGAGGGTTTGGTGGTACATGCACCTTATCAGCATAAATTTGACACTTATGGCACTTCCGAGCATACTTGAAACAATCGGATTCCATAGTCATCCAGTAATAACCCGCTCTCAACAATTTCTTAGCCATTGCATGTCCGCCGGCATGAGTACCGAAGGAACCTTCATGAACTTCCTGCATTAACATGTCCGCCTCGGGTCTGCCCACGCATCTGAGCAAGACCATGTCAAAGTTTCTCTTATACAGCACATCATCCTGATTCAAATAGAAGCTTCCAGCTAGCCTCCTCAGGGTTTTCTTGTCATTCTTCGACGCACCTTCAGGATACTCCTGAGTCTTGAGGAAGTTCTTGATGTCATAATACCACGGCTTCTCATCAATCCACAACAGACTCGGCTGCAAACACATACGCAGGCCTCTCGAGTCGATTCACCGCAACATGTGGCACATGATTCCACCAATGAACTTTGATCATAGACGACAAAGTTGCCAAAGCATCAGCCATTTGATTCTCATCCCGAGGGACATGGTACAACTTCACCTTCTTGAAGAACGTCAGTATTCTTCTGGTGTAATCTCTATACGGAATCAAATGTGGCTGATTCGTATTCCAATCTCCATTGACTTGATTGACCACTAGAGCTGAATCTCCAAATATATCAAGAGTTTTGATCCTCAGATCAATGGCTTCTTCTATCCCCATGATACAAGCCTCATACTCAGCTTCGTTGTTGGTGACGTCAAACGTCAATCTGGCAGAAAAAGGTATATGAGCACCTTTAGGATTGATCAGCACCGCACCCACATCGTTACCGTTCATATTCACAGCCCCATCAAACATCAGTGTCCATTTGTCATCCGGATCCGGTCCCTCCTCGACAAGAGGCTCTTCGCAATCTTTCATCTTAAGATACATGATGTCTTCATCAGGGAATTCAAACATCATAGGCTGATAATCTTCAATCGGTTGCTCGGCGAGGTAGTCTGACAGAATACTACCTTTGATGGCCTTTTGTGACGTGTACTGAATATCATATTCTGTTAAGATCATCTGCCAACGGGCAACACGTCCGGTGAGAGCCGGCTTCTCAAAGATGTACTTTACTGGATCCATCTTAGAAATCAACAGAGTAGTATGGTTCAACATATACTGCCTTAGTCGGCGAGCAGCCCAGGCCAAAGCACAGCAAGTTTTCTCGAGCAGTGAATATCTTGTTTCACAGTCGGTAAACTTTTTGCTAAGGTAGTATATGGCATGCTCTTTTCGACCAGACTCGTCATGCTGTCCCAATACACACCCCATCGAGTTCTCAGTCACTGACAGGTACATTATCAGAGGTCTCCCTGGAACTGGAGGTATCAGAATTGGAGGTTTCTGTAAATACTCTTTAATCTTGTCAAAAGCTTTCTGACAATCATCATTCCACTTGATCGCCTGATTCTTTCTAAGCAGTTTGAAAATTGGTTCACACGTGGCAGTTAGGTGAGATATGAACCTTGCAATGTAGTTCAATCTCCCTAAAAACCCACGGACTTGCTTCTCCGTTTCTGGTTCAGGCATCTCTTGAATAGCTTTGACTTTCGCTGGATCGACCTCAATCCCTTTCTCACTGACAATGAAGCCTAAAAGCTTCCCTGATCTCACCCCAAACGTACACTTGTTCGGATTCAACCTCAGCTTGAACTTTCTCAACCGATCAAACAGCTTCTGCAAATTAACCAGGTGCTCCTCTTCTGTCTGCGACTTTGCAATCATATCATCTACGTACACTTCGATTTCTTTGTGCATCATGTCATGAAAAAGAGTCATCATTGCCCTCTGATAGGTAGCACCAGCATTCTTTAGCCCAAATGGCATCACCTTATAGCAGAACGTGCCCCAAGGTGTAATGAATGTCGTCTTTTCCATGTCCTCTGGCGCCATCTTGATCTGATTATATCCAGAGAAACCATCCATGAAAGAGAATACCGAGGATTGAGCCGTATTATCAACCAATACATCAATGTGAGGTAAAGGGAAATCATCTTTCGGACTCGCTCTATTCAAATCCCGGTAATCGACACACATTCTGACTTTGCCATCTTTCTTCGGCACAGGAACGATGTTGGCCACCCATGGGGGATAACTTGTAACAGCCAAAAAACCCGCATCCCACTGCTTCTGAACCTCTTCCTTGATCTTAGTTGCCATATCAGGACTCGTTCTACGAAGCTTCTGCTTGACCGAAGGACATCCTTCTCTAAGAGGTAATCGATGCACCACAATGTCTGTATCTAACCCAGGCATATCTTGATATGACCAGGCGAATATCTCCACATATTCTCTCAGCATCTCAATCAGCCTCCTCTTGACAGAGTCCTCTAAAGCAGCCCCAATCTTGATTTCTCTTTTGGCGTCCTCAGTACCCAAATTAACAACCTCCAACTCCTCCTGATGAGGTTGGATGACCCTTTCCTCCTGCTTCAGCAATCTGACCAATTCTGCAGGAAGTTCACAGTCTTCCTCACTCTCCTCTTCAGCTTGGTAGATGGGATTGTCGAAATCATACTGAGCCATAACAGAACTGTTCATAGTGAATGCCATAAGATCGCTTCTGCATGTTTAATGCTTTGTTTTAGAAAAAGAGTTCAATAAAGTCACAAAAAAACAAAAACATTGCCATTTTTATTGTTTTTGAAAAAGGATGAAAACAAAAAATAGAAAGACAGGGATCACAAAGTTTGATTTCAAAAAATGTCCTTCATTAATGATAATCATTAAAACATGATGAGGCCCTACAATGAATCACTACGCCTTGGGCAGATCGTAGGATTTTCATGCAAAATGAAAAAACAACAGAAAATTACTCTGTCAGAAGAGTAACTTGAACCACTTCTTCAGCCGTCCAGTTGTTGATAGACCCCCCTGGTGCACACGGGCGAACCCAGTTGTCCAGATCACAATCACTGTCACAGTCTTCACTACCGGTTGCAGAGACGTCGCCATGATTCATCAGCCCAGCGCTGGTAAAGGTACTCGGACCCGCTTGACCATTCTGCTCTGCTTGGAGAGGCTCGTAACCAACGCCAAATTTGTCTTCTTTGACAGGCAAATCCACCATCTTGCCCCAGCCTTCAGCTTTGCCAGAATCAACAACCTCCTTAGCCTGCTTGTAAGAAGTAATTGAAGCACCTGGCTTCCTCTGCTCAGCGTACGCCACTTTCTCAAGAGCCACAGTCTCAAACGCCTGACATAAGGTTTCGTGGATCTCGCCATCCACCTCAACATATTTGAACGAGGATAGATGACTCACCAGAATCTCTTCTTCACCGCACACGGTCACAATCTGACCGTTCCAGACATACTTGAGCTTTTGATGGAGAGTCGACGAGACTGCCCCTGCTGCATGAATCCATGGACGCCCCAATAAACAACTATAGGCGGGCTGGATGTCCATAACATAGAAGATGATATCGAATACCTCAGGACCTATCTTCACAGGCAAGGTAACTTCCCCACACACAGAACGTTTGGATCCGTCGAAAGCACGAACGATCAGGTCACTGGGAGTAAGCACAAACCCTTCCACATCAATCTTCTTCAGAATCTGCTTAGGCAGCACATTCAGTGACGACCCGGTGTCTACCAATACGTGAGACAACACTGCCCCTTTGCACTCCATGGTGATGTGCAAGGCTTTGTTATGGTTTCGCCCTTCAGGCGTTAAGTCCAGGTTGGTGAATCCTACACCATGCCTGGTGCTCACATTGGCCATCACACCCTCCAGTTGATTGACAGAAATCTCCTGAGGCACGTAAGCCAGATTCAACATCTTCAGCAAGGCATTACGGTGTGCCTCAGAGCACAACAACAGTGAAAGTATAGAAATCTTGGACGGAGTTTGATTCAACTGATCTACAATCTTGTAGTCACTCTTCTTGATTATTTCATAAACTCCTCCACGTCCTTCTCAAATGAGCCCTCGGGCGCTTCCTTCTGGACAGGTTCTTCCTCAACCACAGCTTGCTTACCCTTTGCTTTGGCGAGAGCCTCAGCATTATTGTCCCTCAAAGGCTGCGGTGCGAACAGACGACCGCTTCTGGTAAAACCTCCTGGACCCCCTACATTATCCACAGCCGGACCAACAGTTGCAGGAACTCTATTCGGTAAACCAATTGTCACTGGAGCTTGATTCACTGGTCTCGTCTGACTTTCAGCCCTTCTGTTACTGCGGTAAGCATTATCATACTTCCACGGCACGGCTCTACTATTCTCAACAGCCCTTCTTCCAGACGCAACGATAGTAGTTGGAGCACTGATGGTTACAGGCACGGAAATGGTAACTGGGGTACCATTTGTTGCAGGTGCACTAACGACCCTTTGTCCACGTCCTTCAGTTGGTTTAAAGTAAATGGTGATAGTTGACACTGTCCCACGATCTTTTACAGCCCTACTGAATTGCAAACAACCCTCATCCATCATACCCTGGATACCGGCCCTTAACTGGTCGCAACCATTCTCAGATTCTGCACAGCCCAAACAATCCTCATCACAGCCCGAGTAGACACCCCCATTCAGCAGACGGCCCTTCACAACTAGCAGAGAAGTCTGAACATCATCAACATTAACAACCAGATCTTCAGCTTCTTTCCCCTCAATATTGTTCACTCTATGCCCACCATGCTGAGGCATAGGGTTGTTTACGACGTTAGGCACTGGAGCGAAGTTGATCGCCTTGGCATCGATCAAATCTTGGACCTTGTGCTGGAGAGCCCGACACTTCTCAGTATGATGCCCTGGTGCCCCAGAGTGAAAGTCACAACGGACGTTGGCGTCGTACCCAGGAGGCAATACTGTAGGCGGAGCCATTGTACGCAACTCAACCAACCCCAACCTGAGTAGTTCGGGCAGCAGTTCGGCGTACGACATGGGTAGCGAATCAAAACGTCGATCAGGCATCCTTTGTCTGGGCTGATACGGACGTTGCTGTTGTTGTTGTTGCGGTTGTTGAACTCTTTGTTGTTGTTGTTGACGAGGTTGAGGTGCCGGAATGGTCACTGCAGCAACCTGACAGCGTTGACTTCTGTTCTGATCTCTGCGGTATTGAACAGCATTAGTTTCACCCTCTCTTCGACGAGGTGCCCCAGCAAACGGCTTCTTAGAAGAAGAGGAACCAGCATCTTGGATCTTCCCAGTTTTAATCAAGCTCTCAGTCCTCTCTCCACAAATGACAACATCAGAAAAACTACCGAATGGGCAGCTCCCCATCCGGTCCATAAACACACCCTGAAGAGTGCCGATAAACATATCTGTCAACTCCCTCTCCAGCATAGGGGGTTGAACCCTAGCAGCCAGTTCACGCCACCTCTGGGCGTACTCCTTGAAGCTCTCATTGGATTTCTGACATAGACTCTGCAGCTGAGTCCGGCTAGGTGCCATGTCCATGTTATGTTTATACTGCCTCAAGAAGGCCTCACCCACATCCCTCCAGCATCGGATCGAATCTCTCTTTAATTCCATGTACCAGTCCAAAGAAGCCCCAGATAGACTATCTTGGAAAAATACATCCACATCTTTTCATCATCGGTATACGCAGAGATTTTTCGATAATAAGCCTGCACATGGGTGCGAGGGCAAGAAGTACTGTTGTATTTATCGAAGGACGGTGCTTTGAACTTGTAAGGGATTCTCAAACCTTCCACCAACCCCATATTGGTAACATCAAAACCGAGAGAATTTTGACATTCCATAGCCCGGATCTTCTCAGCAAGGGCATCAACTTTACGATCCCTCTCATCAACCTTCCCAGAACGTCTTCGTCTTCACTGAGCAGAGTGAACATATCCTCTTGTCTGTCAACAATCGGAGCAGGATTACGGGCCGGGGCACGGACTGCTCTGGCATTAGCGGCATCTGGAACAATAGGTTGACCGTTGATTCGAATACCTCCCAACTCATCACCTACAGCATAGTTGTTGATGGGTACAGCAGCAGCAACATTATTATCATTGACCGGGCCTCCCTCTGGCGGAGCATGGTTGACCGGTGGAATTGCAGCCTCTTGTCTCTGAACCATGGCTCGAAGTTCTTCTTGACCTTGTGCAACCCCTTGCATCATATTCATAAACTGGGCCATGTTAGCCTTCATCTCAGCCAACTCAGCTTGAACTTGATCCATACCTCTCTGTTGATTCAGTCTTGTTGAGTAGCGGTGTGGACGTTGATCAGCTATCCTGCCTGAACAGGAACCAAGAGTGAGAAGTCACGACCAAGAACACCTGTTATGCAAAATGATATGAGTATGGTGCTAATGATGCGTATGATGCACATGATATGTTCATTCCTCAGGCATTCAAAGAGCCTGAGTCATCCTCAAAAGATGGCAACCTGCAGCAAGAACAACATAGAAGCACAGAAACAACATACACAAGAGTGATGAGTACAAGGTGAAACCAACAACCTCATCTATATGAGTAACAGGATCATACAACAAAGTCGACAAAGAAAGTCCAAACAATCGGAGTACAACAATGAATCCCATCCAACAAGCCTGGAGGTGATTCTCAACATACATATCAAAGATACAAGCTAAGACAAACGGCCTCCCGGAATGAGAGTCTTCAAGTACTGACACTGGTCTATCAACAGGTCACATTCTGAACATTCTGGCAAAAGAGTGATCTTCTCCTTCAGTTGTCGTCTAAGCTCTACCACTTCTCCTCCAAGGTGGTTCTCTGATGCCTGTCTCAAGTCTACTTCCTTCTTCAACTGGATGTCTTTATCTCTGAGTTGCTTCTCCAAGTCTCTGATCTTCTTCTGATAGCTGGCCTCAACCCTCTGCAGCCTCAAGCACTCCCGGTGTTCTGCATCTAACATGCTCTCCATCTCCTCGTAGGATCTCTTCTTGCTTCTCAGTCTGCTAGCATCTTCTTCTCGCACTCCTCTGAGTTGATGAGCCAAGTTCAACCTATCAGCTTTGGCTTTGTACAACTCCATCTGGGTATCTTGCTCCTTCTCTCTCAAACGGCGATTCTCCATCAAGGCTTGCTTGTAGTGCTCCGCAGGCACACTCTCAGCAAGGATCAAAGGTGGTTGCTCGTGCAACGGCTCCATCCTATCGTAGGGTAACAACAAAGTTCTTACTCTCTCCTTGACCCAATCAGTGTAATCGGGCATAGCAACGGCAAACTTCTTCCCTAAGACAGATCCATCCTTCACACCAATAGACTTCCAAGCTCTCCCTATCTGCTCCAATCTAGCCGGGTCACTCTGCTTCTCAAAATACACACTTTCAGCTACCTCAGCCTCAAGTGGTCTTCCCTTCATCACAAACCCCAACTGGCGAAGAGAAAGAACCGGGTTGTAATTGATGCAACCCCTAGTCCCTACGAGTGGCACATTACGGAATCCTCCACAGCTCATAATGACGTTACGCACATCCATCCGGTAAGATTGCCACCTGATATCATAGGAGGTAAGAGACATAACCCTCTGAGTCCACTTATGCGTGCTCTGAGCATCCACAAAAGGTCCACTGACTGGCAGGAGAGACAAGAACCATCTGAGCAAAAGCGGGAGACAACACCTGATAGCCCCACCCTTACCATGCCTACTGTGAATAGCATAGTAAGTGTCAGCTAAAAGAGTAGGAACTGGATTCCTCCAATGAAAATACTGACTGCAGCATAGTCAACAAAATTGGGCATACTCGGAAACAGGACGATCCCATAGATCATGACGGCCAACTGAGCATGAAAGGCTTCCCAACTTCCCTTCTCTGCTTCTTCTCTAGCTACCCTCAACAGAAACTTCAAAGGCAATCCTACAACATCCCCACTGGACTTCCAACTATCACTGACTTCCTTGATACCCAAATGGAGAGCTCTGGCAACAACTCTGAAATCAACCTCCTTGGGCACATCCAAGAAAGGAACCTGATACCGGACCGGGACACTCAGCAGAATGGAGTACTCCTCAAGAGTAGGCGCCAACTGATAATCTTGAAAGGTGAAACAATGAAGCTCTGGGTCGTAGAACTGTAGAAGAGTCTGCAACGGCACCGGATCGACTACCATCTTCAACAGGGTCAGAATATCTCCATACTGGTCAACAAACCCCTTCTGGTTACCACTGGTCATAAGGTTGCTCAACTCAATCAGAGACGTCAAAGGTTCACGGTGAAAGCTGTAGGAACAAGTCTTCCGCTTCAACTCTGGGACTGTTGCCATCTCTATCAGTGAACAAGCTCTGGAATGTACCTGAGAAATGATATGCATGCAGGGATTAGTTTTTTTCTTTTTTTTTTTTTTTTTTTTTGCGTTTCTTTTGAAAATAAATATGCTATGATGCACATGATGCAGACACGACTGGTTGGCTGTGTCTCTCAGAACACAGGATCAAAGCTTCGGCTTGAACTCGGAACCACGAATTCGTCTGAAACCCAAAGTCATCTGAGACCCCAAACTTCTGAACCAATAGTCACCAACAGGATCACAAGTCACCAACAAGTCACCAACAAGTCACCAACTGTACCTGTAATAATGATCATCCCCTCCCCACTCACGGGTGTCGTCTAGACCAGGGTAAGGTCGAGAGAAACGCAGCATAAATAACCTTTTGCAGAACATCATCATATACACACCCGAAGTATGTAACGATAATGTCCCACCAGGGTCTGAACTGCTCGTGATATCAATGTTCCGCTAAGTGGCGCAATACCACCCGCTTCCCATGAATCACTCTATTCCTAAGTATCCTAGATTTCACTCATAGCCTGGGTATTGGGCCTTTTACCTCATGTAACTCCCACCCCAACAGAGAGAAACAGACAACCAGCCAGATGAACAATGAATGAATGCAAACATTAATGCAAACAATAAATGCAAACAGTAAATGCAAATATATACAAATGAATGCAATAAATAACAGCACAAAGCAACCAAAGCCCTAACCTAGAGAGCGCTAGGAGAGACTCGCTTAGGGAAGATGGACCAGCATAGGTCAACTTCTCATTGATATCCCCAGCAGAGTCGCCAGCTGTCGCATCACGCGAAAAACCGGCGGGAAAACAAGAACAACAGAGCCGCCACCGTGCGTTATTTATCCCAAAAGAGGGAAAGGAAACGCTCAGAGTAAACCTGGGAAAAGCATGGTCTCGCGACCAAAGAGAATGGGATCGGGAGTCGGTTATGCGAAGGGAAGGTATTAGCACCCCTACGCATCCGTCGTACTCGACGGGATCCACGCACAATAGGAAGGAAAATGGTTGCTAAACACTGCTCAAACTCACACACAACTGGCTGAAAGAGACACAAGAAAACCGACTGAAACTGACTCGGCAGGATACCGCATCCTGGGCCTACTTAGTCTATCAGGCATAGACATCAGAGTCGAAGTAGTTCGGACTGGGGAAACGACACATGCTCGCTAGGATATCGTATCCTATGCATACGTATCTCCTTGGACGAAGGAGAATCAGAGCATTCGTAGCTCGGCTGACACGCACACAAACAAACACAGGCAAAGGCAAACGTGGAGCCCGAATGCCAATCACTGGACTTACATCAGCATCCGAACCAACAAACCCACACTGGAACCCAAATGCCACTTGATGGACTTACATCAGCTTCCAAGCACACAACAAGACAAAACAAAGACACAGGCGCCCGGAGAGATCTGCTCATCTCCTGCCTACGTACCTCATCTGGTGTGAGGATCAGGGCGACGTAGTTCCCCTACAGAGGGATAAAGGACTAGCCTAACCAGATAACAGAGGGAGACACAACTAGGGAGACTACGACTCGAGCCTAGATGTTATCATGCAAAATCATCCCTAAGTTAAGGTTTCTAGCTAACTTGCACAGGAAGCAAGCCTATCCTAATCATGACTTGCACAGGAAGCAAGCCACACCTAACTTGCACAGGAAGCAAGCTAAAGCAAACACACAAGCACAAGTAGCACACACTATATGCAAGCAATGGGCTCAAACAAGGTCAGGTTTTAGTCGAGGGGTCATATCAACCTCAACAAACAAACCACTGGAACTGGGTAGTGTTAGCTCTTAACCTTGCCATTGAGGGGCTAAGGTGAAGCAGATGAAAGGTGAGTGAAGATAAGACTTCACAGCTCTTATCCCTGGCCTGGGAGAGCTTAAGACAAGAATGTGTGGGTTCAGAAAGTGGGAACCCTTCTACACATTTGATACTGACTCAACTGTACGATTGTACGAGATCTTGGGTTTGTATCTGCAATGCATCAACACAGTGGTGTGAGCAAAGCAGATGACACACAGAATAGCAGGGGATAGGTTGCATATCCCTTGGGTTCTGCCAATTGCCTCTTCACTTAGGAGGTCTTTGACTCTATACAAGGACAAATGTAAACAGTCACAAACATTGCCTCTTAAGGAGGACTTCAGACAGGTGCCTGGCCAAGTAACAGGCCAGGTCTTCCAGACTACATGAAGATGAGAAATATACCTCGATGCAAATTGCTTAATAAGCAAAGCAAAGCAAAAGTTCACAAGGAACTGAGCAACTAAAAGTACCTGAAATCAATCAGACAACATTAGTACACAAGTCAAAGTTAAATCAAAATGAAACCAAGGTCAACAGTCAACACAAGCAGATAAATGTGCAATGCACAAAGCTCAAGGCATGCGAGCCAAGCAACCTACAATACAAATAGGTTAGTAATGATAAACAAGCACACTCAATCAATTTGTATTGATCTCATTGGTCATTTGTTGGTCAACCTGAAAACATGAGCTCAAATGTGAGTAACAGGACCACTAGGACAAGCCTAGGGTCAAAAGGGAATGAGAAAGCCAAAACAGCAAATTAATTTCAATCAAAATCAAGTTCAAGCAATCAAGAAGCAAACTCAATTGGTTCCACAATCATATCATTCATCATCATCATTTCATGAACAAATTAGGTCAAGACATGGCATTTAGAAGCTCATAGAAGTCAACAGCAAGACTTAACTCAAAACCAATCATAAACAATTCCAAAAATCATCAAATAAATCATGATCAATCATAACCCACAGCATGGTAAGCATGTCAAATTTCAGCTCATTTGGACAAGTAGAAGATAGTCAATGAAAATCAGAAAGGCAAGGCAAGTTTAATCATGCTCAAAGAAGTCAACCAAACATGCATCAACTTGAATAAATCATAAATCAGTGATGGCAAATGAGAAATGAATGGGACTAAAACCATGATGAACCTTAAGATGTCTACTAATCACATGTCAAATTTCATGTTCATCCAATAAAGTATGAGAGTTTCACAAAGGATATGGGAACATGTATCACAAAACGTCAACATAAGACCAAACAGGGGAGAAAATCCCAAACAATTAGGAAATGCCACAAATAAATCCAAGAAACTTCACATGTAAACTAGACATACAAGAGTAGGTTCATGCAAAAATTCACATCAGTTGGAGGTCAAGAAGCATGGTATCAAAAATCATGAAGTTGCACATCAATGGTGTGACACAAATTGTCACACCCTAATTCAAAAAATCATAACTCACAAACCAGCAATGATAAATTCACAAACTCTACACCAAAATCACCATGAGTGTGTCTAGTTTAAGCACAAAAATTTGGAAGCCATTGGATAAAGTATCACCATTTCACAAATGTTTTGGCAAAGTGTACAAAATATGAGCACATGTCACAAACCCTAATACCAATTAAAATCCACTCATCAAAAAAATCTGGAAAAATCATGATAAAAAACTAGAGATTGTGATGAACATGATGCAAAAAATCCCATGAAATTTGGATTAAAATTGGATGCGCCATGATTTTTGTAAGATGATGTATCAAATTGAAATAAAAATGAGAAAAACAACATCATCTAATGGGTCATGTGCCACGCTGATGGCAAACTTGTAAATAACCATGCCACTAATTGAAACACTGCGTTTTGGGCCAGAAAATGAAATAATCTGATTGGTCATGGGGGGCTGGAACAGTACCACGACATGCAGTACGTGAATGGAGAGAAAAATCTGGGAAAATTAGGGTTTATGGCTACAGTAACATCTTCATCCTCTTCCCAAAATCGTGGAAAAAAATATGCCCAGAAATGTAAATTGAACACGTCATGGTAATCATCAAGCAACACACATCAATATTCCAAACTCCATTTTCATTAAATCAAGTTAAACAAAAAGAAATAAGCAAAAACAAGTTTGGATGTGAAACTTCAACTCAACATTTCTTTCAGCATAGGCAACCATTCAACACGATTCAAAGCTCAAAAGAATCAGCATGCAAGGATCTATAAGAAGCATGGCATGGTTTTGAAAAATGAGAGATTCGATACCTGGCCAAATTTGGAGAACAGTCGTGATTCAGTGAGAGTTAGGCCATGTTGAGGTGAAACAGATGTCCAGCAATGCTTTAAATGATGGATGGAAGAAAGACTTTAGCCCCACTATCCTTGAAACGACCTCAAACTTGAGCTGCCATGGGAGTATGCTTGGTGAAAACAGTCATGGAATGGCTTTACAGCTGGGTGTTGTTGCTTGCCAAGGTTCAATAGAGGTTGGTGGATGAAGGCACAACAAGCCAAACTCGGATTCCTTCAGGTTTCTTAGCAGAAATTTCAAATGAAGGGAAAATGAGAATTTGAAAGAGTGGGGATTTTTTCTGTCTTGAGTGTGGCTGCTAGGGTTTCATTTAGCAGAAAAATGATGTTTAAATACTCTGTTTAAGGGTACAAATCACAGTCCATGAAAAGGTGGGATGGAGTTGGTGAAAAATGTACTTTTGGCCAATTTTCAAGCAAGTTAGGAATGGCTGTGTGTACTGCACGAAAATGACTTGGTTCATGTCACAAATATGATTTCTGAACATATTTGAATGGCCAAATTGATTAGAAATGGCTATCTCAAAAATTCACTTTTGTACCACACTTGAAATCAATTCATGCAAGTCCAAAAATGCCATTTTGATTGGTGAAGTTTTGGTGAATGGTGATGACATTTTTGGGAAGATGGCATCAAATGTGACTTGTAGCAAAAAAAACCCCACCCAATTTGGCCAAATGGTTTGGGAGATATGGCCTTTTGAAGTTCAAGAATTTTTGAAAATGAATTGATCATAACTTGCCAACCATACATGGGAATTGAGTGTTCTTGGACTTTTTGGAAATGGGAGAACAAGATCTTCAACTTTCATGTTGGGAAAAAATCCATTTGAAGCTTGTATCATGATGTAAGTTTGAGGATCAAGACTTTCCATTTTTGGTAAATTTCAGTTACAGGTCAAGTTTCCCTTTTTGGAAATTTCTGATCTGGCTTCAAATTCTTCCATGATGGTGTTTGACATGACATATGAAGACTATATGGACATGAATGAGACCTCTCAAACCAAATCCAACCATCAAAACCATAAAATCAGACACAGTTGACCAAGTTTGACTTTTTAGGGTTTCTGGCAAACTGTGCATTGACTGATGACTTCTGAACATCCAATCCTTGAGAAAAACACTTCAAATGGATCCCCAAGTCATGTGAACATGTTGGACCAAACCTAAGGCCTTGGCTCCTTGAGAAATGCACTTGCTTGCTTGACTGACTGATCTCCTGACCAGTTTGACCTAATTCTCTTGATTGGCTTGCACTTGAGGCAAATAGGACAATGCAATGTTATGCAGTGGACCATGTTATGTTATGACCAAATATGAAAATGTATGTACAATGATAGGTGCAAATTTGAGGTGCTACAACCACATATGGAATTTTTGGGACTGAAACAAGGAGTTGTCATTAAAGGGAAGGTTGATGATCAGGCTAGCGGTCCTCCCATCTTTGAACAACCAATAGTGGTTCAGAAGAAGAATCTAAAGAAGAATAGTGATTAAGTCATAACTCTCCCTATTGAAGCTCTTCCTCATATGTATAGAGTTTTGATTAACCAAAAACATGATGGTATGTCTGGTGAAGTTATGAATAGTGGTACTCTTAGTATACTAAAGTCCAACTATAGGATGTATGTCAAGAAATATGCTTTCCACAACATTTCACATGTTGATAAGACTGTACTAGTTGCTGGTGGAGTTGTGATTGATGTCCCACTCATGAATGGGCTTATGAGAAATTATCATCTCATTCACATGTATGTTGGTGAAGAAATCCAGGAAACTAATCTGGGAAATCAAGATATTGATAAATATGTGTCAAAGATCTTATTTTCGACATGTTGATAAAGTCTCAAATGCATAAAGATAACAATGATCGTGTCCATAGAAATGTTGATCATGTTGCAGATGTGGAGACATTGTGTGAAGATGAGATAAGTAAGAATAAAATCTTACTTTTGGGTTATGCTATTGATAGCAAAATCTATGGATTATTTACCAAAGGCGCACAATCTATAGATGATATCATTCCTTATAATAATGAAGAGTTTGATCTCATTAGTCTTAATACGGAGCAAGTTGTTATTGACAAATTAGAAAACATTATGCTACCTACTGAATAAGATGGAAGTCTGTGTGATACTGAAACTTTTGGTCTTATTGTCCATCTGGGAGCCATCAAATTGATAGCAATAGTTTCATGTATTATAAAGCTCAGACTTTATTAAATGGATGTGAAAAGTACCTTCCTCAATTGGTACTTGAAGGTAGAAGTGAATAAAGTTATTAACAAGCATGTCACTGGCAAAGGTGGTGTCAACAAGAAGAATGACCTTGTGGAAGTCAGTATGGATTCTACCATTGAAATCAAAAACATGGAGAATGTCAAATTGGAAGACAATAAAAATCTTAAGAGAGGTCACATGAATGTTGATGACATGTCAGACAAGATGGTGGAGCATGTTGTTCATAAATTGCAGTCTGATTTTAAGTTGAGCATGGTAGAAGATGTAAGTTGCCTTCCTAATTTTCAAGTGAAGCAAATGAAGGAATACACCTGTGATTCTTAAGGTATACTTGTTGGTAGTATTTGCACTCAACTTTTGTGGAGTAACCAAATGCTCAAAGATGGTAATGAAGATGTCAACCAGGTTATGGCAGACAACAACTATGACATGTTGGTGGCTTAGTTTCCAAGTCAAAGGAGTGATGGACAAGTTACCTCTTTTAATTCTGAAGTGAATAAAAATCTTGTTCAAACAAGTGAATATGTGATAAATGTTGGAGCAAATGTCCAAGACATTATGGTCACCATGAGGAGAAATATTGGAGGGATGAAAATTCATGTGGATGTCACCTCTGCTCACAAGGACAATGTTTCATTCCACTCTGAAACAAATGTTCAGAAGTGAGAGTATGTTCCTCAAAGAAGGATTACAGCAATAAGGGATCTAGATGAAGGAACTCTTGATTGCATAGAAATTGACGCTCTCAAAATCATGCTTTTCTCTCCAATTTTCGTAACCCTTATCAAAATTCAAAAATTCCCCTTAAAAAGAGCTTAGAATCGACCATCGTGCGCGTGATGACTTGCATCGCGCGTGCGATATTTATGGGCCTATCGTGTGCGGGATGTTGTGCATGTGATTATTTATGAAACATGGTCATCAATTTTCACTAAGTTTTCAATCAAATTTATGCAATGACGGACTGTCATCACAACCACAATTTTTTGCTCCTTTTACACTCAAATTTTCATTTAAGTCCACAATTTTCACACTTAGCTATTTTTTTTTCTCATTCTTTGTTCTTTCTTTTTCATTTTGTCTTATTTTTCACTTATTTTGATTCGATTCTTCAACTAAATTTATGCAATGACGAAATGTCATCACAACCCCAAACTTGAATTGTTGCTTGTCCTCGAGTAACTCGCCTGCAACTACACATTTCAACAAACAACAAGTTACATAATAACTATCAAACATCACCAAATTAAATATTTATTTTACCTGACCATTTTTCTAGCTTCCAACTTCTATCCAGCAAATTCAGAAAATGTTCTCACCATTGATGAGTACTCAACCTGTCTCTCAGCTTACTTTGACTCACTCAATGAATAGGGTTATCTCTCAATCAACAAGAAATATCAATTATGCTTAGCTTGATCATGTTCTAATATAGTTCATCACAGAAATCACAACACATACATTAAATGTCTTTTCAGGTTGTAACTTGGCTTATGTTTTGGTAGGATAATTTTAGGAAAGTAGGTTTAAACCTTTGGATTTAGGTGCCTAGTTCTCCTTCTATCATCATACCTCTTTATTCCTTTTTTACAGTACTAGAGATTTTTGGTCCTTTTTATACTTTTATTCTTTTTATTTTTCTCTTTTTTTTTGAAGAAGTGTCTTTTTTTCTCAAAATTTTCGAAATTTTGTCCAATATTCTCTAGCACCCCAACCCCAAACTTAAAACTTTGCTCACTTCCAAGAGCAACCCTTGACTTAATGTTTTTCATACACTATAGGAATTATACTTCTACCTAACTCCAAAGAGAGGGTGGAAAGAATTTTAGGCTACGTCACCAAAAGAAAGGCTAAAGCTCCAAGTGGTTAGCAATGGATATACCTATTACTACATGGTGGTTTAAAATGACTCAAAGCTATAAACAAAAAACTGCCTCAATGTGTGTCGGTCAAACCAGATAACTTAATCGAAAATAGATAAAACTAGCTAAATAATAATGCATTAATACACTCATAAAGAAAGAAAAATGAATAATGGAAATTATTTGGCTCAAACCTTATTAGATGAGGTATTTGTAGGTTAAGTACAAGTTTGTTGATTCTTTTCTCATCTTTCGCCTTCAAATTGTTAGGTGTTATTGTGATGATCAAGTTTCTTTTGGGTCATCTGTTCAATGCTAAAGGGCTAAACTTGAAATCTAGAAAAAAAAACACAACTACACACTTGTTTATTAAAGAAAACATAGATCGTCATGGAAGGGTCATGCTTGAGTAGTTAGTTCTTCTTTTGGATAGTCTTGAATACAAATAAAGTAAATATTGCAAAACAAAAAATATTAATTGAAATAAACTGAAATTTAAATTTTGAAAAGGAAATAAAAACTTATCTAATGGGTTGCCTCCCATTAAGCGCTTCTTTAAGGTCCCAAGCTTGGCCTTTCGATTTTTATACTAGGACGGCATATATGACAGGAAAAACACATCATCCTTCTTATTCCTTTTGTTTGGTAGGAATTCCATTAATTTCAAGAATTAAAGGTTTTTCTTTCATATTCTCTTCAGTTTGATAATATCAAACAAGACATAAATCTCATCCAATACTTCATCTATTTCTCCTATTTTATCATCCTTGTTGCTAGGTGTAAGATTATTCTTTTGTTGAAGATATTGTAGTTGGACTTCTACATCTAAACAAATTATTGTATTTGGAGCTTCATCCAAAACTATATAATCTTCATATTGTATTCTTGTTCTTTTTCCACATATAATTTTCATCCCCGCTTCTTTTATTCCTGCTTCTATTTCTTTATCAGATGGTGTAGATTTTTCTTCTTCTTTCTCTTTTTCAATTCCTGCTTCATGAACGACCTCACGTTCATGTTTGAATTCTATTTCAATTTCCTTATCTATGGGACTATCTAAATATTTCTATAAATAGGTTATTAAAATTGTTGCATATGTATCTTTTTGAACCATTCAGAACCATGAGTTTGGGCGGGAATTACTACGCCCTTTTAATTGTGGATGACTATTCTCTCTTTACCTAGACGCTATTATTATCTCATAAAAGAGATGTGTTTGTTTCCTTTTATAAATTATCCAAATTTATCAAAAACAGGAATGTGTTAAGCATTTCATCTATCTGAACTGATCACAAAGGTGAAGTTGAAGAATAAGAATATTCAAATATTAATGAAGATATGACATTGTTGGTTTGAAGATTTAAAAAACCCATAAAACATGGTGAGCAAGGATGAAAAATGATATGGGATGACAATGATATGGAATCTTCATATGAATCAGAAAAGGATGAAAAATAGAACATCATCTTTATGGAAAAATATGAAGATGAAAGGGTAAAAATTGAAACTTCATACTTTACATATAATGCATTATTTCATATCTATAGAGTTAAATAGGAAATCAAATAAATAAAAACACCTTGTTTCTACATCTATGACTACTATCTCCTCCCTTGAAATATAAAATAATTTTTTTGGAATAAATATATATACTTAAGAGACAAACAAAGTATTTTAATTCAAATATCTTGTTCTCATTCTTCTCCTTCTCAAAAGGATCTTGTTAAACCTATCAAATATGAATAATGCAATGTTTTGAAAAATAAAATTAAAGATCTTCACAACACACTTGATAAGTTTACCAAATTGAAGAGATAATTTGAATATCATTCTAGGTAGTAAAAGATCCTCCTATAATAAATTCGGTTTAGGGTATGAACTTAAAAGTAATGCTAAATGTTTTTTTGTAACATATGTCATGTAATTATTGTAATAAAAATAGTCATGTTACTATATTTTGTTTTATTTAGAAAATATTCATGAAAGTAAAAATGTGTATTCTCCATCTTATTTTTATAAAGAATATCATGAAAAGAAAATGAGAATTATGCCTACCTCATCTTATTTCTGCAATTATAATCCTAATTTAAAAGCTAAAGAGAATATGCATTACACTAATGTTAGAGGACCCAAAATGATTTTGGTACCTAAAGTTAAGACTTAGGTTTATAATACAAGTATGCTTTACAATATTGACAACTAAATGATAACTTTATAGTGGTTGTTTAAAGAATATGATTGGAGATAAATCTATGTTCTCTTCTTTATCTCCTAAAAAAGGGGATTTAGTCTCCTATGGTGACAATAACAAAGGGAGAATTATAGGTTTTGATAATATTGTTAAGTTGTACAGTATAACAACTAGGGAAGTTCTTTTAGTTTATGGTTTTAAACATAATTTTCTAAGAATTAACCAATTATATGACCAAAATAATAATGTAACTTTTAAATTATTTGGATGTAAGGTTGTAAAATCTATATCAAATCAAACTATTTTCACTTGTTAATGAAGTTGGAGTATTTAAATCGTTAATTTTGATAAAATCTCTTCAAATGATGTATTTATTTTAATTAATGAGGATGACTTGCGGCTTTCGCATAGGAGAAAAACCCATATCGATATGGATAATTTAAACAAATTGGCTTGGAAGGATTAAGTAATTGGTTTCGCAAAGTTGAGTTTTGAAAAGAACATGTTATGTGAGGCGTGCCAAAAGGGTAAATAAGTAAAATCCCCCTTTAAATAAAAGAATAATGTTTCTATAAATAGGTCGTTAAAATGGTTGCATATGTATCTTTGTGGACCATCCAGAACCATGAGTTTGGGTAGGAAGTATTGTGCCCTTTTAAATGTGAATGACTATTCTCTCTTTACCTAGACGTTATTATTATCTCATAAAAGAGATGTGTTTGTTTCCTTTTATAAGTTATCCAAATTTATCAAAAATGGAAGAGTCATAAGTATTGCATCTATCTCAAGTGATCACAGAGGTGACCTTGAAAATATGCAATTCGAGAACTATTGTAACGAGAATGGAATTGAGCATCCTTTTTTATACTCTGGGAACTCCATAACAAAATGACGATGTTCATTGAGACAAACATTCCTAAGTAGTTTTGGGTTGATTCAGTAAGCATTGCTTGATATATTCTGAATTGTGTATTGATAATACTAATTCTAAATTTCACACCCTGTGATTTATACAAAGAAAAGGAGTCCAATATTTCTCACCTTTGTGCTTTTGGATGCAAATTGTTTATCCTGAATAACTAGAAGGATAGCGATGGAAATTTTGACACTAAACCTAATGAAGGTTTATTAGGATATTCCATTTCTAGTAAGCCTTTTAGAATTTTTATTAAAAAGTTGTGTCCAACCCTAAGTTAGTAGAGGTAGAAGTGGTCGGTAGAGGTAGGGGTGTTTTATTGTGATGGTATTTTAAAGAATCAAGAGGGAAATAAAGATGAAAGTCAAGATCCAAATCAAATAGAAAAAAAATCAAAATTAAGAATAAATATTTTTTTATCAAGATATACCCAAGGAATGGAGGACAATGAAGATCATCTCATTTAGAACGTCATTGGAGATATCTCTAAAGGAGTCAGAACTCGACACTCCCTTAACCAGGAATGTAATTTTATGGCATTTTCCCCTAAATTGAGCCAAAGGACGTCAATGAATCTCTTTTTGAGTTGACCCTAGAGTTCCAATAAGCATTCATGTCCCTGAATATTTCTCTATGAACTCTACATGTGTTATCTTGGCCTATTGTAGGAAAGTCTTTGTATATTTATCTACTCGTGTCTGTGGAAACAGTTAGCGCCTTCTTCGTAAGTGAATTGAACACCAACCAAAGCCCTATCTACTTCATCTCCAAGGCCTTGGTATGAAAAAACACGATATCAAAAGATAGATAAGGCGAACTTGGCCTTAGAGAAAACGTCCAGAAATCTATGGTAGTATTTTGCGGCACACGCCATAATCGTTAGGACCGACCTATCATTAAATAAAGTACTCCACTGATTCAATATAATCAAGCGACTGACAAAATGGTATATTGAAATTTCCAAATATGAAATTTCTTATAAATCGAGGAAAGCCTTAAAGGAATAAATATTTACATATTTCCTAGCAGAAATGACCCCAGGTGCACTAGAACCAGCTCACACATGGGTTGAATTTATAGATGGGTCATATAATAGTCGTGGAAGTGGAATCATACATATTCTAGAGAACAAAGTAGGTATGAAAATTTAATTATCTCTACATTTCAAGTTTCCTACCACCAATAATAAGCATATTACAAAGAAACTATCGTTGACCTCATGTTAGCCCTAGAGACAAGAGTAGAGAGCATCAGGAAACATACAAATTCGCATCTTGTGATTTCACAAATCAATAGGGAAGCCCATACCAAAGAACCATTTATACGAAAGTTTGTCATCTTGGCTAGAGAAAAATAAGGAAATTTTAAAATGTTAGAGATATTGCACCCCCAAGAGAGCAGAACACTCAGTCATACATCTTGTCTAAGTTGGAAACTACTAGATAGTTTAGGGCAAATCATTCCTTCATCCATGAAACTCTATAAAAAACCCATTATAGAAAAATATGGAGTTAGGATGATGGCAGTAAGTGACAGTGCACGACCATCCTGGATAACGCACATTGCAACACACATCAAGCAAGGGGTGTTACCTATTAACCTGTTGGTGCCACCCTCATGAAGAAAATAGCCAATTATTATTCCTAGTTTGAAGGTATGTTATACTTAATGGGACTATTGACCTCTCTTTTGAAATGTATGGAAAAAGAAAGAGCTTCATACATTCTCACTAAAGTGTATGAAGGAATAATCATAAAACTTTTGGGTGCTCGAGCACTGGCCAAGAATGTTCTTAGAGTTGGATATTATTGTTCGACCATGGTATAAGACACCAAGAATGTTCTTAGAGTTGGATATTATTGTTCGACCATGGCTAATAATATGTGACCAATGCCACCGACATGGAGACGTCTATAATGCTCCCCCGTCTGACCATACATGTTGACGTCACCCTGACCTTTCTCATAGTGAAGGATGGGTATTCTCGGCCCTTTGCCCTTAGCACTTGGGAAACTGAAGTTCTTGATTGTATTAGTAGATTACTTAATTAAGTGGATTAAAGCAGAAGCACTAGTGAAGATCAGAATGGCCAACACATCGAATTTCTTCAAAAATAAAGTCTTGGCCAAGTATGAAGTCCCTAAGGCCATCGTGACAGACAACATGATGTAGTTCAAATACAATACCTTCAAGAAAATCTAAGAAGAATTGAAGGTCAAGCAGAATTTCACGTCAGTGGAGCACCCCAAGCCAACAGATAGGCCGAAGCTGCAAAGCGAGTAGTCTTGAGAGGGTTAAAGCAATGACTTGAAGCGATAAAAGGAAATTGGGTGGATGTTCCCCCACATGTTCTCTAAGAATACCAAACTACACCTCAATTGACCATCGACTAAACTCCTTTCCAATTAACCAATAAGAACGAAAAATCCATCCCTTTTGAAGTAGAAGAGTTAAGTTGAAGGACATAACACCCCTTGCTAATAGAAGATAACGCAAAGGAAACCAGGAAAAAGGTTGATCTCTTGGAAGAGAAGAGTGTAACACCCTAATTTCCCGCGCATAATTTAACGACTAAATTCATTAATAAGCACTTAACACATAGGGTGTCACACTTACTCAAACAAAAACCTACTCATTCCTAAGACATATGATTTTAAAACCAAAACATTTAACATCTGTCATCACATGCTCACCTTCACTTAGGATATCATCACAGCGGAAGTCATCAATTAAACATGTAGTATAAACTCATATATGTCTCAAATCAATTACTTCAATAAAATTGAAATGCAATTAAGGTAAAGCCTCCATACAACAACAAAAACATCAAACATTGAGAGAATGATATGCAACTCTCTAAATAACATCCATCAACATAAATATAAATGAAATAGAAATATCGTTCGCTCCGCCCGGTGTTATAGAATCAAAGCAACACAATCTAAACTCAAAACTGAAATAGTAGAATAATAGCATCATACCATCCTTTTGCAATAAACAGATGTTCGGTTACCTACTAATCTGTACTCCAAAAAAGGAGCACATACCACAAAGACAACAAGGGGTGATAATACACCTTACAATTGTTAACAATGAAGAGTCAACAGTAGGATGATAAAAATGGAATAACAAATTCAATTCATATTCATTACATTTTATTATAAGCATCCACAATATAATAATGCAATGCTAATGCTCTAACTCCATCACCCAAAATGCATGTGGTACCAGTTTTTTGATACTAGAGGGTTGTTACTAATTAAACTATGGTCTCTGATCCCTCATCTGAACCAACGATTCCACCAATGAACCTAAGACCCTCCCTTAGTTCCTCACTGAACCAATGATCCCACCAATGAATTTGAGGTCGTCACTGGACCGAAGTCCAACCTATCTCCAAATATATGTATGAATGATGTAATATGCAAATAACTTAATGATTTTTATTATTCATTTCAAACATCAGAAACCACCATCAAAATTATAATAAAAAAATTATCATTAAATTGGTTCCTCGTCTGAACCTCATTTCCCAATCGAGGCCATCACTATAACCTTCGGGGTTACTAATCACAACAAATGACTCCTCATATAATTGAGTAATATTATGTCATTACTCTAAATGACTATTCACCTCAACTAGGGGTGGCAATTGGATCCATTAAGATAAAATCCATTCAATCCATCCACTAAAAAATCCATCGAATTCATCAATTACATAAAAACTAAGTTAATTGATTGAATTAAATCCATCCATTTATAAGCATGGATTGATTCAATCCATCCAACACATTTTAATGATCCAATGAATTTTTTTATCTAATTTAAAAAAAAAATCAAATAACAAATTATTTTATTTTTAAAATACAAAATTAGAATTTTTTTTCTAAAAAAATTGATTTTTTTTAAATACAAAAAAACGATTTTTTTAAAAATACAAAAAACCAGATTTTTCCAAAAATTTAAAAAGCGTTTTTTTGGAAGATACAAAAATTCGATTTTATTTTCGAAAAAGTTATTTTTTTACTAATATAAAAAAAACTATTTTTTTCGAATTAAAAAATATATGATTTTTAAATTATTTTTTCCGAAAATAAAAAAAATATGTTTTTTTCCCGAAAAATAAAATTTCCAAAAAAATATTGATTTTTCTAAAAAAAAAACTGAATTTTTTCATTAAAAAATAAAAAATTAATTTTTTTCTAAAAAAATTAAGTGATTTTTTCCAAAAGTAAAAAAATCGAATTTTATAAAAATAAAAAAATTAATATTCAAAAAAAATGATTTTAAAAAAAAACGGATGGATGAATATTCATTCACTAAAAATATGATAAGGGATGGATTAGATTGATTTTATTCTTAATGGATGGATTTGATTGGATACTTTTAAGAAACTTTTAGTGGATTGTTAATTGACTAATGGATTATTTTGATCAATCCATTAACGATTCAATCCATATTCATCCAATCCATCCATTTTATCACCTCTAACATCAACATTATTCACTTGGAACTAGGGGTGTTCAAAAATTTGGTTAACTGATGCAAATACCTAATCTGAACTGAATTGAACCATAAAAAACTTAAACCATTTAAATGGTTAATAAATTGAATTGTTTATTTTAACCAATTCAATTAATCTAATTGAATTTAAAAACCAGTTTAAACTCTTATAAACTCTTTCCACAATTTTATCTAAAATATAAATACTATTATTTAACCAATTCAATAAACTTAATAAATCATTATATTAAAATGATAAATATTTTGATTATAATCTTTTAATATTTTTTAGTCAGTTATTATTATCATAACATTTTCACAAAAATTATAATGATTTTGTTGTTTAATAATCCTTCACAAAAGTTATGAATGATTTATATGATATGATGCATTTATCCTACTGATAATACTTCACGCCAATGAAAAAAATTGAAATACTTGCATTTTCTTCAGTTATCCTACTGTTTTGAATTATTTTTGACTTGTGTGTTCCATGCTCATATATTTTACCTATGTTCTTATTGATGGTATACTTCAGTACTCTTGATGTCATTTTAATCCCAAGGTAAATAATCTCTATTTAAATCAAAATATTTAAACCAATTTTTTTTTAAAAAAACTGCTATATAAACCAATTTTTTTTAAAAATCCAGATTTGAATTCAATTTTTAAATTCAATTTTATTATAAAAATAAAAAAAGAAACAGTTTTTTTAAATATATAAAAAAACCAGTTTGGAATTTGGTGAAAAATTAATCCAATTTTTTAAAAAATTGGTTTTAAATTGGTTTAAATAAATTAAACTGGTTTAAAATTATGAACCGGTTCTGAATTGGTTTTAAACCGAATTGAATTGATTAAACAGATTAACCACTTTTTGCTGAAATGGTTTTTAAAAACTGCATTGAACCATTAATATGGTTCGGTTCAATTCAATTCATGAACCACGAACACCCCTACTTGGAACACTATTAACTCGATTTTTCAAAAAGTCGATTTTCTCTTATTTTTGAAAAGTTAAGTTTTCTACCAATTCAAAATAAGTGATTTTCATAAAATGGGTTTTACTGCCTAATTTAGGAAAAATGATTATTTTATCAAAAAAATAGTATTTTATTATTAACAGGAACCTTATCCTCATTTCAACTCAACCCACACACAACAGATACAACTACCTTAGGGGATCATCCTAATCGCCTTAGGTAAGAGCATCATTACAATAATTCAAAAAAAAACAGTGAGTAATACAGTAAAACACATAATATTATATGATACCTAAGGGATTATCCCAAATCTCCTTAAGTAAGAGTATCATTACAAAATTCCAAGAAATATAAACTTCTCATTAAAGGGCGGTTATGGGAGGGTAAGGACCCCTCCTCATCCTAGCTGCCAAATTATTCATCAAAAAGTATGGTAGTCCCCATCCTCTTTAACTCAATGAAGTTTTTCATTCTTCACGTTCCTCTCTCCCTATGCTCTATAATTCCTCAGACTTGATCAATCTCTTTTTCTAATTTTTTTATTTTTTTCGTTCCAATTCACTCCTTACACGTTATTGTATATCCCAAATTAACTCACATTTTGATTATAAATTATCGTACAAAAAAAAACTAACATTAGATACTTATTATTATTATTATTATTATTATTATTATTATTATTATTATTATTATTATTATTATTATTATTATTATTATTATTAAGTCACAAATCTCATGTTAATATTTCACCTCCTACTTACTCCGACGCCCTTAAATGTTAACGTTAAAACTTCTAACGGTAATATAAGTTCCCTTTTTTTATTAATAAAATAATCATAATTAAATAATCATTCCAAATTAAATAAAATGTAAAATCAAACGTTACCGTACAAGTTATTTCTAAATAATTATTTTAAAACATTTCGATAAAATAAATATCTCTATTAAATAAATATTTAATTAAAACATTATAATTAATTTTTAAAACTCTAATTATTTATACTATTACTAAATATTTTAAAATTAACTAATTACCACCAATAATTCTAATAATTCTAATTTTTAAACCCCGCGCTCTCAAACTAACTATTTCACTAATTAGCAAATTACTGAAATGCCCACACACTCCAAAAAATACCGAAAAGCATCAAATAATCACACAACATCCAATATAATTATTCTAATAATCTAAATAAAATACTAAAGTCAGGGTGTTACAACTCTCCCCCACTTAGAGGATTTTCGTCCTCTAAAATTACCTGAAGGAAAAGCTCCTGATAAGATTCCTTCATCCATCTCTCCAACTCCTAAGTCATACTACCCCCAATAAATCCTCCCCAAACAACCTTCAACAGAACAATTTCTTTACCCTATAGCTGCTTCACTTCTCGATTCTCAATCTGAGTGGGTGATGCCTCAACATTTAGATTATCATGAACTTGCACATTGTCCATTTAAATTACGTGAGAAGGGTCATGAATATACTTTAGATGTTGTGACACTTGGAAAACATTATGCAGGTTCAAAAGATATTAAGGTAAAGTTACACGGTAGGAAACATCTCCAACCTTATAAATAATTTGATATCGTCCAATGAAGCGAGGAGTAAGCTTTTTAGATTTCAGTGCACGTCGCACACTAGTCACAAGAGTCACTCTTAGAAAAACATGATCACCCTCTCGAAAACTTAAGATCCTTCCTCCGCTTATCATGAAAACTTTTTTGGTCGACTCTGTGAAGCCTTCATATTCTCTTAGATCATCTTGACTTTTTCAGTTGTCTGCTGAACAATCGCAGGTCCAAGTACATCACTCTCTCCAGATTCATACCAACACAAATGAGTTCTACATCTCCTGCCATATAATGCCTCGAATAGTGCCATTCCAATACTATAATGGTATTTGCTAAAATAATTAAACTCGATTAATGGTAGATAGTTGTCCTAAGCACCTTCATGCTCTAAGAAACCTGCCCTGAACAAGTCTTCCAAAGACTGGATAGTCCTCTCAGTGTAACCATCAGTATGTGGGTGATAGGCAGATCTCAACCTCAGTTTAGTACCCAAAGCTTCTTGCAAGCTATCCCAAAAATTGGAAGTGAATCTCAGATCTCTGTCAAAAACTGTACTCGACGAAATTCCATGCAGCTTCACAATAGTACTAATGTATATCTCAGCCCACCTCTATAATATAAAACTGATCTTAATCAGTATTAAATTAGCCGATTTATTCAGCCTATCAACAATCATCCAAGTCAATTCACTCCCTCTTAGAGTATTCGGAAAACCCAGTCACAAAGTCCATCAAGATATTATCCCACTTTTATTCAGTTATATCCATCAGCTGCATCAGACCAGACAACTTTTGTTGCTCAATCTTCGACTTCTAACAAGTCAAACAAGAAAAAGCAAACTGAGCAATATCTCGCTTCATACCCGACAACCAAAACATCTTCTTTAGATCTTGGTGCATCTTAGTAGCCCTAGGATGAATACTCAAGCTACTTCTATGATTTCCTCAAGAATCATACGCTTCAGGTCGAACACGTCAGACACATATACTCTATTCTGGAACTTCAACAAACAATTCTCCAACTCTAAAATCCTCATCTTCATCCTGGACAACAGAAGATAGTCGATCAACCAAGTTTATGTGTAGCTTCTGACCTTCTATGATATCGTCGAGGAAACCACTGGTAAGCTTCAGCATGTCCAATCTCACATTACTAGGAGTCACCTAGCATACTAAGCTCATATCTATGAATTATTCAATCAAGTCGAGTTCTCTCACCATCATAGTTGACATGTGCAACAATTTCCAACTCAAAGCATCGACTACAACATTTTCTTTACAAGGGTGGTAATTTAGACCAAAGTCGTATTCCTTCAAGAAAACTAACCATTTCCGCTGCCTCATATTAAGCTCCTTATAATTAAAAAAAAGATATTTTAGGCTTTTATGATCACTAAATACTTTCAACCTATAGCCATACAAGTAATGTCACCAAATCTTCAATACAAAAACCACAACCGCCAATTCTAAGTCATGTGTAGGATAGTTCTTCTCATGAACTTTCAATTGTTGGGAAAGCATAAGCCACTACCTTGCTACTCTGCATAAGTATTCCTCCTAAACCTATCTTAATTGTGTCATAATATACTACAAATGATATGATTCCCTCGCATCTCGTAAGATTAAAACAGGTGCAGTAGTCAACCTCTTCTTCAATTCTCTGAAACTTTCCTCACACTAGATATCTTACACAAATGCTTGAACCTTTCGAGTCAACTGAGTCAAAGGTAGAGCTAACTTGGAAAAACCCTCAATGAATCTCATGTAGTAACTAGTTAGTTCAAGGAAACTTATGATCCCAGTAATTGTGTTAGAAGCTTTCTACTATAATATCGCATCTACTTTCGAAGGATGCGCCGCTATACCACCACCATAAATTACATGTCCCAAAAAATAACTTCATGTAACCATAATTCACATTTAAACAGCTTAGCATACAACTGTTTCTCTTTTAGAACTTGAAGCACAATACGGAGATGCTCTGCATGATCCTCTTCTGACTTGGAATATATCAGGATGTCGTCGATGAAAACCACAACAAACTTATCCTAGTAAGAATTGAAAGTTTTGTTCATATATTCCAAAAACACATTAGGGGCATTATAAAATTTGAACGGCATCACTGACTATTCATAGTGACCGTATCGAGTTCTTAATGCTTCCTTCGAGATATCTTCATCTTTCACTCGGATCTGGTGATAGCCATATCTCAAATCTATGTTGTTGAATACACATACTCCAACCAATTGGTCCATAAGATCATCGATTCTGGGAAGATGATATTTATTCTTAATAGTGACTTTGTTCAACTGTCGATAATCGATGCACAATCTCATATTGTCGTCATTCTTTTGGACTAATAACATTAGAGCTCCTCAAGGAGACACACTTGGTCTGATAAATTTCTTCTCAAGTAAATATTCTAATTTTTTCTTTAATTCATCTAAATCTGCTAGAGACATTCTATAAGGTGCCATTGATACAGGTCTGGTGCCCGACACTAGATCAATGGAAAACTCAAATTCTCTCTTGGGCGGTAGATCAATAATATCTTTTGGGAATACTTATGGAAATTATTTCACACAGATATATTAACCATTGATGTCTTACATGCCATTTGTAAATAAGCAAACATCGCAAACACTTGGGCTTTGTCTTTCAATAAGTATCTCATCTGACTGGCCGATATGAATAGAGGATCTTTCTCATCCACGAACTTAGGAAATAACACTACTTTGGAATAACAGTTGATATAGATACAGTTGAACTCTAGCCAATTCATCCCCAAAATAACATCAAGTTGACTCAACCGTAAGTAGACTAAGTCGATACCATATTCTCTACCATATATCGTCATAGGGAAATTCAAACAAACTGAAAAAGTAGTCACCGACCCATTAGCTGGAGCATCAATTATCATACTTCCACCCATAGGAGACACAATGAGATTTAATCTTTGCACATAATCAGCAGATATAAAAGAATGAGTAGCACCCGTATCAATGATAATAATCAAAAGAATATAATTAATAAAGCATTTACCTCAGATAAAACTATCAGACTTTGAGACCTCTGCACCACTGAGAGCAAACACGTTTCCACCAACTTTGACATCCTGAGTCTTCTTAGGTTTCTGACAGATGGTACTAATGTGGCCAGTCTCTCCATAATTAAAACAAACCACTCTGACACTCATACATTCAGTAGCCTTATGTCCAGCCTTTCCACATTTATAGCAAGTCACTATAGTACACTCATAAGCACGATGACCGGTTACCTCACACTTGAAACATTTGATTAGAGTGGAAACACCTCCCCCACTCTGACTTGTTCCATCATTACTCTATTGCATAAATTTTTGTTTACCTTTGCCATCAATAACAACATAAGGCTTACCATGGTTATGATTACCACTTTTCTTATCACTGACACTTTTGTAATAAGCAGATCGAGCACGATTGTCCTCATCATAAATACGAAACTTGTTGACTAGTACTGGGAATTGACAAATCTCCTAGTATCTGACAAACTGCTTTATCTATGGGCGAATTCCACTCTCAAACTTGATTCATTTGGACCTTTCCGCTCCTACCCTATTGTATTGATGGTAGAACCTAGACAATTCTTCAAATTTTGTAGCATAGTCCGCAACAATTATGTTACCCTGCTTCAGCTTCAGAAATTCAATCTCTTTCTTAATGTGCATGACAGGCCACAAGCGTACGTCAAATGTCGGGGTAGTTTTAAAAAGTATTGAACCTCATAGACTAATGGTTAATTACCGATTTCTATCTTATCGGTATAAATCTAGAGCAACCGAATAATGGAAAAAGGGAGACTTAAGTGAAATAGCACTTAAGTCAAAATAGCTTATTTGAAAAAACAATTTTGTGAAAAACAAATTGAATGTATAAAAACACTTAAAATATATAAGGCAAACATGACTTAGGGTTATGACTCATATCTTAGACTTCTCCACATGACTTAAACACTTCTATTACGAGAATCCCTACAAGGTTTATAGAAAAATAGATTATTATGGGCAATACCTACTTTCGACAGCGTATTGCCCTACCTCTAACGAACGGGATGCTCGTCGACTTTCGCTCATGCAGAAACATTTCGTTAGTGATAATTACATTTGCATAACTATTAAAAATTAGAAATTTTCTCAATTTCATCCGATCACTTTCGTGACTTCGAACCTGATTGTTTAAAACTTGCTTTCCGGCGTTCACACCTGCCCTTTCAGCGTAAAGCAAACGCTTAAAAACACTCTTACTTTTGTAGCGAGGTTTGAATTAAAAAATCATAATTTTTAAATAAAAAAGGTGGAATTATCGTAACTAGCTTAAGTTCATGCAGATAGCCATACAATATGGTTCATAACCCTTAGTCCTTAGTGGTCTACTCACTCAAGGTGAGGAATGATCCAGTCAAAACAATTATTGCAGATAAAGAACTAATTGATAAAATGTTAAATAAAGCGATAAATAAAAACCTGAATAATTGAAAAGAATAACTTGAATTAAGAATTTGAATCAGCTGCTCCAATGGAGACTTTTACGATAAACGGTCAAATAAACGTAAAATTGAAAATAATCTAGGATGCCTTAAACTAAGTAATAATCTTAGTTTTATAGCTTATTCTAAACATGACACAAAACATCTGCTTCAACACCTTTTAAAATAGAATAAAATCGAACCCAAACAATCAAAAGTCTTAAGGCAGATGGAATTAGACCAGAAAAGGAAACAAATCGAGAGAAAGCTCGCTTGCATGTTACGGCCTGTAATAGTTGTTACGGGTGGCTGTAACACCCGTAACGGGCCTCTGGTTCTTGTACTAGGGTGCCTCTTATGAAAGGTTGGAGGGCCATGCTTGTTACGACCCGTAATAGACATTACGGGTGGTTGTAACAAGCCGCTGGTTTTTGTATGGAGAATTCTGATTCTTTGAATTTTTCCATGTTTTATCCACTTTTCGTCCTTATTTCGCTTGAAACGCTTATTGTGACATGAAAACAAAGGGAATACAATACCAAAGCGTAAAACATGGTAAAATAAAAGGAAAGCGAATGAAAATGGTAAAATATAAAGTAAAAACATTAAAAAAAAGACATGAAAACCACTTATCAGCGTACATCGTATGGAAAATATTTCTCCAAAAAAGCAGTCCTGAACACAACTCAAGTAATATTAGTACCACCTTCCTCCTTCCTTTGTCGAGAATTATCCCACCAGTATTCAGCCTCCTCTGATAGCATATAGGTAGCATACATAACCTTCTGAGAATCTGTGCAGGTCATTACTTTGAAGATTTTCTCTATCTCTTGTAGACACACTTGAGCTCCGTCTGGATTTTATTTTCCTTTGAATGTTTGAGGCTTGTTCCTCAAGAACCTTTCCAAACCATGATCTCCACCTTCAGTTTGTTGATTTTGATGCGCTTGTCCCATCACATTGGCCAAGGCCTCCAATCCATCAGCAATAGCACGATCGATTCTTCCATCCATTTTTCTGAATATCAACAAATAATTGTTAGAAGAAACATTCTATCGACAATGTTAATACACTTGTCGCACATTAGGAAATAGATAAAAATTAATAAAACCTGGTCGGACATACCGACCTGCTCTGGTACCACTATGTAACACCCTATTTTCTCGTGCATAATTTAATGACTAAATTAATTAATAAGAACTTAACACATAGGATGTCACACTTACTTAAACAAAAACCTGCTCATCTATAACACATATGATTTTAAAACTAAAAAATTTAACACTTGTCATCGTATGCTCACCTTCACTTAGGGTATCAACGCAGCATAAGTCATCTATTAAACATGTAGTATAAACTCATATATGTCTCAAATTAGTCACTTCAATAAATTTGGAAGGCAATTAAGGTAAAGCCTCCGTACAAAAACAAAAACATCAAACATTGAGAGCATGATATTCAACTCTCTAAATAACATCTATAAACGGGAATATAAATGAAATAGAAATATCGTTCGCCCCGCCCAGTGTTACATAACCAAAGCAACGCAATCTAAACTCAAAATAGAAATAGTAGCAGATTCACACTAAACAGCTGCTCGGTTACCTGCTAATATGTACTCCGAAAAAGGAGCACATACCACAAAGACAACAAGGGGTGAGAATACACCTTACAATTGTTAATGATGAAAAATCAATAGTAGGATGATAAAAACTGAATAACAAATACAATTCAAATTCATTATTTTAATTATAAACATCAACAATATAATAATAAAATATGGTACTGGTTTTTGAATATTAGAGATTTGTTACTAACTAATCCACGGTCTCCGGTTCCTTATCTGAATCAACAATTCCACTGATGAATTTGAGACCCGCCCCTGGTTCCTCACTGAACCAATGATTCCACCAATCAATTTGAGACCGTCCTTGAACTGAAGTCCTACCTATCTCCAAATATATGTATGAATGATGTAATATCAAAATAACTTAATAATTCATATTATTCATCTCAAACATAAAAAACAATCATAAAAAACCACCATCAAAATTATCATCAAAATGGTTCGTCGTCTGAACCTTATTTTCGCCAATCCGAGCCATCACTATAACCTTCGGGATTACTAACAAAAGACTCCTCATATAGTTGAGTAATATTATGTCATTAACCTAAAATTCGACAACTCTAAATTCACCATTCACCCGAAACACTATTCCCTCGAAACACTATTAATCTGAAACACTATTCACCCGAAATACTATTCACCCAAAACACTATTCACTTGATTTTAGAAAAATTTGATTTTCTCTGATTTTTGAAATGCTAAGTTTTAAGCCAATTCAAAAAAAGTGATTTTCATAAAATGGGCTTTTCTGTCTAATTTGGGAAAAATGTTTTTTTTAAATCAAAATATGTTATTTTATAATTAACGGTAACCCTTATCCTCATTTCAACCCAACTTCACCCATAACAGGTATGAGACTACATTAGGGGATTATCCCAAATCGGCTTAGGTAAGAGAATCATTACAACATTTCAAAAATAATAAAGTAGTGAGCAACACAGTAAAACATATAGAATATTATACGATACCTTATGGATTATCCCAAATCCCCTTAGGTAAAAGCATAATTACAATAATTTAAAAAATATAAACTTCTCATAAAAGGGCGTTGTTCATGGGAGGATAAGGACCCCTTCCTATCCTAACTTCCAAATTATTCACTAAAAAGTATGGTAATCCCCCTACCTTAACAAAGCTTTTCGTTCTTCACGCTTCTCCCTCTCCATGCTCTATAATTTCTCATACTCGATCAATATTTTTTCCCTTTTTTTTTTTCATTTCAATTCACTCCTTACACGTTACTATATATCCCAACATAAGTCACAATTATATTCTAAACTAAAGTAAAAAATAAAATAATTGTTAGATTATTATTATTATTATTATTATTATTATTATTATTATTATTATTATTAAATTCAAAATCTTATTTTAACACTTCACCTCCTACTTACTCCCACACCCTCAAATATTAATGTTAAAACTTCTAATAGTAATATACATATTCTTTTTATTATTAATAAAAATAATTCCAATTAAAGAATTATTTCAAATTAAATAAAGTGTTAAATAAAACATTACTATAAGTTATTTCTAAATAATTATTTCAAAATATTATAAGTAAATAAATATCTCTATTAAATAAATATTTAATTAAAATATTATAATTAATTCCTAAAACTCTAATTATTACTAAATATATTAAAATTAACTAATTACCATAAATAATTCAAAAAAAATTATTTTTAAACCACACGTTCTCAAACTCAACTATTTCAATAATTAGAAAATCACCGAAATGCCCCTATATTCCCAAAAACACATAAAAGTATTAAATAATCACACAACACCCTCAAATAATCACCTCCTACTTACTCCCACACCCTCAAATATTAACGTTAAAACTTCTAACAACAATATACATATTCTTTTTATTATTAATAAAAATAATTTCAATTAAATAATTATTTTAAATTAAATAAAGTGTTAAATAAAACATTACTATAAGTTATTTCTAAATAATTATTCTAAAATATTATAAGTAAATAAATATCTCTATTAAATAAATATTTAATTAAAATATTATAATTAATTCCTAAAACTATAATTATTTATATTATTACTAAATATCTTAAAATTAACTAATTACCATAAATAATTCAAATAATTTTATTTTTAAACCACACGCTCTCAAACTCAACTATTTCAGTAATTAGCAAATTACCGAAATGCCCCTACATTCCCCAAAACACCGAAAAGTATTAAATAATCACACAACACCCAACATAAATATTCTAATAATTTAAATAAAATAGTAATCTAAAGTCAGGGTGTTACAAAGAGGACCACAACCTCACTCATGAGAGATGTTGTCAAACAATTAACAACATTTAAATACCATGAAATTTCGACCGCGAGAATGTAAACTCAAGGATTATGTACTGAAACAAGCCGACATTAGAGGAAAGAACTCTAGAGACGGAAACTCGCAACCAATTGGGATGGGTCGTACCAGATCAAGACCAACATGGGAAAAGGGGTATACGCTTTATAAACTCTAATTGGAAAATCCAATCCGAGGAAGTGGAATGCTACAAAACTCAAATAATATTATAACTAAGTATTTAAGAGTTTGTCCAAAGATTTGAAATGAATATATAATGTTTTTTGTTGGAATTGGGTTGATTTTAATTAAAAGAAAGCAGAAAGCAAAGGAAATTATGGCACACCAAGCCATAGATGCCACATCCCATCTCGGTAGCTAGCCACTCTAGAGCATAGGTGGTGAAGAGTCAGATACGTCGAACCAGAACCAGACTCAAACCCGAAGAAAAATTAGAGGACCCGATCTTTGGCCGGGCAAGATCCTCTCTAGTGTTAAAGCTTACACTTATTTCCAACAAAGGGATAAGTAAGGACCAATGAGCCATAAAGGCAAATAAATCGACGAAACAAAATCGTAGGCAAATAAAGTGATGAAACAAAAACGAAGGCAAACAAAGTAATGAAACAAAATCATATGCAAACAAAATGGTGAAACGCAATTATAGGCGAATAAAACGATGAAACAAAGTTGCAAGCGAATAAAGTTAAACAAAACTGTAGGAAGATAAGTAGGAAATAAACGGTAAAATATATAAGGCAACGCAATAAACCAATTCAAAAAGGAAGAACTAAATTACTAGCAATTAAACTATTATTCATATTAAAGTACAAATGCCCTAACGACTCTAAAGACTACAAAACTATTATGTCTTTTCTTTAGCCTCTTCGTACTCTTTAATCTCCATTTTGTCGTTGACAATCTCTCCATCAATAATCTTCTTCTACAGATCCATCTTCTCCAGAGTAATCTCAATGTATGTACAAAGCAACTCAACCTGGTTGGAGGCATTCTGAAAGACACTCTTAATACCTTCATGTGAGATTCTCTCTCCTTCTCTAAAGCATCATTCACTGCAGTAACTCAAGAAGAGGACTCCTCCTCGATGGACTTCGCCTTTTCCAGGGCCTTCTCTTTGTCATCTAGAAACTATTGCGGGCTGGTTATCTTGGAAACCAAATAGGATAGAGTTCCATGGGCATCCATTTCCATTTTGAGATGAGTCTGCCTCTCTGTCACTTCTCAGCCTCCTTCTAGAATTTCCTTGTCTATTTTTTTAGAATTCTCTAACGCCTCTTAAATCTTAGGAACCTTTTCTTAAAGTTTAGTCCACTCATAGACAACAACTTCAAATTTGCTCCTCCATTGCTCATTTTATTTGGAAGGGTTACCTGAGGTAAGTATTTCTCCCTGACTAGTAGCTGTTAGAGTCATCAAAGAAGTGATTGAACATATGATAGGTGGTTTCCACAATCAATTTTGATTCGCATTATCAGAGAGGCTTTGGAAATAGACAATATCCTGCTCAGTGAAACAGGTTTGCACCTCTTGAGAAGTTCGAGAGACCTAAGAGGAATAACGTTTAGAAATTTGGAAGGAGACACTTCAGGAACAACAAGAGTGATCCAAATGTCACTAGAGCCATAAGATTTAGACCTCTTGTTTGACATTTACTCTACACCAAGATTCTTATCTTGCTCAGCCATGAGTTACTGCTCATGGTTACATGATTATTTCTCTTTCTCACACTTGTACATGTTGATGGCATTACCATGAAGGATCTTTCTAGCAAGATGTAACTTGGTATATAAACATTTAAAAGTTGTAGAGAATTGACATAATAGAAGGGCTCCATGTGTAAATTTTAGTGTGGAACGAGCCTTTTGAAAAAACCCATATATATGTGTCTTATATTTGTGTTTGTTAAGTTTAAGATTGTTCTGAAAAGATCCTTCTAAATACACACTATAGTGTCGCATTACGCGAAAAACCGGCGGGAAACGAAAACAACAGAGCCGCCACCGTGCGTTATTTATCCCAAAAGAGGGAAAGGAAACGCTCGAAGTAAACCTGGAAAAGACATGGTCTCACGACCAAAGAGAATGGGATCGGGAGTCGGTTATGCGAAGGGAAGGTATTAGCACCCCTACGCATCCGTCGTACTCGACGGGATCCACACATAAAAGGAAGGATAAAGGTTGCTAAACACTGCTCAAACAAACATCAAACACTGGCCGAAAAGAGAAACAGAAAACAAAAGAAACTGACTCGGCAGGATATCGCATCCTGGGCCTACGTAGTCTATCAGGCACAGACATCAGAGTCGACGTAGTTCGGACTAAGGGAAAACGTGCTCGCTAGGATGTCGCATCCTATGCATACGTATCTTCTCGGACTAAAGAAGAATCAGAGCACTCGTAGCTCGGCTAACGCACGCCAAACAAAACCACACAGGAAATCGACTGCCAATCGCTGGACTTACGTCAGACTCCACACAAAACAGGCAAACATGGAAACCGAATGCCAATCACTGGACTTACATCAGACTCCGAACCAAACACACGCACACTGGAAACCAAATGCCAATCGCTGGACTTACATCGGACTCCAAGCACACAACAAGAGGATACGGAATGCCAATCGCTGGCCTTACATCCATCTCCTAACACACACAAGACAAAACAAAAAGGGCGCCCGGAGAGATCAGCTCATCTCCTGCCTACGTACCTCATCTGGTATGAGGATCAGGGCGACGTAGTTCCCCTACGCAGGGACAAAGGACTAGCCTAACCAGATACAAAGGGAGACACAACTAGGGAGACTACGACTCGAGCCTAGATGTTATCATGCATATCATCCCTAAGTTAAGGTTGCTATCTAACTTGCACAGGGAGCAAGCTATCCTAAACAGCACAACAGTCATACAAAAGCACACAGCAAGCACACACACTATATACAAACAGAGGGGCTCAAACAAGGTTAGGCTGTGAAGCACGAGCCAACTGGAATCGGGTGATGTTAGCTCTTAACCCTAACATTGAGAGTTAGGGTGAAGCAGATGAAATGGGAAGTGAGGGGTGTGCCTCACAGCTCTTATCCCTGGTCTGGGAGAGCTTCAGACAAAAGAATGTGTGGGTTTAGAAAGTGGGAACCCTTCTACACATATGACTGACACAATGTACAAGGATCTTGGGTTAATATCCACAATGCATCAACACCAGTTGTGTGAGCAAATGGATGACTCAACTGAATAGCAGGAGATGGATTGCACATCTCTTTTATCTGTCAATTGCCTTATCAAAGGACTTTGATATGTACAGGGGACAAAGATAAACAATCACAAGCATTGCCTCTTAAGGAGGACTTCAGACAGGTGCCTGGCCAAATAATAGGCCAGGTCTTCCAGACTACATCGAGTCAGAGAAATTATACCTCAATGCTCAAGCTATCAAGCAAAGCAAAAGCAAGTTCACAAAGGAACTATAGCAACTAAGGTACCTGAAAACAATCCAACATAATCAGTACACAACTCAAACAAAAGTCAAACAGACAACAGGCAGTCAACTGTACACAAGCAGACAAACAAGCATCAATGCACAAAGGTGCAAGCCACAAAACCTAAGCTTAAGCTTCAAAGCCTACAACACAAACTCAAGATTAGTCATCAACAAGCAATGGATCAACTCCAAATGAGTGAATATCATCAAGCATGGCAATTGTGCTTTTTAACCTGAAACAAAGCTCAAATGTGAGAGGCAAACCTCTAGGACAAGGCCTAGGGTCACAAGTGGAGAAATAATTCAAAACAGAACATGAAAATTGACAAGAATCAAGCTTAATCAATTAAGAACAATATCCAAGTGGTCTCATGTTCATATCATTCACCAAAATCATTTCATAAGGCAAAGAAGGCAAAGCATGCAATTTGGAAGCTCATTGAAGCAAACAGAATGAACCAATCCACATCAACTCAAACATGATTCAATAAATCTCCAGAAAAAACATGGCTAAACAGCATTCATCACATGATCATCATACCAAAAATAAAGTCATTTGGATAAGTGGAAGTATGGCAATTAAATTCCATAAGGCAAGGTATGCACATACAAGCTCAATTAAGGCATAATTAGATGCATCCACTTCATACAAGCATAAAACAGAATCCACACATGATAAATGTACCAAACCAAAGCCACAATTAACTTCAAAGTGTCTAGAATCAATGTGCAAAATTTCAAGCTCATAGGATAAACATCAAGCATTTCACAAATCATCTAAGTTCATGACTCCCAAAAAGTCCCAACATGACCAATCAGCAAAGAAAATCTCAAACAAATTGGAAATGCACTCAAAAATTCCACAAAAATTCACAAGCAATCCTAGTATCCAGAAGTATCATCATGCAAAAAAATCAGATTAATTGGCATTGAATTGGCATGGCAAATAAATTCCTTAAGTCAAGCAAGCAAAGGTGTGACACACATTGTCACACCTCCATTAATCACATCATAACTCATCAACCAGAAATGAGAAAAATACAAACTCTATACCAAAACGACCATTAGGATGTCTATTTTAAGCATGCAAAATTTCAAGAATGTTGGATAAAATCTCATCATTTCACAATCAAAATGGCAACCAAGGTACAAGATAGCACATGTATACACATTCCCTAAGCAAAATAAAAATCCATGCGTGCACAATTTCTGGAAAAATCATCAAAAAAAAGAAGACATCATGATGAACATTATGCAAAAAATCTCACATCAATTGGACAGTTATTCATTGAGTTATGATTTTTGGAAGTTTAAAGAAAAAAAATGAAATAAAAAATGACAAAGGAAAAGAATTAAAGGGATTATTATTTAATTAATTTAATAGGCGTTGGTTGAATGCACAGTTGACTTTGGTTGACTTTCTAGGGTTTCAGATGCATTGTGCAATAACTGATGACTTCTGAACATCCAACCTTTGGCCAAACCACTTCAAAATGATCCCTAGGTCATATGAACTCAATGAAACAACCCTAGGGCTTTGCTTCCATGGGAAATGCACTTGCTTATTTGCACAACTGAGCCTCCTGACCAGTCTGACTGATGACTGATGACTTGGCAATGGGCAATGCAATGCTATGCAGTGGACAATGCAATGCTAATGACCTAAAATGAAAATGTATATACAAAATGGGAGGTACAAATTTGAGGTGCTACAGCTGCCCCTATTCAATCAATTGGGAACCCGAACGGATGAGAGCGATGGCTGTCAGACTTTCAGGGTAAACAGTGATTGAATACCGAAGAACCGGAAAATTTGCACTCTGTGGGATGAACAAGGTATTTACAAAAGGAAACCAGACAGGACGTTTACCGACGACTCTACTGGGGATTCTGATTTTATCAAAGGAAAGGTACAACCAAACGTCTACGGACAAGAGGGAAAAACTTCACGTTTATCGAAACCAACAGAGAGGTTACCAATCAATAACGGATGAATGGGAAAGAAACTCGACGTTTACCGACATCGAAAAATGATGTTTACCGACATCAACAAAGGAACGACCAGACATTGACTGATGACTGGGATGAAACTTGATGTTTACCGACATCGAAAGATGATGTTTACCGACATCAAAAGAAAGACGATCATCAACGGATGACAAAATGATTGCAACCGGAAACCAGACAGGACGTTTACCGACGACCCTACTGGGGATCTCTGGTTGGAGAACAAACAGACATTTGCCGATGACTGGGGAAAATACTCGACGTTTACCGACATCGAAAGATGATGTTTACCGACATCAAAAAAAAGACGACCAGACATTAACGAATGACTGGGAACCAGAATGTGCAACCAGACGTCGACGGACGAATGGGAAAAAAACTCAACGTTTATCGACACCAACGGAGAGGTGAACAGACATCAACGGATGACCTGTGGGGGAGATACAACTAGATGTCAATGGACAACTAGGAAAAACTCTACGTTTATCGAAACCAACGGGGAGGTTACCATTGGGGATCAAGGGTACAACTATACGTCAACAGACGAATAGGAAAAAGCTCGACGTTCATCGACACCAACGGAGAGGTGAATTCTGCTTGGGGAAAGAGAAAAGATGTTACGAACATCGAAAGATGATGTTTACCGACATCAACAAAGAAGACCAGACATTTACCGATGGCTGGGAAAAAGACTCGATGTTTACCGACACCGAAAGAACGGTGTTTACCGACACCAAAAAGAGGATGACCAGACATTGACCGATGACTGGAAATGATAACATACAACCAGACATCAACGGGCGACTGGGGAAAAACTCAACGTTTATTGAAACCAACGGAGAGGTTACCACTCATTAACGGATGACCTGGAAGAAAGACTCGATGTTTACCGACACCGAAACAATGGTGTTTACTGACACCAAGGAAAGAACACACACGGGTGCTGACAGGACACTTACTGGTATCAAGAGAATGACATATCCTTATGTCGAGACAAGGTCAATCACTTGCCGGGGACCACGCTGGGGGGTCAATCAAACCTCCTTTCACGGACGAGTGGGGAAATAAAACTCTCGGGAGATATCAATCCTGAATGCTGTCTGGAGCAACTGTAGCAAATGTTGTACTGAAATACAATCCACCTCGGTTGGGGATATGATAATACTGGTGTAACATATGTATGCATATGTTTGATTTTTTTATGGCGTAATGCTCCATATTGAATGGAAATGCTACGCGATTTGAGGATGCAATGATGATTACTATATGCAAAATGCAAATGTAGGCGAACCCTGGCTGGGGAGTAACAAATTGCTTCCGGGCGAGCAAAAATCTGCTTTGATCTTCCAACTCTGTGGGGGACGAACCACTACTGTTGGGGAACAGATGATCCTTATTGGAGACGACTTAAACTGAACCCGATCCGCTTGGGGAAACAACAATCTTCCGACTCAGTGGGGAAATACCAGTTCTCAAACCTGCTAGGGATAGACCAACTCTCAGGCCTGCTGGGGAGAATACTCTTCACGACCCTACCGGGGATTTGCAGTCAATCTCAGACTGGACTGCTGTGGTAAACCTGATCTTACTTCGCTGGGGATACAAACCCTAAATCTGTCTTGGATAAAAATCAACCTCTCACACTACTGGGCAGTGTTGAAAATCCTTTTGAATAAACGGTGGCTCCTGCTTAGCCAGCAATCAAAAGATAATATCCTGCAAACAGCAATACAAACATGCTCCAGGGGATTGCATGGACACAATACACCCAAGCGTACTCAACATTCAAAATGATTTTCAAATGTCTCATCTTTCTGCACGTTATTGTCTGGCCTTCATGTTTTTATATGCAATGTTTATCAAAAATTCGGACGTTTTTGCAAACAAAACAGTAAAATAAAAACAAGAGAGCAATTTATCTGAATAACGACTTTTATTGATTGAAAATGGGCCTAAAAAGGCAAATACATCAGGAAGCAATTCCTAGGAGGAGGTAATTGCGCACAAAAGGAAAAAATCTACCCTAATGGCAATGTGAATACAGCATCCACTATTTCCCAATTCTGTTATGACTCAAAGATCTTCAATTTCTCCCCAAATTCCTTGCTTTCTGAGAAGAATGGTTGGACCGGTCATATCCTTCGAGACAGTCGACGTCGAAGCGCGATGAAATACAAATGACTCAGACTGTAGTCTTCGCTCTAATCCCTCTTTTGCCTGGATCGCCCCTTTCGGGTTTTCAATCCACCGGGATACCCATTTTTGCCTAAGTCGCCCTTACGGGTTTTCGACTTACCGGGTGTACAATCTTTTCATTTATATCCCTAACTTTTGCCCGAACCTTTTCTTTCTGTTTTTTGGTTCGCCGGGATGCCCCTTTTTGCCTGGACTCTTTTATTCTTTTTTGTCCAGCGGGTCAATTTATGCGAAGTATTTTTTGACTACATCTGAGTTAACAGGGGACGGGAAATCTTCACCATCCATAGTTGTAAGCATCAAGGCTCCACCGGAGAAAACCTTCTTCACAACATATGGACCTTCATAATTAGGAGTCCATTTTCCCCTGTTATCTGTACCGGGAGGAAGGATCCTCTTCAAAACTAGATCACCAGTTTGATAGCTTCGAGGACACACTTTCTGATCAAAGGCTCTCTTCATCCTTCTCTGATATAACTGCCCATGGCATACAACTGCTAACCGTCTCTCTTCGATAAGGCTCAACTCGTTAAACCTTGTTCGAATCCACTCGGCTTCGTCCAGCTTGACATCTAACAAAACTCTCAGAGAAGGGATCTCCACTTCAACAGGTAGGACTGCTTCCATACCATACACAAGGGAGTACGGGGTTGCCCCGGTCGACGTACGTACTGAGGTGCGGTACCCATGCAAAGCGAAAGGCAGCATCTCATGCCAATCCTTGTACGTCACAACCATCTTCTACACAATCTTCTTGATATTCTTATTTTCCGCCTCTACAGCACCATTCATCTTTGGTCTATAAGGGGAAGAATTGTGATGTTCAATCTTGAAATCTCTGCAAAGCTCTTTCATCATCTTATTATTGAGATTCGAACCATTGTCAGTGATGATTCGCTCAGGAACTCCATAACGACAGATGATTTCTTTCTTAATGAACCGGGCAACCACTTGTTTGGTAACATTAGCATAGGAAGCTGCTTCCACCCACTTGGTGAAGTAATCAATCGCGACCAAGATGAAGCGATGTCCATTAGAAGCAGTAGGTTCAATCTTCCCAATCATATCAATGCCCCACATGGCAAACGACCAAGGCGAGTTCATGACATTCAGAGGGCTTGGTGGTACATGCACCTTATCAGCATAAATTTGACACTTATGGCACTTCCGAGCGTATTTGAAACAATCGGATTCCATAGTCATCCAGTAATAACCGGCTCTCAACAGTTTCTTGGACATTGCATGACCACCAACATGGGTACCAGACGAACCTTCATGCACTTCTTGCATCAACATGTCTGCTTCGTGTCTATCCACGCATCTGAGCAAGACCATGTCAAAGTTTCTCTTATACAACACATCATCCTGATTCAAATAAAAGCTTCCAGCTAGCCTTCTCAGGGTTTTCTTGTCATTCTTTGACGCATCTTCAGGATACTCCTGGCTTTTGAGGAAGTTCTTGATATCATAGTACCACGGCTTCTCATCAACAACAACAGACTCGGCTGCAAACACATACGCAGGCCTCTCGAGTCGATTCACCGCAACATGTGGCACATGATTCCACCAATGAACTTTGATCATAGAAGATAAAGTAGCCAAGGCATCAGCCATCTGATTCTCATCCCGGGGGACATGATACAGCTTCACCTTCTTGAAGAACGTCAGTATTCTTCTGGTGTAATCTCTATAAGGAATCAGATGCGGCTGGTTAGTATTCCAATCTCCATTGACCTGGTTGATCACTAGAGCGGAATCTCCATAGATGTCAAGAGTCTTGATTCTCAAGTCGATGGCTTCTTCTATCCCCATGATACAAGCCTCATACTCAGCTTCGTTGTTGGTGACGTCAAAAGTCAATCTAGCAGAAAAGGGTATATGTGCACCTTTGGGATTAATCAATACTGCCCCAACACCGTTGCCATTCATATTCACGGCCCCGTCAAACATCAGTGTCCACTTGTCATCAGGATCCGGTCCTTCCTCGACAAGAGGCTCTTCGCAATCTTTCATCTTAAGATACATGATGTCTTCATCGAGGAATTCAAACATCATCGGCTGATAATCATCAATCGGTTGCTCGGCGAGGTAGTCAGACAGAATACTACCTTTGATGGCCTTCTGCGATGTATACTGGATATCATATTCTGTTAAAATCATCTGCCATCGAGCAACACGCCCGGTGAGAGCCGGCTTCTCAAAGATGTATTTCACTGGATCCATCTTAGAAATCAACAAGGTAGTATGGTTCAACATATACTGCCTCAGTCGGCGAGCAGCCCAGGCCAAAGCACAACAAGTTTTCTCGAGCAGTGAATATCTTGTTTCACAGTCGGTAAACTTTTTGCTAAGGTAGTATATGGCATGCTCTTTTCGACCAGACTCGTCATGCTGTCCCAATACACACCCCATCGAGTTCTCAGTCACTGATAAGTACATTATCAGTGGTCTCCCTGGTACTGGAGGTATCAGGATTGGAGGTTTCTGTAAATACTCTTTTATCTTGTCAAAAGCTCTTTGACAGTCATCATTCCACCTGATTGCTTGATCTTTTCTTAGCAATTTGAAAATTGGTTCACACGTGGCAGTTAGGTGAGATATGAACCTTGCAATGTAGTTCAACCTCCCTAAAAACCCACGGACTTGCTTTTCCGTTTTCGGTTCAGGCATCTCTTGAATAGCTTTGACTTTTGCTGGATCAACCTCAATCCCTTTCTCACTGACAATGAAGCCCAACAGCTTCCCGGATCTCACCCCAAACGTACACTTGTTTGGGTTCAACCTTAGTTGGAACTTTCTCAGTCGGTCAAACAACTTCTGCAAATTAACCAGGTGCTCATCTTCTGTCTGCGACTTCGCAATCATATCATCCACGTACACTTCAATCTCTTTGTGCATCATGTCATGAAAGAGAGTCGTCATAGCCCTCTGATAGGTAGCACCGACATTCTTCAGCCCAAATGGCATTACCTTGTAGCAGAACGTGCCCCAAGTTGTAATGAATGTCGTCTTTTCCATGTCCTCTGGCGCCATCTTAATTTGATTATATCCAGAGAAACCATCCATGAAAGAGAAAACCGAGGATTGAGCCGTATTATCAACCAATACATCAATGTAAGGTAATGGGAAGTCATCTTTCGGACTCGCTCTGTTCAGATCTCGGTAGTCGACACACATTCTGACTTTGCCATCCTTCTTCGGCACGGGAACGATGTTGGCCACCCACGGGGGATAACTAGTAACAACCAGAAAACCCGCATCCCACTGCTTCTGAACCTCTTCCTTGATCTTGACAGCCATATCAGGACTAGTTCTGCGAAGCTTCTGCTTGACCGAAGGACACTCTTCTTTGAGGGGTAGTCGATGCACCACAATGTCTGTATCCAACCCAGGCATATCTTGATATGACCAAGCGAATATCTCCACATATTCTCTCAGCATCTCAATCAGCCTCCTCTTGACAGAGTCCTCTAAAGCAGCCCCAATCTTGATCTCTCTTCTGGCGTCCTCGGTACCCAGATTAACAATCTCCAACTCCTCCTGATGAGGTTGGATGACCCTTTCCTCCTGCTTTAGCAATCTAACCAATTCGGCGGGGAGTTCACAGTCTTCCTCACTCTCCTCTTCAGCTTGGTAGATGGGATTATCAAAATTATACTGAGCCATAACAGAACTGTTCATAGTGGATTCTGTGAGATCACTTCTGCATGTTAATGCCTTTTTTTTAGAAAAAGAGTTCAAGAAAGTCACAAAGAACAAAAAACATTGCCATTTTTATTGTTTTGAAAAAATGAAAACAAAAATAGAAAGACAGGGATCACAAAATTTGATTCCAAAACGTCCTTTATTAATGATAATCATTAAAAACATGATGAGGCCCTACAATGAACCACTACGCCTTGGGCAGAACGTAGGGTTTTCATGCAAAATGTAAAACAAAGGAAAATTACTCTGTCTGAAGAGTAACTTGGACCACTTCTTCAGCCGTCCGGTTGTTGATAGACTCCCCTGGTGCACACGGGCGAACCCAGTTGTCTAGATCGCAATCACTGTCACAGTCTTCACTACCGGTTGCAAAGACGTCACCGTGGTTCATCAGCCCAGCGCTGGTAAAGGTACTCGGACCCGTCTGCACACTCTGCTCTGCTTGGAGAGGCTCATAACCAATGCCAAATTTGTCTTCTTTGACAGGAAAATCTACCATTTTCCCCAGCCCTCAGCTTTGCCCGAGTCAACAACCTCTTTGGCCTGCTTGTACGAAGTAATCGAAGCACCCGGCTTTCTCTGATCAGCGAACGCCACCTTCTCGAGGGCAAAAGTCTCGAATGCCTGGCATAAGGTTTCATGGATCTCGCCATCCACCTCTACGTATTTGAACGAGGATAGGTGACTCACCAAGATATCTTCTTCGTCACACACGGTCACAATCTGACCATTCCAGACATACATGAGCTTTTGGTGGAGAGTCGACGAGACTGCCCCTGCTGCGTGAATCCACGGACGCCCCAACAAACAACTGTAGGCGGGCTGAATGTCCATAACATAGAAGATGATATCAAAGACCTCCGGACCTATTTTCACTGGCAAGGTAACTTCCCCAAACACAGAACGTTTGGATCCGTCGAAAGCACGAACGATCAGGTCACTAGGAGTAAGCACAACCCCTTCAACAACAATCTTCTTCAAAATCTGTTTAGGCAGCACATTCAGCGACGAGCCGGTGTCCACCAATACGTGAGACAAAACAGCACCCTTGCATTCCATAGTGATATGCAAGGCTTTGTTATGATTACGTCCCTCAGGCGTCAAGTCTAGGTCAGTGAACCCTAAACCATGCCTGGTGCTCACGTTGGCAATCACACCCTCCAGTTGGTTGACAGAAATCTCTTGAGGTACGTAAGCCATGTTCAGCATCCTCAACAAGGCGTTACGATGTGCCTCAGAGCACATCAGCAAAGAGAGAATCGAGATCTTGGACGGAGTGTGATTAAGCTGATCTACGATCTTGTAGTCACTCTTCTTTATGATCTTCATAAACTCCTCCACGTCCTTTTCAAATGAACCCTCAGGCACCTCCTTCTGAGCCGGTTCTTCGTCAACCACAACCTGTTTGCCCTTAGCCTTGGCGAGAGCCTCAACATTGTTGTCTCTTAAAGGTTGTGGAGCAAACAGACGTCCACTGCGAGTAAAGCCTCCTGGCCCTCCAACGTTGTCCACAACTGGACTTGCACTCACCACAGGAGCTCTACTGGGCACAGCAATCATCACAGGCGCTTGATTTGCTGGTCTGGTCTGATTCTCAGCCCTTCTGTTGCTGCGGTAGGCGTTGTCATATCTCCATGGAACAACCCGACTATCAACAACCCTTCTGACCGGCACAACGATCGTAGTCGGATTACTGGCGGTTACTGGTGCAGAAATGGTAACAGGAGTACCACTTGTTGCAGGCGCATTCACAACCCTTTGGCCACGTCCTTCAGACGGTTTGAAGTAGATAGTGACAGTTGACACTGACCCACGATCTCTGACAGCCCGACTGAATTGTAGACAGCCCTCATCCATCAAACCCTGGATACCGGCCCTTAACCGTTCACAGCCATTCTCAGATTCATCACAACCACTACAGCCCTCATCACAGCCCGGGTTGACACCCCTATTCAGCAAACGACCCTTCACAACTAGCAGAGAAGTCTGAACATCATCAACACTAATAACCAGATCTTCAGCCTCTTCCTCTTCAATATTGTTCACTCTATGCCCACCATGCTGAGGCATAGGATTGTTCATGACGTTAGGCACTGGAGCGGAGTTGATCGTCTTGGCATCGATCAAATCTTGGACTTTGTGCTGGAAAGCCCGACATTTTTCAGTATGGTGCCATGGTGCCCCAGAGTGAAAGTCACAACGGACGTTGGCGTCGTACCCCGGAGGCAATATTGTTGGCGGAGCCATTGTACGCAACTCAACAAACCCCAACCTGAGTAGTTCGGGTAGCAGTTCGGCGTACGACATTGGTAGCGGATCAAAACGTCGATCAGGCATCCTCTGTCTGGGCTGATATGGACGTTGTTGTTGTTGTTGTTGTTGTGGCGGTTGTTGAACTCTTTGTTGTTGTTGTTGACGAGGTTGAGGTGCTGGGATGGTTACAGCAGCAACCGGACGATACTGATTTCTGTTCACACTTCCTCTGTACTCATTCCCTCGGTGTTGTACAACATTGGTTTCACCCTCTCTCCGGCGAGGTGCCCCAGCAAATGGTTTCTTAGATGATGAAGAACCCACATCTTGAATCTTACCAGCCTTGATCAAACTTTCAGTTCTCTCCCCACATATGACGACATCTGAAAAACTACCGAATGGGCAGCTTCCCATCCGGTCCATGAATACTCCTTGCAATGTACCAATGAACATGTCAATTAACTCCCTCTCCAGCATAGGGGGTTGTACTCTTGCAGCTAGCTCACGCCACCTCTGGGCGTACTCCTTGAAGCTTTCTCATGATTTCTGACAAAGACTCTGCAGCTGAGTCTGGCTAGGCGCCATGTCCATGTTGTGTTTATACTGCCTCAAGAAGGCTTCACCCAGATCCCTCCAGCATCGGATAGAATCTCTCTTCAGTTCCATGTACCAATCCAAGGAAGCCCCAGATAGACTATCTTGGAAAAAATACATCCACATCTTTTCATCATCCGTGTAGGCAAAGATTTTCCGATAATAGGCCTGCACGTAGGTGCGAGGGCAAGAAGTGCCGTTGTACTTGTCAAAAGACGGCGCCTTGAATTTATAAGGGATTCTCAAACCTTCCACTAACCCCATATTGGTAACATCAAAACCGAGAGAATTCTGACATTCCATAGCCCGGATCTTCTCAGCAAGGGCATCAACTTTACGATCCCTCTCATCAACCCTTCCCACAACGTCTTCGTTTTCACTGAGCAGAGTGAACATATCCTTTTGTCTGTCAACAATCGGAGCAGGATTACGGGCCGGAGCACGGACTACTCTAGCATTAGCAGCATCTGGAGCAATAGGTTGACTGTTGATTCGAATACCCCTCAACTCATCCCCTACAGCATAGTTGTCGATGGGCACAGCCGCAGTAGCGTTGTCATTGATCGGGCCTCCCTCTGGCAAAGCGGGATTGACGGGTGGATTTGCAGCCTCTTGTCTCTGAACCAGGGCTCGAAGTTCTTCTTGACCTTGTGCAACCCCTTGCATCATGTGCATGAACGGGGCCATGTTAGCCCTCATCTCAGCTAACTCAGCTTGCACTTGATCCATGTTCCTTTGATGATTCAGTCTGGTTGAGTAGCGGTGCGGACGTTGATCAGCTATCCTGCCTAAACACAGGAACCAAAGTGAGAAGTCACGAACAAGAACACCTGTTTATGCAAAATGATATGTGTATGATGTTAATGATGTGTATGATGCACATGATATGTTCATTTCTCAGGCATTCAAAGAGCCTGACTCATCCTCAAAAGATGGCAACCTGCAGCAAGAACAACACAGAAACAACACAAGATAATGATCACAAGATAAAACGCCCACAACCTCATCTATATATGAGCAACAGGATCATACAATAGAGTCAACAAAGATCCAGATAACCGGAGTACAACAATGAATCCCATCCAACAAGCCTGGAGGTGATTCTTAACGTACACATCAAAGATACAAGCTAAGACAAACGGCCTCCCGGAATGAGAGTCTTCAAGTACTGACACTGGTCTATCAACAGGTCACACTCTGAACATTCTGGCAAAGGAGTGATCTTCTCCTTCAATAGTCTTCTGAGCTCTACCACTTCTCCTCCAAGATGGTTCTCTGATGCATGTCTCAAGTCTACTTCCTTCTTCAACTGGCTATCTTTGTCTCTGAGTTGCTTCTCCAGGTCTCTGATCTTCTTCTGATAACTGGCTTCAGCTCTCTGCAGCCTCAAGCACTCCTGGTGTTCTGCATCTAACAAGCTCTCCATCTCCTCGTAGGATCTCTTCTTGCTTCTCAATCTGCTAGCATCTTCTCCCTGCACTCCTCTGAGTTGATGAGCCAAGTTCAACCTATCAGCTTTGGCTTTGTAAAGCTCCATCTGGGTATCCTGCTCCTTCTCTTTCAACCGGCGATTCTCCATCAGGGCTTGCTTGTAGTGCTCAGCAGGCACACTCTCAGCAAGGATCAAAGGTGGTTGCTCCTGCAACGGCTCCATCCTATCATAGGGTAACAACAAAGTCTCCACTCTCTCCTTGACCCACTCGGTGTAGTCAGGCATAGCAATGGCAAACTTCTTCCCTAAGACAGATCCATCCTTCACATCAATAGTCTTCCAAGCTCTTCCTATCTGCTCCAATCTAGTCGGGTCACTCTGCTTCTCAAAATACACACTTTCAGCTATCTCAGCATCAAGTGGTCTTCCTTTCATCACAAACCCTAACTGGCGAAGAGAAAGAACCGGGTTGTAATTGATGCAACCCTTAGTCCCTATGAGTGGCATATTACGAAACTCTCCACAGCTCATAATGACGTTACGCACATCCATCCGGTAAGATTGCCATCTGATATCATATGAAGTAAGAGACATGACCCTCTGAGTCCACTTATGCGTGCTCTGAGCATCCACAAAAGGTCCACTGACTGGCAGGAGAGACATGAACCATCTGAGCAAAAGTGGGAGACAACATCTGATAGCTCCACCCTTACCATGCCTACTGTGGATAGCATAGTAAGTGTCAGCTAACAGAGTAGGAACCGGGTTTCCTCCGAGAAAGATAGTGACTGCAGCATAGCCCACAAAGTTGGGCATACTCGGGAACAAGACAATCCCATAGATCATGATGGCCAACTGAGCATGAAAAGCTTCCCAATTTCCCTTCTCTGCTTCTTCTCTAGCAATCCTCAACAAGAATTTCAAAGGCAAACCCACAACATCCCCACTGGACCTCCAGTTATCAACGACTTCCTTGACACTCAGATGAAAAGCTCTGGCAACAACCCTAAAGTCAACCTCCTTAGGCACATCCAAGAAAGGAACCTGATACCGGATCGGGACACTCAGCAGAATGGAGTACTCCTCAAGAGTAGGCGCCAACTGATAGTCCTGAAAGGTGAAACAACGAAGCTCTGGGTCGTAGAACTGAAGAAGAGTCTGCAACGGCACTGGATCTACCACCATCTTCAGCAGTGTCAGAATATCCCCATACTGGTCAACAAACCCTTTACCACTGGTCACAAGGCTGCTCAACTCTATCAACGATGTCAAAGGCTCACGGTGAAAGCTGTAGGAACAAGTCTTCCGCTTCAACTCCGGGATTGTTGCCATCTCTATCAGTGAATCGAACTCCTGAATGTACCTGAGAAATGATATGCATGAAGATATTAACTTTTTTTCTTTTTTTTTCTTTTTTTTCATTTTTTTTATTGCGTATTTTTTGAAAATAAACATGCTATGATGCAAATGATGCAGACAAGACTGGCTGGCTGTGTATCTCGGAGCACAGGACCAAAGCTTCGGCTTGAACTCGGAACCACAAATCCATCTGAAACCCCAAAGTCATCTGAGACCTAACAAAACTGAACCTGAGTCACCAACAGGACCACAAGTCACCAACTGTACCTGTAATAATGATCATTCCCTCCCTACTCACGGGTGTCGTCTAGGCCAGGGTAAGGTCGAGAGAAACGCAGCATAAATAACCTTTCACAGAATATCATCATATACACACCCGAAGTATGTAACGATAATATCCCATCAGGGTCTGAACTGCTCGTGATGTCAATGTTCCGCTAAGTGGCGCAACACCACCCGCTTCCCATGAATCACTCTATTCCTAAGTATCCTAGATTTCACTCATGGCCTGGGTATTGGGCCTTTTACCTCATGTAACTCCCACCCCATCAGAGAGAAACAGACAACCAGCCAGCCAGATGAACAGATGAATATGAATGAATGCAAACATAAATGCAAACAATAAATAAATGAATGCAATAAATAACAGCAATCAGCAACCAAAACCCTAACCTAGAGAGCGCTAGGAGAGACTCGCTTAGGGAAGATGGACCAGCAAGAGGTCAACTTCTCTAAAATCCCCAGCAGAGTCGCTAGCTGTCGCATTACGCGAAAAACCGGCGGGAAACGAAAACAACAGAGCCGCCACCGTGCGTTATTTATCCCAAAAGAGGGAAAGGAAACGCTCGAAGTAAACCTGGAAAAGACATGGTCTCACGACCAAAGAGAATGGGATCGGGAGTCGGTTATGCGAAGGGAAGGTATTAGCACCCCTACGCATCCGTCGTACTCGACGGGATCCACGCACAAAAGGAAGGATAAAGGTTGCTAAACACTGCTCAAACAAACATCAAACACTGGCCGAAAAGAGAAACAGAAAACAAAAGAAACTGACTCGGTAGGATATCGCATCTTGGGCCTACGTAGTCTATCAAGCACAAACATCAGAGTCGACGTAGTTCGGACTAAGGGAAAACGTGCTCGCTAGGATGTCGCATCATATGCATACGTATCTTCTCGGACTAAAGAAGAATCAGAGCACTCGTAGCTCGGCTAACGCACGCCAAACAAAACCACACAAGAAATCGACTGCCAATCGCTGGACTTACGTCAGACTCCACACAAAACAGGCAAACATGGAAACCGAATGCCAATCACTGGACTTACATCAGACTCCGAACCAAACACACGCACACTGGAAACCAAATGCCAATCGCTGGACTTACATCGGACTCCAAGCACACAACAAGAGGATACGGAATGCCAATCGCTGGGCTTACATCCATCTCCTAACACACACAAGACAAAACAAAAAGGGCGCCCGGAGAGATCAGCTCATCTCCTGCCTACGTACCTCATCTGGTATGAGGATCAGGGCGACGTAGTTCCCCTACGCAGGGACAAAGGACTAGCCTAACCAGATACAAAGGGAGACAGAACTAGGGAGACTACGACTCGAGCCTAGATGTTATCATGCATATCATCCCTAAGTTAAGGTTGCTATCTAACTTGCACAGGGAGCAAGCTATCCTAAACAGCACAACAGTCATACAAAAGCACACAGCAAGCACACACACTATATACAAACAAAGGGGCTCAAACAAGGTTAGGCTGTGAAGCACGAGCCAACTGGAATCGGGTGATGTTAGCTCTTAACCCTAACATTGAGAGTTAGGGTGAAGCAGATGAAATGGGAAGTGAGGGGTGTGCCTCACAGCTCTTATCCCTGGTCTGGGAGAGCTTCAGACAAAAGAATGTGTGGGTTTAGAAAGTGGGAACCCTTCTACACATATAACTGACACAATGTACAAGGATCTTGGGTTAATATCCACAATGCATCAACACCAGTTGTGTGAGCAAAGGGATGACTCAACTGAATAGCAGGAAATGGATTGCACATCTCTTTTATCTGCCAATTGCCTTATCAAAGGACTTTGATATGTACAGGGGACAAAGATAAACAATCACAAGCATTGCCTCTTAAGGAGGACTTCAGACAGGTGCCTGGCCAAATAACAGGCCAGGTCTTCCAGACTACATGGAGTCAGAGAAATTATACCTCAATGCTCAAGCTATCAAGCAAAGCAAAAGCAAGTTCACAAAGGAACTATAGCAACTAAGGTACCTGAAAACAATCCAACATAATCAGTACACAACTCAAACAAAAGTCAAACAGACAACAGGCAGTCAACTGTACACAAGCAAACAAACAAGCATCAATGCACAAAGGTGCAAGCCACAAAACCTAAGCTTAAGCTTCAAAGCCTACAACACAAACTCAAGATTAGTCATCAACAAGCAATGGATCAACTCCAAATGAGTGAATATCATCAAGCATGGCAATTGTGCTTTTTAACCTGAAACAAAGCTCAAATGTGAGAGGCAAACCTCTAGGACAAGGCCTAGGGTCACAAGTGGAGAAATAATTCAAAACAGAACATGAAAATTGACAAGAATCAAGCTTAATCAATTAAGAACAATATCCAAGTGGTCTCATGTTCATATCATTCACCAAAATCATTTCATAAGGCAAAGAAGGCAAAGCATGCAATTTGGAAGCTCATTGAAGCAAACAGAATGAACCAATCCACATCAACTCAAACATGATTCAATAAATCTCCAGAAAAAACATGGCTAAACAGCATTCATCACATGATCATCATACCAAAAATAAAGTCATTTGGATAAGTGGAAGTATGGCAATTAAATTCCATAAGGCAAGGTATGCACATACAAGCTCAATTAAGGCATAATTAGATGCATCCACTTCATACAAGCATAAAACAGAATCCACACATGATAAATGTACCAAACCAAAGCCACAATTAACTTCAAAGTGTATAGAATCAATGTGCAAAATTTCAAGCTCATAGGATAAACATCAAGCATTTCACAAATCATCTAAGTTCATGACTCCCAAAAAGTCCCAACATGACCAATCAACAAAGAAAATCTCAAACAAATTGGAAATGCACTCAAAAATTCCACAAAAATTCACAAGCAATCCTAGGATCCAGAAGTATCATCATGCAAAAAAATCAGATTAATTGGCATTGAATTGGCATGGCAAATAAATTCCTTAAGTCAAGCAAGCAAAGGTGTGACACACATTGTCACACCTCCATTAATCACATCATAACTCATCAACCAGAAATGAGAAAAATACAAACTCTATACCAAAACGACCATTAGGATGTCTATTTTAAGCATGCAAAATTTCAAGAATGTTGGATAAAATCTCATCATTTCACAATCAAAATGGCAACCAAGGTACAAGATAGCACATGTATACACATTCCCTAAGCAAAATAAAAATCCATGCGTGCACAATTTCTGGAAAAATCATCAAAAAAAAGAAGACATCATGATGAACATTGTGCAAAAAATCTCACATCAATTGGACAATTATTCATTGAGTTATGATTTTTGGAAGTTTAAAGAAAAAAAATGAAATAAAAAATGACAAAGGAAAAGAATTAAAGGGATTATTATTTAATTAATTTAATAGGCGTTGGACTTAAGTGAAACGCCGCGTTTCACTTAAGTGGAGGGAGTCAGCGCGCATGGTCAACGGGATTAGCCAATCAGGAACGTGTGCATGGCTTCAGCATGGGCCAATCAGGAGAGAGCCTCAGAACAAACAGCTGCACAACGCTGAAAAACAAACCTAACGGATCAAACGTGTTTCTGGCAATCATCTTCATCGCGTTCATCAAGCCAGTACCAGATCAAGAACATTTTTCCCCAATTTCAAAAACAAACATATCATCGTGTTCATCTTCCAACATACATAAACAATCCATCAACGATTCATCAAGAAAACAACAAGCATGTGCAAATCGAAGGAAAAACAAATCAACATCAAGACTTTAAATGCATGTAACTAACTCATTTTAGCACGAAAATCAATGGTTCAAAGCTCATTTTCACCAGCATTACAAGACCTACAACTATCACATAACCAATTTAAGAAAGAAGAAACTCGAGTTCTGACCTCTTGGAGCAAACAGATTTGGAATCGATGGATTTAAGCCTTGTAATATGCAAACAGAACTTCCAAAGTGCTTATGAAGTTGATTGGATGAAGAATGAAGGTTTAATCGTGCTTGATTCCTTTGGAAATTACAACTGCCATTGATGTATCAAGCTTCAAACATGCTTCCACCTTGCACTATTTCATTCAATTCCACGTACCAATTCACTCCAGAACACTTCAAATACCAAGATCAAGCACTGGAAATAGATGTTGTTTTAAGAAATTGCAAGAACAAGTAAAAGAAAAATTTGATCAGAAACTTTTAGATCTGAAAATGAGCCGCTCTCTTACTGAAATCTGTTAGGGTTTTTTGTTTTATACCCCCTCATAACCAAGTCCTTAAACATGTTTAGGTGTATGGCAAAGGGATTAGCAAAATATGAGAGTGTAAGTGCAATTTGAATAATGCACCCCCATGCATGAAATGAATGGAACAGTGCACGTTTTTGGGCCTGCATTCACTTGAAGTTCTGTTTGTAAGCCAATGGAAGTGTTGCCAAGTGTAAACAATGCATTATTTTAAAACTTGAAAATTCAATCCAAAAATCAAGTGAAAAATCAAAAAAATATGTGATGGACATACATGGTTTATGATGCATGATTTGAATAGTATATGTCAAGACATGAATGTTGCAAAAAATCCCACTCCATTTGGCCTTTTGGTTCAAAAGTTATGCACTTGTGAAGTTCAAATTTTCTTGGCAAAGATTGATCCATAACTTCTCAACCATACATGAGAAATTCATGTTCTTGGACTTTTTGGAAAGGTGAGAGCAATATCTTCAACTTTCATGTTGGACAAAATTTCATTTGAAGCTTGCTTGATGATGTAAACTTGAGGAGAAAACCTTTCCATTTTTGGCAATTTCAAATTACAGGTCACCTGCTATTTTTGGAAACTTTTCATCTGACCTCAAATTCTTCATTGTTGATGTTTGAAATGTCAAATGAGACTTGTATGGACATGAATGAGGCCTCTCTAACCATCTCCCACCTTCAAATCCATGGTTGAATGCACAGTTGACTTTGGTTGACTTTCTAGGGTTTCAGATGCATTGTGCAATAACTGATGACTTCTGAACATCCAACCTTTGGCCAAACCACTTCAAAATGATCCCTAGGTCATATGAACTCAATGAAACAACCCTAGGGCTTTGCTTCCATGGGAAATGCACTTGCTTGTTTGCACAACTGAGCCTCCTGACTAGTCTGACTGATGACTGATGACTTGGCAATGGGCAATGCAATGCTATGCAGTGGACAATGCAATGCTAATGACCTAAAATGAAAATGTATATACAAAATGGGAGGTGCAAATTTGAGGTGCTACATATAGGAAAAAAATTAAACATACGGTCTTTTCTAGTGAGAGATATTATCTCTTTTCTCTAGAAAACCTCACATCAAACCTTTAGAGTTTGATGGTGGTTTCCTTCCACCTTTATGGTGGCTTCCATATACCACCCTTATGGTGGTCATTCCACCTCTATGACGGGTAATACCTGTTTCATGCAACCTCACACTCATGCTTCCTCCAAAACTAGCCCCCTCATCGGAATGCCCTTTCTTCACTGCGAACCATTATCAAGCCACCTCTTTCTCTACTGATCTGGCGGCCATCCGAACCACCACCACTAGGAGATGGAAAGCTTGTTAAGGTTTTTCTTAGAATCTCAAACTTAATAATGGTGTGTGTAATTCTCTTCCATGTTTTTTCTCTCACATCTTTGATGTTTGATACGTTCCGGCCATCCCTAAAGTCACAGTGGATTTATTACATGTTGCATTTTATCCCTCTTTTAGATCTATCAATTTCTGGTTTTGTGTCGTCTATTTTATGTTTTTTTTTCTTTTGGAACTTAAGTAAACACTCTTGGTGTTTGATAAAAAGTCTCAAAGGATTTTTGTGTCTTGGAGCAACACTATCCCTAGTCATCAATTAAAATTTGAGCATTCCATAAAAATGGACAATCTTGAGATTAAAGGCAGTTGAAATGCGCATATACAAGTCAAAGAAATCATCCTTATTTAGATTTGGAAAAAGACTATGGATTCTCGTTCCTATATTGCCACTAATGATGTTATTGCCACTAATGATGAATGAATGATATGATGTTGTTTTTGGTTTGGTCGTGTCTTTTTAACTTTTAATTAGTAATGTCTTTTATGTTCCTACAATTTTAGTAGTAGAGATGTTTCTAGACTATGAATGAGATATATCCTTTGTCAACTTATAAATTGTACATTCATCTTCTGTTAAAATATATAATTAATAAAAAATATATCTATTAAAAGAAAGTAATAGTAATCACTTTAATTTATTATATTAATTTGTGTACATTAGAACTAATATGCACCAATATAGATAACATTGTCTATATTTCTTAAATCTATCCGACTTTCCGCATTTGCCTTGTTGTATTATATTTAGACATCATTTCATTCACTAAATGTATGAATTTTATCTAGAAAAGGAAACTCGTGCTTTTACCTTGTAGTGGCATTAGCCATTCTACATATGTTGGAAGTAGACGATGATTAACTAAAATATAAATGTAAAATATTTTTTCTTTCAAAAAAAAAATCAACCAATACAAATACAACAATGTTATTCCTACACTCACCTACACCATATATACTGTTCACAAATACGGTGAACAATGCAGTGAACAGGGAAATCATACATGAACAACCCTATAAACATTGCATGAACAATATCATGTGAACAATGTCATGTGCATGAACAATCTCGTGAACAGTGTTCGTGACCAGTACACGAACATTAACTTTTTAAAGTGAAACAAAGTTAGTTAATGAAATGTAAAAAATTAATTAATAAAGTAATAAAGTTGGTTAATAAACTTTCAAATATTAAAAGTAATTTTTAGTAGTAAAACAATGTTGGTTAATAAAATGTAAAAAATTGGTTAATGAAATTATAAAGTTGGTTAATAAATGCTTATATATAAAAATAATTTTTAGTAGTAAAACAAAGTTGGTTAATGAAATGTGAAATGTTGATTAATGAAGTTATAAAATTGGTTAATCACACAGTACTCCTTAATCCAAAAAAATCAGTTTTTATATATTTAAAAAAAAATTATTATTATAATATTTCACTATTCATCATATTGGTGAATAGGGAAATACGGTGTAGTATATGTTTTGGTGTAAGAATAACATTTTTTATACAAATAACTCGTGGATTCGGATTATACAGAGGTTGACCTTGTTGAATTGTAATTCCTTGTGTCAAAGCAGGTTGCTCGATAGAGTAAGGAAATGTCGAACCACCTATGTCTATTTTAGTAGTTTTAGCTATTTTGGGCTTTTTATAGTTTTTGGCTTTGACTTGAGGTCCAAGTTAACCTAAATCTATAAATAGAGGAGTAATCCTTATTTTTGTAATGAGGTGAATAGAGTATTCATAATATTGTATTTACAGTATTTTGCAGTTGCAAAGTGAATAGAAGTTTTTCACAGTTCGTGGACGGAGAGAAACTCTACAGAATTTTAATTCTTCTTCTCCTTCATTGTTCTTTACACTCTTTCTTTCTCCATTGTTCTTTTCTTTTTATTGCTATTGTGTGGATAATAACAATCTTTTTCTTCAAGATTGATTAAAATTCTCCATAGATTTGGGGGAATTTCCAACAGACCTTGCGATAAATGGCCTATTTTAGGAAAAATAGTCCACTTGACATTCATGGAAGTTACTCTCATCCATCAAGTGAAAACTTACTTAATAGGGGAGTTTATTTGGCCTTTGAGACTCTTTCTTGTCCCTTCTGCTCGTTATTTGTTGAGTCGTCCTCGTATTTCTTTGTGATCTATGATGTTGCTTCCTTTGTTTGATTTAGTATTTTTAGGTGATTGGGGTGGTGTGCAGTTTTCCTAAAGATATCTTGATTCTTTTTAGTTGTTTAGTCCTTCGTGTAGAGGTTCTAGGATTAGAGGGGGTTGATGATGATCTGGCATGTCGTGGTTTGATCGATTTGAAAAACTATGAATGATATAGTTTTTTCCGGTTCATTGGTGACATCAAAAGACGTGGAAGACATTACCATCATTTTGGTTTGGAAATGATATCTTGGTAGGTTTATGAAAAATTCATATGCCTTCTCGGCTTGAATTGAGAATCATATCATATTTCTAAGATAATAGAGGTTTGAGCGGCTTTGATCTATCTTAGATGTGTTTTTCTTGATCTATTGTCGTTTCGTTGTTGTATTAGGTGTGTTTGGATTGGCGAGGTCTAATTTTGTCAGAATTTTGATTTTTGTAACTTCTTTTTTCTGTGGCTTATGATCCTTTAGTTTGGAGTTAGGCGATTTTATAATTGATTGTATCTTATGTTTCTCTGTTTCATTTTTTTAATTGTTTGGTGTTTCTTTTGTTCCCGAGATCAGCATTCCTTGTGCTTTTTTTTCAATTTTCTTTGTACTTTGACTTATAGTACTTATATATATATATATATATATATATATATATATATATATATATATATATATATATATATATATAAAACTCTTTAATTAGAGCATGATGAACATTTATCCAATTTTCCTCTGCCTTTCTAACTAACCAGGAATAACATATGTTGGTGATTAAAAAGACATCCCATTAATCTAGATTATTTTGAATAAAATTAGAGAAAGTGATGGTTTACTTGTAGTTGCACCCCTCTAATTGATTTTTTGAATTGTGATGAAAACTTTGAAACTGGAATACCTGGAAGAAAAGAGTCGACATGTTCATAGAAAGTTCGGGAAAATGATTAAGTGATTTTGACTTTAATGACTTTAGGTGATTTTGTTTGTTTTTGATGAAAGAGAAAGTGAAAAAAAGAAGATAAAAAAAGAATGAGAGAGAATGATTCCTAGTGAGAGATAGATATAAAGTTACTGTGACTTTGACGCCCTAAAGTGACCGAAATCCAATTAGTGACCACTTAGTTGAACCATTAACCGTAGTAGTTTTGACCTTCTTTGTCACCCCTTTTATTTTTATCAGTTTTATGGATGATTCATATTCATATTAGTAAATGTAATACAACAAATTCTATCAAAGATATTCTTTATTATTTGGTCTTGTGTAAATTTATGAGCAATATAATAGAAAAAGTGAGAAACAAACCATAAATTATGGGTGCAACCAAAATATATCTCTAGTCGTTTCGAGTCATCAAATATATATCTAGAGAAATATAAGTGATTATCCAACAATTTTAACAAACTTTGCATTTGAGTTCTCGAATCCGTTATAGACTTGTTGTTTTTTAATCAAATATTATAAACTTATACAATATTAGTCCCAATAAAAGATCTATTTCCTTTCAAAATCATGAAAATATTCTTGAAAAGAATCATGCCCATTAGCATCTCAAGAACAATCTTCTTTTCAATATTTTCACAAGCCAAGATAATAAATATTTTCTTCTATCATATATTGAATCACTTCTCAAAATAATTTAAGTTAAGATTTCACCACAAACCCATTTAAACATATTATCTCGTAAGATAAACTTTTATTTGCAAATTAAATATTTATCAATATTCATTCGGTAAGATAATGGAAATCATGTTCTTCTCATTGATCTAAATAGAATATATATATACATCAATGTATAACATTTGGTCAACTATGTAATTATGATACAACATAATTATAGGAAATTAATTATGACTAATTATAACAAAATATTCTATTCTATCACACACCCGCAGTCGAAGCGGGAGGTTCACTGACGCTTAGACTGGTCCGAAAATAATCAAAGAGAATGCGAGGAAGTCCTTTGGTGAAGATGTCTGCGATATGATATCTTGAGGTAACATGAAGGACGTGAGTCTGACTACGAGCTACCTTTTCCCGAACAAAATGAATGTCCATCTCAATATGCTTAGTGCGCTGATGCTGCACAAAATTACCAGATAGATAGATGGCATTAACATTGTCATAATACACCAAAGTGGCCTAAGGAATAGGAAAATGGAGTTCCAGGAGAAGATTGTGAATCCAACACGATTTGGAGACAATATTGGAAACCCCCCCTATATTCGGCTTCAGCACTAGAACGAGAGAGAGTTGGCTGCCTTTTGGAAGACCAAGAAATAAGGTTGTCACCTAGAAAAACACAGTAGCCAGATGTAGAACGTCTGGTGTCAGAACGTCCACCCCAATCAGCGTCAGTGTAGGAGATAAGCTTTTTAATGGGAGATGGGGATAAGTGTAGCCCAAAATTTAAGGTGCCCCGAACATAGCGCAAAATGCGCTTAAGAGCAAGCATGTGTTTCGTGCGAGGGGCATGCATGTGAAGACAAACTTGTGGAATAGCATATGATATATCAGGTCGAGTAAAGGTGAGATACTGTAGGGCCCCTACAAGACTCCGATACAAGGAGGGATCCTCATAAGAAGTGCCGGAGGAGGTGCTGAGTTTCTGCTTGGTGCCAACAAGAGTGGCTGATGGTTTGCAGGACGCCATGCCAGCACGTTCAATGATCTCTGATTTATAAGTGATTTGACTAAGAAATATGCCATCAGGATGACGAGATACTGCAATACCCAGAAAGTAACTCAGAGGGCCCAAATCCTTCATTGCAAACTCAGATGCTAAGAGTGACATAATTGATTGGCGGAGGACCTGAGTGGAGGTGACGAGGATGATGTCGTCTACATACAGCAGAATGTAGACCACATTTAAACCTTGTCGATATATGAAGAGGGAGTGGTCTGATGTGCTATGCCGAAAGCCAATGGTGGCGACATAGTCAGCAAAACGATGGTACCATGCCCTAGGCACTTGCTTGAGACCATACAATGACTTCTTCAACCGACATACATAATTTGGATGACGGAGGTCGCGGAAACCCAATGGCTGATGCATGTAAACAGTATCATGAAGATCACCATGTAAAAAGGCATTATGGACACCCAGTTGATGAATGGGCCATGATTTGGAGAGAGCAATGGTAAGCATTGTTCGAGTGGTAGCGGGTTTCACCACGGGGCTAAAAGTCTCATCATAATCCACACCTGCAACCTGTGACCTGCCATCACCTACAAGACGAGCCTTATAATGCTCAAAGGAACCAGCCGAATTTTTCTTATGCCTAAAAATCCACATACATCGAATGAGATTAGCATCACAAGGATGAGGAACTAAATCCCACGTTTTATTTTGAATAAGAGCATCAAATTCAGATTGCATTGCGGATTTCCAATTCGGGTCTGATAAGGCTAGTTTGGGGTTTTTAGGTATGGGAGAGATGGTGTGGTCAGAGTGAGATATTGATAAGTTAAATATCATACGGGGTTTGACAATGCCTTTCATGCTTCGGGTGGTGATGGTTCGTGTAGGTGGAGGTGGATGCGATTGAATTTATGGTGGTGATGGAGAGTTTATTATAATGTGTGTGTTGATCGAAGAGGTAGGAGATGATGATTGTTGGTTTATTGAGGGTAGTGGTTGGTCAATTGAGATTGTGGGTGTTAGTTGGTTATGTGCAACAGGTGGTGAAGTTTAATTTTGCCATTGATGTATAAGGTAGGGGTGAAGGTCATCATCTAGGAATTGATAAGAGTGGGGTGAAGGGGAGTGTATCTTGGGGAAGGGAAATTGAGTTTCATCAAATATAACATGCCTCGAAATTATTAATTTTCTATTAGACAAATCAAAACACTTATAACCTCTATGATTCGGCGGATAACCCAAGAAGACATACGGAGTAGAGCAGGGTTGTAACTTATGAATGGTAGATGACGGGAATAATGGATAACATAGACAACCAAAAACTCTGAGATGTATGTAGGTGGGATCACAATGAAACATGAGTTGTGTTGGTGACTGATTATGAAGTGTTTTACAAGGAATAATATTTAACAGGTAAGTTGCCATGTGGAGAGCATGATGCCAAAACGAGGGGGGAACAGAAGAATGAGCTAGCATAGTGCGTATCATATTATTAATGGTTCTTATTTTGCGTTCCGCTTTCCCATTTTGTGAGGATGTGTGGGGACGAGAGAAACGAAAAACTAGACCACGATCAGTGCAATATTTTTGAAAAAGATCATTATTATATTCGCCGTCATTGTCACATTGAAATGTTTTGACTTTTTGCAAAAAATGAGTTTGAATGAGTTGAGTAAGTGACTTGAACGTTTCAAACACATGAGATTTTCTACTAATAGGAAAAATCCACAAGAAGTTTGTATAATCATCTAAGAATAAGATAATATTTATGACCAACAAAATTTAAAATTGGAGACATCCATAAATCACTATGTAAAATGTCAAAAGGCATCAAAGTCGTAGTTTGAGAATAAAAAAATGTCAATTTAACCTGTTTGCCTAAAACACAATAGTCACAAATGACAGAAGAATTAAAAGGTTCACAACATATGAACTTATTTTTGCGAAGGGAATTCAAAACAGACACGCCAGGATGACCAAGATGACTATGCCAAAGATTGGATGTGAGACCGACAAAACTGGAAGGAGTGGTAACTGGATAATATTAAAGCTCCTCTCTAGTATTAAAGCTTACACTTGTTCCCAACAAAGGGGTAAGTAAGGACCAATGAGCCACAAAGGCAAATAAATCGATGAAACAAAATCGTAGGCGAACAAAGTGATGAAACAAAAACGAAGGCAAACAAAGTAATGAAACAAAATCATATGCAAACAAAATGGTGAAACGGAATTATAGGCGAATAAAACGATGAAACAAAGTTGCAAGCAAATAAAGTTAAACAAAACTGTAGGAAGATAAGTAGGAAATAAACGGTAAAATATATAAGGCAGCGCAATAAACCAATTCAAAAAGGAATAACTAAATTACTAGCAATTAAACTATTATTCATATTAAAGTACAAATGCCCTAACGACCGTAAAGACTACAAAACTACTATGTCTTTTCTTTAGCCTCTTCGTACTCTTTAATCTCCATTTTGTCGTTGACGATCTCTCCATCAACAATCTTCTTCTACAGATCCATCTTCTCTAGAGGAATCTCAATGTATGTACAAAGCAACTCAACCTGGTTGCAGGCATTCTGAAAGATACTCTTGATACCTTCATGTGAGATTCTCTCTCCTTCTCTAAAGCCTCATTCACTACAGTAACTCAAGAAGAGGACTCCTCCTCGATGGACTTCGCCTTTTCCAGGGCCTTCTCTTTGTTATCTAGAAACTATTGCAGGCTGGTTATCTTGGAAACCAAATAGGATAGAGTTCCATGGGCATCCATTTCCATTTTGAGATAAGTCTGCCTCTCTACCACTTCTCATCCTCCTTCTAGAATTTCCTTGTCTATTTTTTTAGACTTCTCTAATGCCTCTTAAATCTTAGGCACCTTTTCTTAAAGTTTAGTCCACTCATAGACAACAACTTCAAATTTTCTCCTCCATTGCTCATTTTATTTGGAAGGGTTACCTGAGGCAAGTATTACTCCCTAACTAGTAGCTGTTAGAGTCATCAAAGAAGTGATTGAACATATGATAGGTGGTTTCCACAATCAATTTTGATTGGCATTATCAGAGAGGCTTTGGATATAGACAATATCCTGGTCAGTGAAACAGGTTTGCACCTCTTGAGAAGTTCGAGAGACCTGAGAGGAATAACGTTTAGAAATTTGGAAGGAAAAACTTCAGGAACAACAAGAGTGATCCAAACGTCACTAGAGCCAAAAGACTTAGACCTCTTGTTCGGCCTTTACTCTACACCAAGATTCTTATCTTGCCCAGCCATGTGTTACTGCTCATGGTTACATGATTATTTATCTTTCTCACACTTGTACATGCTGATGGCATTACCATGAAGGATATTTCTAGCAAGATGTAACTTGGTATATCAACATTTAAAAGTTGTAAACAAATGACATGATAGAAGGGCTCCATGTGTAAATTAGAGTGTGGAACAAGCCTTTTGAAAAAAAAACATATATATATATATATATATATATATATATATATATATATATATATATATATATATATACATATATATATATATATATATATATATATATATATGTGTGTGTGTCTATATATATATATATATATATATATATATATATATATATATATATATATATATATATGTCTTCTATTTGTGTTTGTTAAGTTTAAGATTATTTTGAAAATATCCTTCTAAATGCACACTATAGGAAAAAAATTAAACATACGGTCTTTTCTAGTGAGAGATACTCTCTCTTCTCTCTAGAAAATATCACATTAAACCTTTAGAGTTTGATGTTGGTTGCCTTCCACCTTTATGGTGGCTTCCATCTACCACCCTTATGGTGGTCATCCCACCTCTATGACGGGTAATACCTGTTTCATGCAACCTCACACTCATGCTTCCTCCAAAACTAGCTCCCTCATCGGAATATCCTTTCTTCACTGCAAACCATTATCAAGCCGTCTATTTCTCTGCTGATCCGGCGGCCACCCGAACCACCACCGCTAGGAGATGGAAAGCTTGTTAAGGTTGTTCTTAGCATCTCAAACTTAATAATAATGTGTGTAACTCTCTTCCATGTTTTTCTCTCACATCTTTGATGTTTGATATGTTTCGGCCACCCCCAAAGTCACCGTGGATTTACTATATGTTGCATTTTATCGCTCTTCTAGATCTATCAATTTCTGGTTTTGTGTTGTCTATTTTATGTTTTTTTTTATTTTGGAATTTAAGTAAGCACTCTTGGTGTTTGATAAAAAGTCTCAACGGATTTTTGTGTCTTAGAGCAACACTATCTCTAGTCATCAATTAAAATTTGAGCATTCCATAAAAATAGACAATCTTGAGACCAAAGGCAGTCGAAATGCGCATATACAGGTCAAAGAAATCATCCTTAATTGAATTTGGAAAAAGACTATGGATTCTCATTCCTATATTGCCACTAATGATGAATGAATGATATGATGTTGTTTCTGGTTTGGTTGTGTCTTTTCAACTTTTGATCAATCTAAGTGTAATGTCTTTTATGTTTATACAATTTTTATTAGTAGAGATGCTTCTAGACTATGAGATATGTCTTATATCATATGTCTTTAATGTCTTGTGACTTTTCGGTTAATGAAATGGTTTTTTTCCTATAGAATAAAATAAAATAAAATAAAATAAATGCACACTATAGGAAGGTGTTTCCCGATAGATCGCAAACTTATAAATTGCATATTCATCTTCTGTTAAAATATATAATTAATCAATAATATATTTTTTAAAAGAAAGTAATAGTAATCACTTTAATTTATTATATTAATTTGTGTACATTAGAACTAATATGCACCAATATATATGACATTGTCTATGTTTCTTAAATCTATTCGACTTTCCGCATTTGCCTTGTTGTATTATTTTTAGACATCATTTCATTCACTAAATGTATGAATTTTATCTAGAAAAAAGGAAACTAGGGCATATGTTGGAAGTAGACGATGATTAACTAAAATATAAATGTAAAATACTTTTTCTTTAAAAAAAAACCAACCAATAAAAATACAATAATGTTATTCCTACGCTCATACTTGTTAAATGCAATTAAATTCTGTTATTAACTCTTGTAATATTCTCAATTCCAATTAATGTCAAAATTACTATTCATCTAATATTACTCTTTTCTCTCTAATTCTCTCTCAACTTCATCTTCCCCAATTTCTTATCTTCTACCATTGTCAAACCTTCAATTTGAGTTTTATGTTCTAACATTTGGCATCAAGAGCCTTGGTTATTAATCCTAATCCGCTGCAACAATGACAACCGTTTCCAATGATCGAATTCCCACCAATCTCCCGATTCTTGATTCGAAGAACTATGATAAATGGGCGAAACAAATGAGGGTCTTGTTTGGTTATCAAGAGGTGCTTGAGATCGTCGTCAATGGAGTTACACAATTAGGGGCAGATGCTACCGACATTCAAAGAGTTACACATAAAGAAGAGAAGAAGAAGGATTACAAAGCCCTATTCTTGATTCATTTGTGTGTTGATAACGACAATTTCGAGAAGGTTGGTGATTGTGAATCGGCAAAGCAAGCATGGGAAATCTTGGAGAAAGCATATGTCAGTGCCGTCAAAGCGAAGGTTGTAAGGTTACAAACTTACAAGCGACAATTTGAGTTAACACAAATGGAAGACAAAGAAACGATCAACGACTACATCATGTGCATTACCCGGATAGTTAATCAAATCAAATCTTGTGGGGAAACGATTCTTGAGCAGAATGTTGTATCGAAAGTATTGCGTTCGTTAACGTCGCATTTCGACAACATACTTGTGGCTATTGAAGAATCAAAGGATCTAACAACTTTGAGCAAGGATGAATTACAAAGTTCGTTAGAGGCACATGAACAAAGGATGGATGAGAGAGGCGCCGACAAAGCCAAAGCGGAGATTGCTTTGCAAGCGCGTTTCAATGAAAAGAATACGAGGTCAAAAGGAAAATTTGCAGCGAGAGGTAAATCAAATTTTCAAAATTTTGGTTCAAACGATTCGCAAAATTCAAAGCATTCGACGAGTGAAAAGGGTGAAAGTAGCTCCAAGGATAGTGGTCATAGCAATGGTTTTAAGAAGCGTGATATGAGTAAGGTGCAATGCTACAAGTGTAGAAAGTTTGGACACCTTGCAAATTCGTGTCGTGGTAAATCGAATGAGAATCGCAATAATGAAGCTAAGGTTGCTAGGGAAGAGGTAGATGATGAGGACACACTTCTAGTAATGATCACGGAAGAGAGTTATGGCATTACGGATGTTCCGGGCAGCAACTACAGTAGTGACAGTTTGCGGGACAGCAACTGTACCATTCCGGAAAATAGCGAGAAAACGCATTCGGATCGAAGTGCATTGGTTACCGTTCGTGATGGAGTCCAAGGGAGAGATGAGTGGTACTTGGATTCCGGTTGTTCAACACATATGACGGGTCGAAAAGATTGGTTTGTGCAAATCAATCATGCGGCAAAAAGTAAAGTCAAATTTGCCGACGACACCACTTTAAGCGCCGAAGGGGTAGGAGATGTTTTGATCGGAAAAAGGAATGGTGGACATTCAAGGATCAAAGATGTCTTATATATACCGGGAATTAAGTGTAATCTTTTAAGCATTGGCCAATTACTTGAAAGCGGATACAAAATTCGTTTGGAGGACAAGATTTTACGTGTTTTGGATTCAAATGGTGTGTTGATTCTAAAAGCGCTGATGGCTGCCAATAGAACCTTTAAGGTTGAGTTAAAGGTTATGGAGCATCGTTGTCTAGCTACCGCGGCAAGTAGAGATGAGTGGTTATGGCATTACCGTCTTGGTCACCTTAATTTTAGGGATCTAATAAAGTTGCAACAAAGTGAAATGGTAACGGGGCTGCCACACATTAGTATTCCAACTGAATTGTGTGAGGAATGTGTGAAGGCTAAACAACACAAGAATGTGTTTAGCAAAGATGCGGGTCGAAGAACCAAAGGCTTACTTGAGGTGGTATGTTCCGACGTTTGCGGACCGATGCAAGTAGAGACTTAAGGTGGCAATCGATATTTTGTTACGCTCATTGACGATTTTAGTAGGAAGCTTTGGACATATCTTATCAAGAGAAAAGATGAGGTATTTGGAGTTTTCAAGAATTTCAAATCCATGGTGGAGCGCCAAAGCGGTCGGAAGCTCAAAATTCTCAAAACGGATGGTGGAGGTGAGTATACCTCTAGTGAGTTTGGGAAGTTTTGTGATCTTGAAGGAATTGTACGTGAGGTGGTGCCTCCGTATACGCCTCAAGAAAACGGGGCTGCCGAGAGGAAAAATCGTACAATAATGAACATGGTGCATAGTATGCTTTGTTGGAAAAATTTGCCTAAGGAATTGTGGGGTGAGGTCGTGTCTACAACCCCCTACTTGTTGAATAGGTGTCCCACTAAGAAGCTGGAGAAACTCACACCGGAAGAGGCTTGGAGTGGCTTCAAACCGAATTTGAATCATTTGCGCATTTTTGGATCGATTGCATATCGTCATGTACCGAACCAACTTCGGAAGAAATTGGATGATAAGAGTGAGAAGATGATATTTGTAGGATATCACTCTATTGGAGGGTACAAGTTGTTCGATGAAAAAAATCGGAAGATCGTCATAACCCGGGATGTGACTTTTGATGAAGTCAAAAGTGCAGAAAATACAGCAGTAATCGGTTACCCTAATAGTAGTAACCGATTACTCATAGAAAAACAGCAGCAACAGTTTTTTGAAATCACTGATCCGGAGGCTTCCGACACCGCTGTACCAACACCTACAGTAGCGCAAAATGATGTTGTTAATAATGGTAGACCAGTGAGGCAAAGAGCCTTGCCTCATAGACTCCGAAATTACGAAAGATTCCAAGATAACGAAGTGAATAATGTAACACCCTTCTAAAATACCCCAATAATTAATTAAAACAACAAAATATAAATCAGAGTAAATATGCAATTAAGGGTGTCACACTTGACACTTCACACCATGTTCCAAAATATCTGGTCATACTCATTTATTTATCAAAATAAAACATTGCACAATACGCAGCGGATAGAGATCTATCAATCATGCAAACCATGTAACACATTACAGGTAAGATCATTCAACGACCAACAACGAAAATAAGGTAAAACATCCCGTCCCGATGTTACATCTACCAGAGCATGACCCACTAAGGAACTACACTAGACTCCAAGTTCTAGCTTCTACTCAATCACTGCTCGTTACTTGAAAAATAGTTGTAAGGGTGAGTTCCTCAATCGATATAATAAGCATTATAAAATATCATGTAATGTTAAGTAAATTAACACAGTTCATCACCCTAATCATAACACATATTCAGCAACGACAATATCAACTCATAATCATCATCATCATCATCATACTCAAACTCAACACAACCACAAAACACACGTATAATATTGGAATACCTCCATTTGTATTATACGCCATACATACATTATGCAATGAGACTCCATGCATGCGGTACCGACTATTCGTGAACATATAGTTCAACCTCACCGATCAAATCCAGATACGGCTACCAAGCTCACTAGTCCCACTCATTTGAGACCTAGTGACTCACTCACTAATTCCTCACCATGGGAATTAGCTACCACCCCAAGGGCTATGCTATGCACGCTAATCACCTAGCATGCAAACATCAACAACAATCCACAATAATTCACTCACTAATTCCTCACCATGGGAATTAGCTACCACCATAAAGGCCACATTATGCACGCTAAATCACCTAGCAATGCAACCATCAACAACAACTCACAATGGACATATGCTCACACTCTAAGCCATAAACAGTCCATCCACAATTGCATACATAATAGATATATTCACAACATTATGCACACCATCATACATTATCAATACAATTATCACAGAATCATATTATGTCATGCCACATAATCAATCACAGTATTAGCACACTCTACTAATACCTACACTGCTCAAAACAACGGGAAAATGACCCCTACTATATCATACATACGACATATCATTCACCACTATAGGCCAATCATCACATAATTCCATTCTAAAACACACACAACATTTAAATGTCCATTTTTCACTTTTTCAACAGTGTTAACCGGTTAACGCCCTGGGTTAACCGGTTAACGCCAACAGAACACGCTTCCTGGCAATTCACAACAGTGTTAACCGGTTAACGCCCTGGGTTAACCGGTTAACGCAAGACAAACAGTAATATTTCACAATTCATAACAGTGTTAACCGGTTAACACCCTGGGTTAACCGGTTAACGCAAGACAGAAAGCTGTTCCTGCGCTAACACGAAGCAGAATGCAGAATTCTCCGCATTTTCCGCCGTTGGAGGACTTCCGGACCTCCGATTCCAATTCCGTAAAAAGCTATACTTTCGGAAAATCAAGACTCATCCAATTACAGATTCAATTACAGCTTAAGCACAACTTATTCATCTCAATTTTTCAGCATTCAACATCCCAATTAGGGTCAAATCAATGGCTTATTACTACCCATTACATGTTAATCCATAATACCCATTAAACGACGATAAACCCCCCTTACCTGAGTTAATCCGGCAATCCTTTAGCTTCGAGCTTTTCCCTTCTTCAACCCTTGCTCTCTTGCTCTGCCTCTTTGCCCTTTTCCTCTTTTCTGTCGCTTCTCTAGTTTTCACGTGAAAAAACCTTCTTTACCAAATGGAACTCTTTATATATATTCCAACTTATTATTCCAATAATAATAATAATTCCAATAATAATCCAATTATTTAATTAAATTAATAAATATATTATTAACTTAATTTAAATAATTATCATATTTTATCGGGGTGTTACAACTCTCCCCCACTAAAAGAGTTTTCGTCCTCGAAAACATACCTCAAGCGAATAATTCAGGATAATACTCCTTCATCTGACTCTCAAGTTCCCAAGTCACATTGCCACCTGCTGGTCCTCCCCAAGCTACCTTCACCAAAGCAATCTCTTTACCCCGCAACTGCTTCAACTCTCGATCCTCTATCCTCATAGGTGATGTTTCAACAGTCAGGTTATCTCTCACCTGGACATCATCTACTTGGACCACATGCGACGGATCAGGAATGTACCTCCTCAACTGAGACACATGAAAAACCTCATGCAAATTCGCAAGTGACGGCGGTAAAGCGATACGATAGGCTACCTCTCCTATCCTCTCCAAAATCTAATAAGGACCAATAAATCGAGGTGTCAACTTCTTCGACTTCAAAGCTCGACCAACCCCAGTTATCGGAGTAATACGAAGAAACACATGATCTCCCTCTTGAAACTCAAGTGACTTCCTTCTCTTGTCGTGATAACTCTTCTGACGACTCTGAGCAATCCTCATCTTCTCCTGAATCATCTTAATCTTTTCCGTAGTTTGTTGAACAATCTCCGGTCCAACCACAGCACTTTCACCGGACTCACACCAACATAAAGGTGTCCGACATCTCCTACCATACAAAGCTTCAAACGGTGCCATACCAATGCTCGAATGAAAACTATTATTGTAGGTAAACTCAATCAAAGGTAAATAACTATCCCAAGCACCTCCCTTTTCCAAAACACAAGCCCTTAAAAGATCCTCCAGTGACTGAATCGTCCTCTCAGTCTGACCATCAGTCTGCGGATGATATGCAGAACTCAATCTCAGCTTAGTTCCCAAAGCCCTCTGCAAACCTTCCCAGAACTTCGATGTAAATCTAGGATCTCTGTCCGAAACAATACTCGACGGAATACCATGCAAACTTACAATCTTCTCAATATACAACTCAGCCAATCTCTCTAACGGATAATCCATTCTGATCGGAATGAAATGAGCCGATTTTGTCAATCTGTCAACAATCACCCAAATAGCTTCAAAATTCTTAATCGTCCTCGGTAAACCAGAAACAAAATCCATACTGATACTATCCCACTTCCACTCTGGAATAGCCAACGGTTGCATTAGCCCAGACGGCTTCTGATGCTCAATCTTTGACTTCTGACAAGTCAAACAAGAATAAACAAAACTCGCAATTTCTCTTTTCATTCCCGGCCACCAAAATAACTTTTTCAAATCATGATACATCTTCGTAGCCCCAGGATGAATACTCAGGCCACTACGATGTCCTTCCTCCAGAATACTCTTCTTAAGTTCGGTAACATCCGGAATACACACCCGATTACCAAATTTCAAAACACCATTCTCATCAACTCTGAATTCACCACCTTGACCTTGATTCACTAGAGTCAACTTATCAACCAAAAGCACATCGGATTTCTGACCCTCTCTAATCTCATCCAGAATACCACTCGTTAACTTCAACATTCCCAATTTAACACTATTGTGAGTACTCTCACACACCAAACTCAAGTCTCTAAACTGCTCAATTAAATCCAATTCCTTAACCATTAACATAGACATATGCAATGATTTCCGACTCAATGCATCAGCTACTACGTTTGCTTTACCCGGATGGTAATTCAAACCAAAGTCATAATCCTTCAGAAACTCTAACCATCTCCTATGTCTCATATTCAGCTCTTTCTTATCAAACAAATACTTTAAACTTTTATGGTCACTGAAAACCTCAAACCTTGACCCGTACAAGTAATGCCTCCATAACTTCAGAACAAACACCACATCTGCCAACTCTAAATCGTGCGTCGGATAGTTCCTCTCATGAACCTTCAGTTGTCTCGAAGCATAAGCTACAACCTGCTTATTCTGCATCAAAACACCACCCAAACCCAACAATGAAGCATCACAGTAAACCTCAAATGGTTCCGATGGACTTGGTAATATCAGAATAGGAGCAGTAGTTAACCTTCTCTTTAACTCTTGGAAACCTTCTTCACATTTTGAGTCCCAAACAAACGCTTGCCCCTTTCTAGTCAACATCGTCAACGGTAACGCCAACTTAGAAAATCCCTCAATGAATTTCCTATAATAACCTGCAAGTCCAAGAAAACTCCTTATCTCAGAAACTGACTTCGGAGCTTCCCATTTAGATACCGCTTCTATCTTAGAAGGATCAACAGCAACACCACCTCTTGAAATCACATGACCAAGAAAACTAACCTCTTCTAACCAAAATTCACACTTAGACAGTTTAGCAAATAACTTCTTTTCTCGTAGAACTCCTAAAACCATTCTCAAATGCTCAGCATGCTCTTCTTCCGATTTCGAATACACCAAAATATCGTCAATAAACACCACAACAAACTTGTCTAGGTACGGATGGAAAATCCTATTCATATACTCCATAAATACTCCAGGCGCATTAGTCACACCAAAAGGCATTACAGAATACTCATAATGTCCATACCTTGTTCTGAAAGCAGTCTTCTGAATATCCTCAGTTTTCACACGAATCTGATGATATCCCGATCTCAAATCTATTTTGCTGAACACACTCGCACCAACCAACTGATCCATCAAGTCATCAATCCTCGGCAAAGGATACCGATTCTTGATCGTCACTTTATTCAGTTGCCTGTAGTCCACACACAACCTCATAGTACCTTCTTTCTTCTTAACCAATAACACTGGTGCACCCCACGGTGACACACTCGGACGAATAAATTCCTTATCCAACAGATCTTCCAACTGACTCTTCAATTCAGTTAACTCAACAGCAGACATACGGTACGGAGCCATCGATATCGGCCTAGTACCAGGTACTAAATCAATCGAGAACTCAACTTCACGCTCTGGCGGTAATTCATTCACTTCTTCAGGAAACACATCAGGAAAATCACACACCACGGCTAGATTGCGAATCACCAGTTTATCTTTAGCCTCCAAAGTCGCTAACAGCATAAACAACTCTGCCCCATCTGCTACTGCCTCATTCACCTGCCTTGCTGATAGAAACAAACTCTTTCCTTCCTCAATCTCAGGAAAGATCACCGTCTTATCAAAACAGTTGATATAAACTCGGTTAAACACCAACCAGTTCATACCCAGGATAACATCAATCTGCACTAGTGGAAGACACACGAGGTCCATCCCAAAGTCTCTACCAAAAATACTCAAAGGACAATTTAAACAAACTGAAGTAGTAGTCACTGAACCCTTCGCAGGAGTATCAATCACCATACTACCATGCATCTCAGATATCTCTAATTTAAATTTCACAGCACAATCCAAAGATATAAAGGAATGAGTCGCACCTGTGTCAATAATAGCTACAAGAGGAAAGCCATTAATATAACACGTACCTCGGATCAAACGATCATCTGCAGAAGTCTCAGAACCCGATAAAGCAAAGACCTTGCCTCCCGACTGGTTCTCCTTCTTCGGCTTAGGACACTGTGGACTGATATGACCCACCTCTCCACAGTTGAAACAAGTCACAGTCTTCAACCGGCACTCTGCAGCCAAGTGACCACCTTTTCCACACTTGAAACACTTCTTCTCAGTACTGGTACACTCATGGATACGATGTCCAGCCTGACCACATCTGAAACACTTAGCAGGGGCACTGGAGTCTCCCCCACTAGGTCTCTTCATCCCACTCTGTCTCTGGAAACCTTTGCCAACTGCATACGGCTTCCCACGACCATTCTGATTCTTGCATTTCCTATCAACCCTTTGCTGATAGTTCTCCGCTCTGGCCTTGGTATCTTGTTCAAAAATTCTGCAGCAATCAACCAAGTCAGAAAACACTCTAATCCGCTGATACCCAATAGCCTGCTTGATCTCGGGACGTAACCCGTTCTCAAACTTCACACATTTCGAGAATTCCCCAGTAGCCTCATCATAGGGAGTGTAATACTTCGACAGCTCTGTGAACTTAGCAGCATACTCAGTAACAGACCGGTTGCCCTGCTTCAATTCTAAGAACTCTATCTCTTTCTTTCCTCTGACATCCTCTGGAAAGTACTTCCTCAGGAATCTCTCTCTGAACACCGCCCAAGTGATCTCAACACTCCCAGCAGCTTCCAACTCAGTACGGGCAGCAACCCACCAATCATCTGCTTCCTCTGACAGCATATGCGTACCGAACCTGACCTTCTGGTTATCGGCACACTCAGTCACTCGGAAGATCCTCTCGATCTCCTTCAACCACTTCTGAGCACCATCTGGATCGTATGCTCCCTTGAACATTGGAGGATTGTTCTTCTGGAACTCACTCAGTTGACGAGCAGCTCCCATTCCTACAACATTCGGATTCCCTCCAAGTACTCCAGCTAGCATACCCAGAGCCTCAGCAATCGCAGCATCGTCTCTACCTCTTCCAGCCATCTCTATTCTGAAAACCCAACAAGCTAAAACAATAAGTACTGATAGGGTTACACAACACCTATCACGTACAGGGAAACAGAATAATTACGACTCGACTCGACCGACTATGCTCTGATACCACTAATGTAACACCCTTCTAAAATACCCCAATAATTAATTAAAACAACAAAATATAAATCAGAGTAAATATGAAATTAAGGGTGTCACACTTGACACTTCACACCATGTTCCAAAATATCTGGTCATACTCATTTATTTATCAAAATAAAACATTGCACAATACGCAGCGGATAGAGATCTATCAATCATGCAAACCATGTAACACATTACAGGTAAGATCATTCAACGACCAACAATGAAAATAAGGTAAAACATCCCGTCCCGATGTTACATCTACCAGAGCATGACCCACTAAGGAACTACACTAGACTCCAAGTTCTAGCTTCTACTCAATCACTGCTCGTTACCTGAAAAATAGTTGTAAGGGTGAGTTCCTCAATCGATATAATAAGCATTATAAAATATCATGTAATGTTAAGTAAATTAACAAAGTTCATCACCCTAATCATAACACATATTCAGCAACGGCAATATCAACTCATAATCATCATCATCATCATACTCAAACTCAACACAACCACAAAACACACGTATAATATTGGAACACCTCCATTCATATTATACGCCATACATACATTATGCAATGAGACTCCATGCATGCGGTACCGACTATTCGTGAACATATAGTTCAACCTCACCGATCAAATCCAGATACGGCTACCAAGCTCACTAGTCCCACTCATTTGAGACCTAGTGACTCACTCACTAATTCCTCACCATGGGAATTAGCTACCACCCCAAGGGCTATGCTATGCACGCTAATCACCTAGCATGCAAACATCAACAACAATCCACAATAATTCACTCACTAATTCCTCACCATGGGAATTAGCTACCACCATAAAGGCCACATTATGCACGCTAAATCACCTAGCAATGCAACCATCAACAACAACTCACAATGGACATATGCTCACACTCTAAGCCATAAACAGTCCATCCACAATTGCATACATAATAGATATATTCACAACATTATGCACACCATCATACATTATCAATACAATTATCACAGAATCATATTATGTCATGCCACATAATCAATCACAGTATTAGCACACTCTACTAATACCTACACTGCTCAAAACAACGGGAAAATGACCCCTACTATATCATACATACGACATATCATTCACCACTATAGGCCAATCATCACATAATTCCATTCTAAAACACACACAACATTTAAATGTCCATTTTTCACTTTTTCAACAGTGTTAACCGGTTAACGCCCTGGGTTAACCGGTTAACGCCAACAGAACACGCTTCCTGGCAATTCACAACAGTGTTAACCGGTTAATGCCCTGGGTTAACCGGTTAACGCAAGACAAACAACAATATTTCACAATTCATAACAGTGTTAACCGGTTAACACCCTGGGTTAACCGGTTAACGCAAGACAGAAAGCTGTTCCTGCGCTAACACGAAGCAGAATGCAGAATTCTCCGCATTTTCCGCCGTTGGAGGACTTCCGAACCTCCGATTCCAATTCCGTAAAAAGCTATACTTTCGGAAAATCAAGACTCATCCAATTACAGATTCAATTACAGCTTAAGCACAACTTATTCATCTCAATTTTTCAGCATTCAACATCCCAATTAGGGTCAAATCAATGGCTTATTACTACCCATTACATGTTAATCCATAATACCCATTAAACGACGATAAACCCCCTTACCTGAGTTAATCCGGCAATCCTTTAGCTTCGAGCTTTTCCCTTCTTCAACCCTTGCTCTCTTGCTCTGCCTCTTTGCCCTTTTCCTCTTTTCTGTCGCTTCTCTGGTTTTCACGTGAAAAAACCTTCTTTACCAAATGGAACTCTTTATATATATTCCAACTTATTATTCCAATAATAATAATAATTCCAATAATAATCCAATTATTTAATTAAATTAATAAATATATTATTAACTTAATTTAAATAATTATCATATTTTATCGGGGTGTTACAAATAACGATGGTGATTTTGTTCATTTCGCGCTTATGGCCGAATCCGAACCGGTAAATGAGGAAGAAGCCTTAAGTGATCCTAAATGGATATGTGCAATGAAAGAGGAGCTGGAATCTATTGAGAAAAACGGTACTTGGGAATTGGTCGATTTACCACTTGGAAAGAAATCGATAGGTGTGCGATGGGTCTATAAAGTTAAAGCAAATCCCAAAGGTGAAGTAATCAAGCACAAAGCTCGATTAGTGGTGAAGGGATTCTTGCAACGAGAAGGTATAGACTATGAGGAGGTATTCGCACCGGTGGCTAGATTAGAGACTATTCGTTTGGTTGTTGGTATTACGCATAGCAACAATTGGATGGTTTACCAAATGGATGTCAAATCTGCATTTTTGAATGGTCCTCTTGTTGAGGAAGTCTATGTGGGGCAGCCACCCGGTTTTGTGATAAAAAATCAAGAGATGAAGTATTACAAGATACACAAGGCGTTGTATGGTTTGAAACAAGCTCCAAGAGCTTGGAACAAACGTATTGACAGCTTTCTTATTGACATTGGTTTCAAACGATGTGTATCTGAACATGGAGTTTATGTGAGATCGGATACGAATGATGGTGTTATTATACTTTGCTTGTATGTTGATGATCTCTTGATTACGGGCAGCCATGACAAGAGTGTTTCAAGGTTCAAAAGTGAGCTCATGAGAGAGTTTGAGATGACGGACCTTGGTGTCATGAATTACTTCCTTGGCATAGAGTTTCACAAGTCAAAAGTGGGGTTGCTTATGCACCAAAGGAGGTATGCTCTAGATATTTTGAAAAAGTGTGATATGGAGCATTGTAATGCTTCTATTACACCTTGTGAGGCTAGAGTGCAGCTGTCCAAAAGTGATGAGGAGGATGATGTCGATCCAATGCTTTACCGGAGCTTGATTGGATCGTTACAGTATTTGTGCAATACGCGACCGGATTTGGCTTTTAGTGTCGGTATTGCGAGTAGATTCATGGAGAGACCTAAGATGTCTCACTTGGAGGCGGTCAAGAGGATCCTTAGATATGTGAAAGGTACTCTTGGCTGCAGAATTCTCTTTCCCGCATCGGACACGGGCCGTAAGTGCAATTTACTTGGCTACACCGATTCTAATTGGTGCGGAGATAAAGATGACCGAAAATTGACGGCGGGGTACATCTTTATGTTTGGTAGTACACCAATCTCTTGGTGTTCGAAAAAGGAATCGGTTGTAGCACTCTCTTCTTGTGAGGCCGAGTACATTGCGGCGTCGTTAGGTGCGTGCCAAGCTATGTGGCTTATGAATCTATTGAAGGAATTGGGATGTGGTGATGATGCTGCCACCACACTGTTTATAGACAATGTTTTCGCAATAAATCTTACGAAGAATCCGATTGCACACGGAAGGAGCAAACATATTGAGATGCGGTTTCATTATTTGAGAGAATTGGTCGGTGATGGAAAGCTTAGATTGAGCTATTGCCGAAGCAAAGACCAAGTCGCGGATTTGTTGACAAAGGATGTGACAAATGATGTGTTCAAGAGACTGAAAAAGTGTTTGAGCATGGTGGACTTGGAGCAACTAAAGTGAGGTGGTGTGTTAAATGCAATTAAATTCTGTTATTACCTTTCCAAAACTAACAGAATTTATTTGTTGAGTCACTTTAGTTGTATTTTTGAGTTGTATCATTTTATTCTCTCAATGTATAAATACTCTTGTAATATTCCCAATTCCAATTAATGCCAAAATTACTATTCATCCAATATTACTCTTTTCTCTCTAATTCTCTCTCAACTTCATCTTCCCCAATTTCTTATCTTCCACCATTGTCAAACCTTTAATTTGAGTTTTATGTTCTAACAATACTTACACCTACACCATATATAATGTTTATAAATACGATTAACAATGCAGTGAATAGAGAAACCGTGCATGAACAATCTTGTAAACATTGCATGAACAATATCATGTGAACAATGTCATGTGCATGAACAATCTCATAAACAGTGTTCGTGAACAGTATATGAACATTAACTTTTTAAAGTGAAAGAAAGTTGGTTAATGAAATGTAAAAAATTAGTTAATGGAGTAATGAAGTTGGTTGATAAACGTCCAAATATTAAAAATAGTTTTTAGTAGTAAAACAAATTTGGTTAATGAAATGTAAAAAATTGGTTAATGAAATTATAAAGTTGGTTAATAAATGCTTATATATAAAAATAATTTTTAGTAGTAAAACAAAGTTGGTTAATGAAATGTGAAATGTTGATTAATGAAGTTATAAAATTGGTTAATCAGACGGTACTCCTTAATCCAAAAAAAAACAATTTTTATATATTTTTTAAAAATATATATATTTTATTATTATAATATTTCACTGTTCATCGTATTGGTGAATAGGAAAATACGGTGTAGTGTATGTTTTGGTGTAAGAATAACATTTTTCATGCAAATAACTCGTGAATCCGGATTATACAGAGGTTGACCTTGCGATAAATGACCCATTTTAGGAAAAATAATCCACTTGACATTCATGGAAGTTACTCTCATCCGTCAAGAGAAAACTTACTTAATAGGGGAGTTTATTTGGTCTCTCATACTCTTTCTTGTCTCTCCTGCTCGTTATTTGTTGAGTCATCCTCATATTTCTTTGTGATCTATGATGTTGCTTCCTTTGTTTGATTTAGTATTTTTAGGTGATTTTGGTGGTATGCAGTTTTTCTTAAATATATCTTGATTCTTTTTCAGTTGTTTAGTCCTTCGTGTAGAGGTTCTAGGATTATAGGGGGTTGATGATGATTTGGCATGTCGTGGTTTGATCGATTTAAAAAATTATGAATGATATAGTTTTTTTTTTGTTCATTGGTGACATCAAAAGACGTGGAAGACATTACCATCATTTTGGTTTGGAAACGATATCTTGGTAGGTTTATGGAAAATTCATATGGCTTCTCGGTTTGACTTGAGAACCATATCATATTTATGAGATAATAGAGGTTTGAGCGGCTTCGATCTCTCTTGGATGTGTTTTTCTTAATCTATTATCGTTTCGTTGTTGTATTATGTGTGTTTGGATTGGCGAGAGCTAATTTTGTCTGAATTTTGGTTTTTATAACTTCTTTTTTGTGTGGCTTATGATCCTTTAGTTTGGCGTTAGGGGATTTTATAATTTATTGTATCTTATGTTTCTCTGTTGCGTTTTTTTTTTAAATTGTTTGGTGTTTCTTTTGTTCCCGAGATCGACATTCCTTATGCTTTTTTCTTTTCAATTTTCTTTGTACTTTGACCTATAGTACTATATATATATATATATATATATATATATATATATATATATATATATATATATATATATATAACTCTTTAATTAAGGTATGATGAACATTTATCCAATTATCCTCCGCCTTTCTAACTAATCAGAAATAACATATATGTTGGTGATTAAAAAGACATCCCATTAATCTAGATTATTTTGATTAAAATTAGAGAAAGTGATGGTTTACTTATAGTTGCACCCCTCTAATTGATTTTTTGAATTGTGATGAAAACTTTGAAACTAGAATATTAGAAGAAGAGAGTCGACATGTTCATAGAAAGTTCGGGAAAAGGATTCAATGATTTTGACTTTAATGACTTTAGGTGATTTTATTTGTTTTTATAAAAGAGAAAGTGGGAAAAAAGATTTAAAAAAACAAGAGAGAATGATTTCTAGTAAGAGGTAGATATAAAGTTACGTGACTTTGACGCCTTAAAGTGACGGATATCCAACTGAAAAGTTAGTGACCACTTAGTTGAACCATTAACCTGAGTAGTTTTGACCGTCTTTATCACCCCTTTTCTTTTTATCAGTTTTATGAATGATGTCATATTCATATTAGTAAATGTAATACAAACAAATTCTATCAAAGATATTCTTTATTATTTGGTCTTGTGTAAATTTATGAACAATATAATAGAAAAAGTGAGAAACAACTTGAAAAATTATAGATGCATCCAAAATATATCTTTAACCATTTTGAGTCTTCAAATATATAGAGAAATATAAGCGATTATCCAACAATTTTAACAGACATTATATTTGACTTCTCGAACCCCTTATAGACTTGTTTTTTTTTAATCAAAATATTATAAACTTACACAATATTAGTACTAATAAAAGATCTCTTTCCTTTCAAAATCATGAAAATATTCTTGAAAAGAATCATACCCATTATCATCTCAAGAACAAACTTCTTTTCAACATTTTCACAAGCCAAGACAATAAATATTTTCTTCTATCATATATTGAATCACTTCTCACAAAAATATTTATCAACATTCATTCTAACAAAAACTATTTTAACAAACGCTGGATTCACCAACATTGGGTTTGATATTCAGTTTATTGGTAGTAATTGCTATTTTCAGCTATTGTGCTATGTAATTGCATTTTATTGACGTCTGGTTTATCAGCACAAACGGAAAAAAATATTCGCTTCATAGAAATACATTTTTTTCAATAATCACCTACCAAAATTTTTCTCGCAAGGACAATATTAATTATACTCTGTTTTTTTTCTTTTTCTGGTCTTATGAAGTAACTCACATCTTTATAACTAAACCTACTTTTATTTTATTGACACGAGTTTTCAACTATTTTAGGTGAAGAGTGGTAGATAGATTTACTAACCTTATAGTCAACATAGTGTGGTTGGTACAATATCTAGAATATTTATTTTCAACGAATATATTATGTAAGAAGGTAGAATTAACACATAGCTTCCTTCCATCCTGACAAAAAATGCAGCTGATATATATGGATTATGATCAAATATCATTAAGATATCAAATTTAATAGTATAATACATTCGATAACCCGTTACCGCATATTCATATAACAAAAATCAATAGTTGGATTGAAAGCTATTATCATATATATCATATTTATAAAATATAACATCAATCGAAAATCATTTGATATGTTAATGAGATGCTTGAAAACTAACTTCTTGCAAAATTTCAATAAAAACATTAATTTTGATCATTCTTTTTAACATATCAATAATTGTTTGATTATATGATAATAAAGTTCAATTCAACAGTAGCTTTTGGTATCCAAATGTCCAATAAAAAATTATGAAAAATGTCATGTTATTAAATTTGACATATTATTGTCATTTGATTATATATATATATATATATATATATATATATATATATATATATATATATATATATATATATATATATATATATATATATATATATATATATATATATATATATGGGTGGACAATATGTATATATATTAGTAAAACACAGTTTTTTAACACAATTTTCCGATTTTAGAAACTATATTACACTAACTGTAAAAATTGGAGATTGGCGATGTTATAGTTGATGAATTATGGAGAGTGCGGGAAGGAATAGATATTGTTAAGAGAATAGATGCGAGAGCTATTGAGATAAATAGTTATTAATGGAATAAACAATCTCAAGAAAATTAATCCCATAAGAAGAGCCTTGATGAAAAAAAGTTAAAATTACATTAAAATGGATTAAAATATTCTGGTTCGACATGTTTACAAGAAAGAGAATTATTGTGTGAATGTTCTTGTTAAGAGAATTCTGAAGAACTCTGAAGGTTATTGTTATTTGGATTCATGTCATATTTTAATGACGCATCTTGTAGATGTTGATTTGGCGGAACTATGGTTTAGCTTCTTTGTTTCTGAATTTTAAGTCCTCATTGTTTAAAAAAAAAAAATATCCAGACAATGGTTTGTTCTTACCTTAAAAAAAACTAATGATACTAAGATATAGAAGACCTTATTTATATTTAATTTAATATTCATGTTAAAATGGTTTAATTGCTACGAATTGAATTTAAAATTTTGTTGGATAGAATTAGTTAATGAAGAAGTTAGTTGGTTAGAATTATACAGTTAAAAGTTAATAATGAAATTTCACATAAATCAAATGATATCAAAATATGACACTTTTAATAACTCTTTATTTTATTTTATGTCCGTATAACAAAATTTATTGTTGGATTGAAAACTATTATCAAATATATCACGTAAATAAGATTTCATATAAATCAAAAATCATTTGATATATTAAAGAAAATGATAAATTTAACTATTTTCATAAAGTTTTATAAGACATTAACTTTTATGTATTTCGTTGACATGTCAATGATTTCCGATTGATATTAACTTTTATGTACATGATCTATGATAATAACTTTCAATTTAACATGAATTTTGTTATACGAATATGAAATAAAGAGTTATTCGGGGTGTTTTGTTGCTAAGTTTGACACCTTAGTGTCATTTGATATATATATATATATATATATATATATATATATATATATATATATATATATATATATATATATATATATATATATATATTGAAAAAAATTATATTAGATAAATCTAATCATTTATTAAATAAGGTATTCCAGTCGACTTCAAGTCTGTACCATAATTATTATGGGATATTATCTTTTTTAATGTAACAATTTGTTGAGAATGTATCAAGTGTGAGTAGTGTGGGTAATAGTCTCATATTGGTTGGAAATATGGAGACTTGAGCACTTATAAGTGAGAGAATCCACCCACTTATCACCTTAAGATTTTTGGTGAATATGTGGTGTGTCTTTCACAAAGGTGTTGCTCTAAAGAAGAAGTCTTACAACGCTCAATGCTCCATATTGAAAACTCCCCCAACAAATGGTATCATGAGTCTTTGGTTCGAGAAAAGGGTGTAACACCTCAAAATTTGCCCTCCTCTCTTGGGACTAGCATTAACATATTACATATCATTTTTAGGTAATTAGGCATGGCATATTGCATATCATGTGGTTACATTGTGCAAGTCATTCTCCCAAAGTCTTGATCAGAAGATGAGGAGGTTATGTGCAAGCTAGGGTTTCATTGACTGATTATTGATCATCTGAGGATGTGCAAGTTCAAATTAGGGTTTTGTGATTCTCAAGGATATTGGTCTTCATCTTGATTGCAATGATACATCATCATCATCATGGTTGGATTTCATCAAGTGTTGAAGCTGATTCCTTGAGATTAGGGTTTTGACCACTGGTCAACCCTAATCAGTTGCATGGGCCAGTCAGGGCATGATCAGGAGATGAGGTCTATGATGGCTATGGGGTTCATTCTTTGATTATATTGTGATTACTGAGGCTAGGGTTTCACCCTTGAGCCATTTCAGTTGAAGATTGGAGATTAATTGGATCTATGCATTGCCAATTTCATCTATCAGTTGAAAAGTCGACTGTGGTCAACTGTACATGATCTGATGGATTTGGAGGTGGAAATGAGTTGGATACACTTCATTCATGTTGGAACAAGTGTTATTTGACATCTCAAAGCTTAAGAATGGAGAAAATCAAGTCAGAACAAAAACTGCCAAAAATAGAAAGTGACTTGTAATAGAAGTTTCCAAAAATGGAAAGTTTTTGACCTCAAGACCACGTGTCCAATAATGCTTCAAATGAAAATTTGTTCAACATGGAAGTTGTAGATCTTGTTCTCACCTTTCCAAAAAGTCCAAGAACTTGAAAATCCCATGTATGGTTGTCAAGTTATGGTCCAGTGAATTTCAAAAATGACTCATAATCAGGAGGCCATAACTTCCTCATGGATTGTCCAAATTGGAAGTTCTTTATATGCACAAACTCCATTTGACATGTACTTTCATGGTGCATAATTGGATTTTCTCAAAAGTGGTCAATGCAAAAAGTCAATTTTCAACTGGACAGTTAAAATGGACCAAGGGCAAAATTGTCCAACTTGTGAAATAATTGGAATTTTTGAGTGGGGATTTTTGCAACACCTCATAATTGGCATTTGAAAGTTGTGGGAATCATCATAACATGGCAAAGGCTTGTGGTTTGAAAATTGACTTGTAAAATGAAATTGCAAAATTGGACACATAACCATTCACATGTGATTTTCCAAAATACACATCCAATGAGAGTGAAACAAGTTGCAACAGCTCACACATGTCATTTAGAGAGTGTGTGAGCTGTCCATGAGGTGGCAATGAGCTGGCATGGAAAGTTCCAATTTTGCCCTTACTTGAAATTAACCATTTTCACTAATCATTCCATTTGGTTAATTAACATGTTTAAGCTTGGATTAAGGTGGCATATATATTCTTAATCACATTCTAATCATAACAGAATCATCATTCATCAAAAATCAGATCTCAAACTCATCCAATTCTCTCAAATTCCTCAAGAACACCAAAACCAAAATTGACAAGAGCTCTCTCATTTCTTGATCAATCTTCGAGTTTCTTGTTGCTGCAAATTCCTTTCATCATCATCATCAACTGTTTGTGGAAGTTGGAGTGAGAAGAGTTGCAAATCGCGAATGTCCAAGATTGCATCATTCATGGCAAATCGAGTTTTCATGCGCTAGGAGTGAAATCAATTGAAGCTAAGCTTTGCATCTCACTTCCACAAGCTCATACTACATCTGTTTGAGGAGAAAGCACGCAAAGCTCATCAAGAACAGCACTGCCATATCAGGTACTTCAAAATTCGACCGTCACGATTCTATGAATTGGTATATGCGTTCTATAGTTTGTTTCATGTAGATCATGGTGATGTTTGTAGTTTTGCGAATGGTGAACTGTAGCTCATGCGATCTTGATTTTAAGTTTCGAACCAAAACCCTAACTCGATCGATTCAGAAGATTTAGGAATAGTTAGGTTAAATTAGGTTCATATTTGAGATCCTCATGCTAAGACGGTTCCAACGGATATTCGTTTGCTCATTTTGGTGTTGGTTTGATGATCACGTGTTCTTGAGTGGCTGGATGAAGAAGGCGATGATTTCTGGGAATTTCATGTGTTTGATCTGAAATTTGGTTTGAAAATTCAAATAAGGTGTTTACCGCCCCCGCGCTCCACTATTTACAATACTGCCATTGTTAATTCAATTTAATTATATTAATTCATAAAAATTCTTAAAATCATTAACACTTTAGAAAATTCACCAAAAATTCATAAAAAATCAGAAAAACATAGGGATTTTTGTGTTGACTTTCTTGTTGACTGTAGAATTTATTTGACCTATTGATTGAAGTTGTGCATGGTGGAAATTGTGTTTGACCTAGGGATGTTTCACATGTATGTAAATTTGATACATTCTACCATTTTGATTGTGAAATGCTCATGGTTACAAATAAATGCTTGAAAATTTTTGTGGTAATTGTAGACTGGTTGATGGTTATTTACATGTAAATTTCATGAATTTTGGATTCCTGGTGTTTGAGTTATGAATTTTGGAATCTAGGTGTGACAATGTGTGTCACACCTCATTGTGTCAACTTGCTGGATTTATTTGAATGACCTAGACTTGTTAGAATGGAATGAAATTTTGCATGGATGCTCATTAACATGTTAAGATGCTATGTGTATTTTTCTGGATTTTTCCATTGCATTTTCAATTTGATTGCTATTTTTCATCTCTGGTGGTTGATTATGCAAGTTCATGTGATACATGTTTGAATATTTGATGTGAAATGCTCATATGGTATTGAATGATCATGAAATTTGGTATGATAGTTGTAGACACATGATGTGACATCCCTGTTTTGGTCCCACTCATTTCTTTACTGTTTTCATTGACTTGTGAATTTTTGAAGTGAATGCATGTGTTGATGTTGTGATTTGGCTCATATAATTGTGTCTGTTTTTGTTGATTTTCATTGACATGGTTCCCTTTGCCCAATTAAGCTAAAATTTGATATGCCATACCTGGAATAGGCCCTGTTTAGGTGTAAATTATTTGGGGATTTTTGGAATTGTTTTGATATGGAATTGGATGCAATAGTTCTGTTTGAATGTTTTGTGTTCCATGTGACATAAGTTGACATGTTTTGGTCATGAAATGAATGTGGTGGATGATATGGACATGGGACTAATTGTGTTGGTTTTTGTTTGACATTAATTTGACTTTGGTTAGAGATACCTTGCTGTTTAGGAATTTCTCTTGCTTTTGGACCCTAGGCTTGGCCTAGTGGTCTTGTTGCTAATATTTGCTTGATTTTTCAGGATGAATAGCACAAGGCTCATGGAGAATGATCCAAGTTGATTGAAATGATGTTGTTTGATGTTTGTACACTAACACAACGTTGTTTTGTAGGTTGTGAAGCTTGGGCTTGAGCTCATAGCTCGCCTTTGTTGTGCATTAGTTTGTATAGTCTGACTGATTAATATTTGCTGTTTATTTTTGTCTGTCTGAGTACTAACTGTGTTTGACTGTTTCCAGGTACTTTTAGTTGCTCAGTTCCTTGTGAACTTTTGCTTTGCTTTGCTTAAGCAACTTGCATTGAGGTATAACTTCCTAACTTCATGTAGTCTGGAGACCCGGTCTGTTATTTGACCGGGCAAACTGTCTGAAGTCCTCCTTAAGAGGCAATGGTTGTGATTGTTTAAAATTGTGCCTAAGCAGGTAAAGTCCTTAATCGAGGCAATTGGTGGAAGGTAGGGATATGCAATCTATCCCCCACTATTCAGTTGAGTCTTCTCCTTGCTCCCATTACATGGTTGTAGCATTGAGATCACAAGCCCAAGATCTTGTGCAGTGCACATTGTGTCAGAGTCTCTGAGTATAGAAGGGTTCCCCCATTCTGGACCCATGCTCATTTGTCAGAAGCTCTCCCTGGTCAGGGATAAGAGCTGTGAGGTCTGATCCTCACTTCACCTTTCATCTGCTTCACCTTAGCCTCGTAATGGCAAGGTTAAGAGCAAACACAGCCTGTACAGATGACTTGCTGAGGCAGTCAAACCTATTGTGTGAGCCCCCTCTGTTTGGTTATAGTGCGTGCTATGTGGATATCTGTTTGAGATGCTTGTTCTCATTTGATGCATGCTTGAATTATTCTGTATGCTTGTGTGCTTGCTTCTTTCCTAGATAGGAGTAGTTTGCTTATGCAAGTAGGATAGAAAACTGAACTTAGGGCAACGATGCATGACAACACTAGGCTCGAGTCCAGCTCCCTAGTAGTGTGTCTTCCCCTGGTTTCTGGCTAGTGATTCAGTCCCTTTCAGGGGAACTACATCGCCCTGATCCTTGTTCCAGACGAGGTATGTAGGCAGGTGGTCGTGCGAGACCACTCCGGGCAAACTTTTTTCTTTTGTGTGTGTTTGTTTGTTATTTGATTGTGTGTTTGGCTTGGATGCCGACGTAAGTCCATTGATTGGCAGTCGGGCTCCCCGTTGGCCGTTTTGTGCGTGTTTTGGTTCGGATGCCGACGTAATTCCATCCGGTGGTTGTCGGGCTCCATGTTTGCCACCCTTGTTTGTTTGTGTGTTTTGTGTTGTTTGGCGTGCGTAAGCCGAACTACAGTGGCTCTGATTCTTGTTCCAGACAAGATATGTAGGCATAGGACGCGATGTCCTATCGAGCTCCCTTCTCCTAACCCCACCTGTATTCCCTGTGTGTGTGTGTGATGTTTTGGCAACCTATTCTTTATTCTAGGACGTGGATCCCGTCGAGTACGACGGACGTGAGGGGTGCTAATACCTTCCCCTTGCGTAACCGACTCCCTTACCCTTTCTCTCTGGTCGCGAGACCATGTTCTTTCCAGGTTTCTCTGAGCGTTTCCTTTCCCTATTTTGGGATAAATAACGCGTAGTGGCGGCTCTGTGTGTGTTTTGTTTTTATTTGAGTCCCACCGGTTGTTTTTTCGCGGATGCGACAGCTGGCGACTCTGCTGGGGATTTGAAAGATGTTGACCTGTGCTGGTCCATCTTCCCTAAGCGAGTCCTTCCTAGCGTTCTAGGATAGTTTAGGTTGCTTGTGTTGTTGTATTTATTGCATTTATTATTCTAACCAATGTATATATTTGCATTAAATATTTGCATGCATCATTCTATCATATTGCCGTCCTCTGTGCAGGTGGTTCCTCTGTTATGGGGTGGGTGTTCTGAGTGGGGCTAAAACCCAGGCCCGAGTATACACCTAGGATTAGTGTGGTCTCACGTTCTTCACATGTTGGGTTGACATGATTGTTGTGACGTGACATACCACAAGCCGGACGAGGTTCTTCTGAGAGGGCTCTTCCTTGTGGAGTTTCCACTATGGTTGAGTTTTATCTCTTTTGAGCTGTTGACTTCGGTGACCGATCATTTCCCGGATCTTTGGTTTAGACGATCTTAAGGGAGCTACAATGGCACACCCGAAAGGGCAAACCCATTGAGTATCCCCGCCCGATTGTCGAGGCTATTATCCGCCTTAGGATGACCTGATTAGAATTTACCTGTGAGGGGAGGGTTGATTCTTACAGATGCATGTTCTGTTGGTGACTCAGATGGTGACTATTTGTTCCGTGGGTATTATTTATAAGTCGGATTTATGGCCGTTTGTTGCCGAGACGCCGGAGTGCTGTCCGTGATTTATCAGTGGGGATCCGTTTATTTCAGGATTCCCCGGGCCGATTCAGAGGGTTGTGAATGTCTGCTCAGAGATTGATGATGATGATGATGATGTATCTTTCTTCCGTTTATTTCGGAACCCGTGGATCAGATTTGTGATGGTGCATTCCTCAAATGGTTATGATCAGTTCAGAGACCAGATTCAGTGCAGATGATCAGTTGGCTTGGAGGATGGCAATGCATTGCATTCATTCATCAGCATCATTACATCTTGCATTAATTGCATCTAACACATGTTTACCCATATGCAGGGACATTTTTGATCAAGATCCTGGTGGAGAGGTTTCTTTGTTTAGAGATGAGGACCGGTTTGAAGCCCGATGTCGTCTACAGTTTCTTCGATCCTGAGATTGGTGTGCTGAAGGATATGATAGCATTGATTGCGCCTGACCATGTGGGGATGTTCAGAGAGGCATACGGTGGTATTCTGAAGATGGTTTTCAGACTCACTGACAGTAATAGGGACGCCATCCACACTTTTCTCCAGTTTTATGATCCTGGTTTGAGGTGTTTCGTTTTTCCGGACTACTTGCTGGGGCCTTTGTTGGAAGACTATGCAGGTATCCTGGGTATTCAGATCAAAAACCAGGTACCTTTCCTTGCCACTAAGGAGGAGCCTGATGTTGGGGAGATCTCTCGTGCTCTTTATTTGAGCCAGGAAGTGATTAGAGGAGGTTTGAAGGAGAAGGGGAATTTGCCCGGTTTTCATCTAAGCTTCTTGGAAGCTAAGGCCAAGGAGTATGCTGTTTTGGGCAATTGGAGGGTTGTATGTGCTTTGATTGCTGTGAGCGTCTATGGAATCATCTTGTTCCCTAATCAGAAGAATTCCGTGGATATTAATGCCATCCGCTTGTTTGTTCAGAGGAATCCTATCCCCACCTTGATTGGAGATGTCTATTACTCGGTCCATAATCGGAACGAGAAGAGGCGTGGGGGATTGATTCGATGTTGCGCTCAGTTGCTATACAAATGGTTCATGGGATATTTGCCTACCAAGGGTGCTTTTGTTCTTCTTGACCATACTGTCAGTTGGGCGATCAAGTTGATGGGTTTGCGTGCCAAGGACATAACTTGGACTCATATCGATGAGGCGGGACGAGATTTCATTTGTAGCTGCGGGAGTTTTCCTAATGTGCCTCTTATAGGAGTTCAAGGGTGTATCAGTTATAACCCGACACTTCTTAAGAGACAAAGGGGATTTGCTATGGAGGCTCCTCCTCTCGAGTATGAGATTCAGGACTCTTGTTACTTCCCTGTCGAGAGTAACCGGTCAGCATCGGAGAAAGTGTCTGAGGCATGGCGTAATATTCAAAGGAAAGGCAAGATTCCTTTTGGTAGGGCTAATAGTAGGTCTTTCCCTTTGTTTGATGAATGGCTCAGAAGGAGAGTGGAGTTTACTCGTCTACCTTTTCCTGTGGGTGATCTTTGGTATCCAGTGATTGAGAAGTCTCGTTCTTCTATCAGTATAGAAGAGTTCTTGGAGATGAAGAGGGAGAGGAATCAGTTGCAGGTAGAGAAGACCGAGTTGGAAATGAGGGTCGCTAGAATCCAAATGACTAATCAGGAAATCAAAGGGAAAATGGAAGACCAGGATAAGAGACATGCTCTTGTGGTGGAGCGCTTTGAGATAGACACCGCGTATTATGGCAAGGTCAGCCAAGCACTAGAGTCATCCATAAAGGAGCATGACCTTACCAAGGAGAAACTAGCTAGGGCCTTGAGGGTTATTGAAGAAGAGAAGAGGAGGAAAATCCTTGTGAGGGATCAGAGAGATGCCGGAGCCAAAGTCCTTGCTACAAAATGGGAAGCTGAGAAAGCAAAGATTATTGCCGAGAGAGATCACTATCTTGTTGAGAGGGATCATTACTTCAGACAGATGAAGATGCGCCAGAAGGAGATAGGGAGATTGCAGCAAGAGAACACTGAGCTTAGGTTCGCGGTGAAGTTTACCCAGATGGTTGACGATGCAGAGCCGTCTGCGGGGCCTCCTTCAGTGTAGACTTTTCCTATTTGTGTTGGATTACCGTCAGGCTTGTTGACGGAATTCATTTTGCTTGTATTTCTTTTCCCGATTCTGGAGATTTGTATCTGATTTGATGTATGACTATGGCACTGATTGTGCATTCTTTGGTTATGTGATGGTTATTTTCATTCAGTGATTGATCTTCAAGCTTTATTTGCTTTACCGTATGCACTCACACAAGCACACACATGGTTGGGAGTATCATGCTAAATCACATATCTCCGATCTGTACGATAAAGTTCACTGTATATCAGAATATTGATGCCGGATTATTGTTTGTCTCAATGATGCCAGGATCGAGAGACAAAGTGTCCTTCATATGGATAGACACTGCATCCATGCATTGATCACAATAACTGTGCTTTATTTTGCAGGTGTTTGTTACTAACGTGCTTGTTTGTGACAGGAATCATTGCTCGCGCTCGAAGAACAGTACCTTTGCACTCAACACGCCCTCACAGATATTATACCAGAAGAAATACTCCCAGACTCATGGAACTTCCCAGCGCAGATATGCTCGAACTGAAAGACAAAATGAACGAGCTGATCAACATAATGCAAGGTTTCGCAGTTGGTCAGAAGGCTCTGGCAGATAAAGTTGAAAAGCTCGAGCGGGCTTCTGCAGCCAACAGTGGGGTTAACCTGGATGGAGTCTCCAACCAGGGGCAAGGGTCACGTGACGGCGGAAAGAGGACGACTGTGGGTCTCGTGAATAATGCTGGTGGTGTTGGTGGTGTTGGTGGCCAACCGGGTCAGAATATGAAGGATAATTTTGTGCCTCCGTTTTATGGGTTCGACGAAGATCAGGAGGAAGATAGAGAGGCTGATCAATTCTCGATGCAGAACGAACCGTTCGTGCCTTATAATGCTCCGCCTCAGAACAAGGAAATTCAACTGCTGGCTGAGAAAATCAAAGTGCTTGAGAGTTATGCCACTCCTGGGGTGGTGAATATGTCTAACATGGGGTTGGTAGAGGGGATCGTTATTCCGCAGAAATTCAAAGCACCTACTTTTGACAGATATAACGGGAGTTCTTGTCCAGAGACGCACTTACAAGCTTTCGTCCGCAAGATCTCTGCGTACACGGCAGATCAGAAGTTGTGGATGTACTTCTTCCAGGACAGCCTGTCCGGAGGCTCCCTGGAGTGGTATACTAAGTTGAAATCTTCTGATATAAAGAGTTGGCAGGATCTTGGAGATGCTTTCTTCAAGCAGTACCAGTTCAACGCTGACATGGCTCCGAGCCGTACCCAGCTGCAGGGTATGTCTCAGAAACACAATGAGGGATTTAAGGAGTATGCCCAGCGGTGGAGAGAACTGGCTGCGAGAGTTCAACCTCCTCTGGTGGATAGAGAAATGTCTGATTTGTTTATGGGGACCCTGCAGGGGCCGTTTGCGGAAAGGATGGTGGGTTGTCCTGTCACCAATTTCTCTGATATTGTGGTGGCAGGGGAAAGAATAGAAAGTTGGTTAAAGCTGGGTAAGATTCAGGGTACTGCGTCTGCATCTTCTTCCGGTTCAAAGAAGCCATTCGGTAATGGTGGGCAGAGGAAAAAGGAAGGAGACACCAGCGCTGTTTATACTCAACGTGGACCCAGTAGGGACCGTTACTTCCAGCACACTGCTGCGGTAACTATCCCTGCTGAGCCTCAATCTGCACCACAACAACAGCAGCAACAACAACAGAGACAACCCTTTCAGCAGAGGCAGCAAAGGGCTGGTTATCAGGTCAGGGGCAGAGCACAGGATCGTCAATTTGACAGGCCTCCGGTGATCTATGCTTTCTTGTTTAAGAAGCTGCAAGATTTGGGGCTCGTGCAAACCAGAACTCTGGCACCTTTGAGACCTGACCAAAGGCCAGCCAGCTATGACGAGAACGCCAAATGTGAATTCCACTCAGGTGCGCCTGGGCATAATATTGAGAACTGTAAAGCTTTTAAGCACACAGTTCAAGATTTAGTGGATTCAAAGGCAATCAATTTTGCTCCATCTCCCAACGTCAATGCGAATCCCATGCCTGCGCATGGTCAGAGGGGGGTGAATGCAATCTTCGAGGAGAATAGAGTTGGGTTGTCTGATGTTGATCAGCTGAAGACGCCTCTGGCTGAGGTCAAGAGGCAGTTGTTAAAGAATGGGGTTTATCCGGGCTGCGGGTCTGGTTGTGCTGAGTGCACTGTTTCTGTGAATGGTTGTGAGCTTCTGTGGAAGTGTGTCCAGGGTCTGATGGACAGTGGTGATATCCTGATTGAGAGGGCTGACAAAGAAGAGAAGGAAGAGATCTCCACTATAACCATTTACTATGACACGGTGGATTTGTCAAACCTTGTGGAGGAGGCTCCAGTTACCATCACGGTACCTGGGCCGATTCCCTATGACAAAGATGACGCCGTGCCATGGCATTATGGTGGGGAAGTTTATTGCAACGGCGAGAAGTTGGAGGAACAATCTGCAAGTGAAACCACCGTGCTAAAGGTGGATAATGCTGGTCCCAGCGGTTTCACTCGCAGTGGTAGGCTGTTTGCTCCTGATGCGTTAAGGAGAGGGGAGGAAGAAAAAGATAAAAAAGAAAAGGCCGAGGCTTTAGCCAGGGCAAAGGGAAAGGCTGTGGCGGATAATGGAGGTACTCCTATGATGACACCGGCGCCTGCGGGGTCGGAAAGCAAATTTGATGATGAGGCTGAAGAGTTCTTAAGAATCATTAAGAAGTCGGAGTATAAACTGGTTGATCATTTGCAGCAAACTCCTTCCAAAATCTCAATTCTTTCATTGTTGCTGAGCTCAGAGGGGCATAGGGAGGCCTTATTGAAAATTTTGAAGAAGGCTTATGTTCCTCAGGAGATCACCATCAATCAGTTGGAGACGGTCGTATCCAATGTGCATGCTAGCCATGGGCTGGGCTTTACGGATATGGACCTGACGGTGGATGGAAGGAACCATAACAGGGCACTACACATAGCAATGGAATGCAAAGGAGCCGTGCTTTCGCATGTGCTGGTTGATACCGGCTCCTCATTGAATGTGTTGCCAAAGAAAGCCTTGGCGAAGCTTAACTGTGATGGGCTGATTTTGACCCCGACTGATTTGATTGTGCGGGCTTTTGATGGGTCAAAGCGGGCCGTGTTTGGGGAAGTTGAGTTGCCGGTGAAGATTGGACCTGAGGTGTTCAAGTCAACTTTCTACGTCATGGACATTCAGCCGGCATACAGTTGCCTGTTGGGTAGGCCATGGATTCATGCTGCGGGAGCAGTTACTTCGACTTTGCACCAGAAATTGAAATATGTCTGGGGAGGTCAGGTCGTCACGGTTTGTGGAGAGGAGGACATTTTCGTCAGCCACTTGTCCTCGTTTAAGTACGTGGAGATGGATGGAGAAATATGGGAGACGCCCAGTCAGGCTTTCGAAACCGTTAAGGTGGAGAATGCCTTGTTTGCTAAGCAGGAAGAGGAGAAACCGTCTATCGCTTCATATAGGCAGGCTGCTGAAGTGGTTAAGAGTGGAGAGGCTCCTGGTTGGGGCAGAATGATGGAGATTCCTGAGAAGAAAGACAGATTTGGGGTTGGATATCAGCCTGGCAGAGGCTCGTCTGGACGAGGAAGAGGACGTCGTACGTCAGTAACTTTCACAAGCGCCGGAATGCTGGATCCGGATCACGTCTGCATGATGGGTGAAGATACTGATAGCAATTGCGACATGGACCAATGGATAAAGCCGTGCACACCAGGGATGGGAATCCAGAACTGGAAGGCTGAAAAGATCATCCGGGTCACTCTCCTTGAAGAGTAATATTTTTCTTGTTTTCATTTTTATATGCATGAAAGCCATGCGTGTTGCCCGACACGTAATGGTCCATTGTAAGGGCCACCTCATGTTTAAATTTGCAAGATTTTGCATCATTAATAAAAGGATGTTTTTCAATTAAAGGCGGTGTTCCTTGTTTTTCATTTATTTTTGCAGTTTAAAAATAAAAACAAAATAAAAATGGCAATGTTTTCATTTTTCTTTTTCAATTTGTCTCACACCGGTTCTAAAGCAATGCATGAATCAACATTCATGCAGATGCGATTCCTCCCCGGATCTCATTGATAACAATCCTGTTACACCCTTGTATGACTTCGACAATCCGATCTATCTTGCTGAGGAAGAAGACGAAGAAGATTGTGAATTGCCGGGGGAATTAGCCAGATTGTTGAAACAAGAGGAGAAGGTGATTCAGCCGCATGAAGAGCCGATTGAGGTTGTGAACCTGGGTACCGACGAGGTTAAGAAAGAAGTGAAAATCGGGGCTGCTTTGGAGGAAAGTGTCAAGAGCAGAATGGTGGCATTGCTGAAAGAGTATGTCGATATTTTTGCCTGGTCTTATCAAGATATGCCAGGGTTGGATACCGATATTGTTGTGCACAAGCTACCGTTGAGAGCAGATTGTCCTCCAGTGAAGCAGAAGTTGCGCAGAACTCGACCTGATATGGCGATGAAGATTAAGGAAGAAGTGCAGAAGCAGTGGGATGCTGGTTTCCTTGCTGTCACTAATTATCCGCCATGGGTTGCGAACATTGTGCCAGTCCCGAAGAAAGATGGGAAAGTGAGAATGTGTGTGGACTACCGAGATCTGAATAGAGCTAGTCCGAAAGATGATTTTCCATTACCTCACATTGACGTGTTGGTAGATAATACAGCTCAATTCTCGGTGTTTTCCTTCATGGATGGCTTTTCTGGCTATAATCAAATCAAAATGTCGCCAGATGATATGGAGAAAACAACGTTCATCACACCGTGGGGTACCTTTTGTTACAAGGTGATGCCATTCGGTCTCAAGAACGCCGGTGCTACTTATCAGAGGGCCATGGTGACTTTGTTTCATGATATGATTCATCATGAAATTGAATGTTATGTTGATGACATGATAGCAAAGTCCCAGACAGAAGAGGGGCATTTGGTAGATTTGGCCAAGTTGTTCGACCGGCTGAGACAGTTCAGACTGAGGTTGAATCCGAACAAGTGCACGTTCGGAGTGCGGTCCGGTAAATTGCTGGGGTTCATTGTAAGTGAGAAAGGAATCGAGGTTTATCCTGCAAAAGTAAAAGCGATAAAAGAAATGCCTGAACCGAGGACGGAGAAGGAGGTTCGTGGTTTCTTAGGTAGATTGAACTACATTTCACGGTTCATATCTCATCTAACATCCACGTGTGAACCGATATTCAAATTGTTGAGAAAAGATCAAACGGTCAGGTGGAATGATGATTGCCAAGCGGCATTTGAAAGAATAAAAGAATATTTGCATGAGCCTCCGATTCTGATGCCTCCTGTGGAGGGAAGACCGTTAATTCTGTACCTGACAGTCCTCGAGGGGTCTATGGGGTGTGTATTGGGGCAGCATGACGAGTCTGGTCGAAAAGAGCATGCCATATATTACCTTAGCAAAAAGTTTACCGACTGTGAAACAAGATATTCACTGCTCGAGAAAACTTGCTGTGCTTTGGTCTGGGCTGCTCGCCGACTAAGGCAGTACATGCTGGTTCATACCACTTTATTGATTTCCAAGATAGATCCGATCAAGTACATTTTTGAAAAGCCAGCATTAACCGGACGGGTTGCGAGGTGGCAAATGATTTTGACTGAATATGATATACAGTATACATCTCAGAAAGCAATTAAGGGGAGTGTATTGTCTGATTACCTCGCCCAGCAACCTATTGATGATTATCAACCAATGAAGTTTGAATTCCCTGATGAGGACATCATGTTTCTCAAATCGAAAGATTGCGAGGAACCAATCCCGGAGGAGGGGCCTGACCCTGAATCCGAATGGATTCTGATGTTTGATGGGGCCGTTAACGTGAATGGAAGCGGTGTTGGTGCTGTTTTGGTTACGCCGAAAGGATCCCATATTCCTTTTGCTGCTCGGCTAACATTTGAGTGCACCAACAACGTAGCTGAATATGAAGCTTGCATAATGGGGATTGAAGAGGCGATTGATTTGAGAATCAAGAACCTTGTCATATATGGAGATTCAGCTCTGGTGATAAATCAGGTTAATGGGAAATGGTATACGCATCAGTCTCATTTGGTTCCGTATCGAGATTATGCGAGGAGATTGTTGACGTTTTTCACCAAGGTGAAGTTGCATCATGTGCCCAGAGAGGAGAATCCTTTGGCAGATGCTTTGGCTACTCTAGCTGCCTTGATTAAGGTGCAGAGGTGGAATCAGTTCCCCAGTGTTGAGGTTGGACGTCTGGATAGGCCGGCTTATGTGTTTGCTGTTGATACAGCGTCTGATGATGAGAAGCCGTGGTATTTCGATATCAAGCGCTATCTAGAGACTCAAGAATATCCTGAGGGAGCATCGAAAAGGGACCGAAAGACTCTGCGGAGGTTAGCCATGGTGTTCTATTTGAATAAGGATGGGGTTTTGTACAAGAGAAATTTTGATTGGGTCTTGCTCAGATGTGTTGATGACAGAGAAGCAAGCCAATTGATGAAAGAGGTTCACGAAGGCTCGTTCGATACCCATGCCAGTGGGAATGCAATGGTGAAGAAGCTGCTGAGGGCAGGTTATTACTGGATGACAATGGAGGCCCAATGTTTTAACTTCGTGCGGAAGTGTCATAAATGCCAGATTTATGCTGACAAGGTGCACGTGCCTCCAAATCCGTTGAGCTTAATGTCGTCTCCATGGCCGTTTGCTATGTGGGGCATTGATATGATTGGAAAGATTGAGCCTACGGCTTCGAATGGACACAGATTCATATTAGTGGCTATTGATTACTTCACCAAGTGGGTGGAAGCAGCCTCTTATACGAACGTGACGAAGCAGGTCGTTGCCCGGTTTCTCAAAAGAGACATCATTTGCAGATATGGGGTTCCCGAGAGAATCATTACTGATAATGGTTCTAATTTGAACAATAAGATGATGGCAGAACTGTGCCGGGAATTCAAGATTGAACATCACAATTCTTCTCCCTATCGTCCGAAGATGAATGGGGCGGTTGAGGCAGCCAATAAGAACATAAAGAAGATTGTGCAGAAAATGGTGGTAACCTATAAGGACTGGCATGAGATGTTGCCGTTTGCATTACATGGGTATCGAACGTCGGTACGTACATCTACTGGGGCAACTCCTTTCTCGTTGGTATACGGAATGGAGGCGGTATTACCTGTTGAGGTTCAGATTCCCTCTTTGAGAGTCCTGACGGACGTAAAGTTGCAAGAGGCTGAATGGGTAAGGACCCGGTACGAAGAATTAAGCCTGATAGAGGAAAAGAGGCTAGCAGCCATCTGTCATGGGCAGTTATACCAGCAACGGATGAAGCGTGCTTTTGACAAGAAGGTGCGACCTCGGGTATATCGCGTAGGTGATATGGTGCTGAAAAGGATCCTTCCTCCTCAAAACGATCGAAGGGGCAAATGGACACCAAATTATGAAGGTCCATTCGTGGTCAAGAAGGTTTTCTCTGGTGGAGCCTTGTTGTTAACGACCATGGATGGCGAAGATTTTCCATCCCCTGTGAATGCGGACGCAGTTAAAAAATACTTCGTATAAAGAGACCCGCTGGACGAAAAGAATAAAATAGTCCAGGAAAAAATGGGCATCCCGGCGAACCAAAGACAGAAAGAAAGGTTCGGGCAAAAATTAGGGATAAGAAGAAAAACTGTACATCCGGCAAGTCGAAAACCTGAAAAGGCGACTTGGGCAAAAATGGGTATCCCGGTGGACTGAAAACCCGAAAGGGCGGTCCAGGCAAAAGAGGGATTGAAACGAACAGCTGCGTCTAGCATGATCGTTTGCGCTTTGGTTAAAGCATCGTGGATAATACCCGGTAGGGATCAATCAGAATCGTCTTGTTCGGAAGGCAGAAAGCACGGAGAGTCTGAGGACATATGGGGTGTAACCGAGTTGGAACTCGATGAGATTACGGGTTTCACATTGCCATTAGGGTAGATTTTTCCTTTTGTGCGCGATTACCTCTTTTCAGGAATTGCTTCCTTTGTATTGCTCATTTGAGCCACACTTTTCCAATCAATAAAATGCATATTCAGTCAAATAATTTTGTTTTTGTTTTCATTACCGCTTTGATTGCAAAAACATCCGATTATTTTGATAAAGAATTTTGCATTTTAAGACATACAGGTCCCTTCCAATGCGTGTTTATAAGATTGAAAGCTAGAAATCTTATTTGGAAGGTTGAGTGACCCAAGTGTTGAAATCTTGACACGCCTGGGGCACGGTTTTATCTAATGATCTGTTTTGCAGGAACTGTTAGATATTTTCACTCACTTGCAGGTTGTGGTGTGGAAGCTGTTGACAAAAGCAGATCCCCAGAGAGTTCGCTCAGGGACAAATGAATATGAAAGAGACGACGTTGAGACGTACGACGATCCTTGATGATAATCAAGAAGACTCTTCAAAATCGGAAGATTGGAAAGTCTGTAGAAATTCCCCGCAGAGTCTGACCAGAAACGAATGAGGATGGAGGGACGACGTCGAGACGTCCGACGACCTTTGGAATTAATCAAGAAGACTCTTCAAAGTCGGGAGATTGAAATTTCTGTATAAATCCCAGGAGTTCGCTCTCCGTCGAGCGCGGAGCGATTAGGGAATACAAGATGATGGAGCAGAAAAGGTCCAGACGAGTCTGGGAGTTCTCAAAAGTGGAAAGCTGATACGAGATTGGGGGGTGGATACCATGGTTCGACGAGTCGGCGGATGTTCTGAACCAACTTTTCTCAATTCCCAGCGAGATCCCCAAGCAGAATTAAAGGACCAAATCCCTAGCAGATCAAGGTCTGTGGATTCCCGAGCCGAGTCAGGATGGTTATTCCCGGCAGGTTTAAGCGACATTTCCTCAGCAGCCAGACCGGAAGGTTGCTACTCCCCGAGTGGAGCGGGTTTCAATGATATATCTCCAGCAGTGTTCATCCTACCAGTGGATTGAACAAGTTCCCGTAGCGGACGGATATCTGCATCCCCAGCTGAGCGGATTCTACCTATGGGTTGCGTGGGTTGTCCCCAGCGGAGTAGTATTCGTTTCCCTAGCAGGGTCAGGATGGTTATCCCCAGCAGGTGATAGAGTGATGCATCCCTAGTTGAGTCTGGAGATTGCTATTTCCCCAGCGGAATTGCTGTGAGCATTTCCCCAGTGAAGTCATCGGGTATCTGTGAGGGTTTCCCGAAGCAGAATCAGGATTGATATCCCCAGCAAGGCAAAGACTGTTGTATCCCCACAGAGTGTTGGTTGTGTTTATCCCCAGCAGTTTCTCGAGCGAATTGGGTGCAAAGGAGGTTCTTCCCCAGCAAGGGTTGCCTTATTCCCAGCAGCAGTGTTATTCCCCAGCCGGGTGGAAATCGGAGCGGTGACGAGTTTCTCAGCAGAGTGTCTCGTATTCCCCAGAAGAGTCCCTTGAGGGGGATACTTTTTTATGCATTCATCATGAAAAAATAACATGGCATATTACATAGAAAAATAAATAATCGCGTAGCATTTCCATGTTTATGGAGCATTACGCAGAAAAATCAATCATGCATCATTGCAAGCATAAGCTAGTCTCAAGCTGTGGTTACCGTTTGAGGAGTGGTTTTGGCCAGACAGTGAAAGTGTTACTCTGAGGAGTGTGGTACCATGACGTCAGATCAGCAGTGTTCCCCAGTAGTGCGATATTGGAGGAAATGTTTCCGTCGGACAGAGACGGAAATGATATCAGAAGACGTTACGCGATCAGCGCGATTCCGGGGTTCAAATGGAGAAAAGGAGATGTTGCGACATTTTCTGGAGATCGGGGTTCAATCAGAGAAGAGTATATGCTGAGGCATTTCATGGGGTTCAAATAGAGATTGGAGTTGAAGACTGTATCCGGGATGAGGTCCTTAGGATTATCTTCTGTTCATGTGTCACCTTAGACTCTGGCTGAGGCCGATGGAGGTCGTTATAAGGTGTCTTCTGAGGAAGAGATACACATGCTACCTTCCTTTGTGAAGGTATACCCTCTGACATGTCGCCCTCAGAGTGGTGTTTGGTGTTATTTCCGACGTTGCCAGCGGAATTATCACGAGAGATTGGAGATCGGGGTTCAAATGGAGAAAAGGAAATGTTGCGGCATTTTCTAGAGAGGGGGTTCAAATGGAGAAAAGGAGATGTTGCGGCATTTTCTGGAGAACGGGGTTTACATTGGCGATCGCGAGTTATCGTCAGGCGACTGGGGTTCAAACTGGAGAATGGGGTTCATTATGTGGCAAACAGGAGAGCGGGGTTCAAATGCGGTGATCCGAGGATCATTTGCGCAAGAGAAAATTTTGGGGTTCAAGAAAATGAAAAGAAAAGGTCGAAAAATTTCGGGGTTCAAGAAAAGCATAAAAAGAAAAAATAATAATCCCCAGCGGATAGATGGTGTTCAGGCCATGGTTATCCCTGCGTTACCATTTATTTTGGTATCCAGGTCGACGTTTCTGTTTTGGGGTTCAAGCCGAGTTTTCTCCGTTCCCGACGGATTTTCTTTCAAGATTGTTTCTTCGCCGATGCTGACGGGCGTTGTTAATTATTTTCCCATCAGAGTGCAAATTGTTCGTCTGTTCTTGGTATTCAATCACTCTTCATCCTGATCATCTGAAAGCCGAGGCTGTTCATATCGACAGGTTCACAGTGGATTGAATAGGGGCAGCTGTAACACCTCAAAATTTGCCCTCCTCTCTTGGGACTAGCATTAACATATTACATATCATTTTTAGGTAATTAGGCATGGCATATTGCATATCATGTGGTTACATTGTGCAAGTCATTCTCCCAAAGTCTTGATCAGAAGATGAGGAGGTTATGTGCAAGCTAGGGTTTCATTGACTGATTATTGATCATCTGAGGATGTGCAAGTTCAAATTAGGGTTTTGTGATTCTCAAGGATATTGGTCTTCATCTTGATTGCAATGATACATCATCATCATCATGGTTGGATTTCATCAAGTGTTGAAGCTGATTCCTTGAGATTAGGGTTTTGACCACTAGTCAACCCTAATAAGTTGCATGGGCCAGTCAGGGCATGATCAGGAGATGAGGTCTATGATGGCTATGGGGTTCATTCTTTGATTATATTGTGCTTATTGAGGCTAGGGTTTCACCCTTGAGCCATTTCAGTTGAAGATTGGAGATTAATTGGATCTATGCATTGCCAATTTCATCTATCAGTTGAAAAGTCGACTATGGTCAACTGTACATGATCTGATGGATTTGGAGGTGGAAATGAGTTGGATACACTTCATTCATGTTGGAACAAGTGTTATTTGACATCTCAAAGCTTAAGAATGGAGAAAATCAAGTCAGAACAAAAACTGCCAAAAATAGAAAGTGACTTGTAATAGAAGTTTCCAAAAATGGAAAGTTTTTGACCTCAAGACCACGTGTCCAATAATGCTTCAAATGAAAATTTGTTCAACATGAAAGTTGTAGATCTTGTTCTCACCTTTCCAAAAAGTCCAAGAACTTGAAAATCCCATGTATGGTTGTCAAGTTATGGTCCAGTGAATTTCAAAAATGACTCATAATCAGGAGGCCATAACTTCCTCATGGATTGTCCAAATTGGAAGTTCTTTATATGCACAAACTCCATTTGACATGTACTTTCATGGTGCATAATTGGATTTTCTCAAAAGTGGTCAATGCAAAAAGTCAATTTTCAACTGGACAGTTAAAATGGACCAAGGGCAAAATTGTCCAACTTGTGAAATAATTGGAATTTTTGAGTGGGGATTTTTGCAACACCTCATAATTGGCATTTGAAAGTTGTGGGAATCATCATAACATGGCAAAGGCTTGTGGTTTGAAAATTGACTTGTAAAATGAAATTGCAAAATTGGACACATAACCATTCACATGTGATTTTCCAAAATACACATCCAATGAGAGTGAAACAAGTTGCAACAGCTCACACATGTCATTTAGAGAGTGTGTGAGCTGTCTATGAGGTGGCAATGAGCTGGCATGGAAAGTTCCAATTTTGCCCTTACTTGAAATTAACCATTTTCACTAATCATTCCATTTGGTTAATTAACATGTTTAAGCTTGGATTAAGGTGGCATATATATTCTTAATCACATTCTAATCATAACAGAATCATCATTCATCAAAAATCAGATCTCAAACTCATCCAATTCTCTCAAATTCCTCAAGAACACCAAAACCAAAATTGACAAGAGCTCTCTCATTTCTTGATCAATCTTCGAGTTTCTTGTTGCTGCAAATTCCTTTCATCATCATCATCAACTATTTGTGGAAGTTGGAGTGAGAAGAGTTGCAAATCGCGAATGTCCAAGATTGCATCATTCATGGCAAATCGAGTTTTCATGCGCTAGGAGTGAAATCAATTGAAGCTAAGCTTTGCATCTCACTTCCACAAGCTCATACTACATCTGTTTGAGGAGAAAGCACGCAAAGCTCATCAAGAACAGCACTGCCATATCAGGTACTTCAAAATTCGACCGTCACGATTCTATGAATTGGTATATGCGTTCTATAGTTTGTTTCATGTAGATCATGGTGATGTTTGTAGTTTTGCGAATGGTGAACTGTAGCTCATGCGATCTTGATTTTAAGTTTCGAACCAAAACCCTAACTCGATCGATTCAGAAGATTTAGGAATAGTTAGGTTAAATTAGGTTCATATTTGAGATCCTCATGCTAAGACGGTTCCAACGGATATTCGTTTGCTCATTTTGGTGTTGGTTTGATGATCACGTGTTCTTGAGTGGCTGGATGAAGAAGGCGATGATTTCTGGGAATTTCATGTGTTTGATCTGAAATTTGGTTTGAAAATTCAAATAAGGTGTTTACCGCCCCCGCGCTCCACTATTTACAATACTGCCATTGTTAATTCAATTTAATTATATTAATTCATAAAAAATTCTTAAAAATCATTAACACTTTAGAAAATTCACCAAAAATTCATAAAAAATCAGAAAAACATAGGGATTTTTGTGTTGACTTTCTTGTTGACTGTAGAATTTATTTGACCTATTGATTGAAGTTGTGCATGGTGGAAATTGTGTTTGACCTAGGGATGTTTCACATGTATGTAAATTTGATACATTCTACCATTTTGATTGTGAAATGCTCATGGTTACAAATAAATGCTTGAAAATTTTTATGGTAATTGTAGACTGGTTGATGGTTATTTACATGTAAATTTCATGAATTTTGGATTCCATGTGTTTGAGTTATGAATTTTGGAATCTAGGTGTGACAATGTGTGTCACACCTCATTGTGTCAACTTGCTGGATTTATTTGAATGACCTAGACTTGTTAGAATGGAATGAAATTTTGCATGGATGCTCATTAACATGTTAAGATGCTATGTGTATTTTTATGGATTTTTCCATTGCATTTTCAATTTGATTGCTATTTTTCATCTCTGGTGGTTGATTATGCAAGTTCATGTGATACATGTTTGAATATTTGATGTGAAATGCTCATATGGTATTGAATGATCATGAAATTTGGTATGATAGTTGTAGACACATGATGTGACATCCCTGTTTTGGTCCCACTCATTTCTTTACTGTTTTCATTGACTTGTGAATTTTTGAAGTGAATGCATGTGTTGATGTTGTGATTTGGCTCATATAATTGTGTCTGTTTTTGTTGATTTTCATTGACATGGTTCCCTTTGCCCAATTAAGCTAAAATTTGATATGCCATACCAGGAATAGGCCCTATTTAGGTGTAAATTATTTGGGGATTTTTGGAATTGTTTTGATATGGAATTGGATGCAATAGTTCTGTTTGAATGTTTTGTGTTCCATGTGACATAAGTTGACATGTTTTGGTCATGAAATGAATGTGGTGGATGATATGGACATGGGACTAATTGTGTTGGTTTTTGTTTGACATTAATTTGACTTTGGTTAGAGATACCTTGCTGTTTAGGAATTTTTCTTGCTTTTGGACCCTAGGCTTGGCCTAGTGGTCTTGTTGCTAATATTTGCTTGATTTTTCAGGATGAATAGCACAAGGCTCATGGAGAATGATCCAAGTTGATTGAAATGATGTTGTTTGATGTTTGTACACTAACACAACGTTGTTTTGTAGGTTGTGAAGCTTGGGCTTGAGCTCATAGCTCGCCTTTGTTGTGCATTAGTTTGTATAGTCTGACTGATTAATATTTGCTGTTTATTTTTGTCTGTCTGAGTACTAACTGTGTTTGACTGTTTCCAGGTACTTTTAGTTGCTCAGTTCCTTGTGAACTTTTGCTTTGCTTTGCTTAAGCAACTTGCATTGAGGTATAACTTCCTAACTTCATGTAGTCTGGAGACCCGGTCTGTTATTTGACCGGGCAAACTGTCTGAAGTCCTCCTTAAGAGGCAATGGTTGTGATTGTTTAAAATTGTGCCTAAGCAGGTAAAGTCCTTAATCAAGGCAATTGGTGGAAGGTAGGGATATGCAATCTATCCCCCACTATTCAGTTGAGTCTTCTCCTTGCTCCCATTACATGGTTGTAGCATTGAGATCACAAGCCCAAGATCTTGTGCAGTGCACATTGTGTCAGAGTCTCTGAGTATAGAAGGGTTCCCCCATTCTGGACCCATGCTCATTTGTCAGAAGCTCTCCCTGGTCAGGGATAAGAGCTGTGAGGTCTGATCCTCACTTCACCTTTCATCTGCTTCACCTTAGCCTCGTAATGGCAAGGTTAAGAGCAAACGCAGCCTGTACAGATGACTTGCTGAGGCAGTCAAACCTATTGTGTGAGCCCCCTCTGTTTGGTTATAGTGCGTGCTATGTGGATATCTGTTTGAGATGCTTGTTCTCATTTGATGCATGCTTGAATTATTCTGTATGCTTGTGTGCTTGCTTCTTTCCTGGATAGGAGTAGTTTGCTTATGCAAATAGGATAGAAAACTGAACTTAGGGCAACGATGCATGACAACACTAGGCTCGAGTCCAGCTCCCTAGTAGTGTGTCTTCCCCTGGTTTCTGGCTAGTGATTCAGTCCCTTTCAGGGGAACTACATCGCCCTGATCCTTGTTCCAGACGAGGTATGTAGGCAGGTGGTCGTGCGAGACCACTCCGGGCAAACTTTTTTCTTTTGTGTGTGTTTGTTTGTTATTTGATTGTGTGTTTGGCTTGGATGCCGACGTAAGTCCATTGATTGGCAGTCGGGCTCCCCGTTGGCCGTTTTGTGCGTGTTTTGGTTCGGATGCCGACGTAATTCCATCCGGTGGTTGTCGGGCTCCATGTTTGCCACCCTTGTTTGTTTGTGTGTTTTGTGTTGTTTGGCGTGCGTAAGCCGAACTACAGTGGCTCTGATTCTTGTTCCAGACAAGATATGTAGGCATAGGACGCGATGTCCTATCGAGCTCCCTTCTCCTAACCCCACCTGTGTTCCCTGTGTGTGTGTGTGATGTTTTGGCAACCTATTCTTTATTCTAGGACGTGGATCCCGTCGAGTACGACGGACGTGAGGGGTGCTAATACCTTCCCCTTGCGTAACCGACTCCCTTACCCTTTCTCTCTGGTCGCGAGACCATGTTCTTTCCAGGTTTCTCTGAGCGTTTCCTTTCCCTATTTTGGGATAAATAACGCGCAGTGGCGGCTCTGTGTGTGTTTTGTTTTTATTTGAGTCCCGCCGGTTGTTTTTTCGCGGATGCGACAAAGGGACCGACTTACTTGTATCGAAAGTCAATGGCGCCAGTGTGGTGAATAAGAAACGTTATGTTGAAGAGTGTCAACGACGTCAGTGTGGTGAATAAGAAATGTTCCGTGCGGTACAAGAATTTGTGGAAGTAAGAAGCGCTTTCACTTGAAGGGGAGGGGGGGCATTGTGGACTCACACTTGCTCACACTTGAGGGGGAGTGTTGAGAATGTATCAAGTGTGAGTAGTATGGATAATAGTTCCACATTGGTTGGAAATGTGGAGACTTGATCATTTATAAGTGAGAGAATTCACCCACCTATTATCTTAAGGTTTTGGGTGAATATGTGGTGTATCTCTCACAAAGGTGTTGCTCTAAAAAGAAGAAGTCCTACAATGTTCAATGTTCCATAGTGAAAAATGTTTACTCGAGAGGCATCTCAAATCCTGGAGCCGTGGATTCATTGCATTCATATCTGGTCTAGGCTCCATGTAACACCCTAAACCCCGAAACTCATATAAAAATGTTTACTCGAAAGTTTAAGGTGTCACCAACGACAATCCTTCAAGTAAACATAGACATTTTAAAAACATGCAGCAAAAAAGTAAACAACATACAACACCTGTCATCGCATTCTCACCTTCCCTTAGGGTATCATCGTAGCGGAATCACATAAATCACAATAATAAAATAGGTTAACTTCAATTTGGGTCTTATAAAGACTTAACTTTTACAAAATGATTCAAAAAATAGTTTTAATATCCACTTTCAACAACTTCAAACAATTCAACATAATAATTATCAAAATTCAACAAAACAAATATGCCGACATCAATAATAATGAAGAAAACATTGTCCCCTCAGTGTTACAGAATCAGAGCATAGCGACTAAAGATGAAATAAAGTGATAACTAATGAAAATAACTCCAAGATCTATTTTCCACTCACAACAACAACTCTACTTCTGAGCATCTGTGATATGTCCATGGTGGACAACATCAAAGCAAATGGGGTGAGAATTCACATCAATAAATTAACAACATAAGCTGCAAGGTAGAATTCAAACATCTACAAAATACACATCAATCACACAACTTTAAATACACAAAGCAATTAAATATTCATCAATTAAATTATGCATAGAAGTTCTTCTTGGGCCTTCTGTCCTTCTTCAGCTTGGGACAGTCATTCTTGTAATGGCCTGGCTCCTTGCATTCGAAACGGATAACTTCTTTAACAAAAGTTTGCTTCTTTTGACCAGATGAGGATTCAAAGCGACCAACATTCCTTCTTAATCCTTTGAGTTTACCTGGACCACTTTTCCCGTGTTTCCAGAGTCTGTTGACTCTTCTTGAGATTAGAGATAAATCACCATCATCTTCTGAGTCTTCCTCAGATCATTCTGATTCTTCCTCAGCTTGATATGCTCTAGTCTTCTCATGCTTGGATTTTAGAACTACAGATTTACCTCTCTTATGAGGTTCATCTTCTTCTAGCTCAATATCATGACTTCTTAAAGAACTAACAAGTTCTTCAAGACTGATGCTGTTGAGATCCTTAGCCAGCTTTAATGCAGTTACCATAAGTCTCAATTTTTTGGAGAGACTTCTGATAATTTTCTTGACATTATCAGTTGTAGAATACCCTTTGTCGAGAACCTTAAGTCCTGCAACAAGCATCTGAAATCTTGAGAACATGGTTTCAACATTTTTATCATCTTCCATTTTGAAAGCCTCATATTTCTAGATTGAGGCCAAGGCCTTTGTTTCCTTTACTTGAGTGTTTCCCTCATTAGTCATTCTCAGAGAGTCAAAAATGGATTTGGCAGAATCTCTGTTTGTTATCTTCTCATACTCCGTATAAGAGATAGTATTGAGCAAGATGGTTATGGACTTATGATGATTTTTGAAGTCTTTCTTTTGTTGATCAGACATAACAATTCTTGCTAAAATATTTCCTTCAACATTTACTGGGTGAACATAGCCATCAACTACAAGATCCCAGAGATCAACATCATAGCCAAGAAAGAAACTTTCTATTCTGTCTTTCCAGTAGTCAAATTTTTCACCATCAAAAATAGGTGGCTTAACACTGTAATGATCTCTATCATCATTATTAACAACGTTAGCAGTCTTAGCAGCAACCATTGTTTCTTACACAACTGGATCGGTACTGAACACTGTGAGGTGTTAATAAAAACTTTTGTTTTATCAAAATCAAAACCAGAGCTATGATACCAATTAAAGGTGTGAAAAACACAAGAAATAGGGGTTTGAATTGGGTTTTAAAAGCAAAAGCTTTTTCCAAAACAAAAACACCACCAATAAGTTAAATAATGAAGAGATAAAAACACAATGATTTTTATCCTGGTTCGCTTGAAAATCAAAGATAATCCAGTCCACCCGCAAAGGTGATTTGCCTTATACGCAAGGACTTAATCCACTATAATAAAAAAATTATAATAAACACAAAGAATAACCTTCTTTTTCTTCTCAAGGATCCAACTAAACCTTAGTCTCCTCAAGGACTCACAAAGAACGACTTTCTTTGTCTTCTCAAGGATAACTTCCTTAAGGACTCAAACAAATAGTTTAAATAAAAGTTTATGTGTTACAAGATGCTTCTTAAAAAGTAGATTTACACAAATGAATAATAAATACTTAAAGAACATTGTATGCAAAAGATGATAGTTTTTTACAAAGAAAATTAGCTTGTCAAAACACTTGTGTAGATCAACGAAATTCTTCAAGTCTCCAATGCATGCTTATATAGTGTAAGCATGTGACCGTTGGAGGGAAAAATGGGAAAGCTCCTTGAGCAGATGTCCACTGTTGAATGAGAAAGGAATGATACCATGTACTGTCCTTTCTCCCATATAATCAGTGACATGTGTGATGGATAGTACTGTCCTTGCCCATGAAATCAGATAGTGGAAAGGTTGTTCGATTTATATTATGTACTATTTGATCACGTTCCATTTGATCTTATCTTCAGATTCATTGGCTTCTGATAAAAGATAATTGAAGCATGAAGTCAAGAAGTAGAGAGTTGGATTCAAAAACTTCAGAACCTTGACAACATCAGTAGTATGGCTTGAGTTCTTCAGTGTCCTCAGAATCTTCAGAGTCTTCAGAAACCTCAGTCAGAACCTTGATAACTTCAATCGTTTGTCTTGAGATCTTTAGAATCTTCAGCTACATAACATGAATTCAGAAGCTTTCCATTCTTTAGAAGCTTGTTGATTAGACTCACGTCCAGAAACAAAAACTAAGAGAACATTGCAACAACAATACATAGTCTCCTCAGAAGCTTTTGATGGGTGAGATAACGCAGAAGCAGAAAGAACATTTCAACATCAATATTGACGTATTTCAGAACTTCTAATTACAACGCAAAAGAGGATTTGGAATGCAAAGTTCAGAAACTGATGATGTTGCACATCATGTGATCAGAGTCAGAATTGTTTGTTAAAGCTACACAATAACAAACCATTAGGGTACCAAAATTGTTCTCACATAAATACAACATTATTATCATCAAAACTCAAGGTATAGATGCAGAACCAAATCTTATTCTAACAGATATTTCCACCCTAGCTTTTACTTTAAGCTCTAGGATAGTCTTTCCATCTCCTCCCCTTCTTTAATTTTCAAAATCTTCTCTCTTCTTTTCAAAAATCTTCTTGTTTTCAAACTTAAACCACTTTCTCAATAAATCTTGACTTTTGTCAAGTGATTTTCAAAATCTTTTCTTAATAAATGCCAACACATCTTAAGCATATGTAAACAAATTTCAAAAGACTAAAAAATACATAACTCATTCAAACTACTTTTGTGCCCTTTGTGCACTTTTTCTTTTAAAACTTTTCTTAAAGTTTAGACATGAGTCATTTTCATAGTTGAGATGTGATTCTCTTAACTCCATAGTATTGATGATAATTCTTTTCCACCCAGGAGAGTTAGTGGCATACTTGTTGATCCTTATCCAAGTTGGAGCCCTTCTTTGTGGTGATGCAAAGTTCTCATACTTGTGGCTGACTAGTCGAGTGTTCTCCTTAAAATGACAAAATGTCTTTTCATTAAAAATGAATCAAAACAAACATCTTTGTTGTTTTTACCATGCACTACGAGGTTTTGATCCTCCATTGTACTTTGTTGGTATGTAGGCATGGGACTCAAGAAGTCTTGATAACACAAAAATTATAAAAAAACATTTTTTTCTCATCTCCCAAATATTTTGCGAACAACACCATTTTTTAAAAGTCAAAATGCACAAATTTTCAAAGAGGTTCATATAAAGTACTATAGATGTTTAGGGTGTTAATACCTTTCTTTTGCATAACTAACCCATAAACCCTTATCTCTTTTTATTAGTTTTGTTTTAAAACTTCTTTGGATTTTGTTCCTACTTTTTCCCTTTTCTTTCAAAATAATAAAAGCGTGGTGGCGACTCTTGCTTTGCGAGTTAAGTTAATCAATAGCTTAATTTCAAAAATCATATTTCTATACATACATTATTAAACTTCCAAACCATCACCATAGGATAGTGCTTCACGTTAGCTTTCCAACGCTTCACACCACACCTCAACTCGACTAACTAAACTCAAGTTATGTTATTTTCAATTCTGCGATTTTCCACTTGAAACAATTGTAACTGGTTACACTTAGTGGTTAACCAATTACATGCTCGAAAAACAGTCCAAAAACACGTTTGTCATCGTTGGAGGTCTTTTGGACCTTCGATTTTGATTATGTAAAAACCTCTTGTCGCGGATGGAAAAATGACAGAGTCGCCATCATCCTTTATTCATTCCTAAGGAATAGGGAAGTAATGATAAAACCTAATTGTTAAGGTAAGATACTAGGTTCGGGAGTCAATTAGGTAAGGGGAAGGTGTTAGGCACCCCTTACCTCTATTGTATTCAATGAGATCCTCCTACAATTCTAGGGTTAGTGTATGTTTCTAAGGTGTTTACTTTAATATTTATTGATTATTTATCTACTTATTTACATGAGGTATTACATTCAAATGGATGAGAGACCTAAAAAGGTTTTTTATAATCGTACTCGCTAGAGTTCACAACTTTATGCCTACGTACCTCCGCATTAGGCGAGGGATCAGAGTACCGTAGTTCTTCTTGAAAATGTTGGTTGGTTAGTTGTTTTTATCCCTTGAAAACTCTTGCATCGGGGACAGAAAAATGATTTTTTGGAAAATGTACATCTCGGCTAAAAGTTTTAACATTTAAACCTTGGGTACCTCTACCATCATATCTTCCCTCATGACGAGACTCGGGAATTCCTATAGAGTTAGCTTCTGAAAAATACATTATACAAAACTCAATATCTTCTTTTGTGATGTACCGTTCAACAATCAAAGCTTCTTGACGGTGATGACTCTTTATATACGCTTTGAATATCTTCATGTAACGCTCTACAAGATATATCCATCGTAAATAAACTAGACCACAAATTCTAATCTCCCTTACTAGATGAACAACTAAGTGAACCATAATGTCAAAGAATGATAGAGGGAAAAACATCTCTAATTGACACAATATAATTACAGCCTCATGTTCCAACTCGTCTAAATTTTCAGGATTAATGACTTTACTACATATAGCATTGAGGAATAAGAACAATCGGGTTATAGTTACCCTTATATTCCTTGGTAAATTGTCACGGATAGCCACTAGTAGAAGTTATTGCATCAAGACATGATAATCATGATATTTTAAGCCAACTAATTTGTGATCGTCTCTGACACAAGTTTCTTCACATTTGATGAGTACCCTTGGGGAACTTTGATACCATGCAAACAATCACAAAAAAATTTCTTTTTCTTTTTTAGACACAATGTGATAGGCCGGGGGAAAATATGTTTTATTTCCTGTTTCTTTTGGGGCTAACTCTTGTCGTATACTCATCACCACCATATCTTCACGGGATTCCGTAATATCTTTTGTCTTGTCTTTAATGTTGAGAAGTGTTCCAATTAAACTATCACATACATTTTTCTCCACATTCATCACATTAAGACAATGTCTTACATCAAGACTAGAACAATATGGAAGATCAAAGAACACCTACATCTTTTTCCAACTATTTTTCTCCAAGTTCCCTCTTTGTTTATCTTTTAGTCTCTTTCCAAAGACAACCTTAACGTGTTGTAGTCTTTTATAAACTTCCTTCCCGGTTAAGTGCTTTGGAGCAAAACTAAACTCCTTCTCTCCATTAAAAGCCTTCCGCAATATACGGTATGGATGATTAGGTCTAAAAAAAACTTGACGTCCAAGATAAACAGTTTTTTTTTCATTTTGTAATTGGCGGTGGCGTGTATCAGATTCACATATAGGACACGCTTTATGTTCCTTGACGTTGTATCTAGACAAATTACTGTATGCAGGAAAGTCATTGATTGTTCAACCTTGGAGATAAGTTGTAAATTATGAGAAGAACAAGCCATGACATATGGTTAGTACTCAAATTACGAAAACAGTTCATTTCGTCAATGGTAAGTCCAAGCCTATGGTTCTTCGACTCTAGTGCAAAATCTGGAAATAGGGAATCAATTTTCTTCCATTGTAATGAATCGGCTACATGGAGAATTTTTCCATCAAACACTCTTTCATCTAAATGCCATCTAATATTCTTTTCATCATTTGTATTAGCAAACAATCTCTTGAGCCTTTGAATTACCGGTAGGTACCACATTACCTTGGAAGTAACATCCTTTCTTATTACACTATCATTGTCTTCGACAATATTAGCCTTCTTCTTGTAGTGTGACTCCCCACATCTCGGTCACTCCTTCAAATTTTCATATTCTTTTCAATATAATATGCAATCATTACGACATGCATGTATTTTGACATAATCCAAACCCATTAGACACAACATTTATTTGGCCTCATAATTATGGTTCGACAACGTGTTACCTTATGGAAGCATTTCTTGTAACAATTCAAGCAACTCAGTGAAACTTTTATTCGTCCTATCACCTCTTTCCTTAAAGATTAAATAGTCTTAACACAACTGTCAGTCTTTTAAAACTTTTGCATCCCAGATACAACGAATCTTCCATGTCTTTTTGCAAATTATCTACCACATTAGCATTCTTGAAAGCCTCTACCCCAATATCACAAATCATATCTTCTAGAGTATCATTCATAAATTCATCATCATCTTCAACTATAGGTGACAAAGGTCTTTTTTTTGTCACGTCACCATGCCATACTCATTTTGTGTAATTTTGAATAATTCCATCATAACCTAAATGATTGAATATTTCATCCCTTGGATGTTTGTGAATATTTTGGCAAACTTTACAAGGACACCAAAAAGTATCATTCGCCTTAGGAAGGTTTTTTTCCGCAAAATTAAGAAATTGAATTACTTAATTCTCACACTCTTTACTTAATCTACTGACTTTCATCCAACTACAATCCATAATCACATACAACTTCTGAAAATAAAATAAAATTAGTACACAACCAACCATAACTACTTGAACAACAACAAATACCATAACAACATTATAGTAAACAACATCAACAACCACATATGGCAACAACATCAACGTACGATGGGACAACAACAACAACAAAGACGACTTACGACTACAACATCAACGACGAAAACAACAAACAACAGTAAAGAAGAATTTGTAGATACCGAAAATATGATGAGAGACTCAACGAAGAAGAATTCAAGCTTACTTCCTAGTTGGAGAAGAAATGTGGTGGTTCTGAGTATTGGGAAACTCCTTCGTTCGCTGAAGAAGAATGAATTCCTTTCATTCACTAGGGCGCAAAAAGTGAATGAGAAACATTATAATTTCAAAGGAATAAAAATTGTCTTTAGAGTTTTTATCTCGGTTTTCTTCAACAACCGAGGGATAATATCCAACGTAAATTGTATAAAAAAAGGCGACATTTTAATTGTAAATAAAACATAAAATTGTAGGAGCTGGTGTGATACGGTGAACTGACTTTGTGTTTTTGCTTTGAAAAGCTATGTTGCGGATAGCAAGAGTCGCCACCGACTTTTCTTTTATCCAATAAGGAAAGGCGGAAAAGAACAGGAAAAACCTTGATTAGATTTTGAGTTCGGGAGGTACATTATACAAAGGGAAGGTGTTAGCACCCTTTGTATCCATGGTTATCCATGGGCTCTTAATTGCTTAACTCACTTATGTTTTCCTTGTTCGAGAAAGTGTTTGAGAAATGTGGTGTGTTTAGAAAATATTTTGAAAGGAGAGTTTAACTTTGTAATGATTCTTGTACGAATATATACAAAGTGTTTATCTCGTTTGATTTTGAAAGATGTTTAGAAAAATATAACTCGGCGATGATTCTGGTGCGAATGTATACCAAGTGGTGATTTTCTAAAAGATGTTTTGAAAAGTGTGAGGTGTGAAAAGTATTTTAAGCTGTGAGCAAGCATTTAAGAGTTATACCTAACCAAGGTCTTTATGGGTATTTCCTATCCTTAGGAGGGTAAAACTGTCCTTACTATTGAGAAGTAAGTAGTCTTATCCTTTGGATGTAAAGGGACATCGTGGGGTCGTCGATTGGTCATTGAAGGCAACATTTGTAAGGATACCTTAGCATTCGAAGGGACGATCATCATTTAATCGTAGGCTACAACGAAGGGTCATTGAGGGACAAAGTCATATATTCGAAGGCAACGTTCGAGGGACAAGGTCATATATTCGAAGGCAACGTTCGAGGGACTCTGATTTATCTTGTAGGGACATTGACCTTTTGATCGAAGGGACTACGACTTATCTGTTTAGGGATGATGATGATTTAATCGAAAGGGTCTTTGCTAAGGGTATCCCCACATTCGCGGGACATGACCATAATATCGTAAGGCAACAAAGAGAGGGTTACCCTAGAGGTGCAAGTGTGGAAATGATTGGATTCGGATATATTATCTTGAATTAATTTATCTAAGTTCGATTATTTACCTTTCCATGCAATCCTATTAGCATACATCTAGACAGTTATATTCACAGTATGGAAAAATTAAAGTGCGAAAAATAAGACTACGCTATTACATGGCTTCGGGATTGGGGGTACATAATTTAAAAGGGGATATAAAATATCTAAATCTTAATTAACGAGTACAAAATTAAAAGGGCATACAAAATAATAAAACCTAATTAAACTAAAAAGAAAGAAATAAAAAAATCCTAATTAAATCTATTAAACTAAAATGAAATAAATAAACTAAATTTAAGAATTAATTAAGAATATTTTTAGTCTATAATAATAGAAACTTTATTTTATGAATTTATGGAAAAACTTAGACTAAATTGATAGATATTTTAAAAGAAAAGAGAAAAAAATATATAATTAGATTTTTATTATTCAAAATAGCCCATTTTAATTAATTAAGTGATATATAAAAATTTAATTAATAAATTAGATTAAATTATATCCTAGTTTAAATAACTAATATAATATATTAAACATAGTAAAAACACTAAAAAGCTAAAAAAATAGGTCCTGGAGGCTCAAACCCAGGACCTCTATGTTGCAGTGAGGGGGAGCTACCAACAAGCCATGTTAGTCCATTCGTTATTTATTCTCCTTCATTAAAATATATATTAATTCTACATGGATTTTTCCATTTCATGTGAATACAACAAACCTGTAACTTCATCTTATATCAAACCACACACATAAAATAAGATCATATGTAATCATCATGCAATAATAAAAATAGTCATGCACAAATCAAGAAGCTTATATTATTTTACTCATGTATTAGTTCTCTTTATTGCAAGTGATAATGATAAAACAAACCTTACACATACATGTTAAAGACAACCAATGATTTATATTATCACCATTATATCATCATCATCATTATTATATAATAACAGCATGTGAAATAAACATAATCATGTTAGAAACAACACTCATATAATAATAATTAAATGGCAGATATAATTCTTTAATCATGCAAACCTTGCCTTATGTATCTTCTTCTGCTGTATCTCTCCTCTTTTTCATCTTCCCCTCGCTGCAGCCATATGAAGTATTTATAATGGTGTGGATTAGGGTTTAACCTTGCTAAATATTTGGATCCCTTCCTATACTTTAGGGTTTAACCTTGCTAAATATTTGAATCCCTTCCTATACTTTAGGAGAGTTAGGATTTAACCTTACTAAATATTTGGATCCCTTCCTATACTTTAGGAGAGTTAGGGTTTAACCTTGCTAAATATTTATTAAATACAAATATTATTATAAATAATGAATAATTTAAATAAAAATTAATTTAAATTTTAGTTACATAATTGAATTAAAATTTAAACCTATTTCTATTTTTACTTTCATCATTTAAAAAAAAATCAAAGTTATTCTTACTTATATCAACCAAAATTATTATATCAACCAAAATTATTTTATAATTTATGGGCTTAAAAAAATGTTACTCTTATAAATAAATTTTATTAAGTAAAAAACGTGAATTACTAAATAAATACTATTTATAAATAATGAATAAATGGAACATGAGTCACTAAATTATAAAAAATAGTTATTATAATTTAATGAGCTTTAACAAATAAAATTAATTTAAAATTTTAATTATACAATTAAAATTCAAATCTATTTTTATTTACCATTAAATTAAAACTATTTTATTTATATATATAAAATTTATTTATATCATATAGATAACCAAAATTATTATTATTTTTTATATATGTATCACATAATAAACAAATTAAAATTTATAATTTATATGAGAATATATGCTAATGAATGAATGCAAATGTGAAATGAATGTCATGCATGAATCAATTTATCATAAAAATTAACAGGAAAATTTTGGGGTATGACAGCTGGGAATCGAAGCTCAAACACTAAACAACATGTTATGTCGATTTTCCTAGATAACCGAGGTTAGAGATAAATTTTCTTATAAAAATAATAATATATAGCACGTTCTAGGTCATTTGACCTTGAGTTTTTAAAAACAAAGATAAAAGCTTCGTCATGAAATGTACTATTTATAATAGTGTTGCTAATAAAAACAATGATAAAATGTCAATACTACTCACAATGATTTCTGGTACTAACTGTGATGATAAATATTTTAATTTTAATATATTTATAAGATTATATAGACAAGCCCTTTTTGTAACAAAAATAATATCGTTGGTGCTAGGATTCGAAGCATGTAATCTTTCATCTATCACCACGATTGTTATTATGAACCGTGATGAAATGTCTTTTAATAACATAAAAATAAATTCATGCATGTTAAGATGAGTTATTACTACGATTGTCAAAAGTATATTTTGTAATAGTGTTAGATCCTTAAATAAAATTCTTGCCCCCCATAGAGACAATCGATTTAGTTAGACCTCTATATGAGATCTTTTCCGCCCATAGAGACGGTCAATTTAGCAGGACCCATGACACATTATCATAGGCCTTTTCAAAACCCACATTTACCAACAAAAAAATCCTTCTTGAATCTCTTGGCATAGTCCGCTGATTCATTCACTACTGATATACCATCAACCTTCTTCTATGTATGTGCCAAAAAAGCATATTGGCACTAGGAGATTAAACCATTCATAAACTTCTTCGGTATAGAGGTAAGGAACTTAGCTATAATTCGTATTGATCAAGCATTTTTGATAAATTACATAAAAAATTCATATCAAAAATTTAAAAATGAATTACCGAAAATTTGATCGATTATTGAAAATTTTGAATGAATTATCAGAAATTTCATTCGTGTTTTTGACTCAAATTTTTCATTGACAATTTAAAAATTATAAAAATATATGAAATGTCAGATTTAATCGTGGGGATAGCAAATTAATATCTTCGTAAATATATACTTAAAACTTTTGGGACTTTAAACATAATAATCTCTTTCTTAAGAATCTCCAAACAAATTTAAAAGAAACCTAAATTAAAGCCATATGGAAAGAAGCTTCAAGGAATTTCTTGTCTGATAAACTCAACAGTTTAAAATTTACTCCTTCTAACAATAGTGTCTTAAACTTTAAGCCACCCGAATTGGAACTTCACTCCATGTTTCTTCAGCTACCAAATAATCCATTTCATTGAGATTTTTCACCCCTTCTACTACTTCTAAATCCAAAATGCCAAACATTTCTTTATACTAATTTCTTAATTTCTCTTTCATTGTCTATTGGATGAGGAATGAAAAAAAGGGAAAGAATTTGTGAGTTCTTAGAAAAAATTTATTCTATTACAAGTTTTTTTTCTTGATAAGTTATTATATCACAAGTAACCATTTTATATATTACAAGTTTTTGTTTCTTGATAAGTTATTAAGTTATTATATTGCAAGTGAAAAGTTTAAAACATTTTAAAAAAGTGTATTGATAGGATGCAAGTGTTACACCATGCATATGTCCACGTGTAATATAAGAAATATTTAGTCCTCCAAAAGTAGCTTTTTGTCTTGGTTTATGCAACACAACTAGTTTAAGAAACATAATCAAAGTATTAACATTAATCATATAACTCAAATTAAAATAATTGAGCTTACTTTTGTTCTCTATCAATATTAATCAACCATTTTTAAAAGTGGAAAAGGTAAAGTCAATCCGTTTACCACCATTTTATTTTTATTTTTTGACTTGATAACCAATTCTAAAAAATCTTAATATTCAAAGTCAATTTTTACATCACCACCGTTTTATTTTTTAAAAAACTATATATAGTGTTCACCAAACCACTTTTGATTTTTTCAAACAACTTGTTTCTTAGTTTCCAAAATAAATTGATCCGTTTTCTTAGACGAAACCTACATGCTTAATTATTTGTGCCTTTGAAATTGTAACATCCAAAAGAAAAATCTATTAGACTATGACACTTCCTTTCATTATCTTCTCTACCAATGCTTACCTATAATTTCTAAGAGTAGGTGAAATATCTCTCTCTCTATATATATATAAAAGCCATGCATGCATGTTCAATTCATAACACTTCTCAAAGTTTATTTTTCAAACCAAGATGATTTCTCATTCCTTCTTATTATCTATGATTGTGTTCTTCATTATCCTTCTTCAACTTTTCTCATACTTCAAAAGAAACAAAAAATCATATCCTCATTTACTACCTTACCCACCAAGTCCACCGGCAATACCAATAATTGGCCATCTTCATCTCCTCAAACCACTCATTCATCATGCCTTCCGCGACCTCTCCGGTCGATATGGCCCTCTTATATCCCTTCGACTTGGCTCCGCCCGATTTATCATTGTTAACACTCCATCACTCGCCAAAGAGTTTCTCAAAAAACACGAGCTAACTTTTTCGCATCGTAAAATGAATATAGCCATCAACATGGTTGTATATGATGATGCAACTTTTGCTTTCGCCCCTTATGGGACTTATTGGAAGTTTATTAAAAAGCTCAGCACGACTGAGCTTTTAGGTAACCGAACAATCGGGCAATTCCTACAAATTCGAACCCGAGAACTCCAACAATTCATTAGAACATTGGCGAAAAAATCTAACGCCGAAGAAAGTGTGAACCTAACACAAGCTTTGTTGAAGCTTTCTAACAACATAATATCGCGGATGATGTTGAGCATTGAGACTTCAGCGACAGACAACCAGGCAGAACAAGGTAGGGCTTTAGTTCGCGAGATAACACAAATTTTCGGGGAGTTTAATGTTTCTGACTTTATAGGATTTTTCAAGTATTTCGACTTGAAAGGTTTTAGAAAAAGAGCCTTGGACATACACAAGAGGTATGATGCTTTGTTGGAGAAGATTATATCTGATCGCGAGAATTCGAGAAGAAAAACCAAGTTAGAAGGTGATTGTGAGGATGGAGGTGAGATAGTGAAAGATTTTCTAGATATTTTGCTTGATGTCTCAGAGGAGAAAGACTGTGAAGTAAATTTTACTAGAAACCATGTCAAATCATTGATCTTGGTAATATATACCTCCTCTCCTCTCATGCTTATTATTATTTATTTTTTGTTACTACTAGAAACTCATACACACAATCGTCAATCAGGGTGACGTCCAAACTAATAATATTGGTTTTTTTATATTGAATTTTGAGTTTGCTACGGATTTATGTGCAGTCTTTCCTGCGGATTAAACTGCAGTCTTTCCTGTGGATATAACTGCAGCGTTACCTGCAGATATTTTCTACTATTATTATTATTGATTAGTTTATATATTTCAGGATTACTTTACAGCGGCTACTGACACCACTGCCATATCAGTTGAATGGACAATATCAGAACTATTTAACAATCCAAAGGTGTTGAAAAAAGCGCAAGAAGAAGTTGAGAGAGTAACAAGAAATGAAAGACTAGTGTGTGAAGCAGATAGTTCAAACCTTCCTTATATACATGCAATCATAAAAGAGACAATGAGGCTTCACCCTCCGATACCGATGATTATGAGGAAAGGAATAGAAGATTGTGTTGTTGATGGAAAGATGATTCCAAAAGGATCAATGGTTTGTGTGAACATTTGGGGTATGGGAAGAGACCAAGAGATATGGGAAAATCCATTAGAGTTTAGGCCTGAAAGGTTCTTAGAAAGTGATATAGATATGAAAGGACATCACTTTGAGTTGTTACCATTTGGTTCTGGAAGGAGAGATTGCCCTGGTATGTCTTTGGCCATGCGTGAATTGCCAACTGTGATTGGAGCTTTGGTGCAATGCTTTGAGTGGAAGATGATTGATTCTGAGAGTAAAATCTTAGGTTATGGAAAAAAGATTGATATGGATGAACGGCCAGGATTGACTGCTCCTAGGGCTAATGATCTCATTTGTATTCCAGTTGCAAGGTTGAATCTTGATCCTTTGCTTCAACTTTAGTAAAGGGGAATTTGGGACAAAGCAGTGCGGTTATATGTTGATGATGTCTTCCTATAATTGATCAATTAATATTTGGTATTTTTACTGGTTTAGTTTGTTGTAATATAAGGAATTTACTATGTAAAAACATTGTGTGACAATTATGTTTATCAAGAATAAAGTCATGCAATTTGATATCCATAACAATGAAATTTATTTCCAATGAGTTGAACAATTCTTTCAAAATGTTTTTAAGAGTTTTATAATATGAACTTCTAAAATATTAGAGAAAAATCACTTCATAGGGGCTCTAGGATGGTGAGAGGAACAACCTAACCAATGCTCCTGATTTATAAGAGAAGAGGACACCATGTCTCCACCCAAAAACTTAAAATATTAGGTATATGAATTTTTCCTCTTAAAAATTCAACATTTCAACCATTTATAGACGATGTGAGACAACCACTCACTAATTGCACCCGACAATCTCTTTCGCAAGGATGACTCTCACACATCTTATAATAGAATTCAATATAAGATTTAGCTCGCACTCCTCTGCTAAGCCTAATTATGACTCTGATACAATATGTTAGGGAGTACGGTGAGCGTTGAAGGTGTCAACGAACTAAACGTATAGGATCCAATAGACTTTAATACTATTTATTCACCTAAAACTTTATGGCAGTGGGAGCTTGAGTCCAAGTTTTAAATTGGTTAAAAATGAAGTCTAAGAAATGTTTATATAAAGTGATACCCTTAACCTTACAAGCTAGTTTAATAGGGAGAAATTAGGCCAAATTTATTTTAAGATTGTAGATGTTTTTGATTGGCTGCATTTTGTGTTAAAACACTAACTGTACTCTGATGTCTTGACTGATGTCATGACATGCTTCAGTAGTATGATGCAGGATTAGCTAATACAGGATTTACTGAATGTCAAACTGAATGTTATGACATTCATCCCTGACAGTAGATACTGAAATATAGGTCAGTCAGTTTTTCTGGTATAGTTCAGTATTTATTACAGGCTGTTGTTTCAGGAAACCAACAGCTGAGCTAGAATTAAAGATGTTTAGCATATGGCCTATGATCTGGACGTCAAACTGAATGTTATGACATTCATTCCTGACAGCATATGCTAAAGTGTAGGCTAGTTAGTTTTTCTGTTTCAGTATTCTTCTCAAGCTATTTTTCAAGAATCTAACAGCTGAGCTAAAATCCAGGAAACTAACAACTGAGCTACAATTAAGAGGCCTAGCATATAGCCTATTTGTTAGCACCCTAATATGTGGAAATTAGGTTAACTTGCTTAACCTTATTTTTAGGAAATTCAAGTACAAGGCCCAAGTGCTGCTTTATAAAAGGATGACAATCCTACTTTCAGCGACTCAGGGGTTTGAAGCGTGAAGAATTCATTATACCATCATATTTCACTGTTGTATTTTAATTGTGTCTCGTATTAGGTTTTACTTGTGAGCCAAGCAATTATCACCTAGATGATTGCATTGGACTAGGGTGTTCATTGAGTTGTAATTGTTGTGTCACTCTAAGCTTTTAAGCGTGAGTGATGTGTTTTTTGATTAAAGTTGTTAAGCACAATTAAGAGTTGTTTGAAGTATTACTTCGCCATTGACTTTAAACTAATTAAAGGTTATAATCACTGTGGTGATTGAGGGGGAGTGAGTAGGAACTCTGGTCTTAGTTTAGATTGAAATTGCATTGGGTAAGTCTTAAGTGATAGGATTAAACAGTCGGTTTAAGTCCTGAATTAATACTACTTATAGTGGATTTCCTCCCTGGCTTGGTAGCCCCCAGACGTAGGTGTGTTTGTCACCGAACTGGGTAAACAATTGTCTGTGTCCTTTACTGCATGTTACATTTACTTTCTGCATACATTACCTGTCTGCGCAGAATTGGATGTCATAACATCCAGTGTGACATCGATATCTGTTACTAGAATTTCAATTGGTATCAGAGCAGACACCCTGCCTATTAATTTCTGGGTGAGATCTACGGACGTTACTTTCTAGTACCATGGACAAGGATGTAGGATTCTCAAATAGACCACCCATGCTGGATGGTTCTAACTATGATGACGGGAAACCTCGTATGATAGCCTTCTTGAGGTCTCTGGATAGCAAGGTCTGGAGAGTTGTCAACAAAGGATGGGAACATCCAACGAAGACAGGTAAAGATGGAATCATTATGCAAATTCCTGAAGAAGAGTGGGACAAGGAGCAAGAGGCATTAGCCCTTGGAAACTCTAAGGCCTTGAATGCACTGTTCAATGGGATAAATAAGAACATCTTCAGACTGGTGCATCACTGTGAGCTGGCTAAAGAAGTTTGGGATACTCTCAAAACAACTCATGAAGGTACCTCCAAGGTAAGGATGTCTAAACTTCAGATGCTGACTACTAAGTTTGAAAATCTGAGGATGAAAGAGGATGAGACGATTCATGACTTCCACATGAATGTTCTTGAAATTGCCAACACTTCTGGAGGCTTAGGAGAGAAAATGTCTGAAGAAAAACTTGTGAGAAAGATTCTCAGATCATTGCCCAAGAGATTTGCCATGAAGGTTACTGCTATAGAAGAGGCTCAAGATATCTGCAATATGAAGGTTGATGAGCTTATTGGCTCTCTCCAAACCTTTGAAATGGGCTTGTGTGAGAATGTTGAAAAGAAAAACAAAAGCATAGCTTTCGTATCAAATACTGAAGAGGATTCAGAAGAAGGAAGTATTGGAGGTGACGAAAGCATATCAGAAGCTATAGCCATGCTTGGAAGACAGTTCAACAAGTTCATAAAGAAGGTTGATCAAAAGGGCATACCAAATGTCAAGAACTCCTCATCTGACATCAGTAGAAGATCAAAATCTGAAGAAAAGTTCAACCAAGGCAAGGGAATCCAGTGTCATGGATGTGAAGGCTTTGGACACATTAGAGTTGAATGTCCTACCTTCCTCAAGATGCAAAAGAAGGGACTATCTGTCACCTGGTCTGAGGGAGACTCAGAGAGTGAATCTGAAGTAGAATCTGCTAAACATGTCACTGCACTATACCAAATGTCAAGAACTCCTCATCTGACATCAGTAGAAGATCAAAATCTGAAGAAAAGTTCAACCAAGGCAAGGGAATCCAGTGTCATGGATGTGAAGGCTTTGGACACATTAGAGTTGAATGTCCTACCTTCCTCAAGATGCAAAAGAAGGGACTATCTGTCACCTGGTCTGAGGGAGACTCAGAGAGTGAATCTGAAGTAGAATCTGCTAAACATGTCACTGCACTAACTAGTGTCTGTGCCTCTGATGATGACTCAAGTGGAGATGAACTTACATTTGATGAACTTGCTGCTTCATATAAAGAGCTATGTGTCAAAAGTGCAGAAGTGTGTATACAAGGAGAAAAGCAGAAGAAATTCATCAAGGAGTTGGAAGTTGAGAAGAAGAAGCATCTGACAGTCATAGATGGTCCAAATGATGAGATAATCTTGCTGACATCTAAGCTAGATCAAATGACAAAATCCATCAGAATGCTGAATAAAAGAACTGACACTTTGGAAGAGATTCTAAAGGTGGGATAGAAATCAGGAACCTTGTCTGGTTTAGGCTTTGCTAAGAAATCCTCAACTGAACTCAAAAGCTCAAAGACTGAAGTTCAGAAAATCAAGCAGAAGTCACAACCAATGTCACAACATCAGGGAAACAGGAGGAGTAACCATTAGAAGAAGAAATTTCAAAGATGGAGATGTCACTACTGTGGTAGATTTGGTCACATAAAACCCTTTTGTTACAGGTTGCATGGTTATCCTAACCAGACCCCTCAAGTCAGACCTAAGTGTAAGACCCCAATTTTGTCCCTAAGATCCCTCATGGCATCATATCATATCATTGCATTGCCTCAAGGATCTTTGTGCACCTTGCTTCTTTCCTTGTGGGTGGGTTATCTTTTGAGAGTGGTTCTTGATCACCAAGCATGTTTTGCATTTGTATATCATTGCTTTTCATTTGATTACTAACCAAAAGTACAAAAATATGTCATCTAACCTTGTTACTTGCAGATGAAGCAATTACAGGTCAAGGCAGTCAATGCATTTCAATGAGCAATAGATGGTGGCCATTCTGAAGAGTTTGGACCCCATGATCATTAATCAAGAGTTCATATGAGTTGTGACATCATTTTGAATCAAAATCTCAAGTGGTAGAGGCTTGAATCTCATCAAGGCATTCTTTAGTCAACTAAAGCCCTAGCCAGTCAACTGCAAAGTCAACTGTGATTTTTGGAGGTGGGAAGTGATGGGAAATACTTCATTCACGTTCAAACAAGTCTCATTTGACATTTCAAATACTCTCTTTGAAGAATTTGAAGTCAAGTCAAAAGCTTCCAGAAATGGAAAGTGACCTAATATTTTCAAAAATGGCAAGTTTTGGACCAACTTCAGCGTGACTTTCCAACATCAAAAAGGCTTCAAATGAAATTTTGTTGAACATGAAAGTTGTAGATCTTTCTCTCCCATTTCCAAAAAGTCCAAGATCAGGAGAATCGGATGAACGGTTGAGAAGTTATGATCAAATCATTGTCAGGTGTGCAGGGCCAAAAAGTGCTATGTATTGATACATACGAGTTATGTGTCGATCCATACTGTTAAAAAGTGCTATGTATTGATACATACGAGTTATGTGTCGATCCATACTGTTAAAAAGTGCTATGTATTGATACATACGAGTTATGCGTCGATCCATACTGTTAAAAAGTGTTATGTATTGATACGTACGAGTTATGTATCGATTCATACTGTTAAAAATGTTCTATGTATCGATGCAGGAGCTTTTGTATCAACACATAACTCTGTTTTGATCATGCATTGGCTACTGTTCACGTCCATATTACTTCATGCACCACTAATTTTCAAGTTTTGTCAAAACACCTCATTTTTGCCGTACACCTTGTTTTCACTTAATTTCAACTTAACTTTGCTTAATTTTGATTAAGAGTGGATTAGCACATCATATATATACTAAATCATAACAGAATTTGGGGAACCACACTTCATTTTTCAGATCTGAAAAATTTTCTCTCAAATTTCTCTCAAAATTTTCTTCCATTTTCTTCATTTTTCAATCCAATTTCTTGCTTAATTCTTGGTGTTGAGTTGATTTTGAGCAAGATCATCCATAGAACCATAGCAATTCGAGCAACATTGAAGCATAGGCAAGCTTTGAATCATCCATGGCAGCTCCAAGTTCCTGAGGATTCGTGCACAATTAAAGTTCCAGCTCTCATCCAATCAACTTCATAAGCATTGTGGAAGATTTGTTGAGCATCACAAGGCATAGATCCAGCTAAATCCAGTTCTGTTTCTACAAGAGGTTACAAATCAATTCTCATAATCTTGATTTTCATTGCCATAATGTGATAGATCTTTGAATGCTGAGTAGATTAGACTTTGAATTGTGTGAATCCGTGCCAAATTGAGTGAGATATGTTAGTTTGAACTTTTGATGATGAATCTTGTTTCATTTGATCCGTGCATATGTGATGTGTTTTTGATGAAATAATTATGGATTCTTGATGCCTGATGAATGATCTTTACAATGATATGCTTAATTGTAAATTCTGGAGAAATTGTTCATTGTGTTCTTGCTGGTGTACTGTTCATGCGCGCGAGCTAGAGGTAGAAGATGATCCAGGTGTTTTGGCCACGGTTTTCTTATGTGCATACACTACGCTTTTCTGTTTCCAAATGTTTGCTGAAACCGTTGTCGTTGCCTTAGGGTTTGCGCGCCATTGGCTGCATGAAGCGCTCCATGCTGAGCGCTGATTGGCCAGGCTTTTGTTTTAGTGAAACGCTGCGCATCAAGGAAGCGCCAAAGCCATTTTTTTTCAAATTTTATTTCATATATTCCAATTAATCCATTTTTCTATTGCAATTTTTATTTCATTTTTCAATTGCATCTTTAAAAAATCATAATAAATCAAAAAATGATCCAAATGACATGGGGATTTTTGCTATGGTTTTCTCTTTTCCTCTAGTTTTTTTATCAGCATGAAAATAAAAGTTGCGCCTGGCCTGGATTTATTTTTTGCCTATGGTTTTTGTACATGTAGGCTATTTTGACATTGCTTGCCTTTTCCTTTGTGAAATAATGTGTGTTGATCCAATGCTTCTGGAAATTGACATGATGAAACTACACTCTTTGATTGATATTTTGGTGTTGATTTGGTACTTTTATCAATTATCATTTCTGTTTTATGATTTTCTAAGTTGGTGTGACAATTTGTGTCACACCTTTGCATGTTCATCTTATGCCATGTGTTTACCCTATCAAATGATGCTCAATTGTTCTGATTTTTTGCATGCTGATCATATGAGATGTCTTGAATATGTATGAATTTTTCCAGATTTTTGTGAATCATTTCTGATTTAATTGAGATTTATCTTTCTGGTTGATCACATGTGGACTTTAAAATTGCCTTGAACTTAGATTGATCATAAAATGCATTTGGTAAATGATATGAATGTGAGACTTTTTGCTATGTGTCAATAATTGTTTGAAGTTTCATCATGTCAAATTTCAGCTTCTGTTTTAAATTTTTTCCTCATATTTGACCCTAGGCTTTGGCCTAAGGGTTTGCTTCTCATCTTTGAGCTTTGTTTTCAGGTTAATCACTCAAGTTCCATAGTTGTTGATGCTCCATCATTTGAGCACTTGATGTTTACCATTGTCTACTAACATTGTGTGTTTTGTAGGGTTGTCAACTCATTTGAGCTTGACTTGTGGCTTATGCCTTTGCTTATTGGGTTTGACTGTTGATATTAACTGTTGTTGGATTATATGAACTTTGTACTGATTTGTGTGATGTTTCCACAGGTACATTAAGTTGCTTAAGTTCACTTTGAACTTGCTTTTGCTTGGTTGCTTAACCAATTAGGTATAACCTCTCTTCTTCATGTAGTCTGGAAGACCTGGCATGTTATGTGGCCAGGCACCTGTCTGAAGTCCTCCTTAAGAGGAAATGTCTTTGTGTGTTTATTTTTGTGCTAAGCATGAAAAGTCCTTTGATAAGGCAATTGGCAGATAAAAGAGATGTGTAGTCCATCTCCTGCTAGTCAGTGTGTCATCCCTTTGCTCACATAACATGTTGATGCATTGTGGATCTTAACCCAAGATCTATAGAATCTAATCTTTGTGGAGAAGAGTTCCAACTTTCTGAACTCCCACACCTTCTATTATTCAATGCTCTCCCTGACCAGGGATAAGAGCTATGAGGCACACCCCTCATCTCCTTTTCATCTGCTTCACCTTAACTCTCAATGTTAAGGTTAAGAGCACACTTACCCTATTCTAGTTGACTGTAAAGTCTAACCCTTGCTTGAGCCTAATTGCTTGTATATAGTGTGTGCTAACTGAATCATTGATTGCTTGTTGGTTCATCTATACATGTTTGTTTGTTTGCCTTTGTGCATTTATCATCATTAATTGTTCATTATTGCATGATCATCATTTCATATCTTTGTGACACATCTTTGTTTGTCCATTGAGGAATCAACTGTAAGCCCATTCATTGGCCTTTGTTCCTATGATTTGGAAGGGATTAAGTGTAAGACCATTTCATTGGCCACTTATGTCCTCTTTGCTTAGTGCTTTTGTTTGTTTGTTGTATGTGAGGAATCAATTGTAAGTCCATTCATTGGCATTTGTTTCCCATGATCATTTCTGTGGAGATTAGAATAAGTCCAGATAGATTGGCATCTGATATCCATGTTTTGTTTGTTTTAGGAGATTGTGGTAAATCCATTTATTGGTATCTGATATCCAGTTTGTTTTGTGAGATTGGTGTAAGTCTAGTTGATTGGCATCCGGTATCAATTCTTTGTTTGTTTAGGAGGCTAGTATAAGTCCATTGAGTGGCATCTAGCTTAACATATTGCATTGCATTTCTTAGGTCATTAGTCATTAGCATGTTGCATATCATGTGGCTACATTGAGCAAATCATCCTCCTAGGTCTTGATCAGAAGATAAAGAGGTTGAGATGCAAGTTAGGGTTTCATTGAACTGATCACTAGCCATCTGAGGGTGTGTGATTCAAATTAGGGTTTCTTGATTCTCAAGGGGGTTGAGCTTCATCTTGGTTGAAATGGCACATCATCATCATCATGGTTTTGTCATCACCAAGAGATTCTTCATGCTTGATCAGATACCTTGAGATTAGGGTTTTGACCTCTGGTCAACCCTAATCAGTTGTATTGGGCCAATCAGGGCTTGGCAAGGAGATGAGGTTTTCAATGGATATGGGGATCATCATATGGTTTTATTGAGCTTATGGAAGCTAGGGTTTCATCATTGAGCCATTTCATCAGGAGTTTGAAGCTCAAGTTGATCAATGCACAGCCAATTCATCTATCAGTCAGAAAAAGTCAACTGTGGTCAATTGTGCCTGAATTGATGGATTTGGAGGTGGGAGAGGGTTAGAGACACTTCATTCATGTCCAAACAAGTTTCATTTGACATTTCAAACATCAAGAATGAAGAAAATAAAGTCAGATGGAAACTTTCCAAAAATAGAAAGTGACTTGTAATTCAAAATTGCCAAAAATGGAAAGTTTTTCTCCTCAAAATTACATGTCCAAAAATGCTTCAAATGAAATTTTGTTCAACATGAAAGTTGTAGATCTTGCTCTCACCTTTCCAAAAAGTCCAAGAACATGAATTTATCATTTATGGTTGGCAAGTTATGGATTGATTATTGTCCAAAAAAGTTAAATTTCAAAGTGGCATAACTTTTGATTCACAAGGCCAAATGGAGTGAGGTTTCTTTGAGAAAAATTCTTTTGATGTCCTCTATCCAAAACAAGCATTGCATTTCATGAAAACTCATCACATAAAAAGTCCATTTTTCAAGTGGACTTAATTTGAAAAGTGGAGGGAAAAAGGTGTTTTTGCAAAATATTCATTGTTTTCACATGATTCCACTTGCATTAGCTCACCAATACCATTTGAAACTTGCTCAAACCAGAAATTTTTACTGTTACATTGCATTGCACAAGAGAGGTGAATTGACCAATTGGCATTTAGCATGAAACTTTGATTTTCACTAATCATGTGCATTTTCACTAATCATGATTACTAACATCATTAACATAACATATATAAACTAAATTGTAACTGTTTTCTGATTAGCAACAACAGAATCAAGATCTAGATCTAGAAATCACAAAAACTCTTCATCTTTCTCTCTCACTTTTTTTCCAAAAATCTCCACAAACCTTGCATTGTTCTTCATCAATTCATCATTTACATGCATAATTGAAGCTTTTGGAAGTAAAATCTTGGAGAATTCAAGCTCAATTGTGGACTGTTGCATCAAGCTTCAACAATGGCAAATTGAGATTTCAGCAAAATCGTGCACAATCAACACACAAACCTTGCTTCATTCAATCATCCAAGCATCATAGAGTTTCTGTTTTGCCTTTTCCAAGCTTGATACACACGAATTCACAACTGTCATCAAATTAAGGTCAGTTTTCGAATTCAATGATTCATGAAATTGATTGATGATTTGGATAGATCTTTCTTAGTAGATCATTCTGCAATTTGTTTCACTAAATTTGGTTGAGAAATGAGAGAGTTACATTGATTTGAAGTTTCATACATGAAGATGTTTGCATTCGATTCTCTTTAATTAGCAAGAGTTAGGATTAATGGATGTGATATTCATGATGTGCTTGGAAAGACCTTTCCATTGATATAAGGTTTGTGTGATTTGGTGGAAATTTGTTCATGCTGGAAAATTAGGGAAGAACGCGTATGAATGCTTAGAAATTTTCCAGAATTCCATGCTTTGATCTTCATTAGCGCTACTGTACATGATAATAGGTGTTAGCGCGCGCTTGTTTTTGAACCTGTACATGCTTCGATTCCGTGCCACAACACATTCCACCTTTTGCCTTTTCTTTTTTTTCTCTCATATGCTTCATGCTTCACATGCTTCATTTCATTTTTTTTTTTATTTTTTCCCTTGCTTCCAAAATTCATAACTCATGAAATAATGATCCAAATTGGATGAAATTTTTTGTGCCATGATCCTTGCAATGTCCTCAATTTAATGAATATTTTTGTGGAAATTGTGCACGCGTGTTTTTTTTTGAATGGCCTAGGGTTTGTTTAGGTGTGTTCTTTCTTGCACATTGCTTGGTATTTTGATCATGAAATGATGATGATTAATTGGATGGAGCTGAAATTTTGCATGCTTATTCTAGAGACCTTAATGGACATTTTGGCTTTGAGTTTGCTATTTTATCATTCCTGGATTGTGAGATATGATCGTTTGAATCTAGGTGTGACAATTTGTGTCACACCATTTCTTGTCTAACTTCATGAATTTTGTTACCATGCCATATGAACTTGAAATGAGCTGAAATTTTGCATGTTGATACTTCTGGATGTTAGGTTCACATGTGAATTTCTGTAGAATTTTTGGATGTGTTTCCAATTTGATTGAGAATTTCCTTTCTGTTTGACCAAATGTGGACCTTTTGTGAGTCATGATTTTAATTGATTTGTGAAATTCTTGATATGTATTGGATGGACTTGAAATTTTGTGGAGTGACTATAGACACATTAAAGTTTGTCATGGTGTTGGTTTGGTGCATTTATCATGTTCCTACACTGTTTTATGCTTGCTTGAAGTTGATACATGAAATTGTGCCTTGTTTGGACTTGCATGAGCATGACTTGACTTGATGAATTTAATTGCCTTGCTTCCCATTGTCCAATTGGCTTGAAATTTGGTGTGATTGACATGTAATGAATTCTGTTTAGCTGTGAATTTTTTGGAGATTTATTGAATTGTTTTGGATTGAGTTTGAATTGATTCATTCTGTTTGGTCCAATAAGCTTTAAAATGACATGTTTTGCCTTCTATGCTTCATGAAATGATCTTGGTAAATGATATGAACATTGGACCAATTGGATTTGTTTCTAAATTGATTGAACTTGATTTTTGATAATTTTCATGTTCTGTTTTGAAATATTGATCCTCCTTTGACCCTAGGCTTTGTCCTAGGGGTTTGCTTCTCATGATTGAGTTGTGTTTTCAGGACAAAAGGCAAATGGAATGGAGGAATTAATGCACTTGGTTTGAGTTGCTCATGTGAATGATGTTGATTAACATTAATTTTGTTTTGTAGGTGGTTTCTAATTCATTTGTGTTGAGCATTGGCTTATGCTTTGCTTGATGCATTGCTTGTGTACAGTTAACTGTTTAACTTGTAGTTTGTCTGTTTGACTGTTTGAGCTGAGTGCTGACTGAATTAGATTGATTTCAGGTACCTTAGTTGCTCTAGTTCATTTTGAACTTGCTTGTGCTGTTGCTTGGTTGTGTTAACCAATTGAGGTAGAATTTCTTTTCTCCATGTAGTCTGGAAGACCTGGCCTGTTACTTGGCCAGGCACCTGTCTGAAGTCCTCCTTAAGAGGCAATGATTGTGCTTGTTTATCTTTGTCCCCAAGCAGAAAAAGACCTTGAATAAGGCAATTGGCAGACACAAGAGATGTGCAATCCATCTCCTGCTCTTCTGTTGAGTCATCCCTTGGCTCACATTACATGTTGATGCCTTGAGGATAGTAACCCAAGATCCTTGTACAGTTGTACAGTTGAGTCAGAGTCATAAGTGTAGAAGGGTTCCCACTTTCTGAACCCACACTTCTTTGTCTGAAGCTCTCCCTGGCCAGGGATAAGAGCTGTGAGGCACACCCCTCACTTCCTATTTCATCAGCTTCACCCTGACTCTCAATGTCAGGGTTAAGAGCTAACCTCACCCTGATACAGTTGGCTTGCTTTTGCAGCCTAACCCTTGATTGAGCCACATCTGTCTGTATATAGTGTGTGCTAACTGTGAATATTTGCTTTGTTTTGATTGTGCTTGCATGCTTTGCTTTGCCTGGTTAGGATTAGCTTGCTGCTTGTGCAAGTAGATAGAAAACTCAACCTAGGACCATTGTGGAATACATGATAACTATTAGGCTCGAGTCAGTCTCCCTTTTAGTTGGTCATTTCCCAGTCTCTGGTTAGGAGATAGTATCTCCCCTGTTAAGGGGAACTACGTTGCCCTGATCCTCATACCAGATGAGGTACGTAGGCAGGAGGTCGCACGAGATCTCTCCGGGCACCCTTTTTGTTTTTCACCCTTTTGTTTTTCACCCTTTTTGTTTTTCACCCTTTTTATTTTTGTGTGTGTTTGCTTGACAGTTGCTAGGCTCGAGTTCCCGACTCCTTAGTAGCTTGTTGCTTGTTCTTCTTATGTGTGTAGGAGATGGATGTAAGCCCAGCAATTGGCATTCCGTATCCTTTTGTTGTGTGCTTGGAGTCCGGTATAAGTCCATCAAGTGGCATCTGGTTTCCAGTGTGGGTTTGTTTGGTTCGGAAGCTGATGTAAGTCCAGCTATTGGCGTTCGGGTTCCATGTTTGCCTTTTTGTGCGTGTGTTTGTTTCGGCGTGCGTGAGCCGAACTACGGTAGCTCTGATTCTCGTTCCAGACGAGATACGTAGGCATAGGATGCGATGTCCTAGCGAGCCCTCTTCCCCCTTTTCCCACCTGTGTTTCTTGTGTGTGTGATGTTTGTTTTAGCAACCATTTTTCTATCTTTTGAGCGTGGATCCCGTCGAGTACGACGGACGTGAGGGGTGCTAATACCTTCCCCTTGCGTAACCGACTCCCGATCCCATTCTCTTTGGTCGCGAGACCATGCTTTTTCCAGGTTTACTCTGAGCGTTTCCTTTCCCTCTTTGGGATAAATAACGCACGGTGGCGGCTCTGTGTTGTTTTTGTTTTAGCCCGCCGGTTGTTTTTCGCGGATGCGACAGCTGGCGACTCTGCTGGGGAATTAAGATGTTGACCTGTGCTGGTCCATCTTCCCTAAGCGAGTCTCTCCTAGCGTTCTAGGATAGTTTAGGTTGCTTGTGCTTTATTTATTGCATTTGTCATTCTGTTGTGTATATATTTGCATAAATATTTGCATGCATCATACTATCATTCTGCTGTCCTCTATATAGGTGGTTCCTCTGTTTTGGGGTGGGTGTTCTGAGTGGGGCTAAAACCCAGGCCCGAGTATACACCTAGGATTAGCGTGGTCTCACGTTCCTCATTTTCTTTATCAGCATATTGTTGCAACGTGACATACCACAAGCTGGACGAGGTTCATCTGAGAGAGTCCTTCCGTTTGGAGTTATTCCACTCAGGTTGGGTTATCTCATTTGAACTATTGACTTCGGTGACCGATCTTTCCCGGATCTTTGGTTTAGACGATCTCAGGAGAGCTACAATGGCACACCCGAAAGGGCAAACCCATTGAGTATCTCTGCCCGATTGTCAAGACTATTATCCGCCTTAGGATGACCTGATTAGAATTTACCTGTGAGGGGAGGGTGATCTGTACAGATGCATGTTCTGATGGTGACTTTGATGGTGACTTTTGGTTCCGTTGATCAGAGTCATATTTATAAGTCGGATTTATGGCCATCTATTTCTGAGACGCCGAAGTGTTGTCCGTGTTATTTATCAGTGGGGATCCGTTTATTTCAGGATTCCCCGGGCCGATTCAGAGATTGTTATGGTTATCTGCTCAGAGATTGCTTGATGATGATGATGATGTATCTTTCAGTTCCGTTTATTTCGGAACCCTTGAGTCGGATTTGTGGTTACATTTTCCTTCAGATGGTTGTGATCAATTCAGAGGCCGCAATTTAGTGCAACAGATGATCAGATGACTTGGAGGATGGCACAGTGCATTGCATTCACGCATCAGCATCATCCACATTTTGCATTCATCGGCATCTAACTCATGTCTATCCATACTCAGAGTACATTCTCGATTGAGATTCTGGTTGAGAGACATTCTGATGTCAGAATGTTATTGTCAAATTTCTTATCCGTCTCGATGAAACCAGGATCAAAAGACAGAAGCTTCCTCGTATGGATAGACGTTCCATTCATGCATATGCATAATAACTTGTCTTCTATTTTGCAGGTGTCGGTTTTTAACCTGTTTGATTGACTCAGGAATGATGAATCTTCCCAACGCCGATATTCTCGAGATGAAAGAGATGATGGGGGAGTTGTTCAAAGTCGTGCAGGGGCTCGCCTTGGGGCAGAAGGTAATTGCTGAAAAGGTGGAGAAGATTGAGAAATGGTTGTTAGCGGAGAGAGTTCAGGGAAAGGCTCCGTCGTCCGTAGTAAAGAAGACCCCTGACAGTGGTCATTTCAAGAAGAAGGTTGAATCAGGTGGTGCGCAGACTAGAAGAGAATGCGGTAAGGATCGTTACCACCCTTATGTTGCCGTCATAACCATTCCTGTTGGTGATTCACCTGCACCACAGCGACAACAGTCACCTCAACAGAGGACACAAAGAGCTGGGGGCCAAGTGAGAAGGAGAACGACAGATCGTCATTTCAATAAGCCGCCTGTGACTTACGCCTCTTTGTTTAAAAGGTTGAAGGATCTTGGGTTGGTGCAGCCGAGGACATTGATTCCAGGGAAACCAGATCAGAGGGTTGCCAGTTACGATGAGAATGTCAGGTGCGAGTTCCATGCTGGGGCACCCGGACATCATGTTGAGGATTGCAAAGCTTTTAAGCATGTGGTCCAGGACTTGGTGGATTCTAAGGCAATCAACTTTGCACCAACAACAGATGATAGTGTTAACCCCGTGACAAGGTATGGTCCTGTAAAAGTGGAAATGATGTCGAAGGACAAGAGAGGGATAGAGGTGACTGAGGATGATCAGTTAAAAATTCAAATGTCTGTGGTTCAGAAGCATCCGACGAAAAGTGGAGCATTCCCTCATGTTGATAATTGTTGTGCGGCCGTCGCCACAAAGGGGTGTATTGTGATTGGGGAAACGATCCAGAGAATGATGAAAGTAGAAATGGACGATGCAAGATGTAAAGCACCCAGTCTGGCAGTTGAAACCGTCAAGGTGGAAAATGCCATTGGTGTTGAGAAAGAGAAAAAGCCGTCCATTTCTTCTTACAAGCAGGCAGTGGAAGTGGTGAGAAATGAAGGGATCCCAGGCTGGGGGCAGATCATAGGCATTGTGGTAAAGGCGGATATGTTCGGGATTGGCTATCAGGAAGGTCAAGACTCGTCTGAGCAAAACAGAGGTCGTCGTCCACCGTTCACATTTGTCAGTGCCGGAATGCTGGATCCAGGTCACGCCGGTACGGTGGGTAAAGAAACTGACAGTGACCGGGAGATTGATCAATGGATAAGATCGTGCGTACCAGGGACCTGGAAGGCCTAAAAGGGGATCAGCACTGTCACTCATCCGGAAGAGTAATATTTCTTGTTTTTCAGTTTTTATTTGCATGAAAGCCATACGTTTTTCCCGGAACGTAATGGTCCATTGTAAGGGCCACCTCATGTTTCATTTTGCAACATTTTGCATCATAAATAAACGGATGTTTTTCAAATTAAAAGCGGTGTTCCCTGTTTTTCATTTATTTTTGCAGTTTAAAAACAAAACAAATAAAAATGGCAATGTTTGTTTTCATTTTCTTTCCTTGTGTTTTGTCTCGTCTCGACTTTGGAATTCTCCGGATCTCATTGATAACAATTTGGTTACACCTCTGTATGACTTCGACAATCCGATCTATCATGCCGAAGAAGAAGGCGAAGAAGATTGTGATCTGCTGGAATTAGCCAGGTTGTTAAAGTAAGAGGAGAAGGTGATTCAGCCACGCGAAAGGCGGGTTGAGCTTGTTAACCGGTATACTGCCGAGGTCAGGAAGGAAATAGAAGTTGGGGCCGCTTCAGAGGCAAGTCGAGAGCAGAATGGTAGCCCTGTTGAAAGAGCATGTGGATACCTTCACCTGGTCGTGTCAGGATATGCCAGGGTCGGATACCGGTGTCGTTGTGCACAAGCTACCATGGAGAGGAGACTGTCCTCTAGAGAAGCGGACTGCCGGTGCCACGTATCAGAGTGACTTTGTTTCATGATATGATTCATCATGAAGTCAAATGCTATGTTGATGACGTGATAGCAAAGTCCCTAACAGAAGAGGGGCATTTGGTGGATCTGGCCAAGTTGGTCAACTGGTTGAGACAATTCAGACTGAGGTTGAAATCGAGTAAGTGCACTATCAGAGTGCGGTCCGGTTAGTTGTTGGGGCTTACTGTGAGCGGAAAAGAGGAATCGAGGTTGATCCTGCTAAAAGAAAAAAAAAGAAAAGAATAAAATAGAAAAAAATATAAGAAATGCCTGAACCGAGGGCAGAAAAAAAGAGGTTCGTGGTCTATTAGGTAGATTGAACTACATGTCATGGTTCACATCTCCTCTAATAGCCACGTGTGAACTTATACTCAAGCTGTTGAAAAAAAAGATCAAACGGTCAGGTGAAATAATGATGGCCAAGGGGCATTGAGAGATAAAAGAATAAGTTGCAGGAACCTCTGATTCTGATGCCTCCCTATGGAAAGAGACTGTTAATCTGTACTTGACAGCCTTCGAGGGGTCTACGAGGTGAAGTGGGTCAGCATGACGAGTCTGGTTGAAAAGAGCATGCAATTTACCTTAGCAAAAAGTTTACTGACTGTGAAACAATACATTCACTGTTCGAGAAAACTTGATGTACTTTGGCATAGGCTGCTCGCCGACTGAGACAGTATATGCTGGTTCATACCATTTTGTGGATTTCGAGATGGATCTGATCAGGTAGATTTTTGAAAGAGCCAGCAATGACCGGACGGGTTGCGAAAGGGCCAATGATTTTGATTGAATACGATATTCGATATACCTCTCAGAAAGCAATCAAGGGGAGTGTATTGTCTGATTACATCGCCCAGCAACCCGTGGAGGAGTGTCAACCGATGATGTTTGAGTCCCTGATGAGGATATCTCGAGGTGCTCAAATCGAAAGATTGAGAGTAACCGATCCCGGAGGAGGGGCCTGACCCTGAATCCGAACGGGTTCTGATGTCTGATGGGGTTAATGGTGGGAGTTGGTGTTGTTTTGGTCACGCCAAAAAGGTCCCATATTTCTTTTGTGGCCCGGATAACATTTGAATGCACTAACCATGGTGGTTGAGTACGAAGCTTGTATCCTGGGTATTGATCTTCGGTGCGTACGTCTACTGGGGCAACGTCGCGCTCGCTCTTGTATGGGATGGAAGTCGTGCTACCGGTTGAGGTTCAAATCCCCTCTTTGAGAGTCCTGATGGACGTAAGATTGCAAGGGGTTAAGTGGATAAAGACCCGGTATGAAGAGTCAAGCCTGATTGAGGAAAAGAGGCTGGCGGCCATCTGTCATGGGCAGTTGTACCAGCAGCGGATGAAGCGTGCTTTTGACCGAAAGGTACGACCTCGGGTGTATCACGTAGGTGATATGGTGTTGAAAAGGATCCTTCCTCCTCAAAACGATCGAAGGGGCAAGTGGACACCTAATTATGAAGGTCCATTCGTGGTCAAGAAGGTTTTCTCTGGCGGAGCCTTGTTGTTGACGACCATGGATGGCGAGGATTTTCCATCCCCTGTGAATGCGGACGCAGTTAAAAAATACTTCGTATAAAAGAGACCCGCTGGACGAAAAGAATAAAATAGTCCAGGCAAAAATGGGCATCCCGGCGAACCAAAAAACAGAAAGAAAAGGTTCGGGCAAAAATTAGGGATAAAATGAAAAATGTACACCCGGCAAGTCGAAAACCTGGAAAGGCGACTTGGGCAAAAATGGGTATCCCGGTGGACTGAAAACCTGAAAGGGCAGTCCAGGCAAAAGAGGGATTGAAACGAACAACTGCGTCTAGCATGATCGTTTGCTTTGGTTAAAGCATCATGGATAATCCCCGGTAGGGATCAGTCGGAAGCGTCTTGTTCAGAAGGCAGAAAGCACGGAGAGTCTGAGGACATATGGGGTGTAACCGAGTTGGAACTCGATGAGATCACGGGACACATTGCCATTAGGATAGATTTTCCTTTTGTGCGCAATTACCTCTTTTCAGGAATTGCTTCCCTTGTATTGCTCAGTTTGAGCCACACTTTTTCAATCAATAAAATGCACATTCAGTCAAATAATTTTGTTTTTGTTTTTCATTACCGCTTTGATTGCAAAAACATCCAATTATTTTTGATAACGAATCTTTGCATTTTAAGACATACAGGTCCCTTCCAATGCATGTTTATAAGATTGAAAGTTTGAAATCTTATTCGGAAGGTTGAGTGACCCAAGTGTTGAAATCTTGGCACGCCTGGGGCATGGTTTTATCTAACGATCTCTTTTGCGGGTGCTGTTAGGTATTTTCACTCACTTGCAGGTTGTGATGTGGAAGCTTTTGACGAAACAATCCACATGAAGTCCAATCAGGGACGAATGAACAGAAGGACGGTGAAAAGACGGCGAGACGTACAACGATCTTTGGAATTAATCAAGAAGACTCTTCAAAGTCGGAAGATTGAAAAGTTTGTATAAATCCCAGGAGTTCGCTCTCCGTCGAGCACGGAGAAGTTGGGAATACGAGATGATGGAGCAAAAAAGGTCCAGACGAGTCTGGGAGTTCTCAAAATTGGAAAGCTGACATGGGAGTTGGATATGAATACCGTGGTTCGACGAGTCGTCGCGTGTTCAATACCGGACTGTCCTCCTCCCCAAGCAGAGTCGGAATGACTGATTCCCCAGCAGATTCAAGGTGTGTGGATTCCCTAGCAGGGTCAGGATGGTTATCCCCAGCAGGTTTCAGATCGATGCTTTCCCAGCAGCTAGGCCTGAAGGTTGCTGTTTCCCAGCGGAGGTATCTGTGAGTGGTGGTTCCCCAAACAGAGTCTGGAGTGTTGCATCCCCAGCAAGTCAAAGACCGTTGTTTCCCCACAGAGTGCGTTGGTGGTTACTTCCCCATCAATTCCTCGAGCGGATTGGGTGCAAAGGAGGTTTTCCCCAGCAAGGGTTGCTTTTTCCCAGCAGCAGCACTATTCCCCGTCAGGGTGGAATCGGAGTGTTGTCGAGTTCCTCAGCGGAGTGCCTCGAGTCCCCCAGAAGAGTCCCTTGAGGGGGATACTTTTTATGCATTCATCATGTAGCTAAGCATGGCATATTGCATAGTAAATCGCGTAGCATTTCCATAATTATGGAGCATTACGCTGAAAAGAATATCATGCATCATTATTGCAAGCATGAGCTAGTCTCAGACCGTGGTCATCGTTTGAGAGGTGGTTGCCTGAGGGTGAAGGTGTTGCTCCGAGGAGTTTGGCACCGTATTTTTATCAACAATACTTCCCCAGTAGTGCGATACTGGTGGAAACTTTTCCGTCGGACAGAGATGGGAATGAAGATCGCGATCAGCGCGATTCAAGCCGTGGTTACCGCTTGAGGTTTTGGTTTCGCCGGATGGTGAAGATGTTACTCTGAGGAGTTTAACATCGTGGTGATGGATCAACAATATTCCCCAGTAGTGCGATACTGGAGGAGATTTCTGTCGTGCGAGACAAAAGTTGGGAGATGTTACTCTGAGGAGTCTAGCATCATGACGTCAGGTCAGCAGTGTTCCCCAGTAGTGCGATACTGGAGGAAACTTTTCCGTCGGACAGAGATGGAAATGAAGAGCACGATCAGCGCGACTCGAGCCGTGGTTACCGCTTGAGATTTGGTTTCGCCAGATGGTGAAGATGTTACTCTGCGTAGTTCAGCATCGGGACGTTGGGTCAATGGTATTCCCCCCGGTAGTGCGATACTGGAGGAAGATTTCTGTCGTGCGAGACGGAAGTTTGAAGATGTTACTCTGAGGAGTTTTCTTTGGTGTCAAGTAAACATCATTGTTTGGTGTCAGTAAGTGTCGCATCCGCGAAAAAAACAACCGGCGGGCTAAAACAAAAACAAACAGAGCCGCCACTGCGCGTTATTTATCCCAAAATAGGGAAAGGAAACGCTCAGAGAAACCTGGAAAAAGCATGGCCTCGCGACCAAAGAGAAAGAGTAAGGGAGTCGGTTACGCAAGGGGAAGGTATTAGCACCCCTCACGTCCGTCGTACTCGACGGGATCCACGCTCTAAGAAAAGAAAAGGTTGCTAAACATCACACACACACACACAGGGAACGCAGGTGGGGTTAAGAGAAGGGAGCTCGATAGGACATTGCATCCTATGCCTACATATCTCGTCTGGAACGAGAATCAGAGCTGCTGTAGTTCGGCTCACGCACGCCAAACAACACACGCACCTAAACAGGCAAACATGGAGCCTGAATGCCAATCACTGGGCTTACATCAGCATCCGAACCAAAACATACGCACACTGGAACCCAGATGCCACTCGATGGACTTACACCGGCTTCCAAGCACACAACAAGCACAATCAAACATAATCAGGATACGGACAGCCAATCGCTGGGCTTACATCCATATCTTGACACACAAGCTTAACAAGCAAACACACACAAAAAGGAAAAAAAGTGCCCGGAGAGGTCTCGCACGACCTCCTGCCTACATACCTCGTCTGGAACAAGGATCAGGGCGATGTAGTTCCCCCTCAAGGGAAAGAAAATCTAGCCAGAAACCAAGGGAAGACACACTACCAGGGAGCTGTACTCGAGCCTAGTGTTGTCATGCATCATTGCCCTACGTTGAGGTTTCTATCTACTTGCGCAACTGCAAGCTAATCCTATCCAGGAAGAAAGCAAGCATACAAGCATACAAGCAAACAGAGCAAACAAATATTCACAAAGCACACACTATAACCAATCAAGTGAGGCTCAAACAATGGGTTTGACTGCCGAAGCAAGTCATCTGTACATGGGTAGTATTCGCTCTTAACCTTGCCATTGCGGGGCTAAGGTGAAGCAGATGAAAGGTGAGTGAAGATTAGACTTCACAGCTCTTATCCCTGTCCAGGGAGAGCTTCAGACAAAGGAGCGTGGGTCCAGAATGGAGGAACCCTTCTACGCTCAAAGACTCTGACTCAATTGTACAAAGTACAAGATCTTGGGTTTGTGTCCCAATGCATCAACACACAGCCGTGTGAGCAGAGGGACGACTCAACAGAATAGTGGGGGATAGATTGCATATCCCTTGGCTTCCACCAATTGCCTTAATCAAGGACTTTACCTGCTTGGCACAAAGTTAAACAATCACAAACATCGCCTCTTAAGGAGGACTTCAGACATTTGCCCGGCCAAGTAACAGGCCGGGTCTCCCATGACTACATGAAGAGTAGAAGTCATACCTCAATTGGTTTAAAAACCAAGTAGCAGCAAGCAAGTTCCTAAGGAACTGTAAGCAACTAAATGTACCTGAAATCAATCAAGTATCATCAGTACTCAGACAGACAAACAATAAACAGCAAATGTTAATCTATACAGACAACACAGGTCAATGCACACAAATGCAAGCTATAAGCTCAAGCTCAAGCTTCATAACCTACAAAACAAAGTCAAATTAGTTCTCAACATCAAACAATCTCAATTTAATTGACTTGAAGCAATCTCCTTAAGCATTGTGCATTTCATCCTAAAAAGTCAAACCAAATGTGAGAAACAAGACCACTAGGCCAAGCCTAGGGTCCAAAAGGGATAAAAAGTTCTAAACAGCAAGTAAAACCAATCCAACATCAAATTCAAACAATTCAAAAGCAAATGCAATTGGTCCCATGCTTATACCATTCTCCATTATCATTTCATGGCCAAAACATGTCAAATTAGGTCAAATACAACACCAAATGACCAAACAGAATGACTTCAATCAAAAGCATACCAAAACAATTCCAAAAATCCTCAAATAATTCACACCTAAACAGGACACATTCAATGTATAGCATGTCAATTTTCAGCTCAATTGGACAAGAGTAAGTAGGCCAATGAAAATCAAGAAATCCAGACACATTTATACAAGCCAATTCAAGGCAACAACACAAGCATCAACTTCCATAATTCATAAAACAGTGACAACAATTAAGAAATGAATGGGACCAAAAGCATGATGTCCTACAATGTGTCTACAATCAACATACCAAATTTCATCTTCATCCAATACCATATGAGAATTTCACAAAAGAAATACAAACATGTGTCACACAATGTTGCAAAATGAACCAACAGTGAAGAAAATTATCAATCAAATTGAAAACTCCATCAAAAATTCCAGAAAAATTCACATGTTATCTTGACACATCAATGATCATTCATGCAAAATTTCCACCCAATCCAACAACCCTAGGTCATGCAAATAAATTCATGAAGTTGACCTAGCTAGCTGTGACACAAATTGTCACACCTAGATTCAAAAAGTCATATCTAATCAACCAAGTACCCAAAAATTACAAACTCTACATGGAAATCACCATCAATGAGTCCAGAATAAGCACAAAAATTTTCATCCATTTCTTTAAGAGTATGAGCATTTCATGTTAAAAATGGCAAGGTGTACAAAAATGTGACACATTCTACTAACCCTAAGCATTTTATTTTTCCACACATGCAAAAAAAATCCAAAAAATATCCATTAAATTCTACACATTCTTATGAGAATAATGCAAAAAATCTCACAAAAATTGGATGAAAAATGAGTGAGATGTGAATTTTCTAAGTTCATGTATCAAATGAAAATAAAAATGAAAAAGAAAATGCAATAATATATAATTAAATAGGCGCCAGTGGCATTTTTGTAATACTAATGCCACTGGCCAAAACGACGGCGTTTCGAAAACACGCAGTGGCGCTTCCTGATTGGTCAGTCCGCGTGCCAAACACCATTCAAACAAGGCAATGCAATTTTGAAGATCAAACAGCATATTTCAAGTGTTCTTGCTCAAGAAATTTCCAGAAAATGCAGAAAATCATGATCCACGAATTGCAACCAAAATCAACGAAATTATATTCATTAGAACCGTCTTCCAACCTAGAATCAAGATATGTGATCCAAATTCCCTAATTCCTCCTATATAATCGGGATCGAGCAAAAATGCAAATGCACATCAAACTTCCAATCATGATTACACATTCAATAATTCACCAAATCAAAAACCAAGCACAACATGTTCATCTACACTGCAAGCTCTACAAAACGCATGTAACAATTGAAGCAAACATTGAGGTCGAGTTTTGGTACCTTGGATGAAGCAGTTGCTGTTCTTGGAGCTTTGGCGCGGGATTCCTTAAAACAGATGAAGGAGAAGCTATAGGAAAGTGAATGCAATGCTTAGCTTGGCTCGAAGTTGCTTCTATTGGAAGAAATTTCAATTCACCATGGATGAGCTCTTCATGAACAGTCACGGATTTGATACTTTCCTCCTCTAATTCCTCAAAACAGTTATAGCCTATGCTTGTAGAAGATCAACCAAACAAAAATCGTGCCAAATGATCAAGATTTGAGGAAGTTTCAATGAATTTTGTTAGATGAAGATCTTGGTGAATTTGGAAAGTTGGAGGGAAAAACAGTTAGAGTTTCTTGTGATTTGTGATTCTGATCAAATTCAGTTACAATTAAGCTCTTATACTTCCACTTAATCACCTTGCTAATCTCAAATTAACCAAAAATGATGTAATTAGCAAAATGTGAAATTTACAAAGCAAGGGCAAAATGGACATTTCACTCTAAGCCTTGTGACAGCTGTATGACAGCTCACACACTCTCCAATTATCAGTTGTGATGTGTTGGCATTTGTCTCATGGCAATTGGCCTTGTAATTTTCATTTTCAACATGCTATGCCAAAATATGCATTTTCAAGTGCAATTCCAAAATGACTTAGTCAAATATTGGACTTTGAAAGTTTATGACAGTTGAAACCACTTCTATTTGGCATATGTGAGGTGTTGCAAAAACTCCCATGCCAAAATTCCAATTATTTCTCAACTTGGACCATTTTGCCCTTGGATTTTTAATTGTACACTTGAAAATTGACCTTTTGCATTGACCATTTTTGATGAATTCCAATTATGCACCATGAAAGTACATGTTAAATGGAGTTTGCACATAAAAAGATCACTCAATTTGGACACTCCATGTGGAAGTTATGCCACTTTGATTATGGGTCATTTTTGAAATTGAATGGACCATAACTTGCCAACCATACATGGGATTTTCAAGTTCTTGGAATTTTTGGAAAGGTGAGACCAAGACCTACAACTTTCATGTTGAACAAATTTTCATTTGAAGCTTCCTTGGACATGTAAATTTGAGGTCAAAAACTTTCCATTTTTGGAAACTTCCATTACAAGTCACTTTCTATTTTTGGCAATTTTTGTTCTGACTTTATTTTCTCCATTCTTGAGCTTTGAAATGTCAAATAACACTTGTTTCAACATGAATGAAGTATATCCAACTCACTTCCACCTCCAAATCCATAAAATCATGCACAGTTGACCACAGTTGACTTTTTCAACTGATAGATGAATTTGGCAATGCACTGATCAAGTTGAGCCTCAAACTCTGATGAAATGGCTCAATTATGAAACCCTAGCCTCCACAAGCTCAATATAATCACCTGATGATCCCCATATCCATTGTAGACCCCATCTCCTAGCCATGCCCTGATTGGCCCAATGCAAATGATTAGACTGATTAGGGTTGACCAGTGGTCAAAACCCTAATCTCAAGGTATCTTGATCAATCACTTGAACTTCTTGGATGATATCAAGACCATGATGATGATGATGTATCACTGCAACCAAGATGAAGATCAATCCCTTTGAGAATCAAAACCCTAATTTGAACTTCCACATCCTCAGATGATTAATGATCCAGTCCAATGAAACCCTAGCTTGCACCATGACCTCTTTATCTTCTGATCAAGACTTGGAAGATGACTTGCACAATGTAACCACATGATATGCAATGCAATGTCTAATGACCTAAAAAATGATATGCAGTATGTTAAGCTAGTCCCAAGAGAGGAGGGCAAATTTTGAGGTGTTACAGTAAGCATCATTGTTCGATGTCCAGTAAACGTCGAGTTTCCTCCCAGTCATTGGTTAATGTTTGGTCGAGTATTCTTTGGTGTCAAGTAAACATCATTGTTCGATGTCCAGTAAACGTCGAGTTCCCTCCCAGTCATCAGAAATGTTTGGTCGAGCTTTCTTTGGTGTCAAGTAAACATCATTGTTCGATGTCCAGTAAACGTCAAGTTTCCTCCTAGTCATTGGTTAATGTCTGGTCGAGCTTTCTTTGGTGTCAAGTAAACATCATTGTTCGATGTCCAGTAAACGTCGAGTTCCCTCCCAGTCATCAGAAATGTCTGGTCGAGCTTTCTTTGGTGTCAAGTAAACATCATTGTTCGATGTCCAGTAAACATCGAGTTTCCTTCCAGTCATTGGTTAATGTCTGGTCGAGTTTTCTTTGGTGTCAAGTAAGCATCATTGTTCGATGTCCCGAAAACATCGAGTTTCCTCCCAGTCATTGGTTAATGTCTGGTCGAGTATTCTTTGGTGTCAAGTAAACATATTGTTCGATGTCCAGTAAACGTCGAGTTTCCTCCCAGTCATTGGTTAATGTCTGGTCGAGTTTTCTTTGGTGTCAAGTAAACATCATTGTTCGATGTCCAGTAAACGTCGAGTTTCCTCCCAGTCATTGGTTAATGTCTGGTCGAGTTTTCTTTGGTGTCAAGTAAACATCATTGTTCGATGTCAAGTAAACGTCGAGTTTCCTCCTAGTCATTGGTTAATGTCTGATCGAGTTTTCTTTGGTGTCAAGTAAACATCATTGTTCGATGTCCAGTAAACGTCGAGTTCCTTCCCAGTCGTTGGTAAATGTCTGGTCGAGTTTCTTCTGATATGTCGCCATCGGAGTGGCGTTTTGGTGTTACTTCCGGCGTTGCCAGCAGAATTATCACAAGAAAGCGGAGATCGGGGTTCAAATGGAGAAAGGGAAATGTTGAGACATTTTCTAGAGAGCGGGGTTCAAATAGAGATTGGAGTTGAAGATTATATCCGGGATGAGGTCCTCAAGATTATCTTCTGTTCATGTGTCACCTTAGACTTTGGCTGAGGCCAACAGAGGTCGTTATGGGTGTCTTCTGAGGAAGAGATACACATGTTACCTTCCTTTTGTGAAGGTGTACCCTCTGATATGTCGCCATCAGAGTGGTGTTTGGTGTTATTTCCGACGTTGCCAGCGGAATTATCACAAGAAAGCGGAGAACGGGGTTCAAATGGAGAAAGGGAAATGTTGAGGCATTTTCTGGAGACTGGGGTTCAAATGGAGAAAGGGAGACACGAGGTGTTTTCTGGAGAATGGGGTTCACAATGGCGATCGCAAGTTATCGTCAGGCGACTGGGGTTCAAATGGAGAATGGGGTTCATTATTTTGGCAAACAAGATGTCGGGGTTCAAGAAAACGAAAAAAGAGAAATTTTCGGGGTTCAAGAAAAGCATTAAAAAGAGATGATAATTCCCAGCGGATGTGGTGTTCAGGCCATGGTTATCCCTGTGTTACCATTTATTTTGGTATACAGGTCGACAGTTCTGTTTCGGTGATCAGGCCGACTTTCTCCGTACCAGACGGATTTTTCTTCAAGATTGTTTCTTTGCCGATTCTGACAGGCATTGTTAATTATTTTCCCATCAGAGTGCAAATTGTTCGTCTGTTCTTGGTATTCAATCACTCTTCATCCTGATCATCTAAAAGCCGAGGCTATTCATATCGACAGGTTCACAGTGGATTGAATAGGGGCAGCTGTAACACCTCAAAATTTGCCCTCCTCTCTTGGGACTAGCTTAACATATTGCATTGCATTTATTAGGTCATTAGTCATTAGCATGTTTCATATCATGTGGCTACATTGAGCAAATCATCCTCCTAGGTCTTGATCAGAAGATAAAGAGGTTGAGATGCAAGTTAGGGTTTCATTGAACTGATCACTAGCCATCTGAGGGTGTGTGATTCAAATTAGGGTTTCTTGATTCTCAATGGGGTTGAGCTTCATCTTGGTTGAAATGGCACATCATCATCATCATGGTTTTGTCATCACCAAGAGATTCTTCATGCTTGATCAGATACCTTGAGATTAGGGTTTTGACCTCTGGTCAACCCTAATCAGTTGTATTGGGCCAATCAGGGCTTGGCAAGGAGATGAGGTTTTCAATGGATATGGGGATCATCATATGGTTTTATTGAGCTTATGGAAGCTAGGGTTTCATCATTGAGCCATTTCATCAGGAGTTTGAAGCTCAAGTTGATCAATGCACAGCCAATTCATCTATCAGTCAGAAAAAGTCAACTGTGGTCAACTGTGCCTGAATTGATGGATTTGGAGGTGGGAGAGGGTTAGAGACACTTCATTCATGTCCAAACAAGTTTCATTTGACATTTCAAACATCAAGAATGAAGAAAATAAAGTCAGATGGAAACTTTCCAAAAATAGAAAGTGACTTGTAATTCAAAATTGCCAAAAATGGAAAGTTTTTCTCCTCAAAATTACATGTCCAAAAATGCTTCAAATGAAATTTTGTTCAACATGAAAGTTGTAGATCTTGCTCTCACCTTTCCAAAAAGTCCAAGAACATGAATTTATCATTTATGGTTGGCAAGTTATGGATTGATTATTGTCCAAAAAAGTTAAATTTCAAAGTGGCATAACTTTTGATTCACAAGGCCAAATGGAGTGAGGTTTCTTTGAGAAAAATTCTTTTGATGTCCTCTATCCAAAACAAGCATTGCATTTCATGAAAACTCATCACATAAAAAGTCCATTTTTCAAGTGGACTTAATTTGAAAAGTGGAGGGAAAAAGGTGTTTTTGCAAAATATTCATTGTTTTCACATGATTCCACTTGCATTAGCTCACCAATACCATTTGAAACTTGCTCAAACCAGAAATTTTTACTGTTACATTGCATTGCACAAGAGAGGTGAATTGACCAATTGGCATTTAGCATGAAACTTTGATTTTCACTAATCATGTGCATTTTCACTAATCATGATTACTAACATCATTAACATAACATATATAAACTAAATTGTAACTGTTTTCTGATTAGCAACAACAGAATCAAGATCTAGATCTAGAAATCACAAAAACTCTTCATCTTTCTCTCTCACTTTTTTTCCAAAAATCTCCACAAACCTTGCATTGTTCTTCATCAATTCATCATTTACATGCATAATTGAAGCTTTTGGAAGTAAAATCTTGGAGAATTCAAGCTCAATTGTGGACTGTTGCATCAAGCTTCAACAATGGCAAATTGAGATTTCAGCAAAATCGTGCACAATCAACACACAAACCTTGCTTCATTCAATCATCCAAGCATCATAGAGTTTCTGTTTTGCCTTTTCCAAGCTTGATACACACGAATTCACAACTGTCATCAAATTAAGGTCAGTTTTCGAATTCAATGATTCATGAAATTGATTGATGATTTGGATAGATCTTTCTTAGTAGATCATTCTGCAATTTGTTTCACTAAATTTGGTTGAGAAATGAGAGAGTTACATTGATTTGAAGTTTCATACATGAAGATGTTTGCATTCGATTCTCTTTAATTAGCAAGAGTTAGGATTAATGGATGTGATATTCATGATGTGCTTGGAAAGACCTTTCCATTGATATAAGGTTTGTGTGATTTGGTGGAAATTTGTTCATGCTGGAAAATTAGGGAAGAACGCGTATGAATGCTTAGAAATTTTCTAGAATTCCATGCTTTGATCTTCATTAGTGCTACTGTACATGATAATAGGTGTTAGCGCACGCTTGTTTTTGAACCTGTACAGGCTTCGATTCCGTGCCACAACACATTCCACCTTTTGCCTTTTCTTTTTTTTCTCTCATATGCTTCATGCTTCACATGCTTCATTTCATTTTTTTATTTTTTCCCTTGCTTCCAAAATTCATAACTCATGAAATAATGATCCAAATTGGATGAAATTTTTTGTTCCATGATCCTTGCAATGTCCTCAATTTAATGAATATTTTTGTGGAAATTGTGCACGCGTGTTTTTTTTTGAATGGCCTAGGGTTTGTTTAGGTGTGTTCTTTCTTGCACATTGCTTGGTATTTTGATCATGAAATGATGATGATTAATTGGATGGAGCTGAAATTTTGCATGCTTATTCTAGAGACCTTCATGGACATTTTGGCTTTGAGTTTGATATTTTATCATTCCTGGATTGTGAGATATGATCATTTGAATCTAGGTGTGACAATTTGTGTCACACCATTTCTTGTCTAACTTTATGAATTTTGTTACCATGCCATATGAACTTGAAATGAGCTGAAATTTTGCATGTTGATACTTCTGGATGTTAGGTTCACATGTGAATTTCTGTAGAATTTTTGGATGTGTTTCCAATTTGATTGAGAATTTCCTTTCTGTTTGACCAAATGTGGACCTTTTGTGAGTCATGATTTTAATTGATTTGTGAAATTCTTGATATGTATTGGATGGACTTGAAATTTTGTGGAGTGATTATAGACACATTAAAGTTTGTCATGGTGTTGGTTTGGTGCATTTATCATGTTCCTACACTGTTTTATGCTTGCTTGAAGTTGATACATGAAATTGTGCCTTGTTTGGACTTGCATGAGCATGACTTGACTTGATGAATTTAATTGCCTTGCTTCCCATTGTCCAATTGGCTTGAAATTTGGTGTGATTGACATGTAGTGAATGCTGTTTGGCTGTGAATTTTTTGGAGATTTATTGAATTGTTTTGGATTGAGTTTGAATTGATTCATTCTGTTTGGTCCAATGAGCTTTGAAATGACATGTTTTGCCTTTTATGCTTCATGAAATGATCTTGGTAAATGATATGAACATTGGACCAATTGGATTTGTTTCTAAATTGATTGAACTTGATTTTTGATAATTTTCATGTTCTGTTTTGAAATATTGATCCTCCTTTGACCCTAGGCTTTGTCCTAGGGGTTTGCTTCTCATGATTGAGTTGTGTTTTCAGGACAAAAGGCAAATGGAATGGAGGAATTAATGCACTTGGTTTGAGTTGCTCATGTGAATGATGTTGATTAACATTAATTTTGTTTTGTAGGTGGTTTCTAATTCATTTGTGTTGAGCATTGGCTTATGCTTTGCTTGATGCATTGCTTGTGTACAGTTAACTGTTTAACTTGTAGTTTGTCTGTTTGACTGTTTGAGCTGAGTGTTGACTGAATTAGATTGATTTCAGGTACCTTAGTTGCTCTAGTTCATTTTGAACTTGCTTGTGCTGTTGCTTGGTTGTGTTAACCAATTGAGGTAGAATTTCTTTTCTCCATGTAGTCTGGAAGACCTGGCCTGTTACTTGGCCAGGCACCTGTCTGAAGTCCTCCTTAAGAGGCAATGATTGTGCTTGTTTATCTTTGTCCCCAAGCAGAAAAAGACCTTGAATAAGGCAATTGGCAGACACAAGAGATGTGCAATCCATCTCCTGCTCTTCTGTTGAGTCATCCCTTGGCTCACATTACATGTTGATGCCTTGAGGATAGTAACCCAAGATCCTTGTACAGTTGTACAGTTGAGTCAGAGTCATAAGTGTAGAAGGGTTCCCACTTTCTGAACCCACACTTCTTTGTCTGAAGCTCTCCCTGGCCAGGGATAAGAGCTGTGAGGCACACCCCTCACTTCCTATTTCATCAGCTTCACCCTGACTCTCAATGTCAGGGTTAAGAGCTAACCTCACCCTGATACAGTTGGCTTGCTTTTGCAGCCTAACCCTTGATTGAGCCACATCTGTCTGTATATAGTGTGTGCTAACTGTGAATATTTGCTTTGTTTTGATTGTGCTTGCATGCTTTGCTTTGCCTGGTTAGGATTAGCTTGCTGCTTGTGCAAGTAGATAGAAAACTCAACCTAGGACCATTGTGGAATACATGATAACTATTAGGCTCGAGTCAGTCTCCCTTTTAGTTGGTCATTTCCCAGTCTCTGGTTAGGAGATAGTATCTCCCCTGTTAAGGGGAACTACGTTGCCCTGATCCTCATACCAGATGAGGTACGTAGGCAGGAGGTCGCACGAGATCTCTCCGGGCACCCTTTTTGTTTTTCACCCTTTTTGTTTTTCACCCTTTTTGTTTTTCACCCTTTTTATTTTTGTGTGTGTTTGCTTGACAGTTGCTAGGCTCGAGTTCCCGACTCCTTAGTAGCTTGTTGCTTGTTCTTCTTATGTGTGTAGGAGATGGATGTAAGCCCAGCAATTGGCATTCCGTATCCTTTTGTTGTGTGCTTGGAGTCCGGTATAAGTCCATCAAGTGGCATCTGGTTTCCAGTGTGGGTTTGTTTGGTTCGGAAGCTGATGTAAGTCCAGCTATTGGCGTTCGGGTTCCATGTTTGCCTTTTTGTGCGTGTGTTTGTTTCGGCGTGCGTGAGCCGAACTACGGTAGCTCTGATTCTCGTTCCAGACGAGATACGTAGGCATAGGATGCGATGTCCTAGCGAGCCCTCTTCCCCCTTTTCCCACCTGTGTTTCTTGTGTGTGTGATGTTTGTTTTAGCAACCATTTTTCTATCTTTTGAGCGTGGATCCCGTCGAGTACGACGGACGTGAGGGGTGCTAATACCTTCCCCTTGCGTAACCGACTCCCGATCCCATTCTCTTTGGTCGCGAGACCATGCTTTTTCCAGGTTTACTCTGAGCGTTTCCTTTCCCTCTTTGGGATAAATAACGCACGGTGGCGGCTCTGTGTTGTTTTTATTTTAGCCTGCCGGTTGTTTTTCGCGGATGCGACAGCTGGCGACTCTGCTGGGGAATTAAGATGTTGACCTGTGCTGGTCCATCTTCCCTAAGCGAGTCTCTCCTAGCGTTCTAGGATAGTTTAGGTTGCTTGTGCTTTATTTATTGCATTTGTTATTCTGTTGTGTATATATTTGCATAAATATTTGCATGCATCATACTATCATTCTGCTGTCCTCTATATAGGTGGTTCCTCTGTTTTGGGGTGGGTGTTCTGAGTGGGGCTAAAACCCAGGCCCGAGTATACACCTAGGATTAGCGTGGTCTCACGTTCCTCATTTTCTTTATCAGCATATTGTTGCAACGTGACATACCACAAGCCGGACGAGGTTCATCTGAGAGAGTCCTTCCGTTTGGAGTTATTCCACTCAGGTTGGGTTATCTCATTTGAACTATTGACTTCGGTGACCGATCTTTCCCGGATCTTTGGTTTAGACGATCTCAGGAGAGCTACAATGGCACACCCGAAAGGGCAAACCCATTGAGTATCTCTGCCCGATTGTCAAGACTATTATCCGCCTTAGGATGACCTGATTAGAATTTACCTGTGAGGGGAGGGTGATCTGTATAGATGCATGTTCTGATGGTGACTTTGATGGTGACTTTTGGTTCCGTTGATCAGAGTCATATTTATAAGTCGGATTTATGGCCATCTATTTCTGAGACGCCGAAGTGTTGTCCGTGTTATTTATCAGTGGGGATCCGTTTATTTCAGGATTCCCCGGGCCGATTCAGAGATTGTTATGGTTATCTGCTCAGAGATTGCTTGATGATGATGATGATGTATCTTTCAGTTCCGTTTATTTCGGAACCCTTGAGTCGGATTTGTGGTTACATTTTCCTTCAGATGGTTGTGATCAATTCAGAGGCCGCAATTCAGTGCAACAGATGATCAGATGACTTGGAGGATGGCACAGTGCATTGCATTCACGCATCAGCATCATCCACATTTTGCATTCATCGGCATCTAACTCATGTCTATCCATACTCAGAGTACATTCTCGATTGAGATTCTGGTTGAGAGACATTCTGATGTCAGAATGTTATTGTCAAATTTCTTATCCGTCTCGATGAAACCAGGATCAAAAGACAGAAGCTTCCTCGTATGGATAGACGTTCCATTCATGCATATGCATAATAACTTGTCTTCTATTTTGCAGGTGTCGGTTTTTAACCTGTTTGATTGACTCAGGAATGATGAATCTTCCCAACGCCGATATTCTCGAGCTGAAAGAGATGATGGGGGAGTTGTTCAAAGTCGTGCAGGGGCTCGCCTTGGGGCAGAAGGTAATTGCTGAAAAGGTGGAGAAGATTGAGAAATGGCTGTTAGCGGAGAGAGTTCAGGGAAAGGCTCCGTCGTCCGTAGTAAAGAAGACCCCTGACAGTGGTCATTTCAAGAAGAAGGTTGAATCAGGTGGTGCGCAGACTAGAAGAGAATGCGGTAAGGATCGTTACCACCCTTATGTTGCCGTCGTAACCATTCCTGTTGGTGATTCACCTGCACCACAGCGACAACAGTCACCTCAACAGAGGACACAAAGAGCTGGGGGCCAAGTGAGAAGGAGAACGACAGATCGTCATTTCAATAAGCCGCCTGTGACTTACGCCTCTTTGTTTAAAAGGTTGAAGGATCTTGGGTTGGTGCAGCCGAGGACATTGATTCCAGGGAAACCAGATCAGAGGGTTGCCAGTTACGATGAGAATGTCAGGTGCGAGTTCCATGCTGGGGCACCCGGACATCATGTTGAGGATTGCAAAGCTTTTAAGCATGTGGTCCAGGACTTGGTGGATTCTAAGGCAATCAACTTTGCACCAACAACAGATGATAGTGTTAACCCCGTGACAAGGTATGGTCCTGTAAAAGTGGAAATGATGTCGAAGGACAAGAGAGGGATAGAGGTGACTGAGGATGATCAGTTAAAAATTCCAATGTCTGTGGTTCAGAAGCATCCGATGAAAAGTGGAGCATTCCCTCATGTTGATAATTGTTGTGCGGCCGTCGCCACAAAGGGGTGTATTGTGATTGGGGAAACGATCCAGAGAATGATGAAAGTAGAAATGGACGATGCAAGATGTAAAGCACCCAGTCTGGCAGTTGAAACCGTCAAGGTGGAAAATGCCATTGGTGTTGAGAAAGAGAAAAAGCCGTCCATTTCTTCTTACAAGCAGGCAGTGGAAGTGGTGAGAAATGGAGGGATCCCAGGCTGGGGGCAGATCATAGGCATTGTGGTAAAGGCGAATATGTTCGGGATTGGCTATCAGGAAGGTCAAGACTCGTCTGAGCAAAACAGAGGTCGTCGTCCACCGTTCACATTTGTCAGTGCCGGAATGCTGGATCCAGGTCACGCCGGTACGGTGGGTAAAGAAACTGACAGTGACCGGGAGATTGATCAATGGATAAGATCGTGCGTACCAGGGACCTGGAAGGCCTAAAAGGGGATCAGCACTGTCACTCATCCGGAAGAGTAATATTTCTTGTTTTTCAGTTTTTATTTGCATGAAAGCCATACGTTTTGCCCGGAACGTAATGGTCCATTGTAAGGGCCACCTCATGTTTCATTTTGCAACATTTTGCATCATAAATAAACGGATGTTTTTCAAATTAAAAGCGGTGTTCCCTGTTTTTCATTTATTTTTGCAGTTTAAAAACAAAACAAATAAAAATGGCAATGTTTGTTTTCATTTTCTTTCCTTGTGTTTTGTCTCGTCCCGACTTTGGAATTCTCCGGATCTCATTGATAACAATTTGGTTACACCTCTGTATGACTTCGACAATCCGATCTATCATGCCGAAGAAGAAGGCGAAGAAGATTGTGATCTGCTGGAATTAGCCAGGTTGTTAAAGTAAGAGGAGAAGGTGATTCAGCCACGCGAAAGGCGGGTTGAGCTTGTTAACCGGTATACTGCCGAGGTCAGGAAGGAAATAGAAGTTGGGGCCGCTTCAGAGGCAAGTCGAGAGCAGAATGGTAGCCCTGTTGAAAGAGCATGTGGATACCTTCACCTGGTCGTGTCAGGATATGCCAGGGTCGGATACCGGTGTCGTTGTGCACAAGCTACCATGGAGAGGAGACTGTCCTCTAGAGAAGCGGACTGCCGGTGCCACGTATCAGAGTGACTTTGTTTCATGATATGATTCATCATGAAGTCAAATGCTATGTTGATGACGTGATAGCAAAGTCCCTAACAGAAGAGGGGCATTTGGTGGATCTGGCCAAGTTGGTCAACTGGTTGAGACAATTCAGACTGAGGTTGAAATCGAGTAAGTGCACTATCAGAGTGCGGTCCGGTTAGTTGTTGGGGCTTACTGTGAGCGGAAAAGAGGAATCGAGGTTGATCCTGCTAAAAGAAAAAAAAAGAAAAGAATAAAATAGAAAAAAATATAAGAAATGCCTGAACCGAGGGCAGAAAAAAAGAGGTTCGTGGTCTATTAGGTAGATTGAACTACATGTCATGGTTCACATCTCCTCTAATAGCCACGTGTGAACTTATACTCAAGCTGTTGAAAAAAAAGATCAAACGGTCAGGTGAAATAATGATGGCCAAGGGGCATTGAGAGATAAAAGAATAAGTTGCAGGAACCTCTGATTCTGATGCCTCCCTATGGAAAGAGACTGTTAATCTGTACTTGACAGCCTTCGAGGGGTCTACGAGGTGAAGTGGGTCAGCATGACGAGTCTGGTTGAAAAGAGCATGCAATTTACCTTAGCAAAAAGTTTACTGACTGTGAAACAATACATTCACTGTTCGAGAAAACTTGATGTACTTTGGCATAGGCTGCTCGCCGACTGAGACAGTATATGCTGGTTCATACCACTTTGTGGATTTCGAGATGGATCTGATCAGGTAGATTTTTGAAAGAGCCAGCAATGACCGGACGGGTTGCGAAAGGGCCAATGATTTTGATTGAATACGATATTCGATATACCTCTCAGAAAGCAATCAAGGGGAGTGTATTGTCTGATTACATCGCCCAGCAACCCGTGGAGGAGTGTCAACCGATGATGTTTGAGTCCCTGATGAGGATATCTCGAGGTGCTCAAATCGAAAGATTGAGAGTAACCGATCCCGGAGGAGGGGCCTGACCCTGAATCCGAACGGGTTCTGATGTCTGATGGGGTTAATGGTGGGAGTTGGTGTTGTTTTGGTCACGCCAAAAAGGTCCCATATTTCTTTTGTGGCCCGGATAACATTTGAATGCACTAACCATGGTGGTTGAGTACGAAGCTTGTATCCTGGGTATTGATCTTCGGTGCGTACGTCTACTGGGGCAACGTCGCGCTCGCTCTTGTATGGGATGGAAGCCGTGCTACCGGTTGAGGTTCAAATCCCCTCTTTGAGAGTCCTGATGGACGTAAGATTGCAAGGGGTTAAGTGGATAAAGACCCGGTATGAAGAGTCAAGCCTGATTGAGGAAAAGAGGCTGGCGGCCATCTGTCATGGGCAGTTGTACCAGCAGCAGATGAAGCGTGCTTTTGACCGAAAGGTACGACCTCGGGTGTATCACGTAGGTGATATGGTGTTGAAAAGGATCCTTCCTCCTCAAAACGATCGAAGGGGCAAGTGGACACCTAATTATGAAGGTCCATTCGTGGTCAAGAAGGTTTTCTCTGGCGGAGCCTTGTTGTTGACGACCATGGATGGCGAGGATTTTCCATCCCCTGTGAATGCGGACGCAGTTAAAAAATACTTCGTATAAAAGAGACCCGCTGGACGAAAAGAATAAAATAGTCCAGGCAAAAATGGGCATCCCGGCGAACCAAAAAACAGAAAGAAAAGGTTCGGGCAAAAATTAGGGATAAAATGAAAAATGTACACCCGGCAAGTCGAAAACCTGGAAAGGCGACTTGGGCAAAAATGGGTATCCCGGTGGACTGAAAACCTGAAAGGGCAGTCCAGGCAAAAGAGGGATTGAAACGAACAACTGCGTCTAGCATGATCGTTTGCTTTGGTTAAAGCATCATGGATAATCCCCGGTAGGGATCAGTCGGAAGCGTCTTGTTCAGAAGGCAGAAAGCACGGAGAGTCTGAGGACATATGGGGTGTAACCGAGTTGGAACTCGATGAGATCACGGGACACATTGCCATTAGGATAGATTTTCCTTTTGTGCGCAATTACCTCTTTTCAGGAATTGCTTCCCTTGTATTGCTCAGTTTGAGCCACACTTTTTCAATCAATAAAATGCACATTCAGTCAAATAATTTTGTTTTTGTTTTTCATTACCGCTTTGATTGCAAAAACATCCAATTATTTTTGATAACGAATCTTTGCATTTTAAGACATACAGGTCCCTTCCAATGCATGTTTATAAGATTGAAAGTTTGAAATCTTATTCGGAAGGTTGAGTGACCCAAGTGTTGAAATCTTGGCACGCCTGGGGCATGGTTTTATCTAACGATCTCTTTTGCGGGTGCTGTTAGGTATTTTCACTCACTTGCAGGTTGTGATGTGGAAGCTTTTGACGAAACAATCCACATGAAGTCCAATCAGGGACGAATGAACAGAAGGACGGTGAAAAGACGGCGAGACGTACAACGATCTTTGGAATTAATCAAGAAGACTCTTCAAAGTCGGAAGATTGAAAAGTTTGTATAAATCCCAGGAGTTCGCTCTCCGTCGAGCACGGAGAAGTTGGGAATACGAGATGATGGAGCAAAAAAGGTCCAGACGAGTCTGGGAGTTCTCAAAATTGGAAAGCTGACATGGGAGTTGGATATGAATACCGTGGTTCGACGAGTCGTCGCGTGTTCAATACCGGACTGTCCTCCTCCCCAAGCAGAGTCGGAATGACTGATTCCCCAGCAGATTCAAGGTGTGTGGATTCCCTAGCAGGGTCAGGATGGTTATCCCCAGCAGGTTTCAGATCGATGCTTTCCCAGCAGCTAGGCCTGAAGGTTGCTGTTTCCCAGCGGAGGTATCTGTGAGTGGTGGTTCCCCAAACAGAGTCTGGAGTGTTGCATCCCCAGCAAGTCAAAGACCGTTGTTTCCCCACAGAGTGCGTTGGTGGTTACTTCCCCATCAATTCCTCGAGCGGATTGGGTGCAAAGGAGGTTTTCCCCAGCAAGGGTTGCTTTTTCCCAGCAGCAGCACTATTCCCCGTCAGGGTGGAATCGGAGTGTTGTCGAGTTCCTCAGCGGAGTGCCTCGAGTCCCCCAGAAGAGTCCCTTGAGGGGGATACTTTTTATGCATTCATCATGTAGCTAAGCATGGCATATTGCATAGTAAATCGCGTAGCATTTCCATAATTATGGAGCATTACGCTGAAAAGAATATCATGCATCATTATTGCAAGCATGAGCTAGTCTCAGACCGTGGTCATCGTTTGAGAGGTGGTTGCCTGAGGGTGAAGGTGTTGCTCCGAGGAGTTTGGCACCGTATTTTTATCAACAATACTTCCCCAGTAGTGCGATACTGGTGGAAACTTTTCCGTCGGACAGAGATGGGAATGAAGATCGCGATCAGCGCGATTCAAGCCGTGGTTACCGCTTGAGGTTTTGGTTTCGCCGGATGGTGAAGATGTTACTCTGAGGAGTTTAACATCGTGGTGATGGATCAACAATATTCCCCAGTAGTGCGATACTGGAGGAGATTTCTGTCGTGCGAGACAAAAGTTGGGAGATGTTACTCTGAGGAGTCTAGCATCATGACGTCAGGTCAGCAGTGTTCCCCAGTAGTGCGATACTGGAGGAAACTTTTCCGTCGGACAGAGATGGAAATGAAGAGCACGATCAGCGCGACTCGAGCCGTGGTTACCGCTTGAGATTTGGTTTCGCCAGATGGTGAAGATGTTACTCTGCGTAGTTCAGCATCGGGACGTTGGGTCAATGGTATTCCCCCCGGTAGTGCGATACTGGAGGAAGATTTCTGTCGTGCGAGACGGAAGTTTGAAGATGTTACTCTGAGGAGTTTTCTTTGGTGTCAAGTAAACATCATTGTTTGGTGTCAGTAAGTGTCGCATCCGCGAAAAAAACAACCGGCGGGCTAAAACAAAAACAAACAGAGCCGCCACTGCGCGTTATTTATCCCAAAATAGGGAAAGGAAACGCTCAGAGAAACCTGGAAAAAGCATGGCCTCGCGACCAAAGAGAAAGAGTAAGGGAGTCGGTTACGCAAGGGGAAGGTATTAGCACCCCTCACATCCGTCGTACTCGACGGGATCCACGCTCTAAGAAAAGAAAAGGTTGCTAAACATCACACACACACACAGGGAACGCAGGTGGGGTTAAGAGAAGGGAGCTCGATAGGACATTGCATCCTATGCCTACATATCTCGTCTGGAACGAGAATCAGAGCTGCTGTAGTTCGGCTCACGCACGCCAAACAACACACGCACCTAAACAGGCAAACATGGAGCCTGAATGCCAATCACTGGGCTTACATCAGCATCCGAACCAAAACATACGCACACTGGAACCCAGATGCCACTCGATGGACTTACACCGGCTTCCAAGCACACAACAAGCACAATCAAACATAATCAGGATACGGACAGCCAATCGCTGGGCTTACATCCATATCTTGACACACAAGCTTAACAAGCAAACACACACAAAAAGGAAAAAAAAGTGCCCGGAGAGGTCTCGCACGACCTCCTGCCTACATACCTCGTCTGGAACAAGGATCAGGGCGATGTAGTTCCCCCTCAAGGGAAAGAAAATCTAGCCAGAAACCAAGGGAAGACACACTACCAGGGAGCTGTACTCGAGCCTAGTGTTGTCATGCATCATTGCCCTACGTTGAGGTTTCTACCTACTTGCGCAACTGCAAGCTAATCCTATCCAGGAAGAAAGCAAGCATACAAGCATACAAGCAAACAGAGCAAACAAATATTCACAAAGCACACACTATAACCAATCAAGTGAGGCTCAAACAATGGGTTTGACTGCCGAAGCAAGTCATCTGTACATGGGTAGTATTCGCTCTTAACCTTGCCATTGCGGGGCTAAGGTGAAGCAGATGAAAGGTGAGTGAAGATTAGACTTCACAGCTCTTATCCCTGTCCAGGGAGAGCTTCAGACAAAGGAGCGTGGGTCCAGAATGGAGGAACCCTTCTACGCTCAAAGACTCTGACTCAATTGTACAAAGTACAAGATCTTGGGTTTGTGTCCCAATGCATCAACACACAGCCGTGTGAGCAGAGGGACGACTCAACAGAATAGTGGGGGATAGATTGCATATCCCTTGGCTTCCACCAATTGCCTTAATCAAGGACTTTACCTGCTTGGCACAAAGTTAAACAATCACAAACATCGCCTCTTAAGGAGGACTTCAGACATTTGCCCGGCCAAGTAACAGGCCGGGTCTCCCATGACTACATGAAGAGTAGAAGTCATACCTCAATTGGTTTAAAAACCAAGTAGCAGCAAGCAAGTTCCTAAGGAACTGTAAGCAACTAAATGTACCTGAAATCAATCAAGTATCATCAGTACTCAGACAGACAAACAATAAACAGCAAATGTTAATCTATACAGACAACACAGGTCAATGCACACAAATGCAAGCTATAAGCTCAAGCTCAAGCTTCATAACCTACAAAACAAAGTCAAATTAGTTCTCAACATCAAACAATCTCAATTTAATTGACTTGAAGCAATCTCCTTAAGCATTGTGCATTTCATCCTAAAAAGTCAAACCAAATGTGAGAAACAAGACCACTAGGCCAAGCCTAGGGTCCAAAAGGGATAAAAAGTTCTAAACAGCAAGTAAAACCAATCCAACATCAAATTCAAACAATTCAAAAGCAAATGCAATTGGTCCCATGCTTATACCATTCTCCATTATCATTTCATGGCCAAAACATGTCAAATTAGGTCAAATACAACACCAAATGACCAAACAGAATGACTTCAATCAAAAGCATACCAAAACAATTCCAAAAATCCTCAAATAATTCACACCTAAACAGGACACATTCAATGTATAGCATGTCAATTTTCAGCTCAATTGGACAAGAGTAAGTAGGCCAATGAAAATCAAGAAATCCAGACACATTTATACAAGCCAATTCAAGGCAACAACACAAGCATCAACTTCCATAATTCATAAAACAGTGACAACAATTAAGAAATGAATGGGACCAAAAGCATGATGTCCTACAATGTGTCTACAATCAACATACCAAATTTCATCTTCATCCAATACCATATGAGAATTTCACAAAAGAAATACAAACATGTGTCACACAATGTTGCAAAATGAACCAACAGTGAAGAAAATTATCAATCAAATTGAAAACTCCATCAAAAATTCCAGAAAAATTCACATGTTATCTTGACACATCAATGATCATTCATGCAAAATTTCCACCCAATCCAACAACCCTAGGTCATGCAAATAAATTCATGAAGTTGACCTAGCTAGCTGTGACACAAATTGTCACACCTAGATTCAAAAAGTCATATCTAATCAACCAAGTACCCAAAAATTACAAACTCTACATGGAAATCACCATCAATGAGTCCAGAATAAGCACAAAAATTTTCATCCATTTCTTTAAGAGTATGAGCATTTCATGTTAAAAATGGCAAGGTGTACAAAAATGTGACACATTCTACTAACCCTAAGCATTTTATTTTTCCACACATGCAAAAAAAATCCAAAAAATATCCATTAAATTCTACACATTCTTATGAGAATAATGCAAAAAATCTCACAAAAATTGGATGAAAAATGAGTGAGATGTGAATTTTCTAAGTTCATGTATCAAATGAAAATAAAAATGAAAAAGAAAATGCAATAATATATAATTAAATAGGCGCCAGTGGCATTTTTGTAATACTAATGCCACTGGCCAAAACGACGGCGTTTCGAAAACACGCAGTGGCGCTTCCTGATTGGTCAGTCCGCGTGCCAAACACCATTCAAACAAGGCAATGCAATTTTGAAGATCAAACAGCATATTTCAAGTGTTCTTGCTCAAGAAATTTCCAGAAAATGCAGAAAATCATGATCCACGAATTGCAACCAAAATCAACGAAATTATATTCATTAGAACCGTCTTCCAACCTAGAATCAAGATATGTGATCCAAATTCCCTAATTCCTCCTATATAATCGGGATCGAGCAAAAATGCAAATGCACATCAAACTTCCAATCATGATTACACATTCAATAATTCACCAAATCAAAAACCAAGCACAACATGTTCATCTACACTGCAAGCTCTACAAAACGCATGTAACAATTGAAGCAAACATTGAGGTCGAGTTTTGGTACCTTGGATGAAGCAGTTGCTGTTCTTGGAGCTTTGGCGCGGGATTCCTTAAAACAGATGAAGGAGAAGCTATAGGAAAGTGAATGCAATGCTTAGCTTGGCTCGAAGTTGCTTCTATTGGAAGAAATTTCAATTCACCATGGATGAGCTCTTCATGAACAGTCACGGATTTGATACTTTCCTCCTCTAATTCCTCAAAACAGTTATAGCCTATGCTTGTAGAAGATCAACCAAACAAAAATCGTGCCAAATGATCAAGATTTGAGGAAGTTTCAATGAATTTTGTTAGATGAAGATCTTGGTGAATTTGGAAAGTTGGAGGGAAAAACAGTTAGAGTTTCTTGTGATTTGTGATTCTGATCAAATTCAGTTACAATTAAGCTCTTATACTTCCACTTAATCACCTTGCTAATCTCAAATTAACCAAAAATGATGTAATTAGCAAAATGTGAAATTTACAAAGCAAGGGCAAAATGGACATTTCACTCTAAGCCTTGTGACAGCTGTATGACAGCTCACACACTCTCCAATTATCAGTTGTGATGTGTTGGCATTTGTCTCATGGCAATTGGCCTTGTAATTTTCATTTTCAACATGCTATGCCAAAATATGCATTTTCAAGTGCAATTCCAAAATGACTTAGTCAAATATTGGACTTTGAAAGTTTATGACAGTTGAAACCACTTCTATTTGGCATATGTGAGGTGTTGCAAAAACTCCCATGCCAAAATTCCAATTATTTCTCAACTTGGACCATTTTGCCCTTGGATTTTTAATTGTACACTTGAAAATTGACCTTTTGCATTGACCATTTTTGATGAATTCCAATTATGCACCATGAAAGTACATGTTAAATGGAGTTTGCACATAAAAAGATCACTCAATTTGGACACTCCATGTGGAAGTTATGCCACTTTGATTATGGGTCATTTTTGAAATTGAATGGACCATAACTTGCCAACCATACATGGGATTTTCAAGTTCTTGGAATTTTTGGAAAGGTGAGACCAAGACCTACAACTTTCATGTTGAACAAATTTTCATTTGAAGCTTCCTTGGACATGTAAATTTGAGGTCAAAAACTTTCCATTTTTGGAAACTTCCATTACAAGTCACTTTCTATTTTTGGCAATTTTTGTTCTGACTTTATTTTCTCCATTCTTGAGCTTTGAAATGTCAAATAACACTTGTTTCAACATGAATGAAGTATATCCAACTCATTTCCACCTCCAAATCCATAAAATCATGCACAGTTGACCACAGTTGACTTTTTCAACTGATAGATGAATTTGGCAATGCACTGATCAAGTTGAGCCTCAAACTCTGATGAAATGGCTCAATTATGAAACCCTAGCCTCCACAAGCTCAATATAATCACCTGATGATCCCCATATCCATTGTAGACCCCATCTCCTAGCCATGCCCTGATTGGCCCAATGCAAATGATCAACCTTATTAGGGTTGACCAGTGGTCAAAACCCTAATCTCAAGGTATCTTGATCAATCACTTGAACTTCTTGGATGATATCAAGACCATGATGATGATGATGTATCACTGCAACCAAGATGAAGATCAATCCCTTTGAGAATCAAAACCCTAATTTGAACTTCCACATCCTCAGATGATTAATGATCCAGTCCAATGAAACCCTAGCTTGCACCGTGACCTCTTTATCTTCTGATCAAGACTTGGAAGATGACTTGCACAATGTAACCACATGATATGCAATGCAATGTCTAATGACCTAAAAAATGATATGCAATATGTTAAGCTAGTCCCAAGAGAGGAGGGCAAATTTGGAGGTGTTACAGTAAGCATCATTGTTCGATGTCCAGTAAACGTCGAGTTTCCTCCCAGTCATTGGTTAATGTCTGGTCGAGTATTCTTTGGTGTCAAGTAAACATCATTGTTCGATGTCCAGTAAACGTCGAGTTCCCTCCCAGTCATCAGAAATGTTTGGTCGAGCTTTCTTTGGTGTCAAGTAAACATCATTGTTCGATGTCCAGTAAACATCAAGTTTCCTCCTAGTCATTGGTTAATGTCTGGTCGAGCTTTCTTTGGTGTCAAGTAAACATCATTGTTCGATGTCCAGTAAACGTCGAGTTCCCTCCCAGTCATCAGAAATGTCTGGTCGAGCTTTCTTTGGTGTCAAGTAAACATCATTGTTCGATGTCCAGTAAACATCGAGTTTCCTCCCAGACATTGGTTAATGTCTGGTCGAGTTTTCTTTGGTGTCAAGTAAGCATCATTGTTCGATGTCCCGAAAACATCGAGTTTCCTCCCAGTCATTGGTTAATGTCTGGTCGAGTATTCTTTGGTGTCAAGTAAACATATTGTTCGATGTCCAGTAAACGTCGAGTTTCCTCCCAGTCATTGGTTAATGTCTGGTCGAGTTTTCTTTGGTGTCAAGTAAACATCATTGTTCGATGTCCAGTAAACGTCGAGTTTCCTCCCAGTCATTGGTTAATGTCTGGTCGAGTTTTCTTTGGTGTCAAGTAAACATCATTGTTCGATGTCAAGTAAACGTCGAGTTTCCTCCTAGTCATTGGTTAATGTCTGATCGAGTTTTCTTTGGTGTCAAGTAAACATCATTGTTCGATGTCCAGTAAACGTCGAGTTCCTTCCCAGTCGTTGGTAAATGTCTGGTCGAGTTTCTTCTGATATGTCGCCATCGGAGTGGCGTTTTGGTGTTACTTCCGGCGTTGCCAGCAGAATTATCACAAGAAAGCGGAGATCGGGGTTCAAATGGAGAAAGGGAAATGTTGAGACATTTTCTAGAGAGCGGGGTTCAAATAGAGATTGGAGTTGAAGATTATATCCGGGATGAGGTCCTCAAGATTATCTTCTGTTCATGTGTCACCTTAGACTTTGGCTGAGGCCAACAGAGGTCGTTATGGGTGTCTTCTGAGGAAGAGATACACATGTTACCTTCCTTTTGTGAAGGTGTACCCTCTGATATGTCGCCATCAGAGTGGTGTTTGGTGTTATTTCCGACGTTGCCAGCGGAATTATCACAAAAAAAGCGGAGAACGGGGTTCAAATGGAGAAAGGGAAATGTTGAGGCATTTTCTGGAGACTGGGGTTCAAATGGAGAAAGGGAGACACGAGGTGTTTTCTGGAGAATGGGGTTCACAATGGCGATCGCAAGTTATCGTCAGGCGACTGGGGTTCAAATGGAGAATGGGGTTCATTATTTTGGCAAACAAGATGTCGGGGTTCAAATGCAGTGATCCGGGATCATTTGCGCGAAGGAATTTCGGGGTTCAAGAAAACGAAAAAAGAGAAATTTTCGGGGTTCAAGAAAAGCATTAAAAAGAGATGATAATTCCCAGCGGATGTGGTGTTCAGGCCATGGTTATCCCTGTGTTACCATTTATTTTGGTATACAGGTCGACAGTTCTGTTTCGGTGATCAGGCCGACTTTCTCCGTACCAGACGGATTTTTCTTCAAGATTGTTTCTTTGCCGATTCTGACAGGCATTGTTAATTATTTTCCCATCAGAGTGCAAATTGTTCGTCTGTTCTTGGTATTCAATCACTCTTCATCCTGATCATCTAAAAGCCGAGGCTATTCATATCGACAGGTTCACAGTGGATTGAATAGGGGCAGCTGTAACTGTCGCATCCTGCGAAAAAACAACCGGCGAGCCTAAAAATAAAAACACACACAGAGCCGCCACTGCGCGTTATTTATCCCAAGATAGGGAAAGGAAACGCTCAGAGAAACCTGGAAAGACATGGTCTCGCGACCAGAGAGAAAAGGTTCGGGAGTCGGTTACGCGAGGGGAAGGTATTAGCACCCCTCACGTCCTAGGTACTCCTAGGGATCCACGTCCTAGAATAAAGAATAGGTTGCTAAACATCACACACACACGGGGAACGCAGGTGGGGTTAAGAGGAACGAGCTCGATAAGGTATCGCACCTTATGCCTACATATCTTGTCTAGAACAAGAATCAGAGCCACTGTAGTTCGGCTTACGCACGCCAAACAACACAAAACATACAAACAAGCAAGGGTGGCAAACATGGAGCCCGACAACCACTGGATGGAATTACGTCGGCATCCGAACCAAAACACACTCCAAACGGCAAACGTGGAGCCCGACTGCCAATCACTGGGCTTACGTCGGCATCCGAACCAAAACACACAATCAGATAACAAGTAAACACACGCAAAAAAGAAAAAGGTTGCCCGGAGTGGTCTCGCACGACCACCTGCCTACATACCTTGTCTGGAACAAGGATCAGGGCGATGTAGTTCCCCTGAAAGGGACTAAATTGCTAACCAGAAACCGGGGAAAGATACACAACTAGGGAGCTGAGACTCGAGCCTAATGTTGTCATGCATCGTTAACCCTAAGTTCGGTTTTCTATCCTACTTGCATAAGCAAACTAACCTAACCAGGAAAGAAGCTAGCACACAAGCATACAATCATATATCATCAAATGAGAACAGGTATCTCAAACAAGCATGTCAATCAGATATCCACATAACACGCACTATAGCCAAACAAGGGGCTCAATCAATCAGGTTTGACTGCCTAAGCAATCGTCTGTACAGGCTGTGTTTGCTCTTAACCTTGCCATTACGAGGCTAAGGTGAAGCAGATGATGGGATGAAGTGAGGATCAGACCTCACAGCTCTTATCCCTAACCAGGGAGAGCTGACAAATGAGCATGGGTCCAGAATAGGGGAACCCTTCTATACTCGATGACTCTGACTCAATGTGCACTGCACAGGATCTTGGGCTTTTGATCTCAATGCTACAACCATGTAATGGGAGCAAAGAGAAGACTCACTGAATAGTGGGGGACAGGCTGCTTGTCCCTACCTTCCACCAATTGCCTTACTTGAAGGACTTTTCCTGCTTGGGCTTAAAAAATAAACATACACAATCATTGCCTCTTAAGGAGGACTTCAGACAATTTGCCCGGCCCGGTAACAGCCGGGTCTCCAGACTACATGAAGTAAGAAGGTTATACCTCAAATGCAAGTTGCTTAAGTAAAGCAAAGCAAAAGTTCACAAGGAACTAAGCAACTAAAGTACCTGGAAACAATCAAACTCAGTCAGTACTCAATCAGACAAACTATACAGCAAACAATCAAACAGTTTAACCAATACAACACAAAGCAAGCTCAAGGCTTAAGCCCAAGCTCCAACACCTACAAAACAATGTTATGTTAGTGTACAAACATCCACAACATCAATTAAAATCAACTTGTATCATTCTCCATGTACATTATGCTTTTGATCCTGAAAAACCAAGCAAACATTAGCAACTAGACCACTAGGCCAAGCCTAGGGTCCACAAGCAAGAAAAAAGTTAAAACAGCAAGGTATCCACCATCCAACATCAAATTAACATCAAACAAGATCAAACATCATTGGTCTCATGTTTATATCATCCATCATGCTCAATTCATGCACAAAACAATCCATATGAGGTCAAATGAACCACCAAGCATACAAACAGAAGTATTGCATTCAAATCCCTATCAAAATAAATCCAAAAATTCTCAAATTAAATACACCTAAACAGGGGATAATCAAGGTCTACCATGTCAAATTTGAGCTCAATTGGGCAAATGGAACCATGTCAATGAAAATCATCAAAAACAGACACAATTTCATGCTTCAATTCACACCATCAATGCATACATCCAATTCAAAAATTCATATCTCATTGAAAACAAAAAAGAAATGGATGAGACCAAAACAGGGAGGTCACACAACGTGTCTAGTTCATGCATATCAAATTTCATGGCCATACAATACAATATGAGGATTTCCCAATCAATCTACCAACATGTATCACATGAGCTTGCAATTTCAATCACCAGAAATGAAAAATCATGATCAATTAGAAAAGGCAGTGAAAAATTCTACAAAAATTCATACAACATCCTAACATATCAACAATTCACCATGCCAAATTTCATTCAATTCTAACATGCATAGGTTATCCAATTAAATTCAACAAGTTGACATCAAGAGGTGTGACACAAATTGTCACACCTAAGTTCCAGAATTTGCTGCTCTCTGACCAGGTATCAAAAATTCATGAAATTTACATATAAATAATCCTCAATGAGTCAAGAACCACCACAAAAATTTTCAGTCATTTATCTTATGATATGAGTATTTCATGATCAAATTGCCAAAATGTATCAAAATGTGACATACATTAGAAAACCCTAGGTCAAATAAAATATTTGCCATGCACAACTTTGACCAATAGGTCAAAAAAATCCTACACTCAACAAGGAAGTCAACAAAATTTTTCTCATATTTTTCTGATTTTTTCCCTATTTTTTATGAATTTTTTAATGTCCTAAACAATTTCTAATAATTAATTAAAATATCAGTGGCATTTTTGTAAATTGTTACTGGCGCGGGAGGGAAACAGCTTTTTCAAATTTTCAAACTGAAAAATGGATCTAACACGCTTCTTTTCATCGTCTTCACCCAATAATTTCCAGAATTCTCAAAAATCGATGAACATCAAAGCTTCATGAAAATTGGCATGGCTATAGTCAAACGAACCGTCTAAACTCCTACAATCCGAATATGAAACTCGTTTGTCCTAATTGTTCCTCTATCAAACAAATCGATTGAGTTAGGGTTTACATTCAAATGTTCATCTCCAGATTTCTCAATCTACGGTTAACTATTCACAAATCTACAAACATATCTACGACCTACACAACAAGAACTACCAAACGCATATAAGAATGGAACATTCCATGAGATTCGAAAAACCTCAAACCTGTAATGGCAGTCGCGATTTGCTGCTCCTCACGTGCTTTTCTCCACAAACAGTTGCGCCAATAGCTTTAGGAAGTTGAATGATGCGTCCAGTTCCAATTGATATTGATCCTAGAGCTCTTAATTCGAATTTGCCATTGTTGAGGTGTTCTTGAACAGTTGCGATTGGCCAAGCTTTTCACTCCAATCTTCCAAAATAGTTGGTGTAGATGATGATGTGAGTTCAAAGCAACAAAAATCGTGTGAATTGGTTGAAGAATGATGAAGAATTCTCAATTTGAAGTTTCAATGTTCTTGATGAAATTTGAGAGAATTGGGAGGTTTCTAGATCCAATCTTGGAGAATGTGTTTTCTGTTATGATTAGGCAATGATTTAGATTATATATGTTGGCTTAATCCATGCTTAATCCACTTGATTAGTTAAATGGCATGTTAAGTGAAAGTGGTAATTGTGCAAATAAGGGCAAAATTGTCAATTCCATAGCCAGCTCATTGACACCTGTTTTGACACCTCACACAACCCCTAAATATCATGTATGAGCTGTAGGAACTTGTCCCATGCTGATTGGTTGCTCCATTCTCAAATTCACTATGTGTATGCAAAATGACCAATTTTCACCATTTCACTTTTCAAGCCAAATCTCAATTTAAAAGGCCTATGCATGAAATGAATATTCAAACACACTCCAAATGCCATTCCTGAGGTGTTGGAAAAAGTCCCATTCAAAAATTCCAATTATTTTGAGAGTTGGACAATTTTGCCCCTGGTCCAATTCAGCTGTCCAGTTGAAAAGTGACTTTTTGCCTTGGCCATTTTTGGGAAAATCCAATGATGCACCCTCAAAGTACATGTCAAATGGAGTTTGTGCATATAAAGAACTTGCAATTTGGACAAAGTATGTGGTAGTTATGGCCTCCTGATTACGGGTCTTTTCTGAAATTCACTGAGCCATATCTTGCAAACCATACATTGGATTTTCAAGTTCTTGGACTTTTTGGAAAGGTGAGAACAAGATCTACAACTTTCATGTTGAACAATTTTTCATTTGAAGCTTCCTTGGACATCTGTTTTTGAGGTCAAAAACTTTCCATTTTTGGAAACTTCAGTTACAGGTCACTTGCTATTTTTGGCAGTTCTTGTCCTGACTTGATTTTCTTCCTTTTTAAGCTTTGAGATGTCATTTAACACTTGTTCCAACATGAATGAAGTGTGTCTAACTCATTTCCACCTCCACATCCATCAAATCATGTACAGTTGACCACAGTTGACTTTTTCAACTGATAGATGAATCTGGCAATGCATAGATCAAATTAAACCCCAATCTTCAACTGAAATGGCTCAAGGGTGACACCCTAGCCTCAATAATCACCATATAATCATAGAATGAACCTCATCTCCATCATAAACCCCATCTCCTGGTCCAGCCCTGACTGGCCCAATACAACTGATTAGGGTTGACCAGTGGTCAAAACCCTAATCTCAAGGAATGAGCTTCAATGTCCTGATTAAATCAAATCATGATGATGATGATGTATCAATGCAAACAAGATGAAGACCAATATCCCTTGAGAATCATGAAACCCTAATTCACAGTCCAATCCTCAGATGGCCATGATCAGTCAATAAAACCCTAGCTTGCATTTTCTGACTTCCTATCTCCTGATCAAGACTTGGGAAGATAGCTTGCACACTGTAACCACATGATATGCAATATGAAATGCCTAAAGTCCTAAGATGATATGCAAATATGTTAATGCTAGTCCCAAGAGAGGAGGGCAAATTTTGAGGTGTTACAGTAACACCTCAAAATTTGCCCTCCTCTCTTGGGACTAGCTTAACATATTGCATTGCATTTATTAGGTCATTAGTCATTAGCATGTTTCATATCATGTGGCTACATTGAGCAAATCATCCTCCTAGGTCTTGATCAGAAGATAAAGAGGTTGAGATGCAAGTTAGGGTTTCATTGAACTGATCACTAGCCATCTGAGGGTGTGTGATTCAAATTAGGGTTTCTTGATTCTCAAGGGGGTTGAGCTTCATCTTGGTTGAAATGGCACATCATCATCATCATGGTTTTGTCATCACCAAGAGATTCTTCATGCTTGATCAGATACCTTGAGATTAGGGTTTTGACCTCTGGTCAACCCTAATCAGTTGTATTGGGCCAATCAGGGCTTGGCAAGGAGATGAGGTTTTCAATGGATATGGGGATCATCATATGGTTTTATTGAGCTTATGGAAGCTAGGGTTTCATCATTGAGCCATTTCATCAGGAGTTTGAAGCTCAAGTTGATCAATGCACAGCCAATTCATCTATCAGTCAGAAAAAGTCAACTGTGGTCAACTGTGCCTGAATTGATGGATTTGGAGGTGGGAGAGGGTTAGAGACACTTCATTCATGTCCAAACAAGTTTCATTTGACATTTCAAACATCAAGAATGAAGAAAATAAAGTCAGATGGAAACTTTCCAAAAATAGAAAGTGACTTGTAATTCAAAATTGCCAAAAATGGAAAGTTTTTCTCCTCAAAATTGCATGTCCAAAAATGCTTCAAATGAAATTTTGTTCAACATGAAAGTTGTAGATCTTGCTCTCACCTTTCCAAAAAGTCCAAGAACATGAATTTATCATTTATGGTTGGCAAGTTATGGATTGATTATTGTCCAAAAAAGTTAAATTTCAAAGTGGCATAACTTTTGATTCACAAGGCCAAATGGAGTGAGGTTTCTTTGAGAAAAATTCTTTTGATGTCCTCTATCCAAAACAAGCATTGCATTTCATGAAAACTCATCACATAAAAAGTCCATTTTTCAAGTGGACTTAATTTGAAAAGTGGAGGGAAAAAGGTGTTTTTGCAAAATATTCATTGTTTTCACATGATTCCACTTGCATTAGCTCACCAATACCATTTGAAACTTGCTCAAACCAGAAATTTTTACTGTTACATTGCATTGCACAAGAGAGGTGAATTGACCAATTGGCATTTAGCATGAAACTTTGATTTTCACTAATCATGTGCATTTTCACTAATCATGATTACTAACATCATTAACATAACATATATAAACTAAATTGTAACTGTTTTCTGATTAGCAACAACAGAATCAAGATCTAGATCTAGAAATCACAAAAACTCTTCATCTTTCTCTCTCACTTTTTTTCCAAAAATCTCCACAAACCTTGCATTGTTCTTCATCAATTCATCATTTACATGCATAATTGAAGCTTTTGGAAGTAAAATCTTGGAGAATTCAAGCTCAATTGTGGACTGTTGCATCAAGCTTCAACAATGGCAAATTGAGATTTCAGCAAAATCGTGCACAATCAACACACAAACCTTGCTTCATTCAATCATCCAAGCATCATAGAGTTTCTGTTTTGCCTTTTCCAAGCTTGATACACACGAATTCACAACTGTCATCAAATTAAGGTCAGTTTTCGAATTCAATGATTCATGAAATTGATTGATGATTTGGATAGATCTTTCTTAGTAGATCATTCTGCAATTTGTTTCACTAAATTTGGTTGAGAAATGAGAGAGTTACATTGATTTGAAGTTTCATACATGAAGATGTTTGCATTCGATTCTCTTTAATTAGCAAGAGTTAGGATTAATGGATGTGATATTCATGATGTGCTTGGAAAGACCTTTCCATTGATATAAGGTTTGTGTGATTTGGTGGAAATTTGTTCATGCTGGAAAATTAGGGAAGAACGCGTATGAATGCTTAGAAATTTTCTAGAATTCCATGCTTTGATCTTCATTAGTGCTACTGTACATGATAATAGGTGTTAGCGCACACTTGTTTTTGAACCTGTACAGGCTTCGATTCCGTGCCACAACACATTCCACCTTTTGCCTTTTCTTTTTTTTCTCTCATATGCTTCATGCTTCACATGCTTCATTTCATTTTTTTATTTTTTCCCTTGCTTCCAAAATTCATAACTCATGAAATAATGATCCAAATTGGATGAAATTTTTTGTGCCATGATCCTTGCAATGTCCTCAATTTAATGAATATTTTTGTGGAAATTGTGCACGCGTGTTTTTTTTTGAATGGCCTAGGGTTTGTTTAGGTGTGTTCTTTCTTGCACATTGCTTGGTATTTTGATCATGAAATGATGATGATTAATTGGATGGAGCTGAAATTTTGCATGCTTATTCTAGAGACCTTCATGGACATTTTGGCTTTGAGTTTGCTATTTTATCATTCCTGGATTGTGAGATATGATCATTTGAATCTAGGTGTGACAATTTGTGTCACACCATTTCTTGTCTAACTTTATGAATTTTGTTACCATGCCATATGAACTTGAAATGAGCTGAAATTTTGCATGTTGATACTTCTGGATGTTAGGTTCACATGTGAATTTCTGTAGAATTTTTGGATGTGTTTCCAATTTGATTGAGAATTTCCTTTCTGTTTGACCAAATGTGGACCTTTTGTGAGTCATGATTTTAATTGATTTGTGAAATTCTTGATATGTATTGGATGGACTTGAAATTTTGTGGAGTGATTATAGACACATTAAAGTTTGTCATGGTGTTGGTTTGGTGCATTTATCATGTTCCTACACTGTTTTATGCTTGCTTGAAGTTGATACATGAAATTGTGCCTTGTTTGGACTTGCATGAGCATGACTTGACTTGATGAATTTAATTGCCTTGCTTCCCATTGTCCAATTGGCTTGAAATTTGGTGTGATTGACATGTAGTGAATGCTGTTTGGCTGTGAATTTTTTGGAGATTTATTGAATTGTTTTGGATTGAGTTTGAATTGATTCATTCTGTTTGGTCCAATGAGCTTTGAAATGACATGTTTTGCCTTCTATGCTTCATGAAATGATCTTGGTAAATGATATGAACATTGGACCAATTGGATTTGTTTCTAAATTGATTGAACTTGATTTTTGATAATTTTCATGTTCTGTTTTGAAATATTGATCCTCCTTTGACCCTAGGCTTTGTCCTAGGGGTTTGCTTCTCATGATTGAGTTGTGTTTTCAGGACAAAAGGCAAATGGAATGGAGGAATTAATGCACTTGGTTTGAGTTGCTCATGTGAATGATGTTGATTAACATTAATTTTGTTTTGTAGGTGGTTTCTAATTCATTTGTGTTGAGCATTGGCTTATGCTTTGCTTGATGCATTGCTTGTGTACAGTTAACTGTTTAACTTGTAGTTTGTCTGTTTGACTGTTTGAGCTGAGTGCTGACTGAATTAGATTGATTTCAGGTACCTTAGTTGCTCTAGTTCATTTTGAACTTGCTTGTGCTGTTGCTTGGTTGTGTTAACCAATTGAGGTAGAATTTCTTTTCTCCATGTAGTCTGGAAGACCTGGCCTGTTACTTGGCCAGGCACCTGTCTGAAGTCCTCCTTAAGAGGCAATGATTGTGCTTGTTTATCTTTGTCCCCAAGCAGAAAAAGACCTTGAATAAGGCAATTGGCAGACACAAGAGATGTGCAATCCATCTCCTGCTCTTCTGTTGAGTCATCCCTTGGCTCACATTACATGTTGATGCCTTGAGGATAGTAACCCAAGATCCTTGTACAGTTGTACAGTTGAGTCAGAGTCATAAGTGTAGAAGGGTTCCCACTTTCTGAACCCACACTTCTTTGTCTGAAGCTCTCCCTGGCCAGGGATAAGAGCTGTGAGGCACACCCCTCACTTCCTATTTCATCAGCTTCACCCTGACTCTCAATGTCAGGGTTAAGAGCTAACCTCACCCTGATACAGTTGGCTTGCTTTTGCAGCCTAACCCTTGATTGAGCCACATCTGTCTGTATATAGTGTGTGCTAACTGTGAATGTTTGCTTTGTTTTGATTGTGCTTGCATGCTTTGCTTTGCCTGGTTAGGATTAGCTTGCTGCTTGTGCAAGTAGATAGAAAACTCAACCTAGGACCATTGTGGAATACATGATAACTATTAGGCTCGAGTCAGTCTCCCTTTTAGTTGGTCATTTCCCAGTCTCTGGTTAGGAGATAGTATCTCCCCTGTTAAGGGGAACTACGTTGCCCTGATCCTCATACCAGATGAGGTACGTAGGCAGGAGGTCGCACGAGATCTCTCCGGGCACCCTTTTTGTTTTTCACCCTTTTTGTTTTTCACCCTTTTTGTTTTTCACCCTTTTTCTTTTTGTGTGTGTTTGCTTGACAGTTGCTAGGCTCGAGTTCCCGACTCCTTAGTAGCTTGTTGCTTGTTCTTCTTGTGTGTGTAGGAGATGGATGTAAGCCCAGCAATTGGCATTCCGTATCCTTTTGTTGTGTGCTTGGAGTCCGGTATAAGTCCATCAAGTGGCATCTGGTTTCCAGTGTGGGTTTGTTTGGTTCGGAAGCTGATGTAAGTCCAGCTATTGGCGTTCAGGTTCCATGTTTGCCTTTTTGTGCGTGTGTTTGTTTCGGCGTGCGTGAGCCGAACTACGGTAGCTCTGATTCTCGTTCCAGACGAGATACGTAGGCATAGGATGCGATGTCCTAGCGAGCCCTCTTCCCCCTTTTCCCATCTGTGTTTCTTGTGTGTGTGATGTTTGTTTTAGCAACCTTTTTTCTATCTTTTGTGCGTGGATCCCGTCGAGTATGACGGACGTGAGGGGTGCTAATACCTTCCCCTTGCGTAACCGACTCCCGATCCCATTCTCTTTGGTCGCGAGACCATGCTTTTTCCAGGTTTACTCTGAGCGTTTCCTTTCCCTCTTTGGGATAAATAACGCACGGTGGCGGCTCTGTGTTGTTTTTGTTTTAGCCCGCCGGTTGTTTTTCGCGGATGCGACAGGTATCCCTCTTTGTTTTAGGAGATTGGTATAAGTCCAGTGATTGGCATCCGGTATCCGCTTTTGTTAACTTTGTCTGATACTTTGTTTACCTTTTATTTGCATTGTTGCCTAGTCCAAAGGAATCACTTGAATCATCTTCCATATGATTTCAAGAGGTGAACATCTAAGAAGTTTTACTTCCTCACCCTTCCATTTTTTTGTGTGTTTTCAAAACCCCTTTTCACATGTTAATTCAAAAACTTTGACATCTATTGTGCAAACATTTTGACATGTCTTTCAAATTAGAAACCTAGGCCTTAAGCCTTTGACATTTTCAAACTTCATTTTCTCAATACTTCTTTGAATCAAATTCTAATCATACTTTGACTTCATTTTTGTGAATAATCCTAATTGGTTAACTTCACTCATTCAATTGTTTTGTGGCTTTGTCCATTCTTGATAAGTTTTCATGCATTAGCCATAGGTTTGATTTATCCTAGTTGGTTGATGTTAATCTCACCTTTTGTCCTTAGTCATTGAATTGTAAGACTTCCTTGCTTATTATAGGGTTAACCCCTCACTAGCAAGTTGAAGCTTTTCTCACATGGTGGACTTGTTGTTTGTATAAGGTTGAGTTTTCTCCCGTGGATAACGAAAGACCTTAGGGCTTTTGTTTTAAAATGAACTCACTCATATTTTGGAAATCTTTTAGCCGAACTACGGCGTTTTGATCCTTACCTTCCATGGAAAGGTACGTAGGCAGCGGGTTCATCCGTTCAAACACAAAAACATTAAAAATTGTATATTCTTTTCTCATCCCTTCAATCATTGTTTGCACAATATATGTCATAAACAAATAAACTTTTTGTACAACAAGTGTGAAAAGAGGCTCCCTATGAGTACCTAGGACGTTTTGGGTGCCTAACACCTTCCCATTGCGTAATTAACCCCTTACCCAGATCTCTGACCTTTTCATTAGTTTTCTATGTGTAAAACTTCTTAGGCTTTTGTTCGCTTTTTAGCCAATCCTTTGGATAAATAAAAGTGCGGTGGCGACTCTATCTTTGTATGCTTTGCTTTTGGTTTAATCAATAAATCATAAAGTGACGAATACACCGCTACACTAAGCAGAAGGGATCTAAGCATAATGCCCCCATCAAGAAACAACAATGGGCTGCTAGATTAGCTCACACATCTCTAAGGGAATCTACCAGAGAAGACTGGTAATTTGACAGTGGTTGCTCAAGACATATGACTGGGATGGAGAACTTATTGGTAGATAGACAACCTCATGCTACCAGTTATGTGACCTTTGGTGATGGAGCTAAAGGAAAAATCAAAGGTGTTGGTAAGCTGAACAGTCCTGGAGTTCCAGAATTGAAAAATGTGTTGTTAGTAAAAGGACTAACTGCTAATCTCATCAGCATAAGCCAGTTATGTGATCAAGGCTTCAATGTACAGTTCACTAAGGAAGAATGTGTTGCGATGAATGGAGAAAATAAGGAAGTTATGAGAGGAACCAGATCCAAAGATAACTGCTATCTATGGGAACCTGAAGTCTCAAACTATTCCTCTATGTGTTTCTTAGCCAAGGAAGAAAAGGAAGTGAAACTGGGGCATAGAACACTTGGACATCTACATTTAAGAGGAATGAAGAAGATCATATCCAAGGAAGCAGGCAGAGGAATTCCCAAGATGATTATGGATGAAGGAAAAGTCAGTGGAGAATGTCAGGTGGGCAAGCTAGTCAAGATGTCACATCCTAAGCTTGGACATCCTAAACCATCCAAAAATCTGGAACCTTTGCACATGGACTTAATGGGACCTATGCAGATTGAAAGTCATGAGTTGTCCTCACCTATTATTCCTCATCAAAATGGTGTAGGTGAAAGGAAGAAACAGAGTTGTGTATCATTATCCACTGCAGAAGCTGAGTACATAGCCTCTGGCAGCAGTTGTTCCCAATTGGTATGGATGAATCAGATGCAGACTGAGTACAATGTCACTCAGAATGTCATGACATTGGATGTTAATCAGTTTGAAGATTTAAGGGGCAAAGTGGGAATAGGTCCTTCTGAGGAATTATAGCAACTAATGATGTTAAGTATTTACTATTTAATAATTCAAATTATTAAACATGTGAGAGTATGCTCTGATTGGTCAACAAATAATAGCTATTACTCTTGCAACAAGCGCTACCTCTTCCATCGTTTCAACTTTCATTCACGCAAGCATTCTCTCAAAGAAACTGTTCAGTTCGCCTCTAAGATATTCATCATGTCTCAACAATCCAACTCATCTTCCTCCAAGAACATGTCTGATTCCTCTAGCTCTGAACCATGCAACCCTAACAGAGAAGATCCTGTTGCTGACTCTGGGGCAAAGTGGGAATAGGTCCTTCTGAGGAATTATAGCAACTAATGATGTTAAGTATTTACTATTTAATAATTCAAATTATTAAACATGTGAGAGTATGCTCTGATTGGTCAACAAATAATAGCTATTACTCTTGCAACAAGCGCTACCTCTTCCATCGTTTCAACTTTCATTCACGCAAGCATTCTCTCAAAGAAACTGTTTAGTTCGCCTCTAAGATATTCATCATGTCTCAACAATCCAACTCATCTTCCTCCAAGAACATGTCTGATTCCTCTAGCTCTGAACCATGTAACCCTAACAGAGAAGATCCTGTTGCTGACTCTGCGAATACCTCGCATGCAAGAAGACCTAAAGAAATTGTGTCAGGCTTCTCCTCAGCAATCGTGCTTGATGAACAAACCAGAGAAGGTTCCAGGTATGTTCATAATGCCATTGCCACTATGGTGACCGGAATACTGTCTGGTAATCATAAGGTCCTTGGGGTTTCCATTCCCTTAAACGCCATTAAACCTGATAGTGTTGCTTATCAAGAAAATATTGAGTCTTTAGGAAAGAATATCTCTGATGATGTTGAGAAAACTGGTGCTCATAAGGAGTCAAATGTTGACAAACCCTTAGATAGTGTGGCTGGTGAGGAAGTTCATGTCACTCATGATGTCATTAACAACCCTAACTGTGAGGCTGAAACAGTAGACCTAGAGGAATTTTCTGATAATGAGTTGTTGTCCTCAGTCGTCCCTAGCATAGCCAAAAGGGTGAGGACTAGAAGAGAAAAGAAAACAGTGTCTCTAAGGTCCCCCAGAAAGAAGATTGATGTGCCAACCTCTTCCAATCCAAAGGTGGCAGTCGAGAGTTCCCTCGAGAGGAAAGAGCATGGTCCAACAAAATCTTGGAGCAAAGGGGTGCCCAAGAAAAAGAAGACCAAGTCTGTTGTTGTTGAGTCTGACTCAGATGTTCCATGTGATGTCCCTGACACTGTGTCAAAGAAGAAGCCAACCACTAGCAAGCTTGCAGCTAGTGTCCCTGAGGTACCAGTTGACAACATATCGTTTCATTTTGCTTCAAGTGTAAACAGGTGGAAATATGTTTATCAGAAGAGGCTGGCTTTGGAGAGGGAATTGGCTCAGAATGTCCTGGAATGTAAGGAGATTATGGACCTTATTCAAGAGGTTGGTTTAATGAAAACTGTGACTCAATTCTCAAAGTGCTATGAGATGTTAGTGAAGGAATTTATGGTCAATGTGTCTGAAGAATGTGCTGATGGAAAGTCTAAGGAATTCAGAAAAGTGTATGTGCGAGGCAAGTGTGTACATTTCTCTCCCTCGGTGATCAACATGTATTTGGGAAGGCCTGATGTAGCTCAACCTAAACTTGAGGTGACTGACAACAAAATCTATCAAGTCATCACTGCTAATCAAGTAAGGAAGTGGCCTCTTAAAGGTAAGTTGGTGGCCAACAAACTGAGTGTCAAGTATGCAATGCTGCACAAAATTGGAGCTGCTAACTGGGTGCCCACCAATCATAAATCTACAGTTGCTGTAATGCTTGGAAAGTTCATATATGTTGTTGGAACCAAAGCCAATTTTGACTATGGATCCTATATTTTTGATCAAACTTTGAAGCATGCATGAAGCTTCAGTGTGAAGGGGCCTATAGCCTTTCCTTCTCTCATCTGTGGTATTGTGTTGAATCAATTTCCAAACATATTAACAGAGAATGATTCTGTGAAGAGAAGAGATAGCCCTTTGTCCTTCAATCATAAACTATTCCTAGGTACGCATGTTCCTGACATTGCCATGGCAACAGGTGAAACATCAAGTGTATGCAATCAACCAGGTAAAGCTGCTGTCATTGCAATGCTCAAAGAAACGTGCAAGGAGTTAGGGGCAAGGAAGCTCAATTTGGAAAATTTGATTATCAAGTTGGAGATGACTGAAGGTGATGTGCTTGGTCAAGCTGCTGCTGCTGCAGAAGGAGATGAAAGACAAGGTGAAGAGGGAGAAGCAGATGTCAGTCCTAATGATGGCACAGATGATGATGCTGACTCTGAGTTAGATAACTAGATCATTTCATGTGTTTTTGAAAATTGTGTGTAATTTTATTTTGTTTTGGTCTGTAATATTAAGTGTTGCTTTGGCAACATTTTTGACAAAAAGGGGGAGTAACACCTGTACCCTAGGACAACAGATTTGTTTGAACAGAGTTATTTGAAGTTGAAGGTCCTCTACCAGAGGTTATGCTGCTGTTTGAAGTGTTTAACTTCTGTGTGTGCTGAGTGTGTTGTTGTTCAACTTCTGTGTGTGCTGAGTGTGTTGCTGTTCAACTTCTATGTGTGCTGAGTGTATTAGCTAATTTAATTCTCTGCTTGGATGTGTGTTTTCCGCTGCTGTGAACTCTGTTGTGATGCCAAGTTGTTTTAGCCAAAAATTTGCCAAAGGGGGAGTTTGTAGATGTTTTTGATTGACTGCATTTTGTGTTAAAACACTAACTGTACTCTGATGTCTTGACTGATGTCATGACATGCTTGAGTAGTATGATGCAGGATTAGCTAATACAGGATTTACTGAATGTCAAACTGAATGTTATGACATTCATCCCTGACAGCAGATACTGAAATATAGGCCAGTCAGTTTTTCTGGTATAGTTCAGTATTTATTACAGGCTGCTGTTTCAGGAAACCAACAGCTGAGCTAGAATTAAAGATGTTTAGCATATGGCCTATGATCTGGACGTCAAACTGAATGTTATGACATTCATTCCTGACAGCATATGCTAAAGTGTAGGCTAGTTAGTTTTTCTGTTTCAGTATTTTTCTCAGACTATTTTTCAGGAATCTAACAACTGAGCTAAAATCCAGGAAACTAACAACTGAGCTACAATTAAGAGGCCTAGCATATAGCCTATTTGTTAGCACCCTAATATGTGGAAATTAGGTTAACTTGCTTAACCTTATTTTTAGGAAATTCAAGTACAAGGCCCAAGTGCTGCTTTATAAAAGGATGGCAATCCTACTTTCAGCGACTCAGGGGTTTGAAGCGTGAAGAATTCATTATACCATCATATTTCACTGCTGTATTTTAATTGTGTCTTGTATTAGGTTTTACTTGTGAGCCAAGCAATTATCACCTAGATGATTGCATTGGACTAGGGTGTTCATTGAGTTGTAATTGTTGTGTCACTCTAAGCTTTTAAGCGTGAGTGTTGTGTTTCTTGATTAAAGTTGTTAAGCACAATCAAGAGTTGTTTGAAGTATTACTTCGCCATTGACTTTAAACTAATTAAAGGTTGTAATCACTGTGGTGATTGAGGGGGAGTGAGTAGGAACTCTGGTCTTAGTTTAGATTGAAATTGCATTGGGTAGGTCTTAAGTGATAGGATTAAACCGTCGGTTTAAGTCCTGAATTAATACTACTTATAGTGGATTTCCTCCCTGGCTTGGTAGCCCCCAGACGTAGGTGTGTTTGTCACTGAACTGGGTAAACAATTATCTGTGTCCTTTACTGCATGTTACATTTACTTTCTGCATACATTACCTGTCTGCGCAGAATTGGATGTCATAACATCTAGTGTGACATCGATAGTCTGTTACTAGAATTTCAAAGATGATATCAAAGTATGATCTAAGATCCATTGAGTCATCCCCATATTTTTTTGTAAGAAGAATTAGGCTCAAGCCACAAACTATAAAATTGTATCAGAGTTTATCAATTCAAGTCATCCACCATTTATATATGTATACAAAATCCAAAAGTAGTGGATACAAGGGGGTGTATTGAAAAAAACAAGACTCACATATTGATAATTTGCACTACCATCATTTACATCTAAGCATCAAACTCAATATAGTGTATGATGTGAAAGGGTGTACTGGTAAAAATCCAAGTCTCACATTGATTAAAAATAAACTCTAAAATATATTTATATAGAATGATACCCTTCACCTTACAATACAGTTTTGTAGGAATAAATTAGACTCAACCACACTAGATGGTATCAGAGCCTATCGTTTGAGTCATCCAAAATTTATGTATGTACTTCAAATCCAATAGTGTTGGACGAAATATAGTATTTTGGAAAAATCAAATATTGATTAACACATACACAAAAGAGCTAAGTTTTAGGGATTGCAAATCATTTTAGTCATGGAGATAAGACGTGTTAGGGAGTTTTGGGAAGGCAGGAGTAAAGGGATTTAAGATGTGTTTTTAAAACTTTTTTATCCTCTTAGCGGAATAATCCCAATAAACATATCCTGATTAAATAATTAATCACAAATCAAACCCACCAAAATAAAGATTCAAGAATTACCTCTTGAAACGTACTTTAATCTAATCAACTGTCAATTCTTATTTATTTAATTAAATTATATTTCATCAAAAAATTATATATGTGCTAATTTATTAAATAATTTAAATACTATTAACACATAATTAACTTAAATCTTATTTAATTTAATCATTTATTCCACTATCAGTACTCTAAGCGTGTGACCCTGTACAATCTTATAATGTTGGCAATAATATTAAATTACATATTTAATATTATAAACAGTGAGCGGTATCTAACAACACATCACTGTTACCCAAGTGACAAGAATGTCGTGTGATCTAACATAAGCTTTATGTGATAATGATCATGTGTACAATTATTCTTTTGCCCGTATATCTATATTGAACACAAGGCATATAATGTGTCACCTTTATATAGTCTAATATTGTATTCTATGATCCCCGGGTAAACTTGATAGTAACAAATAAACTCAATATTTCATATTGACTTATTTGAGCACGACCATGCATTTTACAGTCATACTCTATCAAGGGGCCCACGGATATTACTCCCGTATATGTAGGAGGGGAAAATATTATCTAGGTCACTCATGTCCCCCAACATGATTTGTAAAGTATCCATCAACCATCTTTATGGTCATCCTATTATAGACACATTTGATTGGCAATAAAATACTCGACTTCACATCTAAGGTCCTTGGTGGTTCAAGTCGAAGGGTGGTGGTATACACCACTATCACTATGAGAATAACTTATGACGCTTACATAACAAACTATTTAGTATACTCATGATGGATGAATCAATATAAATATTACTCCTAACATTTATACCTACGTGAAGACTTGATATCTCATATTCATGATCTGTGAGATAGATTCATAAGCCTACTCACAAAATAGTTTCAAGGCATTATTATTGTCATATTTGATAGTAAAAATTGACTCTATATGGATACTTTATGAATAACATCCTTATATTTAATGAGATATCATGATTAAATCATACTTAATGGAACATTAAACTGACTATTTATTCTAAGGACTTTATTAAGTCATATAGAAATAACATAATAAATATAATGCCTAATATAATATATATCAAGTCCATGATACAAAAAGCATATACAACAAATACTGATTGGCTATTAGAGCTTACTCTAACAGGGAGTACGAATGAGGCCAATGCTCCAGGACCACAAGAGAGGGATACGTCACATCTCCATCCAAAACCTTAAGACATTAGATAAATGAGTTATCTCTCTTATAAATCCAACATTCAACCCATTCATATGCGATGTGGGACTTTAGTCCCTTGCACTTGCACCAAACATTCTTCCCCACAAGTTTAACTCCTATGCATCCTATAATAGGATCCAACACATGATTCAACTCCCGCTTTTCCACCAAATCTAACCACGTCTCTGATACCATTGTTGGGGGTTAGGGGGAAGGCGGGAATACCAATAGGGACAATGCTCTAGGACTACAAGAGAGGGAGATATCACATCTCCCCCTATAACCTTAAAGAATTAGGTAAATGGGTCATCTCTCTATATATCCAACATTTCCCTCATTCATAGGTGATGTGGGATTTTAACCAGTCACACTAGCATCCAATATCTCGCTGTTAAGGCTTTATGATCATTAGATTAAAATCGAATGATGTATATTTTAAATTAAATAATTTATGTTATTTAAAAAATTAATTCTATATTAAGTTTGGACATTATATATTGTTGTGATTGTGTGACAGCGGCAAGTTCTTGATTGTAGGCAATCCAATTTCTAAGTTTTAGAACATGCATGTTAGTAGTATTATACATACTTTTTTTGCTTGTTTTCCCCCAATTTTGGAATTTTTTACCCAAATACCCCTAATTTTAAAAAAAAATCCCCAAATAACCCTGATTTAAAAAAAATCCCAATCTACCCTACTTTTTAGAGGAGGCGCCAGACCAATTGGCTCTAGCTCCTAAAGTTAGAGAGGAGGCGCCAATTGGATTGGCTACAGCACATGGTGCTGCCAATCCAATTGGCGCCCATGTGTTATTTTGTAGAGGAGGCGCCAATTGGTCTGGCGCCTCAGTGTAATGTAAAATTTTTTGTGTTATAAATAGAGGTGTTGTGCGAATCATTTTTCCACATCTCATTTCATCATATTGTAAACATGTTTGGTATCCGTCACCGCTATGGAAAAGTGGTTTATTCGAGAGACAACCTCTGATGTTGATGCTCTTTTGGAACATCAGTAGTTTCGATCAACTGAAGAGGGAGATGGTTCGTTGGTTAGATGGATGTCATACGGTGAACTGGACTTTATCGGATTTGTAATCGCAATGTCGCGGTTAGCAAGAGTCGCCACCGACTTTTCTTTTATCCCATAAGGAAAGGTGGAAAAGAACAGGAAAGACCTTGATTTTAAATTCTTAGGTTCGGGAGGTACTTTATACGAAGGGAAGGTGTTAGGCACCCCTCGTATCCATGGTTATCCATGGGCTCTTAATTGCTCAATCATTTATGTTTTCTAGGTTTGAAAAAAGTGGTTGAGAAATGTATGAAAGATGTTTTGAAAATGAGAATTTAACTTTGTAATGATTCTTGCATGAATGTATACAAAGTGGTTATCCCTCTTAATTTTGAAGATGGTTTAGAAAAATATAACTTGGCAATGATCCTAGTACGGATGTATGCTAAGTGGTGATTTTCTAAAAAGGATGTTTGAAAGGCGTAAGGTGGGAAAAGTATTTTTTATTATGAATGAGCAATTAAGGTTGCACCTGTCCGAGGTCTTTCCGGGCATTTCCCATCCTTATGAGGGTAAAACTGTCCTTACTATTGAGAAGTAAGTAGTTTTATCCTTGGGATGTTGAAGGGTCATCGTAGGGTCATCGATCGGTCATTGAAGGCAACAGTTGTGAGGAGACCTTAGCGTTCGAAGGGACTATCATCATTTAACCGTAGGCTACGCCGAAGGGACATCGAGGGACAAAGTCGTAATTTCGAAGGCAACATCCGAGGGACTATAATTTATTTTATGATGATTTAACCGAAGGGTCTTTGCTAAGGGTATCCCCACATTCGCGGGACATGACCGTTATACCGTAGTACCGTAAGGCAGCAAAAAGAGGTCCAAGATCACTTATTTAAAGGTCATATTTTAAAGTTAAGTAGGTAATTAGGATGAGCCTCCACATTAAAATCAATACATTAAAATTACATTAAAATTAATTATTAAAATTAACACATCAAAATTAATTATTAAAATTAACATATTAAAATTAATTAGGCAATTTAGGGTGAGCCTTCACAGTGGTATCCCACAAATAAAGTGGAAGACCTAACGGCAATCTTTTCCTGGGACATATGAACCTTTGCAAAATTCAGCAAACGGGTTAGAATACCAAATCGGGGTGTAATCGAAGATTACACCAAAGCAGTAATAGTATCAGGTAAGCAAAGCATAGTTATAGTAAAACAGGTCAGGTGGGCAAGGATCAAAACAGGGCGAAGAAACAGCGGCATCCATTATAACAATTCAAAGTATCCAGGCATACTTAAGTCCACATGCAAACCTCAAATATATTTATGAGTTAAATTATGATGTCATACGCAAGTTAAGAACATAAAGCGATATCGCATGCAAATTGAGAAAATGAAGCTGTAATAATAATGCAAACCTGTTTGCAATCGAATTGCACCCTTGAGTTGGCGAGCCGGATTGAATTGGACGGAGGTAGCTTTGCGGCCGCCGGCTTTTCCTTCAGGGTTTCCTTTAGGGTTACCCGGGGTAAGTTAAACAGTAGTCTTGTAAAACACAATGCCTAAGCTGTTGGAAAAGTAAATGTGCAAAAGCGAAAACGGCCACGGAAAAAGGAATGTGAAAAAGCCCCCCTTTTAGGTTTTCAAGGTGGCTATTTATATTAGTGTCATTAGGTCATGCATGCTGCCCAAAAAGTCTTCAACGTGCGCATGGATATAGTGGATGCAGGGCCCAACATTCCTCAACGGATCTTCAAGTCTCCGAAGCGTTACCTGCGCCTACAAAGTAGGGGAATGGTGTGACGTTCGTCACACCATGTGTGACGCCCGTCACAGGGGTGTGTTGCGTGACGCTCGTCACGCCTTCTATGACGCCCGTCACAAGGCTGTGTTGCGTGACGCTCGTCACGCCCTCTGTGACGTCCGTCACAGGCACAACATTTGTGTCTTGCGCTTTGGGCTGGGCTTTGCTGTTTGGTTCGTTTTCTTTTCTTTTTGCACCCCTTTTCCTCCGCTTCCAAATAAACCACTTTCATATTATCACTAGGTGAGCATGCAGCGAGTAGGCCAATTTGGGTCATTCGCGAGTTGGGCCTTTGTTCCTTTAAGTGTCGTAAAGTGAGTCGGAGTGCCCTGAAATGTCTTGAAATATTAATGGGCAAATTTTGGGGTATGACAGCTGCCCCTGTTCAATATTCTTGAACCGAGAGAGTAGAATGGTATGGGCACCATTCGTGGTCTGGAGGTGGAAGATTATTGAACACTAGAATGCCCCGAAAATTTGCGCTTGTCAATTGGTCTTGATGGAGATGGGCTTAAAGATGCCATCCAGGAAATTTGATGATGGGAGCTTCAGACTGTGTCGTACGTTAGACGATATCTGAAGACATGGGTGTCATACCGGGTCATACGCTAGATCGTATAGTGAATCATCCATCATGTTGTTGACTTTGCTGGGGATGAAAGATCAGAATGGATCGTACGCCAGATCGGTTCTGAGTTGCAGAATGAGCCGTTCGTTAGGTTGAATCTGCTTGAAGAGGGAGTAGTCGTATACCAGACTACCATTCAGGAATGTACCTGTCCGAAGGTAGCACCTGAGCAAGGGAGTAGCCATATACCAGACTACCATTCAGGAATGTACCTGTCCGAAGGTAGCACCTGAGTAAGGGAGTAGCCACATACCAGACTACCATTCAGGAATGTACCTGTCCGAAGGTAGCACCTGAGCAAGGGAGTAGCCATATACCAGACTACCATTCAGGAATGTACCTGTCCGAAGGTAGCACCTGAGTAAGGGAGTAGCCATATACCAGACTACCATTCAGGAATGTACCTGTCCGAAGGTAGCACCTGAGCAAGGGAGTAGCCATATACCAGACTACCATTCAGGAATGTACCTGTCCGAAGGTAGCACCTGAGCAAGGGAGTAGCCGTATACCAGACTACCATTCAGGAATGTACCTGTCCGAAGGTAGCACCTGAGCAAGGGAGTAGCCATATACCAGACTACCATTCAGGAATGTACCTGTCCGAAGGTAGCACCTGAGCAAGGGAGTAGCCGTATACCAGACTACCATTCAGGAATGTACCTGTCCGAAGGTAGCACCTGAGTAAGGGAGTAGCCATATACCAGACTACCATTCAGGAATGTACCTGTCCGAAGGTAGCACCTGAGAAGGGAGTAGCCATATACCAGACTACCATTCAGGAATGTACCTGTCCGAAGGTAGCACCTGAGAAGATGAAGGTCTAACTTGGTCGTGCATTAGACTGTAATTGAGTTGAAGACGGTCAGAATGGATCGTACGCTAGATCGTATCTGAGTCGAAGGAGTCCTATGTTGAGCTGAATCAGAATGAACCGTATGTTAGGCTGTATCTGTATACGTTGTACTTGCAATAAATGTCTGGGATGGGCTTAAAGATGCCATCGCTAGGAGGATATCGAAGTGTTGTCAGAATGAATGTTCCCATGAATTGCATCTGGAATATGTATCTGAATCTTGTCTGTGATTGATAAAGGCGTCTGCCTGAATGAGCCTTTTACTTTGACTATATCAGGAGGATAATTAATCTGCAAAGAAAGGTTAGCGCGATGCTATGTCATGATGCATGAGATGTTTTATGCTTTCGAAAATAAATGCGAATGTTGTATGCATGCGTATGTGGTGAAACGATGTAATGAATGAGTTATGCGTATGAGAAGTTCTGCTTGGGGACTCTACTGGGGACAATAAATCCCCATCTACTGACTGGAGATATTCGTGTTGAGGACCCTCTCTCGGCTGGGGGTTCTGATTTCTGTCTGATGGTAGAGATATTCAACAGAGCCTGGCTGGGGATGGATGAGATGATCAATCTGTCTGATGATGCCGACCTCTGTTGGGGAATAACTGGCGTTGCCGGGGAATCGAATTAGTAACAGCCTCCTTGGAAAGCATGGTTAGACCTTCTCCTCGATCCTGAAGTCGTGTAGTAATTGCTATTGCTATTTTAGGCATGCATTTTTATAGACATTGGTCATATCCGAGTGCATAAGTCAATTCAAGTTAAATCAATGGACATTTACGCAACCAAAACAGAAAAGTAAAAAACAAAAGCATCTTTTTGGAAATGAAATTGTATTGATGTTGAAAGAGGGCCTATAAACAGGCAATTTATGTACAAGGAGACAGAAATCCTAGTAAGAGGAAATTGTCAAGAAAAAGAGAAAGCTATGCAGAAAAAGTCCTATCGATTCTAATTCCACCACTGTCATTATGTCTTCAAGCATCTCATCTTCTGCCGTCGGATAGAAGTGATTGGCTCGTTCAGTCCCTTGAACTTGGATGAAAGTTGACTGAGAACGGGACATAGTCATACGCTTTAATCCCTAATTTTTGCCTGGACCGCCTTTTCAGGTTTTTCAGTCCACCAGGATACCCTTTTTTGCCCAAGCCACCTTTTCAGGTTTTCGACTTGCCGGGTGTACATTTTTTATATATCCCTAATTTTTGCCCGAACCCTTTTGGTTCGCCGGGATGCCCTTACTTTTGCCTAGATACGTCGATCTAGCGGGTCTCTTTTATGCGTAGTATTTTTTAACTATGTCCGCGTTCACGGGATGTGGGAAGTCTTCACCATCCATTGTAGCGAGTATCATGGCTCCACCCGAGAATACTTTCTTAACTACAAATGGCCCTTCGTATGTGGGGGTCCATTTGCCTCTGGGGTCAGTTTGTGGTAGGATGATGCGTTTGATTACCAAGTCGCCAATTTGATACACTTGTCCCTTGACCTTTTTGTTGAATGCCCTGGTCATGCGCTTCTGATATATCTGCCCGTGACAAACAGCCGCAAGTCTCTTCTCATCAATCAAGTTTATTTGATCGAGTCGAGTCTGAATCCATTCATCTTCGTCTAAGCCCGCCTCTTTCATGATTCTCAGAGAGGGAATCTGGACTTCCACCGGTAAAACAGCTTCCGCTCCGTAGACTAAAGAGAAGGGAGTTGCCCCTGTCGAAGTGCGTATTGAAGTGCGATAACCATGGAGAGCAAATGGTAACATCTCATGCCAGTCTTTGTACGTTACTGTCATCTTTTGTATGATCCTCTTGATGTTCTTATTAGCAGCCTCCACGGCGCCATTCATCTTTGGCCGGTACGGAGAGGAGTTATGGTGTTTAATTTTGAACTGCGTGCAGAGTTCAGTAATCATCTTGTTGTTCAGATTAGTACCATTGTCAGTGATAATCCTTTCAGGGATGCCATATCGACAAATAAGACTATTCTTGATGAACCGTGCCACCACATTCTTGGTGACAGAAGCGAATGAGGCTGCCTCCACCCACTTCGTAAAGTAATCAATAGCGACGAGAATGAAGCGATGTCCATTGGAAGCCGTAGGTTTAATCTCTCCGATCATATCGATGCCCCACATTGCAAAGGGCCAAGGAGCTGTCAACACGTTCAATGGAGCAGGAGGCACATGTACTTTGTCCGCATAGATCTGACACTTGTGACAGGTTCTGGAGTGATGGTGGCAATCCGCTTCCATGGTAGACCAATAATACCCTGATCTCAGAATCTTCTTGGCCATTGTATGTCCATTAGAATGAGTCCCAAAAATACCGTCATGCATGTCTTCCATAATCCTTTCTGCTTCCTTTTTATCCACACAGCGAAGCAGAGTCGAATCATGATTACGTTTGTATAACACTCCATTACTCAGAAAGAATTTAGCGGAGAACTTCCTCAGGAATCTTCTGTCATTGATGGATGCCCCTTCAGGGTATTCCTGAGCTTCTAAATATCTTTTTACGTCGTGGAACCAAGGTTTCTCCTGTACCTCCTCAGTGTTAAGCTCATAACAGTGTGCTGGTTCATCCAATCGTTCAATAGTGATCCCAGGAGCTTCACCGTCCCATCTGACTCTGAACATAGATGACATGGTAGCCAGTGCGTCTGCCAACTGATTCTCTTCTCGTGGAATGTGTTCGAATGTAATCTCCTCGAAGTATGGGATTAATGTCATCACCTGCTCTCGATAAGGGATGAGATTTGGATGTTTAGTATCCCATTCCCCTTTGATCTGACTGATTACCAAGGCCGAATCTCCGTACACACTCAAAAACTTGATTCGCCAATCTATAGCAGCTTTGAGTCCAAAAATACACGCTTCATACTCAGCCATATTGTTGGTACAATGAAAACATAGTCTCGCAGTGAGAGGCGTATGGTAACCTTCAGGAGAAATGAGTACAACCCCAACACCATGGCCCAATGCATTAGAAGATCCATCAAAAACCATAGTCCATCGGGATCCCCATTCGGGTCCTTCATCTGGTTTAGGTTTTTCATTATCAGCAACAACCATGACATCCTCATCCGGGAACTCAAAATTCATAGATTGGTAATCATCCACCGCTTGATGAGCCAAATGATCAGCCAGCACGCTTCCTTTGATCGCTTTCTGGGTAGTGTACTGGATATCATACTCTGTTAAGATCATCTGCCATCTCGCTATTCTTCCGGAGAGGGCAGGCTTCTCGAACATGTATTTGATGGGATCCATCCTAGAAATCAACAAAGTGGTATGATTCAACATATACTGTCTTAGTCGGCGAGCAGCCCAGGCCAAAGCACAGCAAGTTCTCTCGAGCAGTGAGTATCTTGTTTCACAGTCGGTAAACTTTTTGCTAAGGTAGTATATGGCATGCTCTTTTCGACCAGACTCGTCATGTTGCCCCAACACACACCCCATTGAATTTTCTAACACGGTCAAATACATGATTAGAGGTTTTCCTTCAACTGGTGGTATCAGAATCGGAGGTTCCTGGAGATATTTCTTGACTTTGTCAAAAGCTTCTTGACATTCCTCATTCCATATCATCTCTTGATTTTTCCCCAGCAGCTTGAAGATGGGTTTGCAAGTAGCGGTCAAGTGGGAGATAAATCGAGCAATGTAATTCAAGCGTCCCAAGAAACCTCTGACTTCTTTCTCAGTACGGGGGACTGGCATTTCCTGAATAGCTCTCACTTTAGCTGGGTCCACCTCAATTCCTTTACCACTGACAATAAAGCCCAAGAGTTTACCGGATCTTACTCCAAAGGTGCATTTATTCGGATTCAATCTCAACTCGTACTTCTTCAACCTCTCGAACAGTTTGTATAAATGATCGAGATGTTCTTCTTCAGTATGAGATCTAGCTATCATGTCATCCACATATACTTCTATCTCATGATGAATCATGTCATGGAACAAAACCACCATAGCACGCTGATATGTTGCCCCGGCGTTCTTTAGACCGAACGGCATTACTTTGTAACAGAAAGTGCCCCACTGCGTCACAAACGTGGTTTTCTCCATGTCCTCAGGTGCCATCTTAATCTGATTGTAACCTGAGAAACCATCCATGAATGAGAATAATTTGTGTTGCGCGGTGTTATCTACCAGAACATCAATGTGCGGGAGTGGAAAGTCATCTTTGGGACTTGCTTTATTCAAATCTCTGTAATCTACGCACATTCGCACCTTACCGTCTTTCTTTGGCACTGGCACCACATTAGCAACCCATTGAGGATAAGAAGTAACGGCTAGGAAACCGGCATTGAATTGTTTCATGACCTCGGCTTTGATTTTCTCAGACATTTCGGGACGCATGCGGCGAACCTTTTGCTTGACAGGACGGCAGTCTTCTTTCGTAGGCAGCCGATGTACCACTATATCAGTATCCAACCCGGGCATGTCTTCATAAGACCAAGCGAAAATCTCTACATAGTCATGTAACATCCGAATCAATCTTTCCTTGACACTGCTTTCCAATCCTGCTCCTATTTTGACTTCTTTTCTGTCTACCTCCGTACCCAGATTTACAATTTCGAGGGACTCTTCATGCGGCTGTATAGTCCTTTCCTCTTGCAGTAACAATCTGGCAAGCTCTCCAGGGACTTCACAATCTTCCTCACTTCCATCTTCGGCTTGGTAGATCGGATTTTCAAAGTCATAATGAACAGTAGCGGAATTATTATCAATAGGATCCAGAGTGGATACGGATCTGCAATTTGTTACGTGAGTGTGTGTAAGAAAGCATAGCTTGTTCGAAAGACGGCAGGAAAAAATAAAGAGCGCAATATTTGAATGCGAAAAAGTCCATTGATTTATTGAATATGAATATGCTTATGAAATGACAAAACCCTTAACAAATTAGCTATTGTGCCCCGGGCGTAGACACAATGCTTTAAGAGGTTCAATTGAAAAATAAAGATTTGCAATACTAAATGGACAATAACAATTACTCCTGACTAAAGGAAATCGGGATAGTGTCTTCAGCCTTCCAATTATTGAGTCCGTCTCCAATTGTTGGGTAGATCCAACTATCCAGGTCGCAATCGCTGTCAGCATCTTCTACAACATTGATTTGATCTTTGACCGTCTTCTCAGAGTTGAATCCCAGACCAGCTTTGTCAGACTTGTACGGTACGTTGATCAGTTGACCCCAGCCAGTACAGCCACCATCTTCCACTACAGCTTGAGCATCTTTCAGAGAAATCATAGCAGGAGGAGCACGACCAACCTTGGGCATACAGGGAGTTGGCTTAAGGACAGGATCGGGCGGGGAAACCACTTCAAATGACTGAGTTGGAGTCTCGAAGAATTCGCCATCCATTTCGACGTATCTGAAGGTATGCACACTACTGACAATGTATTCTTCTTCCCCACACACAGTGACGATCTTACCCTCTATTGGATACCTTAGCTTTTGATGGAGAGACGAAGCTACAGCACCTGCCTTATGAATCCAAGGGCGCCCCAATAGGCAGGAGTAGGCAGGACGAATGTTCATTACATAAAAGGTAGTGTTGAAAACCTGAGGTCCTATCTTGATAGGGAGAACAACTTCGCCGTGGACAACACTCTTTGCACCATCGTAAGCCCGCACCACAATGTCACTAGGCTTCAGTTCAACGCTCTTGCAGTCAAGTTTCTCGAGCACGGCTTTCGGTAACACATTCAAAGAAGAGCCATTATCGATCAGCACATGGGACAGGGTGATCCCTTTACACTCAATGGAGATATGCAGGGCCTTATTATGATTCTTTCCCGCTGGTGTCAGGTCAGCGTCGTCAACAGTCAGGTTAGCAACATAGTTTTCGAACTGATCGACGGAGGTCTCTTGAGGTACATGGGCAGTCTTCAGGAATTTTATCAAGGCATTGGCATGGGATTCAGAGGATAATAACAAGGACAACATTGAGATTTTAGACGGAGTATGCCCCAGCTGCTCTACAACATCAAAGTCACTCTTGCGAATGATTTTCAACACTTCTTCCATTTCTCGTTTGGCAACGTCTTCAGTAGTAGCTTGGATCGGTGTCTCTGACTGAGAAGGGTTGACTGGTTCTTTTCCTCGGTTTTCGGGAACCGGAGGTGAGATCTCTGGAGAGAAGATCCTTCCGCTTCGAGTAACCTTACTAGTCCCAACAACGTCATTAGGATTAGCAGAATTGCCAATTTGCTTTACACCATGGATGTAAACATCACCTCCATAATTCCACGGAATGGCTTTGCTCGAGGAATATGGTACTGGGCCAGGGGTAGTAATGATCAGGGGAGCTACTCTGGGCTCAGCAATAATCTTCACAGGTATTCTGGGAGCAGTTATCTTCACTGGAATCTTGGACCTCGCAATCACAGATACTTCTTCAATAGGGTTTTCTGCCTTAGAAACCCTTTCAAAGAGGATTGTACGATCGTCCATCAGTCGTTGGATACCATTCTTCAATTTCAAACAGTCTTCGGGCCGGAGTGTGCAGAGATTGCAATCTTCAGTACAACCTGGAAATAAACCAGCTTGCAATAAATTCCTCTTTATGATCGGGAGAGGAGATGTTAAGTCCGCTACAGTAGTGATGAGAGAACCGTCATCGAGAGCATTAACAGCTTTGTCATGATTAGGCATAGGAGCGGTGATGACATTAGGGGTCTCCGGAGGCTCGAACTCAATTTCCCCAGCGTCGATCATGTCCTGAATCTTATTCTTCAACAGCCAACAATCGTTTGTATCATGCCCAGGGCTATCGGAGTGATATGCACACCTGGCATTGGGATTATAACGAGGCGAAGCAGTGTTGACATTTGCAGGAGGACCTCTGAGAGCGATTAAATTTACCTTCAGCATGCTTTGCAGTGCTTGTGCTAAAGTCATATTGAGCTTGGTAAACTGCCTTCTTGGTCTGTCTTGTCTTTGCTGGAAGTTTTGAGCTGGCGGGGCTGCGATTGTCACTGCTCCAACGGCATGGTCACCATTTTTCCTATTATGATTCTTCTGACCATACACAGCATTCGATTCATTCTTCCCCTGATAGGACTTCTTACTGCTTGTAGAAGTAGTTGCATGTATCTTTCCACTTCGAAGGCCGCTCTCCACCCGTTCACCTGTCAGTATAAGTTCAGTGAAACCTGATGAAGAACTCCCCAGTAGATGGCTGTAGAATGGGCCAGTCAGGGTACCCATGAACAGGTCTACTAATTCTCGGTCAGTCATAGGGGGTTTGACTCTGCCAGCCAAATCTCTCCATTTCTGAGCATACTCTTTGAAGCTTTCTTTAGATCCCATGGCCATGTTTTGCAACTGTAGCCGAGTAGGTGCTAATTCAGAATTGTACTGGTACTGCTTATAGAAAGCCGTTGCTAAATCAGTCCAGGTGCGGATGTCAGAACTCTCGAGCTGATAATACCATTCCAACTGAGTGCCAGACAGACTTTCTTGGAAGAAGTGGATCCACAGTTTCTTATCAGTGGTATGCGGCTGAATCTTTCTCACATAAGCCCTTAAATGCATCTGAGGACAGGATGCACCATCGTACTTAGTGAAAGTGGGGATTTTGAATTTGCGAGGAATGGTCACATCGGAGACCAGACCCAAACTTTCGAAATCCAAACCAGGTGTCTTCTGACCCTCCATGGCTAGCATGCGTTCTTCCAGCAGTTTGTACTTATCATCTCTTGGAGAGTACTGTTCACCTTCGTACTCTTCGTCTTCATCCTCAGGGTTAGAGAAATCAGGATTCTCCTCCTCTGAATCAATTTCCGCCCCCTCCTCTGGACCATTCGGGATTCCAAATTTGATTCCCGTAGCCTGTCCTTTACGCCTTCTGCCCGGGTTAATGAAGCTCACAGCTTTCTTGTCCTTCTTCTTTTCGGCCAAAAGAGCCTTCAGTTCCTCCTGCCCCTTGGATAAGCTTAGCATCATCTCCTTGAACTGAGCATTCTGTGTCTGGAGATCTTTGACAGTTTGCTCGAGATCCATTTTTCTGTTTGAAGGAAAACCGTGAGAATACTGATCCTTTTAGAGTACCTGTTATGCAATGTCATGTTATGCTATGCAATGTATGAAATGTTTTCAAGGACTTTTGGAATTTAACTTTGCATAAACTACCGAAAAGGGAAACTTTTTTTTTTGTTTTTGTTTTTGTTTTTTTTTTCATACAAAACAGAGCAAAGTTAAATCCCTAAGTCCTTGAAATGGTTAGTTCAATGTTATGATGTCATGATGTTATGATGTTATGATGTTATGATGTTATGAGGTTAAATAGATAACAAGCACAAGCAAGTCATACAACCATCATTCCTAGGTTTTAAGGCTTGCATGAGTTCCATAGGTAAGTACCCTCCCCACTGAAGTTTGGTTGGTTCAACCTGTCCTAGAATAGTAACTGGGTTCTAGAAGGATCTCAGATCATCGACCTTTCTTTGGGTCCACTTCAGTGCAACACCAAGTGGTTGACCGAAGCTTTCCTAAAGTCCAATCTCAAAGAGTGTAGCATCGAGTATCAACCAACCTCAGTCGGAACCGAAGTCAGTTATCTCACTACTTTCTAATGGCTAGGATGAGTCAATTAGGGTTCTAAAGGTCTGGTTAATGCTTTGATGACACCACGCGGAAGCCAAATTTTTCCTCAAATAACATGAGGACCATCAGGACAACCAAAGTGTCACATTAACCGTAGCTATCATTTTAACCATTCCAGTATACGCCGGATAGTCGCGATGATCTATTGCTACTTACCTAAGGTACACTAGATCCGGGTGTAGGATCTTTCACTCAAAGCCCCCCTTAAAAGAAGGAAAACATAAATGATATATATTTTTTTTTTTTAAGATGGACCTCTCTTTTCTTTCCCCAGCAGAGTCGCCAGTTCTGTCATTCGGTGAACTGGACTTTATCGGATTTGTAATCGCAATGTCGCGGTTAGCAAGAGTCGCCACCGACTTTTCTTTTATCCCATAAGGAAAGGTGGAAAAGAACAGGAAAGACCTTGATTTTAAATTCTTAGGTTCGGGAGGTACTTTATACGAAGGGAAGGTGTTAGGCACCCCTCGTATCCATGGTTATCCATGGGCTCTTAATTGCTCAATCATTTATGTTTTCTAGGTTTGAAAAAAGTGGTTGAGAAATGTATGAAAGATGTTTTGAAAATGAGAATTTAACTTTGTAATGATTCTTGCATGAATGTATACAAAGTGGTTATCCCTCTTAATTTTGAAGATGGTTTAGAAAAATATAACTTGGCAATGATCCTAGTACGGATGTATGCTAAGTGGTGATTTTCTAAAAAGGATGTTTGAAAGGCGTAAGGTGGGAAAAGTATTTTTATTATGAATGAGCAATTAAGGTTGCACCTGTCCGAGGTCTTTCCGGGCATTTCCCATCCTTATGAGGGTAAAACTGTCCTTACTATTGAGAAGTAAGTAGTTTTATCCTTGGGATGTTGAAGGGTCATCGTAGGGTCATCGATCGGTCATTGAAGGCAACAGTTGTGAGGAGACCTTAGCGTTCGAAGGGACTATCATCATTTAACCGTAGGCTACGCCGAAGGGACATCGAGGGACAAAGTCGTAATTTCGAAGGCAACATCCGAGGGACTATAATTTATTTTATGATGATTTAACCGAAGGGTCTTTGCTAAGGGTATCCCCACATTCGCGGGACATGACCGTTATACCGTAGTACCGTAAGGCAGCAAAAAGAGGTCCAAGATCACTTATTTAAAGGTCATATTTTAAAGTTAAGTAGGTAATTAGGATGAGCCTCCACATTAAAATCAATACATTAAAATTACATTAAAATTAATTATTAAAATTAACACATCAAAATTAATTATTAAAATTAACATATTAAAATTAATTAGGCAATTTAGGGTGAGCCTTCACAGTGGTATCCCACAAATAAAGTGGAAGACCTAACGGCAATCTTTTCCTGGGACATATGAACCTTTGCAAAATTCAGCAAACGGGTTAGAATACCAAATCGGGGTGTAATCGAAGATTACACCAAAGCAGTAATAGTATCAGGTAAGCAAAGCATAGTTATAGTAAAACAGGTCAGGTGGGCAAGGATCAAAACAGGGCGAAGAAACAGCGGCATCCATTATAACAATTCAAAGTATCCAGGCATACTTAAGTCCACATGCAAACCTCAAATATATTTATGAGTTAAATTATGATGTCATACGCAAGTTAAGAACATAAAGCGATATCGCATGCAAATTGAGAAAATGAAGCTGTAATAATAATGCAAACCTGTTTGCAATCGAATTGCACCCTTGAGTTGGCGAGCCGGATTGAATTGGACGGAGGTAGCTTTGCGGCCGCCGGCTTTTCCTTCAGGGTTTCCTTTAGGGTTACCCGGGGTAAGTTAAACAGTAGTCTTGTAAAACACAATGCCTAAGCTGTTGGAAAAGTAAATGTGCAAAAGCGAAAACGGCCACGGAAAAAGGAATGTGAAAAAGCCCCCCTTTTAGGTTTTCAAGGTGGCTATTTATATTAGTGTCATTAGGTCATGCATGCTGCCCAAAAAGTCTTCAACGTGCGCATGGATATAGTGGATGCAGGGCCCAACATTCCTCAACGGATCTTCAAGTCTCCGAAGCGTTACCTGCGCCTACAAAGTAGGGGAATGGTGTGACGTTCGTCACACCATGTGTGACGCCCGTCACAGGGGTGTGTTGCGTGACGCTCGTCACGCCTTCTATGACGCCCGTCACAAGGCTGTGTTGCGTGACGCTCGTCACGCCCTCTGTGACGTCCGTCACAGGCACAACATTTGTGTCTTGCGCTTTGGGCTGGGCTTTGCTGTTTGGTTCGTTTTCTTTTCTTTTTGCACCCCTTTTCCTCCGCTTCCAAATAAACCACTTTCATATTATCACTAGGTGAGCATGCAGCGAGTAGGCCAATTTGGGTCATTCGCGAGTTGGGCCTTTGTTCCTTTAAGTGTCGTAAAGTGAGTCGGAGTGCCCTGAAATGTCTTGAAATATTAATGGGCAAATTTTGGGGTATGACAATGGAAAAATACCAGAAGGGGAAAAATTAGAAGTATTGAGAGACTCGATAGTATATTTGGTTAGGTGCGACTCAAAACTGATAAAGATGCTAGGGAAATGATGTTTGGACGAGATGACATAAGTTTGATTGTTGTAATCAGTTAGAAATGTTCTGTTTTAAGTTTTCTTATGTTGTAGTGATGTTTGTTGTGAACCTTGTTGTAACAAAAAGATAATGATATATAAAAATCAAAGGTTACAAAAATTAAAAGGAGATACTATTTTATGATGCAGATGTTGCTCCTTGATTTGAACAGTTGTTCTTATTGTCTCTTGGTTGATGACATATACTACATAATCTTATCATTTTATCAGTCGTATCAATTTCTGTTCTAATACGCGTGTTGTTTGGCTGTCATTTTTTCTTTCTTCGAATCTCATCGTTGTGCCAAACTATGTCACCTTCGTATGGAGGCCAGTATCACTTAATTGACTTATTGATAACAGGTTATGCATTAATCCTTCTACATAGAGAACATCAGATTTAGAGGGAAGAGTTCCATTACCAATAGTTCCGGAGCCTCTGATTCTTCCTTTCTGATTTCCTCCGAAACCTACGAAGCCAACATCTTTAAGTTCCAGACTTTAGAACATATACTTTCTTCCCGTCATGTGTCACGAGCATCCAGAGTCCAGGTACCATGATTGGTGTCTTAACTCTAATGCATAGGATATCTGCAACATAAATAATCTTATCCTTTTGTACCCATAATCTTTTGGGTCCTTTGTGATTATTTTTCCCAGAGTTTCTTAGAACGTTGGGTTTTCTAGCATTATCAAAATGTTGTGCTTTTGTATGTGTGTAGTGATAAGAAAAAGGAGATTTAGGTTTGTCATTTGTAGAAGATTTATCTTCAATGGGGACATAACTTATTCCTCTTTTATTATTCTGACTGACTCCATAAATCATGGATGCCATTCTGCTTCTTTCTATCCCATTTTTCAGAAACTTTTGAAAAGATTTTTCATATTTATATATTATTGTGTTAGAAGTTTGTGGGGCTTGAGATAACGCTTCTTCAAGTTTTGAACATTGTTTATTTGTGGAGTCTCTTTCTTTTATCAAAGTTTGATTTTCATCTTTTAGTTCTGAAATTGTTATCTCAAGCTTATCACATTCTTCGATGGTTCCTTCAAGAACCTCTTTTATAGCTTTAAATTTTTGTTTAAGTTTCTTATATGAGCTTAGAGTTCCAGAAAGGCATGATTCAAGGTCAGAGCGAGAAAGATCAGAAAATACCTCTTCAGAATCAGATTCTCCATCTGATGTATTTCTGGAGGTGGTAGCCATGAGTGCAACATTTGCCTGTTCTTCAGAGTCTGATTCGGAGGAATCAGATCCATTGTCGTCCCAGGTGGCCATCAGTACCTTTTTGGTTCTGAATGAGCTTTTTTTGAAACCTTCTCTTCTAGAGCTTTCTTTCTTCATCTTTGGACATCCGTTTCTGTAATGACATGTTTCCTTGCATTCATAGCATGTTATTTCTTTGTTTGACTTACCTCTGGAAGTTGATTATGAGCGATCTCCTTTGGGTCTTGGTCTCCTGAAGTTATTATTTCTTTTTATCTAGAGTTATTTTACTCTTTTATTCAAAAGGGATAACTCTTCTTCATCGTCAGAGTCTTCCTTTTCAGAGTCGTCATTGTCTTCCTCTTCAGCTTGGAAGGGCTTGTTCCTTTCTGGTTTGTGTCTTTCAGATCTGGACTTTAGTGCTAAAAACTTGATCTTATTTTGAGGCTCATCTTCCTCAAGTTCTATCTCGTGACTTTTGAGTGAATTGACGAGTTCCTCAAGGCTGATATTGTTCAGATCTTTTGATAACTTTAATGCGGTGACTATTGGTCTCCACTTTTTTGGTAAGCTTCTGACTATCTTCTTGACATGATCTGCAGTTGTGTAGCCCTTGTCCAGAATTTTGAGTCCTGCAATTAAGGTTTGAAATCTAGAAAACATTACCTCTACAGCTTCATCGTCCTCCATCTTGAAGGCTTCATACTTCTGAATTAGAGCCAGAGCCTTTGTCTATTTGACTTGAGAATTTCCTTCGTGAGTCATCCTTAGGGAGTCAAGTATTTCTTTAGCTATTTCCCTGTTGGTGATCTTTTCATATTCATTGTAGGAAATGACCTTTAGCAGTATCGTTCTGGCTTTGTGATGGTTTTGGAAGTCGCGCTTCTGATCATCTGTCATTTTGCTTCTGGAAATGGCAACGCCAGCGTCACACACAGGAGGTATGTAGCCGATTGTGACTATGTCCCATAGATCAGCATCATAGCCCAGAAAGAAACTTTCAATTCTATCTTTACAATAATCAAAATTTTCTCCATCAAAGATTGGAGGTTTAACATTGTAACTGTCTCTTTCATTGGTGTTGGCCATAGAGTTTTTCTCACGCTGGATCTTTCTACACTATTAAGTGTTTTGATTAGAAAATTAATAACAAAGCCGAAGCTCTGATACCAATTGAAGGTAGAGAAAAACAAGAAAGGGTGGTTTGAATTTTTTTTGGAAAATAAAACTTTTTCAAGAACTTAGACACACGACAAATGTGCTTGATCCTTTAGCTTCTACGACTTTTTGAGTTTTTGAAGCTTTAGCAGATATGCTTTTCTCCTTCTCTTGCTTCTTCATGAGCTTGCTAATCTCCATAGCAAAGTCTCAGCTCAAATTCTTATCCTGCTTTGACTTGCCCATACTACTTAAAAAGAGGAGTTTGTATGAAGAAGAATGTGATCTTATTGATAATGCAAATCTTTTATTTATAGACTGTTCGGGACAAATTGTTATCAGTTTTGATTTCTGTGCACCAATGGACGCAGGAAAGAGAAGTTGATATTAGTCTTCATGCACGTCTTCCCAGTTCCGATCCTTGCTTTTCTGTGCTCAGTTGTCAGAACCATATTAGTCCAATCTTTTTCAAAAGTTTCTTTGACTAAAGGGAAGTAAAGACTTATTTTAACTCATTTTTATTCAAAAAAATATTCTAAACATGGTTATTTTTATTCAGTACTTTCCCCCCTTATTATACCTTTTTGTTGATGACAAACGGGGGAGAGATAAAAAGTATACAAGCACCTGAATATGATGATTATTCTATTATTGCTTAATTAAATTTCTGAAAATTAATAGTATTGTGATGTTAAAGACATTTAATTAACCTGGATATAACTTACGAGGAGCTTACAAACCTCATCCTCTGGACTATCAGACTCAGTGGAAGCTTACAAACCTCAGATTCTAAAGTTAACATGTTAATTAAATCAATAACCATTGTTCTTAAATACTTATGTTTCTCATCGTCAAAAGGGGGGAGATTGTTGGAAACAAAAATGGTTTATATCATATCCCTTGAGTTTTTATGATAACAAAGTATTTAAAGAACAATGGGATATTCTAACATTTGTTCAAATATGCAGGATTATATGATTAAAAGCAGATGAAGAGAAGCTTGAGGATTCTGCATCTAAAGATCAGACTCTGGCTCTGAAGATTATGTTAGACGGTGTGGCTAGTGATCGAGAGGGGGGGGGGGTGAATAGATCACATCTTTAAAATTAACGGATTTAAAGTTTTAACAGAGTTATTGAAACTTAGCGGAAAAATTCGGTCCTGAATCGACTTCCGTCTATTCTGAACCGCTGCTGGAAAACCGGACACGCGAATATAATGCTGGATTTGAATTAGAATGACAAAGATAATCAACACCAGAAACTAATTAAATTGAATGCACTTATTACTAGATCCTATTTCCAATGGAAGAAACACTGCAAATAGTTTTGTCAAACAGTTGGTGTGTATGCGCTTTGTGATGAACAATGGTGGACTTTATTTAACAAAGTTTTCTTGCCACTATTGTATCGCGAAGAACACAGCCACAACACACTAACTGAAATTTCAAAACTATTGAAAACGTAAAGAGAGATAAGGAGAGAATATGATACGCAGAGATTTGGTAAGGAAGTTCCCCACGTCGTCCTCGCGTGTGGGTACGTCTCCCTCTCAATTTCAAATGAAATTGAGAACTGTGATTATCAATTAATGTCGAATTCGTTGATACAAGGTTACAATACAAAGACAGAATTCTAAATCCCAAGAACTTCTTCTTGTATGAAACCTCCACTTGATCTGAGCTCGATCAAGACTTTCCTGCAAGAAATTGCAAACAATTCACCGGTTCCACGACCTGTTTGCGAAATCCCCCGATCTCCAAACGCAACGCTGCGGCTGAATCTGTTCTACAAACGTGACTGACAAACCCTCAAGAACACTCCAGTTCTTGAAGGACAAACCAATTGGTTTTTCCTCGAAACCCCCTTCAATCTTCAACTCAGCTAGATCCTCGATCGTTCCACTGAACACCTCAACTAGACCCTTGATCGTACCACTGAACGTTATCTCGATGATCCTTTAATCCGAAGAACAAGAATGATTATGTGTTGATGTTCTTGAAGAAAAGTGATTGAGAAGATGAAGAAGATGAAGTATCTTTCAGGTTTCTATGTGCTCCAAAACAATTGCTCTTACACTGCTTTAATCTTGTGTTCAACTGTTTTTCTCTTGTGAATTCGTTGCCTTCACTGCTGTAAAAAATATTTCTTATATACAAGGACAGAAGTTGTTAGTTGGTTAAAACAGACTTATGTATTGATGCATGATGTTATGTATCGATTCATACTGTAACATTGAATATTTTTAGAGAATTAATGAAGGCATGTATCGATGCAAGGCTCGTATGTATCGATACATGAAGCATTTCAACTAAGCTTGTATCGATACAAGATGCGTGTGGATCGATCCATAGAGCAATTTGCCTGTCCATGTATCGATACATGACTCGTATGGATCGATGCATGCTGAAGCAAAAGTGTTTTGTGGTTTACAATATATTTCATGGATCGATGCATAAGATCATGTATTGATCCATACTGATACAAAATAGTTTTTATGAGTTCTTTTAATAGATGTATCACTGTGGATCTTTATGTATAGATATGAGACACTAGTATGAGATAAAAACACAAATGAATCATGCAAACTGATGCACATGCCAACAATTGGTCAATGATCACACAATTTGCTATCATTCAAAACTTTATTCAAGGTAAGGACTTTGCTCACAAACTCCCCCTTTTTGATGATGGCAAATTTTTGGCCAGATGTGTGATACTCCCCCTGAGTTCGTGCATTTTTGTCAGCTGTGTCAACATCTTCTTTCTCCCCCTTTCTCAATATCAAAAAGAAGAACCAGTTTCATCAAGGCAATATGTAAGTAGCAAGACACAGCAAAATTGATAATAAAGCTAACAATCACAGAGAAGGAAGCTTAATTGTAACGAGTCACTCACAAAGAATGACAAATAGGGGTAAAGACACCGAAGGCGGAAAGTAAACAGAAAGTAATAGGCATTTTACTAGGAGAAGATGTTTTAAGATACACAGAAACCAAAACATATAAAGTACAACCAAATCGACAGAGAAACAAAACTAGAGCAATATGCAATGAAATGTAATGAGATGAAATGGGGATGGTTCAATGTGGATTATATCCACCACATGACTCCTCGTCATCTCTATCAGGATCTCTGAAGCTAGGCGGAGGAGGAGGAGGAAGGAAATTAGGGTTAGCCGCTGGTTTTGGGAGGAGTGGTGACGGTTGAGATGAAGTTTTGTGACAGGATGTGATAAAGTGGCTGATGTGTCGATCCATGAGAGAGAGAAAAATGCATTTAATCCAAGTAGCAGACAGTATGTATTGATGCATATTGCCATGGATCGATCCATGTCACGAATTCTCGTTTGTATAGGATCTATGTATCGATACATACGATGGTTGGATCGATGCATACTGAACCCATTTTGAAATATTTGTAATCCTGAGGACATGAATCGATGCATACATGTTTTGGATCGATGCATACTGATGCTAAACCACATTTTAACTAAGTTTTATGCAATATGCTCAATTATGATTCACAAATCAGATTTGAATGTTCAAACAGTATATGAAAATATATTTACATAAACGATAGTAAGAATTTTGTTGTAACATACATAATTACATAGTTCGAAATAAGATATAGAGAGGAGTGATATTACCTCTGTTGGTGTAACCTTGAGAGGAATAGGTAGAATCTAAAGCAAGTCTCATAAACCAAGGTGAAGCATAATATAAATAAATTCAACCAAGCTTAAGACACCAGTGGAGATAGATCTAATATCCCTAATTCGCGACGAATGTTGAAGAATGGTTCCGTTGCCAAGGGTTTAGTGAAAATATCAGCAAGCTGATTTTTAGAATCAACATGCTCAAATACAACGTCTTCTTTTTCAACATGATCGCGAAGAAAGTGATGTCTAATCTCTATATGTTTAGTGCGAGAGTGTAAAACAGGGTTTTTAGTAAGGTTTATGGCACTAGTGTTGTCACATTTTATTGGAATACGTTTGAGTTGAATGTTAAAGTCTTGTAGTTGTTGTTTTAGCCATAAAATCTGAGCGCAACAACTACCGGCTGCAACGTATTCAACCTCTGCAGTTGACAAAGCCACAGATACCTGCTTTTTGCTATGCCAACTTACCAAGGAGTTTGAAAACAGGTGACACGTACCACTTGTGCTTTTCCTATCTGATTTGCAGCCAGCAAAATCAGAATCGGAGTAACCTACTAAACCACAATCACTTCCTTTGGAGTACCAAAGCCCATATTTAGATGTGCCATATCTAAATATACGCTTAACCGCTTTTAGGTGCGATTCCTTAGGATTTGATTGATACCGTGCACACATACAAACACTAAACATGATGTCAGGTCTAGAAGCAGAAAGATACAGAAGAGATCCAATCATACCTCTGAACTTTTTGACATCTACACTCTTACCATGCTCATCTTTATCTAAGTTCCCGTTGGTAGGCATAGGGGTGTCAATTGATTTTGAGTCATTCATTCCAAAGCGCTTGAGTAGTTCTCTGCAGTATTTTGTTTGACATACTGATGTACCTTCATCAAGTTGCTTTATCTGAAGTCCTAGGAAGTAGGTCAGCTCCCCCATAAGACTCATCTCAAATTCACCCTGCATAACCTTAGAAAATTCTTCGACCAAGTGTATGTTAGTTGAACCAAAAATTATATCGTCTACATAAACCTGAACTAAAAGAATGTGCTTTCCTTTGTGTTTAATGAAGAGTGTATTATCCACTTTACCTCTTGAATATCCATGATCAATTAGAAATTTGCTAAGCCTTTCATACCAAACCCAAGGGGCTTGTTTAAGACCATACAAAGCTCGTTTTAATTTGTAAACATGATCTGGATTTTCAGCATTCTCAAAACCAGGAGGTTGTGAAACATATACCTCTTCATTTATGACACCATTTAGAAACGCACTCTTTACGTCCATTTGGTAGAGCTTAAAATCATTAGAACACGCATAGGCAAGCAAGAGACGTATAGCTTCAAGGCGAGCAACTAGAGCATAAGTTTCCTCATAATCTATGCCCTCCTCTTGGTTATACCCTTGTGCTACTAAACGTGCCTTGTTCCTAGTTATCACTCCGCTTTCATCAAGTTTATTTCTAAAAACCCATTTGGTACCTATGATATGATGATCTCGCGGACGAGGGACAAGTTCCCAAACGTCATTTCTTTTAAATTGATTAAGCTCTTCTTGCATGGCCATTAGCCAAAATTCATCAATCAAGGCCTCTTTGGCATTTTTAGGTTCTACTTGGGATACAAAAGCGAAGTGAGAACAAAAGTTACTTATCTTAGAACGAGTCATTACTCCCTTTGAAATGTCTCCCAAGATGTTGTCGATAGGATGGTCTTTTGAGGATTTCCAAGCTGGTGGAAGGTCGTTCACTTCAGCTGTCCTTTCTTCCTCATCTTCTTCATGACTAGTATCTTCATCCTTCTCATGGGCAGCTGTTCTAGACTGATCAGTTTCCGTAGCAGCTTCCTTGAGTATGTCTTCTGTAGATACACCTGCATCATCAAAAGAAATACCTTTTCCGACATTTTTCGGATAAGACTCATCAAAAGAAACATGGACATATTCTTCAACAGTAAGTAAACGCTTATTATACACTCTATATGCTTTACTTGATTGTGAGTATCCAAGAAAGATACCTTCATCTGCTTTTGCATCAAACTTCCCAATATTTTCTTTACCATTATTCAAAACAAAACACTTACAACCGAATACGTGAAGATGTGACAAGTTTGGCTTTCTCCCTTTCAAAAGCTCATAAGGGGTTTTATTTAAAATAGGACGGATTAGGATCCTGTTTAAAACATAACAGGCTGTGCTAACTGCATCAGCCCAAAAGTATTTTGGTAATCCACCCTCATTTAGCATTGTTCTTGCCAACTCCTCTAAAACACGATTTTTACGCTCCACAACGCCATTTTGTTGTGGAGTTCGAGGAGCTGAAAAGTTATGCTCAATACCATACTTGTCACAGTACTTATCAAAGTGGTAGTTTTGAAATTCACCACCATGATCGCTACGGATTGTAACTATTTTGGAATTCATTTTGTTTTGGGACAGATTTGCAAAATTCTTAAAAGCAGAAAAAGTTTCATCTTTGCTATGAAGGAATATAGTCCAAGTAAATCGAGAGTAGTCGACAACAATTACAAAACCATAATAATTTCCACCTAAGCTCTTTGTCCTAGAAGGTCCAAAGAGATCCATATGGAGAAGCTCAAGGGGTCTTGAAGTTGAAATTACATTTTTAGATTTGAAAGAGACCCTTGTTTGTTTTCCCATTTGGCACGCGTCACATAGGTGGTCTTTTGAAAATTTTATTTTTGGAAGACCGACTACTAGATCCTTAGATACAACCTTATTAAGCAAATCAAAATTAACATGTGCTAAACGTCTATGCCAAAGCCAAGAATCATCATTCAAGGTAACTAGACATTTAGTACTTGTTAAAGATACATCAAAAAGGTCAAGCATATAGATGTTGTTTACTCTTACACCCTTAAACACAACGTTCTGTTCAGCATGTTCAATTATGAAGCAAGTTTTTATGAAGGAAACTTTATAGCCCATGTCACATAATTGACTTATGCTTAACAAATTGTGTTTAAGTCCCTCTACTAGATGGACATTAGAGATAGTAGTGGTAGAGGGATTACCTACACTACCTTTGCCGAGTATAGCTCCTTTGTTATTGTCTCCATAAGTAACATATCCCTTCTTCTTTGCTTTGAAGTCTATGAAAAGCGATATGTCACCGGTCATGCGCCTTGAGCAGCCGCTGTCAAGAAACCATCTTCTATCTACGGAAGCAAGGCACTCATCCTACAATATCAAAAGAGAGAAGTTGGTACCCAATTTTCATTGGGTCCAAGTGGGTAAGTGTTGACATGGTTGCCTTTTGGCTTCCATTGATAAATACCTTTAGGGACAAGAAATCTCCTAAACTTGCATTTCTCAATGGTATGGCCATCACGACAACAATAATGACATAAACCATGATGATGTGGTTGTTTATTCTTGTTCATTAAATCCTTTGGAATGAAAGAGTATTTTGCATATGGTGGATTTAACGACTTCTTAAACAACCTAGAGTCAACGGCGTAAGTAACCTTAGGTTGTAACGCTTTTTCTAATTTGACCTTGAGAGTGTTTACCTCTTTTTGCCAAATATGACAAGCGTCACAGTACCTAACTTTACTATATCCATCAATGTCAATATCTTTTGAATTTTCTGCAATACTAGCTTTTAACGCTTCTAAATCATTTTCAGCTTTGTATACTTTACCTTCCAAAAATGAAAAAATTTGTTTATCGGAAGATAGTCTTTTAAAAGCATCTACAGCTTCGTTATGCAGTTTTTCAAAAGCTATTTTCAGTTCGGAAAAAGACATAGAAGAGAAACTATTGTAATAAGCTTGTTTTACCTTTTTGTCATTGCTTTTCTTCTTGTGGTAGGACAGATTTTTGGTGTGAGCCATAAGGCACATATTTGCGGTTTCATCACTATCACTTGAGCCTTGTGTGCTTGATGAGTCACTATCACTTTCCCATGCAATGTAAGCTCTTCTTTGTTTGCTGTACCCTTTTGGTGAGGCTTTTCTTTGATCCTTATATTTCATAGGACAGTCTGTTTTATAATGTCCAGATTTACCACAATTAAAACAGGATCCTCTTCCTCTACTCTTCTTATTCTCTTCCTGTTTCGCATCTGTAGATTGTCTTCGAAACTTCATGAGGTTTTTGTCGGAATGCTTGACTCCATTCTTTCGAATGAATCTATTATATCTCCTTACAAACAGTCCCATTTCTTCATCATCCAAATCTTTGCCACTACTAGAATCATTGTCACTTTGCTCTTTTCGTGAGGACTTAGAGCTAGAGGCCACAAGAGCTATTGGCTTCTTCTCTCCCTCTTTGTCTCTTTTCTTCTCCTTTTCCTTCTTACTTTTGTTCTCATATTTTTCAAGACTTTCCAATGCTTGCTGATGTTCTTCCAGCTTTCCAAACAGAGTTGTAATCGTAAGTCTTGTTAGATCGTTGGCTTCCTTAATTGCTGTTACTTTAGGTTGCCATTCCCTGCTAAGACACTTGAGAATTTTATTAGTAGCGATTTCATTGGAAACAGGTTTTCCAAGTGCATTCAACCTATTAGTGAGATGAGTGAATCTCTTTTGCATGTCGGAGATAGTTTCTCCTTGTTTCATGCGAAAGAGCTCAAACTCTTGATTTAGAGTGTTAATGCGGGACTGTTTTACTTCAGTAGTACCCTCATGGGCAACTTCTAAAGCATCCCACATTTCTTTAGCTGTCGTGCAATGGGATACTCGATAATACTCATCAACACCAAGTGCTGAAATTAGTATATTTCGAGCTTTCCAATCACACGACCACTTTTTCTCATCTTTCTCATTCCAATCAGCTTCTGGTTTGGGAACTATGGCGCCAGCCGCATTTGTCATTGTAATTTGAAAACGACCATTTTCAATGGCAGCCCATACTAGCCTATCCACAGAATTTATATGAACTCGCATGCAGTATTTCCAGTAGCCGTAATTTTCACCGTTGAAAATAGGCGCTCTATTATACGCCCCCTTTGGTTCAGAATCCATACTGTTACAGGCAGCCACAGAGCACCAGCGAACCGGCGCTCTGATACCACTTGTTAGACGGTGTGGCTAGTGATCGAGAGGGGGGGGTGAATAGATCACCTCTTTAAAATTAACAGATTTAAAGTTTTAACAGAGTTATTGAAACTTAGCGGAAAAATTCGGTCCTGAATCGACTTCCGTCTATTCTGAACCGCTGCTGGAAAACCGGACACGCGAATATAATGCTGGATTTGAATTAGAATGACAAAGATAATCAACACCAGAAACTAATTAAATTGAATGCACTTATTACTAGATCCTATTTCCAATGGAAGAAACACTGCAAATAGTTTTGTCAAACAGTTGGTGTGTATGCGCTTTGTGATGAACAATGGTGGACTTTATTTAACAAAGTTTTCTTGCCACTATTGTATCGCGAAGAACACAGCCACAACACACTAACTGAAATTTCAAAACTATTGAAAACGTAAAGAGAGATAAGGAGAGAATATGATACGCAGAGATTTGGTAAGGAAGTTCCCCACGTCGTCCTCGCGTGTGGGTACGTCTTTCTCTCAATTTCAAATGAAATTGAGAACTGTGATTATCAATTAATGTCGAATTCGTTGATACAAGGTTACAATACAAAGACAGAATTCTAAATCCCAAGAACTTCTTCTTGTATGAAACCTCCACTTGATCTGAGCTCGATCAAGACTTTCCTGCAAGAAATTGCAAACAATTCACTGGTTCCACGACCTGTTTGCGAAATCCCCCGATCTCCAAACGCAACGCTGCGGCTGAATCTGTTCTACAAACGTGACTGACAAACCCTCAAGAACACTCCAGTTCTTGAAGGACAAACCAATTGGTTTTTCCTCGAAACCCCCTTCAATCTTCAACTCAGCTAGATCCTCGATCGTTCCACTGAACACCTCAGCTAGACCCTTGATCGTACCACTGAACGTTATCTCGATGATCCTTTAATCCGAAGAACAAGAATGATTATGTGTTGATGTTCTTGAAGAAAAGTGATTGAGAAGATGAAGAAGATGAAGTATCTTTCAGGTTTCTATGTGCTCCAAAACAATTGCTCTTACACTGCTTTAATCTTGTGTTCAACTGTTTTTCTCTTGTGAATTCGTTGCCTTCACTGCTGTCAAAAATATTTCTTATATACAAGGACAGAAGCTGTTAGTTGGTTAAAACAGACTTATGTATTGATGCATGATGTTATGTATCGATTCATACTATAACATTGAATATTTTTAGAGAATTAATGAAGGCATGTATCGATGCAAGGCTCGTATGTATCGATACATGAAGCATTTCAACTAAGCTTGTATCGATACAAGATGCGTGTGGATCGATCCATAGAGCAATTTGCCTGTCCATGTATCGATACATGACTCGTATGGATCGATACATGCTGAAGCAAAAGTGTTTTGTGGTTTACAATATATTTCATGGATCGATGCATAAGATCATGTATTGATCCATACTGATACAAAATAGTTTTTATGAGTTCTTTTAATAGATGTATCACTGTGGATCTTTATGTATAGATATGAGAAACTAGTATGAGGTAAAAACACAAATGAATCATGCAAACTGATGCACATGCCAACAATTGGTCAATGATCACACAATTTGCTATCATTCAAAACTTTATTCAAGGTAAGGACTTTGCTCACAGATTACTTCTAAAAACTCTGGCTCTGAAGATTACTTCTAAAAACTCTGGCTCTAATGAAAGATCCAGACTTTGAAGAAGTCAACTCTAAAGAAACTCAGCCTCTGATGATATAGACTCTGAAGCTTCAAAAGCCAATAAGTGGACTCTGAAGTGATCATCCTCTAAAGAGTAACGTCTGAAGAAAGTCAACCTCTGAAGTAGAGTCTCTTCAATCGAGGCAACTCTGACAGACTCAGAGACCTTTTGATCACGTGAAGACTTAAGAAAAAATCTGTTCTTGATTGTTTGAGCTTCAACGGATAATTTCTCTTGCAGAAAGTTATTTTTTATGTGTCTAATCAAGTACAAATGTAATCCAACCTTTTGGTAAAAATCTTCAATGTCTCTTTCTCTCCTCTCTATTTAAGGAGCAGAAGACCCGAAGAACAAATACAACAATACACCACACTGCATTACTGACTCTGAACCTTGATATTTCAAAGAAAATCTATTCTGTCAAAATTGTGTGACTTAGAACATCTTAACATTTGTATATTTTAGAAGCTCTTAAGTCTTAGAGTTTTTTTAAGTTGTATTCTATCTGCACCTCTGGTTGTATATTAAGTGTAGTTGTTACCCAAATCTCTTAACAGTTTGATATAAAGTCAGAAGTATTTTGGTTTAGTGCTTGAGCATTTAAAATCTCTTACTTGTGTGTTTGAGTATAAAAATCTCTTACTCGTGGGTTTGAGCATTAGAAATCTTTCGTTTGTGTGTTTGAACGTGAAAATCTCTTATTTATGAATTTGAACATTAGAAGTCTCTTATATTTGCAACTAGAAGATTACTTGATTCATATTCAATCGTAACCACCCAACTATTTTTCATTTAAATTCTTTTTTCCAAACTCATTATTTTTTTCAAATTCTCAAATAAAGCTAGCATGAATATTGATTCTTCCAAAAGAATATTTTTGAAGATCCCACATTAGTAAATGTCTCCTTCCTTCTTCAAATCTTCAATTCTTTGAACTCAAAAACAAACTGGTGAAGATTTCTCCCTTCTTCCCCAATTGAATCATGTATCAAAGAACCAAAGCGATTAACCACAATCTATTGTGCCGTTATCTTTACACTAAAAACAAAGCAAAAACCTTATTCCACACTCACTCACATCATCAACCTCAAAACCAAACACCAACATCAAACCTTCGCAATCGCAAAAACATTCCTTTCATAACCGAAATCAAACATGTTCAAACCTCAGAAGAAGCTTTGTCTCTCTTTCACCATTACAATCAACTTGGTTACAAACACTATTACCCTTCCTACGCTGCATTGCTCTATAAACTTGCTCGTTCTAGAAGCTTCCAAGCCGTTGAAACCATACTCCAACGCATGAAAGATAACGATATTCAATGTAATGAGACTCTCTTCATTGCTCTGTTTCAACACTATGGTCCGGTGAAAGCCATTGAACTCTTTCGCTCGATGAATGAGTTCAACTGTGTGAGGACATTGCAGTCGTTTAATTCGCTTCTTAATCTTCTCGTTGATAATTGTATGTTTTCTGAGGCTAATGATGCGTTTGATCGGTCCTATGAAATGGGGTTTCGTCCGAATACTGTTACGTTTAATATTATGATAAAGGGTTGGTTGGTGAAAGGTGAATGGGAGAAAGCATGTGAGGTGTTTGATGAAATGCTTCAGAAGAAAGTGCAACCCAGTGTTGTTACTTATAATAGTTTTATTGGGTTTTTGTCGAGAAAGGGGGATCTGGATAAAGCTATGGCTTTGGTTGAGGATATGAGACAGAAAGGTAAACGTGCGAATGGGGTAACGTACGCGCTTTTGATGGAAGGTTTGTGTTCTTCGGGAAAGTATGAGGAAGCTAAGAAGCTGATGTTTGATATGGCGTATCGAGGATGTAAGCCTCAGGTTGTAAATTTTTCTGTTTTGATGAATGATCTTGGTAAGAGAGGAAAGATTAATGAGGCGATGGTTTTGCTTCGAGAGATGAGAAAGAGGAGGCTTAAGCCGGATGTTGTGACGTACAACGTATTTGTAAATTATCTTTGCAAGGAAGGGAAGACGGAGGAAGCTTACAGAGTGTTAACTGAGATGCAGATCGGCGGTTGTCATCCAAATGCAGCTACATACAGGATGATGCTTGATGGTTTGTGTCGGAACGGAGATTTTGAGGTAGGGCTGAATGTTTTGAATGCGATGTTGGTGAGTAGGCATTGCCCGCGATCTGATACGTTTAACTGTTTGGTTGTTGGGCTGTTGAAGTCCGGGAATATCGAAGGTGGATGCTTTGTTTTGGAAGAGATGGAGAAGAGGAAGGTAGAATTTGATTTGGAGAGCTGGGAAACTGTGATAAAGTATGCTTGCAGCGAGGATGATAAAGGTAGCAGTATGCTTATGAATATACTTTCATCTCTGTCCATCTAATGCAATCAAAATTAAAATCAGGGTGGTATTTGTTTATATATTTTTCAATAAGTCAATTGAGTTTGTTAATTATTTATAATTAATCAGTGCTTTAGAAATTGTTGGCTTTAGATTATCAGTATTTTATAATACTTGCTGCTGTTTAGTTAGAACTACTACAATGAGATAGATATCAACTCCATATATACAAAACAACTCTCATCAACTCCGGAATACATTATTGCTAGTGCTGTTTCAAGTCTTACTATTTATACATGTCACCATAACTCTCTATCATCTCATCAAAACACAATATCAAATTATCAAACACTAACAAACATGGCACGCTTTGAAACTCTTGCTACCACTTTGAATCTCAAACCCATAATTTTTATGGTTTTGATATTATTCCTTACAATCACTTCCACGGCTTCAAGCAGAATCCTCAGTGAACTAGAAACACCAGAAGAACCTATTACTCATTCTGCACTGTCTCCTGTTTCTTCCACCATTCTCCCTCCACTTCCGCAACCAGCCGCAACAACTGGTACTGATATTCCTGATCAGCACCACACGATATCATTTTTCTTGCACGACATTCTCGGTGGCTCCAATCCAACAGCAAGAGCAGTAACCGGAGTCGTTACCAATCCTGCACTCAACGCGCAAGTCGCATTCGCTAAGCCAAACGGTGCAAACCTTCCTCTTAACAGCGGAGTTCCACAGAACAATAATAACAATGGAATTCTAAACAACAATAACCTCCCTTTCCTAACAGGACTCAGCGGAAACACGGGAAACGTCTTCAATAACAATAACAACAACAACGGGAACAACAATTTTCCGGTGACGAATATGAATCAGATACCACAGGGAATGACGGTGCAGGAGTTGATGTTTGGAACAATGACAGTGTTTGATGATGAATTAACAGAAGGGGAAGAGTTGGGATCAGGATTAGTAGGGAAAGCACAAGGATTCTATATAGCAAGTTCAGTGGAAGGAACAAGTCAAGTAATGGCTTTTACAGCAAAGTTTGAAGAGAATGGTTATGAAGATAGTCTCAGCTTCTTTGGGGTACACAGAACAACTCAAGTTTCACAATCACAACTGGCAATCATTGGAGGAACAGGAAAGTATGTGAATGCTAATGGAATTGCAATTATTAAGACATTTCCAGTTACAAACAGTCAACAACACAACACTGATGGGCTTGAAACTCTCTTGCACCTTACTGCATATCTTTCCTATTAAAATGTCTTTAAAGTTATGTGTCATGCATCAATGAACTTTAAGTATGTTTTCAGCTTGCAAAACTATTGTAAAATATTGGTGTTTTGTAATGAATCTCAATCAGTGATTGTATTGTACTTTTGAACAGAAAAAAAAAATCTATATTATGCATGAATTTGATTTTACTATGAGCACATGACCTAACTATATTGCTTTGACATTGTATTATCTGTAATATGAATTCCAACACTAGAATGACAGGCCTTGAGACACTTTCTGAGACTTGAACATCTAGTTTTGCCATCATTACAATTCTATGATTGTGAGTCAAAGTTTATGACTCATAAAGATAAAGTTGTCGAACTCGAGTTAATTTTTAAATTCTTGGTTGTTTATAATTCAAAATCTAAAAAACGAGTTAACTCGCATGTAAACTCACTTTTTGATAAATTCTTACAACTTCAAGTTAACTTTCTTAAATTTTGTAAACTCTCAATTTTACACGTAGTTTACGAGTTTACGATTCTACGGTGATTTGACTTTAATATTGATGGAATTGGTTAATCAGCTTTAGTACTAATTTGTTGGTGATAATTTTTTCTATTTTCAGTTAGGTACTTTCTAACTCTGCAATCATAGCATAAACCAACGAACATGTCTGGCTGAAATCTTGATTGGATCAAATGCAATATAAATAAATCTTCTAGAAGAAATCTGGGGCTTCATCATGTGATGTCGTATTTAGAGGTTATTTGGATACTTTCCTTAGATCTTTTTCGGCTAAGATAGCAATAACCATCTGAACTGCGTTGTGTTATGCTAGCCATTCACCAGTAAAAGACAAGGAGATGGAACCATCTACTATGAAAATTTGGTTCCTTGAAAATTATTAATTGGTTGGAGAAGCATGTAACTGTTTGTTCATTTTGATTAAAAATTTCTGATGATAGCTTTTGCGAAAGAAATATTTGTGCGGATAGATTGATTCACGTAGGACATTTTGTGAATCATGACACATGGTGGATAAAACAACCGATCGAGATAAACATGTAAATAAATATTTTACATTCATTCAAATACATAGTAGCATTACATCTTCTCCTATAAAGAATACTAAGATCTTCTCTGTTATAAAACAAAGGGAAAAAAAGAACCAACTAACTATCATAATCATAAAAAGACAGTAATCTGAAAAAGTGTTTCCATCCCATTACTAATACTATTGTGTTGATCATAATGCAACTGTAACGTCTCGATTTTCGCATACCCTCTAGCATTTTCATATTTACCAGTTCCTCCAACAACAGCAACATAGGATTCATGTGTAGCCATTCTATGAACTCCAAAGAAACTAATAGCATCATCATCTTCATGACCTTCATCACCAAACAAAGCTACAAATGCCATGGTTTGACTGCTTCCATCCAAAGAACTAACCAAATGAAATCCTTGTACTTTACCAATAACATCCGAATTCAACTCATACCCTTTTGTAATCTCATCATCAATAACAGTTATTCTTCCAAATAAAAGCTTTTCTAGAGTTGCTCCAAGCGGGATTCGGTTCCTTGTAACGTAAGGAAGTGAGTTAGAGTTAGAGTTAGTACTAGTGTCTATGACCACCTTGTTTTTGTCAATGTTTTTTATCATTGGTGTGCTTGAAGGAAAACCATTTGTACTAATGCTAGTGTCGAAAATTGGTATGCTACCTTTAGTAGGGAATATTCTGTTGTTTGGTTTTGAGAAAGGAAGGTTAGTAGTTTGCTGTGTGTTGACAATGATGCCATTCATGATTCTTTCAGAAGGGTTTGATCCACCTAGAATGTCATGCATGAAGAAAGTGAGTGGTGGAGCATGATTCTCCTTTGTTTTGACATATCTTAGGTTGATGCTTAAGAGAGAAAGGTGAAGTACTATGATGTTTTTTAAGGAAAGAGAGATAAGTATGAATCTTATGGCCATTTTGGTATGTTTGGTATGAACTAGCACAATGTATATATAGTTTATAGCATGCTCTATGCAAAATAATTTGCTTCACTTGAAGAATTCACTCATAAATGGAGTTGGAATGTGGAAGATTAATATTTCTTGGACTATTGTCTATTGGAGTTGTTGCTCAACAAATCAACTCTCACAAATGGAGTTGCTAATGCCACATGATTTTATTTTAAACCCAAGTCTTTTTGACTTGGTTCGAGTTCATTGACAAGTTTACTATAAAAAAATGACAAAGTTGTGTTAAGGGTCTATTATAGAAAGTTATTTGTAAAGATAGATAACAAATAACAACAAATATATCTATTATTAAAAAAATTTATAAACCTATGTATAGTATTTTAATGTATTTGTATGCGTACAAAATAATATATTAGTTTTAATAAATTTATTTACACATGATAATCATTAAAAATTCATACACAGTCTGAGTATTAGAGTTTGACCTCTCTCATTATGACGTCTAATTTAACAATATCGATTCTTATTAGTTGAGTTATGATTTATAGACTAATTTATTTATGTTAATGATTATTGTTGATGTAATTTTTAAATGAATTAAATTCTATTGATAGTTATATTTATATTATCATTCTAATATATATTATTATATTCTGTTTGTTATGGATGTTCGCAAGGTCTAATGATAAGACGAAAGTAATCAAGCGCGCAAAACATATGCCTTTTCTTTTTTGGAGAGAGATAATTCCGCCAACAATTTTTACTGACAGTCTAAATCAATCTAACGGCTGATCACGGTCCACGCTATCTGTTGACAACTGTTCCTCTCATTTAAAAGAAAAGAAGCGTCATTTCTCAGGTATTTAAATACATTCTCACTTACACACCTTTTTCACTCTCTTATTGACTTAGGTATTGAAGTGCTAACATTGCAGGTCAACCCCTGCTACACCGCATCGGAAGTTCAGGTCCACTACAACCAATACACTTATGTTATCCTCTATATAGGTATGTATGTATGAACGTTCAGTAAAAAATTTGTAAAAAACTGAACCAACCGAATTAAACCAAACCACATTGATTTGGTTGGATTTTATTTTTAATAGTCAATCGAACCAAATCAAACCGTACATTTTTTTTCTCTTGCGGTTTAGATGACTTTTAGCGTAAAACCGCTTAAACCGCATTGCAAACACCCATATTCATGCGTATTTCCAAATTCAGATCACTTCCGTTGGAAGTTTATATCTCCTTTGTTAGAAGTTCAAATATCCTCTATTAGACATTCAGATCTCCTCCACTAGAAGCTCTGATCTTCATTTCCTGATCACCTTCCTTGAGTCTCAACTTCCTTTCCATCAGATTATTCCTCAGATATATTAACTACGGTGGCGTCCAAAGCCACTCGCTCCACCATTCAACGGAAGGCCGCTACCGCCATTAGTGAAGCTACCAAAAATTCACTTCCTCTTCCTCTAGTAGGGGAATATCCAGTCTTGGTAACATCTTTGTCCAATCCTTCACAACAAGATCGTGTTCAACCTAGAGTAGGCTAAGGAGTATTCCAATATCTTTTGTTCCTCAGATTCGTGCAACAATTTCACCAAGGTGATCCTTCGCATAAACCTCAATAACTATTTGTGACTCCTAGAAAAGAAGTGTTCCCTGACCTTTAGTTATTATAGGCTAACCTCAGAGTACATGGAGACATTGATTCGCTAAACAGTGTCTAGAACCCAATACAACAGGAGAATTCATAACTCTTAGCTAAAATTTTATTTAGAATTGAAGAGACCCTAACACATGTTAATTCGAAGAACAACGATATGCAATAAGTCGCTGTTGGTTCTAAGTGTTGGCAGCAATTTTGGTAAAACCAAGAGTATTCACAAGATGTCACATGTGATATCTTAACATAAGATATCTTGTACCTGGTGGATGTTTAAAATATAATTATGCAGGATTGTTTCAGGATGTCATACCCGATGTCATGACATCTGATATTATGTACCTGCTGGATATTTAAATTATAATTATGCAAGATTGTTCCAGGATGTCAGACCCGATGTCATGACATCTGTATATAGAACATTCAGTCTAAATGTTATGTATTATGTGATTGCGTTTTTAATGGAAATCTGTGTATGATTGATGAGTTAATTGAACACGCTATCAATCAGTAATTACAACGTGATTAACTTATTTTCCAAAGAGATCTAATCAACTGTCATGAGAAGATATAAAGGGAAAATAGTTTTAGGGTTTTATGATGTTCAAGCCCAGCCAAATGCTTCTATAAAAAGGACATGAAAAACCTGATTTGATACACAAGAAATACAAAGCGAAATATTGAGAGAGAATAAGGGTTTAAGTCTTGTATGGTCGTGTGACTTGTAAGCCATTCAATTCATCCATAGATGATTGAATTGGTCTGATTTTTGAGTTGTAGTTTGTCACTCTAAGCTTTTAAGCATGAGTGTCTGTCTACTTGATTGAAGTTGCTAAGTAAGATCAAGTGTGTGTCTTTGAAGAGTGTCTTCTTTTCATTGTAATTCGTGTTTAATATCACTGGTGTGATTGAGGGGGGGGGGGGGGTGAGTGGGATCTCATATCTAAGAGTTCTTAGGTAGAAGTCACACGGGTAGAAATTAGGTGAAAAAGACTGTAACTTGTGTTGTTTACTGAGAGTCTTTGAACTGATTCTATTTTAGTGGATTTCCTTCCTGGCTTGGTAGCCCCCAGACGTAGGTGAGTTGCACCGAACTGGGTTAACAATTGCTTGTGTCTCTTGCATTACTGTTATTTATCTTTATCATGTTTGTATTATTCAGATATTAGTGTCGTGACATTACCTTCGACATCTCATATCTGATACCAGAATTTCAATTGGTATCAGAGCAGGCATCCTGCTCTGGTTCTGGGTGAGATCTAGGGACGATAATTTCTGGTACTATGGAGAGAGATGAAGGATCTATTCACAGGCCACCTATTTTGGATGGATCCAACTATGACTACTGGAAACCTCGAATGGTAGCCTTCTTAAAATCTCTGGATAATAAGGCTTAAAAGGTTGTGTTAACAGGCTGGGAATATCCAGTAGTTACTAAGGAAGGAGAAGCTACAACTGATAAGAAGCCTGAAGAACAATGGTCCAAGGAGGAGGATGATTTAGCCCTTGGAAATTCTAAAGCATTGAATGCTATATTCAATGGAGTAGACAAGAATATCTTCAGATTGCTAAACAAATGTGAGGTGGCTAAAGATGCTTGGGACATTCTCAAGACCACTCATGAAGGCACCTCTAGAGTGAAGATGTCTAGATTGCAGCTGCTCACTACTAAGTTTGAAAATTTAAGGATGAAAGAAGATGAAAAAATTCATGAATTTCATATGAATATCCTTGAAATTGCTAATGCCTCAGGAGTCCCGGGAGATAAGATGTCAGATGAAAAATTAGTAAGGAAAATACTCAGGTCACTCCCTAAGAGATTTGCTATGAAGGTGACAGCCATAGAAGAGTCTCAAGACATCTCCAATATGAGAGTTGATGAGCTAATTGGATCCCTCCAAACATTTGAGATGGGAATGTGTGATGGATCTGAAAAGAAAGCCAAAAGCATAGCCTTCATGTCAAATACTAAGGAGGAAGAGGATCAAGGTGGTCAAGATATTGATGAAGATCTGGCAAATGATGTAGCAATGCTGGGAAGACAGTTCAACAGGCTTATGAAAAATATGGATGTAAGATCTAAGGCTAATGTCAAGAACATCACATCTGACATCAGTAACCAACAATATTGGAAGAAGAACAAGGTCAGATGAAAAGCCCAAAGAAGGAAAAGGAGTTCAGTGCCATGAATGTGATGGATATGGACACATTAGAACTGAATGTGGGACCTATCTCAAAAAACAGAAGAGGAGTCTTGCTGCCACTTGGTCTGATGAAAGTGAAACAGAAGAGTCTGCAAATCTTGTGACTGCCTTGACTGGAAGATGAGGTTCTGATGAAGGTTCAAGTGATGATGAAGTAACCTTTGAAGAGTTTCCCACTACCTATAGAGAGTTATGTCACAGAAGTGCAGAAGTGTGTAGACAAGTTGAAAGCCAGAAGAAAGTGATAGCACAGCTGGAGAATGAGAAGGCAAAACATGTGGAAACCATCTCCAAGTTAAACACTGAAGATGTATTCTTGAATTCTAAACTGGATGAGATGACCAAATATGTAAGAATGCTAAACAATGGATCTGACACCTTAGACAAAATTCTCCAGACTGGACAAATAACAGGAGACAAGTCTGGCATTGGGTTCAGTGAATCTAAGCCTAAGTGCAGTTACACTAGTGGCAAACCTAAATCCAAACCTAAGTGCAGCCATACTGATAGCAAACCTGCGATGTCACATCATATGTCACAACATCATAAAGGAAGACAACAGAAAGGAAAACACCAAAGATGGAGATGTCATTACTGTGGAAAATTTGGCCACATAAAGCCTTTCTGCTATAAGCTGTACGGGTATCCTAGTCCTGCTCATCATCAACCTAGACCCAAACATCACAGACCTGGCAACAAAAAGTAATGGGTTCCTAGGACTAATGTTACAATTCTGATAGCTCACACTTCCTTCAGAGTTTTAGCCAAAGAAGATTAGTATTTTGACAGTGGGTGCTCCAGACACATGACTAGAAACAAAAACCTACTAACTGGTCTACATCCTCATGCCACAAGCTATGTAACCTTTGGTGATGGAGCAAAGGGTGAAATCAAGGGGATTGGTAAGCTTGACTGCCCTGGAGTTCCTGACCTTAACAATGTCCTACTTGTTAAGGGATTGACTGTAAATTTAATAAGCATCAGTCAACTGTGTGACCAAGGTCTAAATGTTAACTTCACTAAAACTGAATGTCTGATTACTAACAAAGAAAGTGAAGTGATCATGAAAGGAGTCAGGTCTAAAGACAACTGTTACATGTGGAGTCCTCAAGAAACTCGTTATTCTTTAATGTGTACTTTGGCCAAAGAAGAAGAAGTGAAGATATGGAATCAAATATTGGGCCATCTGCATCTTAAAGGTATGAAGAGGATTATACCTGTTGAAGCTGTTAGAGGAATTCCTAACTTGAAGATTGATGAAGGAAAAGTCTGTGGAGAATGTCAGATTGGAAAACAGACAAGGATGTCACACCAGAAGCTCAGACATGACACCACTTCCAAAGTTTTGGAACTCCTCCATATGGATTTTATGGGACCCATGTAGGTGGAAAGCCTTGGTGGAAAGAAGTATGCTTATGTAGTGGTGGATGACTTCTCCAGATACACTTGGATCAACTTTATAAGGGAAAAATCTGATGTGTTTGAAGTCTTCAAAGAGCTTTGTCTAAAACGTCAAAGAGAAAAGGAAAGTCATGTCATCAAAATTAGAAGTGATCATGGGAAGGAATTTGAAAACAGCAAGTTTGCAGAATCATGTTCTTCAGAAGGAATTCATCATGAGTTCTCATCTCCCATTACTCCCCAACAAAATGGTGTGCTGGAAAGGAAAAATAGAACCCTTCAAGAATGAGCCAGAGCTATGATTCATGCTAAGAAATTGCCCTACCATTTTTGGGCTGAAGCCATGAACACAGCCTGATATGTTCACAACAGAGTGACCTTGAAGAAAGGGACTCCTACAACTTTATATGAAGTCTGTAAAAGGGAGAAGACCTACAGTCAAATACTTCCATGTATTTGGGAGTAAATGATATATCTTAACTGATCGTGAACAAAGAAGGAAGATGGATCCCAAAAGTGATGAAGGAATATTTCTGGGCTACTCAACAAACAACAAAGCATATAAAGTCTTTAATTCCAGAACTAAAGTAATGATGGAATCTATTAATGTTGTGGTTGATGACCAACAGACTGATGTCATAGACGATGTCGAGACATCTCTAAATGATCCCCCAGCTGATTTCTCAGACAAAAATAAGGAGTGAACCTCCTCAAGCTGAACCTGAAGATGACAAAATCATTAAGGGACCCTCCATCAGAGTTCAGAAGGATCATCCCAAAGATCTCATTATAGGAGATCCAAATAAAGGGGTCACAACTAGATCAAGGAAAGTGATATCACATGGCTGCTTTGTGTCCAAGATTGAGCCTAGGAATGTCAAGGAAGCTTTGACTGATGAGTTCTGGATCAATTCCATGTAGGAGGAGTTAGGTCAATTCAAGAGGAATGAAGTCTGGGAACTGGTTCCTAGACCTGAAGGAGTAAATGTCATAGGTACAAAGTGGGTGTATAAGAATAAATCTGATGAACAAGGGGTGGTTACTAAAAACAAAGCAAGATTGGTAGCACAAGGGTATACTCAAGTTGAAGGAGTGGACTTTGATGAAACATTCTCTCCTGTAGCTCGCCTTGAATCCATTAGACTATTGCTTGGAGTGGCATGTATTCTGAAATTCAAGTTGTTACAAATGGATGTAAAAAGTGCCTTCTTGAATGGCTACTTAAATGAGGAAGTATATGTTGAACATCCTAAAGGATCCACAAATCCAAATCTTCCAAAGCATGTGTACAGATTGAAGAAATCCCTCTATGGTTTGAAGCAAGCTCCTAGGGCTTGGTATGAGAGACTCACAGTGTTCCTCACTAACAATGGATACAGGAAAGGAGGTATTGACAAGACCCTATTTGTGGAGAATGAAGGAGGAAAACTCATGGTGGCACAGATATATGTGGATGATATTGTGTTTGGTGGGTTGTCGGATCAGATGGTTGAACATTTTGTTAGACAAATGCAGTCTGAGTTTGAGATGAGCCTTGTTGGAGAGCTGACCTACTTTCTTGGGCTACAAGTCAAGCAAATGGAAGATTCTATCTTTCTATCTCAAAGCAAATATGCCAAGAACATTGTTAAGAAGTTTGGCATGAAGAATGCAAGTCATAAAAGGACACCTGCTCCTACACATGTGAAAGTCTCCAAAGATGAAAATGGTGTTAGTGTAGATCAAAGTCTATACAGAAGCATGATAGGAAGTCTGCTATATCTTACAGGAAGCAGACCTGACATTGCATTTGCTGTAGGTGTTTGTGCTAGATATCAAGCTGAACCAAAAGTCAGTCACATAAACCAAGTTAAGAGAATATTGAAATATGTCAATGGCACCGGTGACTATGGGATGTTATATACTCATGGATTTGGATCTATGCTGACTGGTTACTGTGATGCTGACTGGGCTGGAAGTGCTGATGATAGGAAAAGCACATCAGGAGGATGTTTCTTCTTGGGGAACAATTTGATATCATGGTTTAGCAAGAAACAAAATTGTGTGTCCCTATCCACTGCTGAAGCTTAATACATAGCAGCTGGGAGTAGTTGTTCTCAAATGGTTTGGATGAAACAAATGTTGACTGAATACAATGTCACACAAGATGTCATGACATTGTACTGTGACAACCTGAGTGCTATAAATATTTCCAAAAATCCTATTCAGCACAGCAGGACAAAGCACATTGATATTCGTCATCCCTTCATTAGAGAACTTGTGGAAGAGAAAATCACAGCACTGGAGCATGTTACTACTGAAATGCAATTAGCTGACATATTTATAAAGGCTTTGGATGCTAATCAGTTTGAATGTTTAAGAGGGAAATTGGGGATTTGTATTCATGAGAATTTATAGCAATTAAAGTGGAGTGGAAAAGGTAATAAAAATATTGTCTGGCCACTTAAAAGAAAGTGCCTCATTTATGGTAAATCATTATCTAGTATTGGAACTAGTATCTATACCATTTCCACACGCTACCTCAACATAACCATTTCCATCTTCATCCAACTTCTCAGACAACCTCTGCTAGGGCAACAAGATTTTTCTCAAAAGTTCAACAAAATGTCACAACATCCCTCATCCTCTGGATCAAAACCCACTCACAAAGCAAGGACTCCCTCCATGGAGTTTTTGGAAGTTATTCCTCTGTCTGTAATCCCAGGCGACGCCCCTGGTCCTTCTTCCACGACAGGAAACAATCAAGAGAGTTCATAAGAGGAAGATGACACCTTGGTTCATCACTTGAAACCAAGTGTTGCAAAGAAAATGAAGACCAGGAAAGGCAAGACTGTGGTTGAGATGTTGACAGCCAGAACTAGTAAGAAGGCTGCTGCTGTAGGTCCTTCTAAATCATGGAGTAAAGTAGAGGTCAAGAAGAGGAAGGTCAGAGAAAGCTCTAATTCTGAAGATGATGTCGAAGACGATGTCCCAGACATCTCTCCTGCCAAAAGGCAAACTGTTAGAAAGTCTCCAGCTAAGGTTGCAGCTGCGCATTTGGACAACATTTCCTTCCATCTGGAAGATGGTGCAGCCAAGTGGAAATTTGTGATACAAAGGAGAGTTGCTGTTGAAAGGGAGCTAGGGAAGGAGGCTGTGGAAGTAAAGGAGGTTATGGAATTGGTCAAGTCTGCAGGTTTATTGAAAACAGTTAGTGTATTGCCCCAATGTTTTGAAGGTTGAGTGAAGGAGTTTGTGGTGAATATCCCAGAGGATATTTCTGACAAGAATAGCAAAGAATTCTGCAAGGTGTTTGTGAGAGGAATATGTGTAAGGTTCTCCCCTGCTGTTATCAATAAGTTCCTAGGAAGAGGAACAGAAGGAGCTGTTGAATTGGAAGCCACAGACAATGAAGTCTGTAGGACAATCACTGCTGGTCAAGTCAAGGAATGGCCAAGCAAAAAGCATCTATTAGCTGGCAAATTAACTGTAAAATATGCCATCTTGCATAAGATAGGTTCAACCAACTGGGTGCCAACAAACCATATCTCAACTATATTTAATTCTCTTGGAAGGATAATATATGCTATTGGAACCAGGCTCAACTTTGATTATGGAAGGTTCATGTTTGAACAAATTGTTAGACATGCCTCCACTAATGCAGTAAAGCTGCCAATTGCCTTTCCCTCGATCATTTATGGAATTATTTTAAGCCAGCAACCTGGTATTCTAAACACGAGTGACATCCCTAGTAGAAGGAAGCCTCCATTGTCCATTCATTACAAGTTATTTGAAGGCGGTCATGTCAATGACATTGTCATGACATCTGCAAGGAAGGAGCCAGCCTCACAAGGTGGACTGATTGCTCAATTAAAAGAAACATGTAAGGAGCTGGAAATTGGGATTCGGGTAGCCAAGGCTAGAAAAGAGGCTTTAGAGGTTCTCATTAGTAGCTTGGAGCAAGAAGAGATGGATAAGGTTGGTGAAGCCAAGGACTCAGATGCCCATACCTCAAGTGAGAGGTCTAATTCTCAAGATCAATCTAGTGGCAGTTCTGAATCTGAAGGTGAAGAAGATGCTACCTCCTCAGACTAAGTTTTGATGGTCCCCCTGTTAATGATGTATGTTTTGGATGATGTTTTGGATGCTTGGATGATTTGTTGTTTTTCGGTTTGATGTTTGTAATTTTTGGCAGTCTTTCTGATGCCATGATGTAATATTTGGGCTCTTTATGAGTTCCCTGGATTTCTGATTATCTCAACTATTGCATCTGTGTATAATTATGGTATGTACCACCTGACATTGTGTTTTAACATTTTATATGTTACAACATCCTTTGTGACATTCTCTATTGGACTGATTGACATTTATTTTGTCTAATTGGTCGCTTTGGTCTATTTTGACTAAAAAGGGGGAGAAGTTATTATGTGCTAAAGTAGCTAGCTAGGCTAGACAGGGGACAACTGGAGTTGAACAACAGGTGCTGATGTTGAACAACAGGTGGTTGTACAAGTGATGTTAAAGGAGATGTCAGAGGGTGACTCTGAATGTTACAGATGTTGAAGGAGATGTCTGTAGGAAAACAGACTTAGGGGGAGAAGAAGTACCCATGTGCATGTGTGTATTACTAGTTGCTATTATAGCTAGTAATTGTGTTTGCTTCTGCTGCTGCTTAAATTGTTGTTATGCTGTTTAACTGCTGATGTGTTTTTTCTTGTGAACAAATGGACTGATATATGTTTTAGCCAAAATTTGCCAAAGAGGGAGTTTGTTGGTTCTAAGTGTTGGCAGCAATTTTGGTAAAACCAAGAGTGTTCACAAGATGTCACATGTGATGTCTTAACATAAGATATCTTGTACCTGTTGGATGTTTAAAATATAATTATGCAGGATTGTTTCAGGATGTCATACCCGATGTCATGACATCTGATATTATGTACCTGCTGGATGTTTAAATTGTAATTATGCAGGATTGTTCCAGGATGTCAGACCCGATGTCATGACATCTGTATACAGAACATTCAGTCTGAATGTTATGTATTATGTGATTGTGTTCTTAATGGCAACCTGTGTATGATTGATGAGTTAATTGAACACGCTATCAATCAGTAATTACAACGTGATTAACTTATTTTCCAAAGAGATCTAATCAACTGTCATGAGAAGATATGAATGGAAAATATTTTTAGGGTTTTATGATGTCCAAGCCCAGCCAAATGCTTCTATAAAAAGGACATGGAAAACCTGATTTGATACACAAGAAATACAGACCGAAATATTAAGAGAGAATAAGGGTTTAAGTTTTGTATAGTCGTGTGACTTGTAAGCCATTCAATTCATCCATAGATGATTGAATTGGTCTGATTTTTTAGTTGTAATTTGTCACTCTAAGCTTTTAAGCATGAGTGTGTGTCTACTTGATTGAAGCTGCTAAGTAAGATCAAGTGTGTGTCTTTGAAGAGTCTCTTCTTTTCATTGTAATTGTGTTTAATATCACTGGTGTGATTGAAGGGGAGTGAGTGGGATCTCATATCTAAGAGTTCTTAGGTAGAAGTCACACAGGTAGAGATTAGGTGAAAAAGACTGTAACTTGTGTTATTTACTGAGAGTCATTGAACTGATTCTATTTTAGTGGATTTCCTTCCTGGCTTGGTAGCCCCCAGACGTAGGTGAGTTGCACCGAACTAGGTTAACAATTGCTTGTGTCTCTTGCATTATTGTTCTTTATCTTTATCCTATTTGTATTATTCAGATATTAGTGTCGTGACATTACCTTCGACATCTCATATCTGATACCAGAATTTCAGTCGCCTCCCAAAGAAATCAAACCTTTATTCTAGATTCTTCCTCTACCAGAGTAGAGACACCTTAAAGAGAAGATTCAAGGTCACCAAGTTGCCACTATCATCTAAGACATCATACTCATTCCATCAATCGTGAAGGAGAAAGCGGCAACCACACTCCCCTGAAGGTTTATCGTCCTTGCATGAGGGAGAGGTATGAATAAGATGCTTTGGATCCAGAGAAAAAAACAAATCCCTTGTTTGCTCGTATCCTTGATAGAAGAGTTTTGAGAATGCTATAGAAACTTCTCAAGCTTCAAAGCTACGATGGGATCGAGTACCAAACGAACATGTCGAGCACGTGGATAATTCATTGGACTAATACTACGTGTGCGAGGCTATAAAGTGAAATCTCTTTCCGTTAACTTTGATTGGATCAACAATGGCTTGGTTTAAGGCCTTTCATGGTAAAAGCATAGACTCTTGGAAGGATATATGTGAAGCTTTCACCGCCCACTTCACCACCTGGAAAAGGCAACCCACAATAATGGTCGCACTCAGTGGGATAAATCAAAGGAAAAAGGAAATCTTATTAGGATACATTAACCTCTTTATCAAAGTGGTTATGGCCGTGGGGGGAGGGGCAGAGATAACTGATTGAAGTGCTGGATTTTCAAAAAGGGCTTGAGGAGGATTGTATGTCCCGAGAGAAGTTAGGTCTTAATAAGGCCCATAAACTGGAAGATTTATTGAGCAGGGCACAATCTTACATCAACTACAAAGAGAAAATCTTGGCCATGGGAGTTAATAGAGGATCGAGAAACACCATACCCAACCAGGCATCGAAGAGAGACGTTGACAAACATAAAGAAGAAGGAAAACATGGGCCTTGATCCATATTTGATACTTAAACTCCCTTGAATACCTCGAGGGAGAAAATTTGGAAGGAGTGCATGAATATAAATTCAAGGAAGTCGGGATCAAAAACTCGTATCCAGTCAGAGGATATTCCCAAACACACAAATCCAAGTACTGTTGTTTCCATAAAATCCATGGCCATAACACAAATAGTTGCATCCAATTGAAAGATGCAAAAGAAGGGTTGATAAAAAAGGGGAGGTTGGCCGAGTACACCAATGATAACAAAGAAGTCGTAAAATCTCACAGAAGAAGAAGCATTGTCCTCATATGGAAAAATCTCCAAAGAAAAATGTTAAAGTTTGTAGTCTTATATATGTAAAAATCCTAAATTAGGGTGCCCTCTCCCCAGAATTATACCTCCCAGACGAGACATAATGGACTCGCCTAAGGGGTCCCTCGAATGTGGGATTCAATTAAGATAAAGTCACTAACCTCCCATAGTAAGAGGGAAGTGGTTAAGACCACGTGTGAGCAGAGAACCCTAGGTCCAAGATATCCCTATAAATACATCACCCCTCAAGGGGATAGAGGAAAAATTCTAAGTCATACATATCCTCCACCACCTAAAAGAGCAACATGCTTCTAGTAACCACAACACATGATTATTCTTATCGCATGCCTGCAATCCTAACAGCGTCGACCACCAACAGGGTCTCTCATCTCATGTGAGTTGGTCCCCTAAACAACATCAAAAGTCATTGTACAAGACTTCTCTCCTCCGTGAGCAAGCCCTCAAGACCAAAATATGTTATACACCTACTAATGCCTTTGAGTCTCCATGCCCTTATAGAGAGAATACACACACCTATAGTTTTTTACTAGTATAGTGGCGTCCACCGTGGGTCCCTGGTAAAACTAACTTAGAACGCACCTCCTCTCATAACCATTATCCTTCCTGCTGCGATCCTTCATCCCTCCATTTATCCATCCTTAACTATGGTTGATATAAGAGTTACATCCTCTACGCCGGAAGGCACCAACAGTAGCAGTATGTTAACGCTATAACAGAGATGCGCACCGTCATGGATGAACTATGACGCCATAATCAGACATTAGAAGATGACATCCATAACATCATACAACTCCAGCAAGAGGTCAATCCTCTAAAAGAGGTGGAACTGCTCGATTCACATCCACTCTCTGATGAAATATGGAACGCCAGAAAGAAAATCTGAAAAGAAAGCTTGCAACGTGAAAGAGTGTGTCCCCAATGCTAAGAGTTTAAATCCTCCTAGGAAAAGCAATTACACCTCGCTTGTGAAGGACAAATCCATGTTTAAAAGAGTGGGTAAGATGGTGGAAATTTTTAAGCCTCTGAATATCCTCCAAGAATAGATCTGGCATGAGGTACTCCACCTGAATAACATCCCAACACCGCCTACCCCCAAGGCTGAGGTGGTGGGTTATGAATCTGGGATGTGGTGCAATTTCCATAGAGTCAAGGGGCATCATACTGAGGATTGCTACCGACTCAAGAAAGAAATAGGAAAGCTGATAAAGGAGGGACACCTCAAGAAATACGTGAAAGTCACCCCCTTAAACCCGATGGAGAGACGTAACCTTCACAGGGAGAGGGTGCAAGAAGCCCTAGAGAAAACAAATACAAAATAACATCTTATGGTGAGGGAAGCAAACCGGTGCCTCACATGCTCAACACCCTAACAGGAGGATTCACCGGAATTTGGAAAGGTAGATACACCCCTAAAAGGTATACCCGCCAAATTATGAATGTATAAAACCTCCCTAAGATCAAGATAATTAAAACACTAGAAGTCGTGGTTGTCTTCTCAAAGAAAGATGTGTTTGGCATTCATCCCCACAATAATGACCCCATGGTCATAGCAGTCAAGTGCGAGTAATTGAAGATTAAGAGAGTCCTGGTAGATCAAGTAATTTTTGTTGACATACTATATTGGGACACATTCGAGATATTGCGTCTCGATCCCAAAGACTTGAAGGCTTTAAAGGGTAACTGGTCGGGTTTTTAGGAGAACAAGTCCAAGTGAAGGGGTACTACGTTTGGAGAGCAGGACCAAGCCAAAGAAATAAAGGTTAAGTATCTAGTCATTAATGCCTCATCTTCATATAATATGATTATTGGGTGACCAACCTTTAACCGGCTAGGAGTCACAAGAGCAATTGACTTCTTTTTCACTTCTTTTTCCTTATTATTTTCTTTCATAACTTTCTTCTCATGCTTCTCTAAGCTAATCAGTGTCTTCTCATGTTCTTTAAGTTTACCAAACAAAATAGTAGTACCCAAAGTCAATAGGTTGTTAGATTCCTTGATGATGGTGACCTTAGGTTGCCATTCCTTATTAAGACATCTCAAAATTTTGTTAGTAGAAATATCATTGGAAACCGGATTACCAAGTGCATTTAAATGATTTATAAGATGAGTGAACCTTTTTTACATATCGACAATGGTTTCACCATGCTTCATATGAAAGAGTTTAAATTCTTGATTTAAAGTATTGATTCTAGATTGTTTGACCTTATTTGTACCCTCATAGGCAACTTGTAATGAGTCCCATATAGCTTTAGCAGTTTCTCAATGAGAAACATGGTAATACACCAATTCCTAAAGCGGAGATTATAATATTCCATGCTTTCCAACCACAAGAATACTTTTTCGCATCATCGGAGTTCCATTGTGCTTATGGTTTAGTTATAAAAACACCATCAACATTGGTCATTGTTATTTCAAATGGAGCATATTTAATGGAGTTCCATATATTTCGATCAATAGGATTTATATGAATACAAATACAATCCTTCCAATAACCATAGTTTTCACCACTAAAAACTGGCGCTTTATTATACGCCCCTTTAGGTTCGGAAGCCATAATCTAATAAGTGAATTTGAAGCACAAGATAAACTAGTGCTCATGATACCACTTATTAGAGGAGGGCAACGATCCAGAAGGGGGGGGGGGTGAATAGATCGTCAAATAAAATTTTCTTATTAAAAATTCTGTTTTGAAAAATATTTTTCTATGGTAGGCAGAAGAGAATCTGAATCGACTCTCGTCTATCCGAACCGTTATTGGTAGAATCGATATGCATACAAACTGTAGTAAAATATGTGCCAAAGATGAGAAAAGCAAGTCAATAAGTTATATACAATGTGTTTGAATATAAACCACACAATGATAGACAATTTCTAATGAAATGTAAAAATAAACTTGACTCGGGAATATTATCGAACACTTAGTGTGTAGTCAATTTATCAAACACTTGGTATGCAATACACCAAGCTTAATTCTCTTTATGTTGAAGGTGTGACAAATCAATTGAAAATGTTTAGATTGCAATGGTTTCACAAAAAACAGTTTAAGACACCCCAACACAACCAAAATTTTCAGCAAATCAAATTACACACTAAGTGTTATCAAAATGTAGAGAGAGAGAGAGAGAGAGAGAGAGAGAGAGAGAGAGAAGAGAGAGAGAGAGAGAGAGAGAGAGAGAGAGAGAGAGAGAACGCCAAGATTTGTTTAGGCAGATCTTCAATTTTCATTGCTATAGGTACGTCTGTCCTCAATTCGAAATCGAATTGAGATATTGTAATTAACATTTGCAATAGTAATTTACAAGAGAAGTAGTAGTAATTCAAACCCATAAACCATATGCTTGATGTTGATCCTATCTTCTTCTCTTCCCTTGATCTTAGCTAGATCAAGTCACACAGGACTTCCAATTTGATCCTCCTGTTACCGCTACTCATTTGACCGAACCTCTGTTCTTCAAATCTTTCACTCGGTTGAATCCAAATTGCAAAATCTTGCCCAAAGTCTTTCAATTGATTCTCTGGTTACCGCTACTACTTTGCAAGAACCCCTGTTCTTCAAAGCCTTCACTCGGCCGAATCCAAGTTGCAAAGACTTGTGGAAAAAAAAACAAATCAACCCTCGATCTTGGATGAAAACCCCTAAAGTTTTATCAATGAAACCCCCAAAGAAAAACTCAACCCAATTTGATTACACCAACCTAAATTGGACCTTATCAATCTAATCTTGATGAAAAACAACAAAAATGATTATGTGTAGTTATTGAATGCATGCAAAGAAAGGTTGAAGATTATGAGAAATTTCTAAGTTTATTCTTGGTTTCAATGTTTAGAAATGATGCGTGAATTCATAATTATATGTATGTGTGTATGTAGAAAATAAATGAGCAAAACAGATTTTTAGCCAAAAATTTAAGTTTTGAAAGTTGGAACATAATGTATTAACTCCAAACTGAGTCAATACATAAGCTGAAGGAGTCGTTACAAAGCATGAATGAGTCAATACATTGAGGCCAAGGAGTATTTATTTGAAAAAATATTCAAAAGGAATCGACTTTAAACACGGGGGAATCGAATCATTAGCTGAATGTATCGACCCATCCCTTCAATGTATCGATACATTAAAGGCAGTGAAGTTTGTTTGAAAATGCCTTACAGATGGAGTCGACTCCAACCATGAATGAGTTGACTCATTCACAAGATGTATCGACTCATCTTTCCTATGTATCGATACATTAGAGGCAGAATCATTTCCTTTGAAAACCAACTTAGTATGTATCTATACATACCAATAATGTATCGAACCATTGACTATTTTTTCATGAAAATCATATTTTTAGCATGTGATGGCCTATTGAATCTAATTTTACATGTCCTGTAATGATGATGCACATCTAGATAAAGATGGTAAGGTCCAATATACACAAAGTACTAAGCTACCTAGTTTTGAATCTAACTTTACAAACCTATTATAGGAATTTTATTTTCCTTTTATGGCACTAAGACAACATCTAGAGATAGCTAGATCACCCTAAACGCCTTGCTGGGGAGGGTCCTCTTCACCCCCTCACTAACTTCAAGAATTAGAAGGACAGGTTCATGAGGGTGACAAGGTGAGACATCACTTCCATGGTAATGTTCAACGAAGACAGCGACTATCACTTCGCTTTGTACTAGATCAACAACCTTGTGGCTATAAACAACTTCGATCATGATTTGATTGCCACATAGAGGAAAGTCATTGAGGTATTTGAAGCATTTGCCGTTATGAATTTTCGGGAAACGGTGGAACTTGACTGTCATGATATTTAAGGGAGGATAATTGATGATTACTTGCGTAAGTTTGGTTTTATTTAGGCATGTTGTGATCAGGCTATTTTTTGTCTAATGTTCAACATATTTTCTTCTTTTAGAAAGGATGGCTCCCATGAATATTATTGAGAGAAACTCCCAATGCAAAGAAGAAGGTCACGCAAGGAGAAATTTAGTTAAATGATCCTAAAATCCATTCAGATGGACTTTTGATCAAGGGTAATAAAAGGCTCATTGATGGGCGGCTATTCTTTCTCCCTGGCCTACCAAGACTCTTAAGTCAAGAGAGGTTGACATAGTTTCCTCACACGCCCCAAGCTATAAAAATTAAAGGCGTTCAACCTCATGAGATTTTAATCCTGGAAGACGATGGTGGTGGGAGCCATAAAGGATCACTCATAATGGTAGACCTCTCAGGGGTTTCTTAAATGGGTAAGGCATCACCTTCCCTTTGGAATGAGAATTTTGATGCCAAAACATATGGGACAACATTTCAACTTTGATGTTGAACATTAGACAGATTAGATGGGGGTCAGGCGTATGTCCAACATGGTGGAGACCCATCTACTAAGGGTTCTAATGCTGGAATTCCAAATGCATGAGACCCATAGAATGGAAGACAGATCTATCGTGGATATTGAAAACCAAACTGAACACAACAAAGGATGTGTTTACTACGGATGAAGAATCACTGAAGTCCATAAATGATGAGCAAGAAGAGGTAGTCTACTCTCTGAATGAGCTAAAATATTCTTAGAAGATGAAGTACGAGGACGCCTAAAAAATTAATTAGAAGTTCTCCCATATAGAAAGTGAAAAACATGTTTGTTATAATATTCGAAGTTTCTGACAATGATTTATTTTTCTGTAGGACTGTGATGCTTTAAAATTCATCAACCGTGACCGAAAGATTACGGGTCTGCCAGAACTTGCTGAGCAGTTGTTTCATGATGTGATGCAACTATTTGGGCTGGCAGACTTGTGCAGGATTGGTTATGTTACGGTTAACCATGGTATGTTGTTCACTTTTGTAGAGAGATGTCACTCGGAGACGTCATCTTTTCATATTCAACACGATGAGATATCAATCTCATTGGACGATGTCTCGTGCATGTTGCATCTTCTAATCTAGGGGAGACTGTTAGATCGGCACATGATTAACAAAGATAAAGCACTGGAGATGATGGTAGATTATCTGGGAGATGGCCCTAGGGATGCCCTGAAGGAGTTATAAGCCACCTGAGGGACTCGTGCTAGGTTTTAATTCCTGGAGAGGTTGTATACACAGCAATTGCATGATGCAGAGCATGCCGCTGGTGATGATGAACATGTTGTGCAACATAGAGCATACGCTCTGAGAGGATACCTATTGTATTTGGTAGGAACGTTAGGAGATACTAGAGGAGGAACAGGCTAGGGCAGATCAAGTTGTTGATGTATTGTACAAATGTCGTTGTATTATGGAACTTTGGAAAAGTGGGTATACACAGATGGCTCTTTGTAGATGGCTCTATGGTGAGAGACGTTCTAGATGTCATCATGGGGGAAGTCACGTGAGGAACTGTAGTACAGGAGGTAGCGTAGGAACATGGGGTCCAAAGTCCATCATACATAGTAGTACATAATATTTGTATTATGAACACTATTATCGATTGTATTTTATTTTAACATCATTGTGTACTCGGAATTTATTAATTTATATATGTCATTTTCATATTATTCCAAGAGTGTATGATTTAATTTTATATAAAATTGAATAAGATAGTATAACTATAATACATCGTAAGTTTCAACAATGCATCTCTAAAATAAAGTCAAAAGTTATTGTTTGATTGAAATACATAAATGCATCTCCGTATTTTGTCTTATGTAGATACAGAGATTCATCTCTGGATCAATTTATGTCAAAAAGAACATTTCAGTGAATAATGCATTGGGTGTACATGGAGTGGTTCAGGAGATGCATCATCGGACTAACACTAGTACAAAAAGAATAATATAATTTGTAAATTTACACCCGTTTTACAAAAAACGGGTGTAAAAAGCAAATGCGGTGGCAGTTTTGTAAATAAAGTCTTATTTTGAATTTTAGTACGTAACAATAGACACCCTATTTTTAAATAACGGGTGTAAATTCAAGTATTATTTATTATCAACTCTATATTACACCTGATATTCAAAAAAAGGGTGTAAATTTAAAAATAAAAATAAAATATTCGTGCCTTAAACAATAACTTTTATTATTCTTATTTGTTTAATCTTAAATTTTCTTTAAAAAATAATAAATTTTAATATTAATATATAACAATAGACACCCTATATTTAAAAATAGGGTGTATAATTATAACAATATAAATGACTAAATTTATATTAAACCCGTTATATTAAAATAGAGTGTAAATTTTGGAATATTAATATAACAATAGACACCCTATATTTAAAAATAGGGTGTATAATTATAACAATATAAATGACTAAATTTATATTAAACCCGTTATATTAAAATAGGGTGTAAATTTAGGAATCCCTAAGTACAATTTATCATTACCGCCTAAAATATAACCATGACTTCTCATGTTCCAAATTTTCTTTTCATTTCACATTTTAGAAAATTTTCATCATCGATGAAGTGCAAGAAATAGTGAAAAAGGAACAAAGAACGTGATTGCTCGGAAATCTTCACAACCCACAACGGCTTCATCATTCTTCTTTACCGTTTTCTATACTCTCTTTTACGCTGCTTTGGATATTAAAGTTGATTCATTCGTTGTTGTTCTTACTTTTCTTTGCTGGGTTTCTTCTAGTTTCATCGTTAATTCCATCAGTTTCGAACTCGCTTGGAAGGTACTTTATTCATTTATTCGTTTGTTTTCATTCATCTACTCATCAAAATTGATTCGCTGACGGTGAATCATCCACGTGCTTGACGGTTTACAAAAACGGCGGTGCTCCGGCGGTGTTCCGGCGGTGTTCCAATCCCCGAAATGCCCTCGCTGGAGACTCTTCGATTACGATTCTTCTCCTCGAACTGCAACGCGTTGTCAATCTTCGATGCTCCAGGGTCGAAGAAAATCACAAGAGGATCGCACTCTCTGTGTACTCGATGTTCGCATTCCATTCCCCGGTAAACTATTCACTATTCCAATTTCCTTTCTGTTTCGTGTTCCAGAGGCTTCTTCGGAAGATTTATTTCTGATTCTATGTGTTTGTTGCTGGAGCAGGTACGATGGGGATCAGGGAGGTTGTAGTTGGAATTGTGGCGGTTTTCGATGGACATAACGGTGCTGAAGCTAGTGAGATGGCGTCAAAACTTTTGATGGAGTATTTTGTTCTGCATACTTATTTTCTTCTTGATGCAATGTATTCTGTTGTATCAAAGACTTCCACAGGAAAATTGCTTCACAGGCGAGACCATGATCACGGAAACTTATTGCATAGGTGGAAAGAGATTTTAGGTTGGCAATGGCATGAACTGCATTCTGAAAGGTGGTTTTGCAATTGCATTGCAGCTATAGTTCTACATTTTATTAATAGCTAGCACTAGAGAGGTGTTTTTGCATCTCTAGTATTGTTGATCAAACCTCGAGTATAGTTTATCATGAATGGTTGGTCTTATGTAAGCTGTGAATGTAAATGTGGCATATTGGTGCTTTCTTTTTAAGAATTTATAAGGAATGCGTATCAGTTAGAAATGTGTTATTTACAAAGTGATTTTTGTTTGGATAACTTTTGAATATCTATTTTGCTGATATTTGGTTCGGATTTGGAGTTGTTTTGTTGGTTTATTAGTGTACTAACTATTTCAAACAGCATTTAGTTTTACATTAATTTAGTTTCTCGCATTTGTGTGTCTGTATCTCATCTAAAATTACTTTTCCAGGTTGCAGAATGTATTTTCTGCTAATTTTGATGATTCTTTTCACTTGGAAATTTTGAAGGAAGCATTGTTGAGAGCAATCCATGATATTGATGTAAGGTTTTCTGAGGTGAGATTGAATTTTTGTTCACTTTTACAAAACTCTGTTTGATACAGTTTTGTATGTGTTCTTTATTGACATCTTTCAATTGACCTATGAAGGAAGCCTCTAGAAATAACATTCATTCAGGATCTACAGCAACAGTTGTATTGGTTGCAGATGATAAGTTTTTGGTTGCCAATATTGGGGATTCTAAGGCTTTCTTGTGCTCTGAAAATTTTCAGTCTCCTAAGGAAGCTAAAGGTGAGAAAGATTATGAAATACAGTATAACCAAACTTCCATTATTAAAGATATAAGTTTATCATGTCTTTATTAGGATATCGCATAAAGATTATATTGTTTCTCCTTGCTTCTGTCTAAACTTTAGACATAAAATATAAATATAATATTGTGTGTGGTTATGATAAGGTGACCGGCATACTTTTTATTTAAAGAAAACATGACTATTGTTGTTAATTTTAATATATATTTCTGTAGCCTCCTTATTAGAGCTATATAGGCAGACAGAGCGTGATGGTTCTGTTTCTGTGTGGGATCGTGAAAAGTATAGATTAGCTTCTTCCCATGGGCTCAATCATTTTGCAGTGAAGGAATTGACTAGGGATCACCATCCAGACAGAGAGGATGAAAGAACTCGGGTGGAAGCTGCTGGTGGTCAAGTTCTAAATTGGGGTGGTTTGCCTCGCGTAAATGGTCAGCTGGCCATTACACGAGCTATTGGTGATGTGTTATTTAAAAGGTAGGTTCAGTTGAAATTATTTTCGTAAACTCCAAGCTTATATCAACTTATCAAGTGTATATGCCTTATGTCATGTGCAATGTGGTTCATGTTGAAGATTGTTGGAATTCTTTTCTCACGAATGTGATGAGAGAATTCTCAACTGAATTCTCTTGATTTCTGTATTGTATTTTTGTTAACTGTGATTACAAAGGATTTAGATCTATTTAAAGAACCATAGATTTCAACTGGGTTAGTTACAAGACTCCTACAATGTGGATTGGTTAATACCAACTATCAGTCTTGTATTAAAATTAAATTGTAAAAAAGGTAGGAAAGGGCATGTGCTTTGTCCAGGCATCAAAACCAAAACACTAATGCGTGTGGGGCTAACAAAATTAAAATTTCAGGGTGACTGGTTTCTTTACAATTATGTATTGAAATTTAACACATTTCTTATAATGAAATTTCAACAGTTATGGAAGAAGAGCTGCCTGCACCTACTGATGAAAATGTTGATGAGAGATACCATTTTACGTCTCTTATTCTAAACTTGGTTAACACATTTTTGTATATGGTCAATACATATATCATTGTCCCTACAGCTGATGATTACTCTATGCACCTTGGGGCTGCACCAACGGTCTGTGGTATTGTGATCGGCGCAATGGCCGTGGCTCAGCTGTTTTCCTCTGTATATTTCAGTGCATGGTCAAATAAATCATACTTCAGACCTCTTGTATTCAGTAGCATAATTCTTTTTCTCGGGAATACCATGTATACCTTAGCGTACGATTTTAATTCAATATGGATTCTCCTAATTGGCCGTCTTTGCTGTGGGTAAATAGTCTTCTACCTCTTACTTGCTTTCAATATTACTTGATGAGCATAGGTTTTCATGTTGTATCTTACCATTTCACTTTAGATAAATATTATTACATTAAGACCTCATTTGGTTTATAAACTTGTATTATAACTGCAGATTTGGTTCTGCCAGAGCCGTAAACCGGCGCTACATCAGTGATTGTGTGCCTTTGAAAATCCGCATACAAGCATCGGCAGGTTTTGTTAGTGCCAGCGCTCTTGGAATGGCCTGTGGTCCTGCATTAGCTGGCTTACTGCAGACGAATTTTAAGATTTACAATGTTACATTTAATCAAGATACTTTGCCAGGGTGGGTTATGACTATTGCTTGGCTTATTTATTCAATATGGCTGTGGATCTCTTTTGTGGAACCTTCTCGTGAATTTGAAGAGGACCGTAAAACAGATAAATCTCAGAAATCTAATGCTGGTACCTCTACTGATGACTTTTACTTTTTCTATTGTGATCTAGCAAGATAGTTAATCTGTATCATGCCATCTCATTGTTAATCATTATAGAAAATCATCTATGACTGCAATATATCCTTGCACTATTTTCATTCTGTAAAGCATCATACAAGTAATAGAAAATGACACTTTTTCCCTTACTAGTAGAAGACAGTGATGCACTTGAAAAGGGGCTACAGCAACCATTGCTGATTACTTCGGAAGATAAGGTAGATGAAGATGCTGATCAGGATAATGATGATAGCGAGGAAGCTCCAGAGGAATCTCGTCAGCCAGCCACTTCAATTGGATCGGCATATAGACTCCTTACACCTTCTGTAAAGGTTTGTGAGCAACTCTAAATGTCATACTATCAATCCACTAGATGTTTTGCAAGTTATTTATGTTCTAATTGTTTGATCTTGCAATTCACAAAGTTCCAATTGAATTCAAGATAAACGGTCCTGACCAAGTTTACTTAACATCTTCAGGTTCAATTATTGATATATTTCATGCTCAAATATGTGATGGAGATTTTACTAGCAGAATCTAGTGTCATCACAACATACTACTTTAAGTGGTCAACTGGCACAATTGCCATTTTTCTTGCTGGCCTTGGTTTGACAGTTCTTCCTATAAACATTATTGTTGGAAGCTATGTAAGCAACTGGTTTGACGACAGGTAACATATAAGAAAAACTCATGTCTCATTTGATTGCACCCTTAGAAGCTTATCTAGATTTTGTAGTAAGATGCATGATAGTAAATTTTGAACTTCAATAGACAAAGCAATATAAAGATCCAAGTGATTATGATTTTCAATATAGATTTCTTTTGCAAGATCAATTTAGAACCTTAAATTTGTTGAAAATTGAAATATTATCCTTAAGAAGCTAAAGATATAACAGCTTTCTATTGATCTATTTGTAGGCAAATTCTGTTGGCATCAGAAATCATGGTTTTAATTGGCATAGTCTCGGCCTTTCATGTAATCATTCCATACTCTGAGCTGCAGTACATCTGTTCAGGTCTTCTCATGTTTGTTTCTGCTGAAGTACTTGAAGGTAACATTTTACTAGTAATTTTCTTTTCTATTTTTGGTAACTGCCGAAATTGAAAAAGAAAATTCCGATTTTATAATTGCAAGTGATATATTTGTAAGTTATCATTATAAACATGTAGTATATTTATTACTGAATTGCACTTATGGTGATAAAATTATAGTTGTACATGCTCTGAACCAACTAAAATTGTATGTGTTTCTATGTCGAGTGAAGAAAGTTAGTGTTGGTACAAATTTTGTGAAAAAGGAAAAAAGTTTGTGATGTTGTTGTTTTTGGTGGCTTTAATGTAACTAGGAGTTTATATGCAGGGGCATCAACAAGATAACGGATGGGCATGTGGATATTATGTCATGAAAAATATGTTTGACATTATTGATGCTTGTATTGTTGAAAGATTCAATGAGGTATTTTATATTACATATATTTAATGAAAAACATGTAAATTATTGTTTTAACATGTAGTTGTTTAATTTATTATATGTTTGAACTTGCAGATATTCACAGACACCTCATCATATGAAAAAGAGTCAATTGATCACATCCGACAACTTTGGGCTCAATTCTTTTTGCAAAAGGTTGAAGAGCAAGAGAACCAGGAAAAGAAAGATTTAATGACAAAACAGAAGCGATTAAAAAAAACTTATATATAGATATATTTTTGTTCCATGAATGATTTATTGGTACAAGTTACATGAACAAAGTGGTTGAATTTTTTTCTTACATGAATACAATTTTTGTTGATGTATGACTTGGTGCAAGATTCTAAAGATTAGAGAAATGTTTGTTTTGGTTATTTTTGTTTTTTATTGAATATCCAGGAATATATAAAAATATTTGGTTTAATGAAATTTCAAATAAAATATTTTAAAAAAATTGAGATATTTTACACCCTTCATACACAAAATAGGGTGTAAATGTGTTAAAATTAAATGTAATTATAAGATATTTTACATTTGATATATCAAAAATAGGGTGTAAATATTTGTTATTTTACACCCGTTTGAATTATAATAGGGTGTAAATTCGTTTAACTTCAATGTATGTAGGTGACAATTTACACCCGTTTTATATTAAATAGGGTGTAAATGTCCTAAAATTCAATGTATATATCTACCAATTACACCTTTTTTTATCTAAAACAGGGTGTAATAGGTGACAATTTACACCCGTTTTATATTAAATAGGGTGTAAATGTCTTAAAATTTAATGTATATATCTACCAATTACACCCTTTTTTTAAATCTAAAATAGGGTGTAATATATTCTCTTTTTACACCCGTTTTAAAACGGGTGTAAATTCTTCATACATATCTCACCCTTTGAATTTACACCCTATCATAACGGGTGTAATATGTATAAAAAACGGGTGTAAAATCTTCTTTCTGCACTAGTGTAAATTTAGAAGAAGAAAAATTGGGTGACTCAGTTGGAGCGTGTTTCAATGAGGCTCAGGGTACATCCAAAAATACATTTTTAAAATCAGAGAGACATTTTTGAATTTTCAAATGATATTTTTCCACCACTTAAAGTGAGATAGATAAGCAATTTCCTTACACTAAATCAAGGTAGGCCACCAAGCATATTGTATATGTGAAGAGTGCAGAAAATCGGTCCCTTTGTATGACCCGCAAGCATTTATAGTTTCAAAAGTCGATGATTAGGTGAAAAAGAAAACACAAGGAAGAAGTTTGGTGTAAAAGAATGCGTCTCAAACCAGCCTGTCCTTGAGTCCCCCCTCCTTCCACTATCAGTCTCGCATGCATTACATTGTCTCCTCAATTTATTTAAATTAAGAGTCCACTATTATTTATATACATCATGAAATACAATAATACAATGTTCTCATGCTTAGTGAACAACCATATGATTGCTTTTCAAGTGCATCAACATAACATGCATTGAGATTGACAAGTCATCAAACTTTAACCAAATTCTTCCTATTGGTACTACAATTTGCAACAAGTAGAGGAACTGAAAGTGAGGTTTGCAAGTTATGACCCCACCCTATTGTACTCATACTCTTACCATTTACCTAATGCTGCAAACGCACGTTCTGTAAAGTAGTACTTGAACCAAACACAAACAAACTAGAGAAATTTATGTTTAATTAGTGTGTCCTAGAAGAAGATGATGCTACTGCTGTTGTAGATTGCCATAGCTGTGCACTTTTCACCTTGGATACACTTGTCAGTACATCTAATGGCGTCACGTCTCCAATTATTGTTACTTTCTTTTTCTCCATTTCTATGCTGAATGATCTCACTCCTACACAATATTATACTAGTATTAACCCAAAATAATTTGCTTTTACCATACAAAACTACGTCTTAATAACAATAAACTCACCTTCCATTTTTGAGATATGTTTTCTGATTTTTCCTTCGCAGGCTTTGCAGTGCAATGACACCCTCAGAACCACAACCTGCAGGTCTCAAATAGATCAAACATTATCATATGTAAGACGCGGCACGAACACTGAATATGATACTGACACAGACAGAGATATCTAGACACTGATAATAATTTTCAAAAATCAATGAGTTTTAGTAATTTTCATAACTATATATATTGTAACAACGTTAATTTTCAAGAAAAAACGGAAAACAGAAACCTCTTCCTTGGAGGAGATAGCTGAAGAAGAGGAGCTAAGAGTAAGAGCGTGAGAATCGATGAACGGTGCGTCACCGAGAAGATATCTTCTTGAAGACGAATCGGCGGAGCTTTTTCTACGTGTGAGATCAGTGCTGTTTTGTTTGTCTGCTGAAGATGAGCTCTTTCTATGTTTCTCAAAGAAAGGTATAGGATTGATAGGTAATTGAGATAGACAAGGAACTTGATGAAGTTGATTTTGATTTTGATTTTTCCTTCTATCATGATCGTAGGTTTTGGTGCTTCTGCTTCGACGAAGCATAGAACGTTGATCTATAGTAGTATGTATTATTGCTGTTGAAGCGGGGGAAGAACAGAACATGTCTATTCCTTTCATGGGTGATAATGTATTTGGTTTTGAGAGAATGAATTATTGTTGGAAACAATGGCTTTTTAAGTAGTAGCTTCAAGGTAATGGACTAGAGGTCCCACTCTAATGATACATTGGAAGATTTTGCATTAATCATGATCTTGAAACTTGTCTTTATCTTTTACTCTTAAATCTAATCCATAGTTTTAAATTGCACTCCCCAACCGCAATTGCACCAGCAATATTGCGGATGCGGTTACCTCCGCAACTGCATCAGATCGCAATTGCGGTGTGATTTTAAAATTAGATCTTCTGTTATATTATGAATCATATCAAAAGAGTTTCAATCATGATTCTTCGAGTATTTTAATAAAAAAATAAAATATTAGAATCCTAAAACTCAATTTAGTTCCTATATAATTAAAAAATTTAACATTAATTGTTTTTCAACATTATATTTCAAATATCTATCTGTAAAAATTCACACCTTAACAGCCACAATACGCATCGCAACAAGTGCAATGATCGCAATCACAACACTCGCAACTGCAACCGTATCTGTAGCTGGAACCGCAATTTAAAATCCGATCTAATTCTAAATATGTTTTTTTTATCTTCTATGTTTTACTCAAAATTCACATTGATTTTTTTATTATTATTTTTAATTTTTCAATAGATTCTTTTTATTTGAGATAGTATTATTTGATGTATGTCAGAGTGTTAACTCAGAAGATTTTTTTGAAGAGGGGATTTAGTTAATATTTAACATTATTTAGCATTATATAAGATGTGATACTATGTGTTGGCTTGGCATTGGTACTTTGAAAAATCGACAACTTCTTCATGTTTATGTTTTGTTAAAAGTTTTTGATACCCATGTGTTTTGATCGGATACTAATGTTTTTAGTGTAAATAAATTTAAGTTTTTTATTTATTTTAAAATTAAATTAAATTAAAATATAACATAGTATTGAATAGTATTGAATATCATTGTTTCATTAATAAAGATACAGATATTCAACTAAATTCAAAGGAATTGGAATGTTCACTATATATTTTTATATATTTTTGAGTGTAAGTGAAATTCGATGAGTTGTTTGGCAATGTAATTTAGACTTGTCTTTGGATGTGTGGGGCTGCTCAAAGGAGTTTTCGGGGGTTTTATGATTGTTCAGCTTTTGAGGTATTTTGTGGTTGGTGCCTTTTGATTTCTAATAACTGCTATCGATCAATTCTTTGATTACTATTGAACCCCAAATCTAGAGCATCCGATGATTGTAGCGGTGTACTTGGATCATGTAGTGGTTCCATGGTTCTAAATAATTCAACGTGGAACACCTTTTCGTTCATGACACGAATTGACTTGTGCAATGGAGTTACCTTTGAGTTTTACCGGCCCAAAACCACTTTCTTCGAATTGGCCCAATCAACTACGACTAATGATTATTACTCTCAGTTTACTGCTCTTGCAAACTGAGTCACAGGCTTAGACCTAGAAACCCTAATGGATTGTTTCATTAGTGGTATGCAAAAAGAATTACAACGTGAGATTATCTCTCAAAACCCAATTTCTTTGGGCCAGGCTATCTCTATAGCTCGGTTGTTTGAGGACAAGTTCCAAATCACAAAACCCGCCAACAAGCCATAACCACTCAAATCTTACCCGCCAATCTCTCATTACCCGATCCAACCCCCGACCCAACCTTCAAACCTAGTTCCAAAGCCTAATATCAATCCCTTTCTACCCACACCAACAAATTGGCCATATTTCCTAAATTGTTCCATCAAGAGCATTAGCCCCACAGAAATGCAACTTTGTCGCGACAAAAGGCTTTAATACTATTATGATAATAAGTTTTCCCTTCGTCATTATTTCCCCAACAAACACTTATACCTGCTGCAACTTGACGAAACCAACCTTGACAACTCAGATAATGATCTTGCACCCTTTACAACATCAAAAATTGAACCATATTCATCTGACCATTCCCCCTTAGAACCCGACCTTCACTTGTCCTTAAACACATTGAACGTGTCATGCAAATTGGGTACACTACGCTCCTATGGCTCAGTGGTTGGTGTTCCTATTCAAATATTGGTGGGTGTGAGGGTAGCTTAAATAACTTCTTTCAACCAAGATTGGCTCATTTTCTACAGCTCCTTGTTGAACCCACGCCTGACTTCAATGTCTTAGTAGGCAATGGACAATCTATGGTAGCAGAGGAGATAGTCCTCTCGAAGATGGTTTAGGGGCAAATATTTGGATCATACCCCCCAACTTGCAAGACTTTGTGAAGGGAAATTACGAATAAAATGCATTGGATAAACACAAAATATATCTTTGGTGATTCCTTATGAATGATCATGATCAGTGATCGAATGATTATCTCTTGTAATGAACCTTTAAAGTCAAATTTAGATAGTGATCATGAGCACTGCACAATTGATAATACCTATACTTAGCCTACATGTACATAATATTTATTTACTCACAGTTCTAGGTGATTCAAATGAAGGCTTAAAGAGAAAAGGTGTGGTTTAAAGTTTAAGAAAGCTAGAGTTTATAAAATGAATTTTTGTCAATTCTCTTTACTTCATCACAAGGGTTCTATTTGTATAATCACTTATGTGAGATGTAAGGTGAACAAACTCATTTAACGCATCGTACCTTACATTGTACATTTTTGCATTTAAACACATTATACTTTATAATGTATTGTGTTCTCTAATTAATGCTAGTGCGATGAAAGATCTCACTGCCTAATAAGTTTCACTTATTTATTTAATCTTTCATCAATATGTTTTTCCATGTGTGTGACCTTATAGGTTCTTGTAACGTTATAATTATATTAAATAATATATTTAATATAATAAATAGTGAGTGGTATCTAATAACATATCACTGTTATTCGAGTGACAAAAATGTCATGTGATTTGTCGAAACATTTATGTGATAATGATTTTATGTATAATTACTATTTTACCCTCGTATATATTTTGAACATAAGGCATATACAATATCATTCTTCTATACAATTACTTTTTGTACCTCGTGTATATATTTGAACACAAGGCATATACTGTGTCACCCTTGTTTGGTTTAATATTGGGCTCTTAGACATTTATCATGTTATCTAGGATGAGCAAGTTTCATCTAGGTCACTTATGTTCCTTAGCATGATTTGTGGAGTACATATCAAGCATCTTTATGGTAATCATGTTACGAATAATGTTTGAACGACAATAAAGTACTCAACTCCATATCTAGGGTTCATAGGGGTTTAAGGTCGAAGAGTGGTATACATCACTATCACTATGAGAATAACTTATAACACTTACATAACATTTTATGTAGTATTCTCATGGAGGGTCAATTCTATATAAGTATTACTCATAATATTTATACTTTTGTGAAGACTTGATAACTCTTTATCTATGACCAGTGAGATGTGATGATTAGTCTATCCACATAATATTCTCTAGTCTTTAATGATATCTCACTTCTTGGTAAAGTTTACTACGGTTACTTTGATAATAACATCCTTATGTTTGACGGGGGTATCACGATTAAGTCATACTTAATGTTTCATCAAACAGTTTAGTTATTCTAGTGACTTTATTAATTAGGAGAAACAAACATAATAAAGAAAATGTCTTATTATCAATAGATGATTTGATGCATTTGATGCATGTATCAAATTCTAATAAAACTGTGACTTTTATGGCTTACATAAACACTTTGTCCTTGAGCAATTTTTCAAAATTATATTTATATGTAATAATAAATTACTATTATTAAATATGATAATATTTTACGACACCAAAAACTTTCATGGGTGAGACAAATAACTATAGAAAAGAATTAATGACCTCAAATAAAATTAAATAGTCTGATCTACTATGAGGAGAGAACAACTATCCAGTTCACTATACTTCAAAAGGTACTACGAGAGATTACAAAAGAGTTACAAGATGATAGTCTTACAAGTTACCACAAACATCTTCTATTTTCTACTTAAGTGATTTTTTACCTCTCTAACTCTCAATATATGAATAACATAATTTTAAAGTGTTTATAGGAGTTTTTCAATCACCTTAAATAATTGATAAGATCTTCCAATTCTTAAAATATTGAGTCCTAAAAAATCATTTATTTTTCTCTCTAAATTTCTCTTTTTAAAAAATTCTTAAATGACGCTCGTATCATAAAAAGGATGAAGAGCGCATTTTAAAATTTCATATGAAACACATTATATTTTCCTAAAATGCACTGCAATTTGCAAAAACACAAGCTACTTTTATAACTATATTTTATTTGTCATTTCACATGATATGTATAAATTTATTTTATAAGTGATGTTTATTGTTGTCACAAAACTGACAATAATATCTTAATTTTTCATTTGTTAATGTTTTTAATATTTCACCAATATATTTAAAAATAATAATTTTTCAATGCTAATAGAATCTCCGCAAAGATTGTTGAAATCCGTAGAGATGTGAACATACCAAAATACTCCCAAACGATGGGGAGTTTGAAAGTACATTCTACTCATTCTTCCCCAACTAACACCCCTATGATACTATAATATGTGTATACATACACATTAAAATTGAATCCCATAGATATCATTAAAAAAATGCTATGGAACTCCCTAGATAGAATCTCCATATTTGTGCAAATAAAAGAGCCCAACGAGGGACTAAAATTAACTAGTCAATCAACACAACGATTATCCCCTCTAAGTATAACTAAACTTGACATATCAATTATTTGTAACCATGTCCAACAGAAATTTAGAATCACTTTCTACCATCTAGTGAGAGATGTGATCCTTCCATATATAAACCAATATACATGCCCTGAATTTAAGCATGAAAGCATTACGAGCTCTAATTTTTTAATATAACCTTTGAGCTATCTTTCTCAGAATTTAGGAAAAGGCTGCCACAATCCACAAGCTCTCTATTTCCCTTATAATATCTATTTGTGTTTGTATACGCTGAAAAATGGTAAACAATCGTTGATCTTCAAATTAAGGGTTATTTGCAGGATCAATCGGTGAATCCTAGGATATAGTGTCAAATAATCATTTTATTTTCGATTCTCTTGTGTTAAAATGATTGTTTTTCGACTTGGTCAAAACAATAAGGTCTTAAACGACCGTAAGAACAAAAGATGTCAACTTCGACTACTTCAAGAATGTATAAGAGAAAAGATAAAAAATGAAAATGCTGAATGAATTTACTTGAATAATACTAAAAGTAAATGAATTAAATCAAAGTGAAATAATAAGACTAGAAACTTTGCATTGGAAGTAAAAGGTTGGTGATTCATCAGTTCTTACATTCTCTTAGTCATTCGCTCGTTTCTCTGTATGCTGATACTTTGAGTTTTCAGTGAGATTTTTGTAATACAATGAACACCCCAAATTCAACGTAATGAACTCCTATATATACAAGTATGAAATAACTATCCCTAACGTTTCTATCTTTAGAGTTCGTCACGTAAAGCTCTGCATGCAGCATGTCTCTGTCCACGTGTCTCTTTAGAAGGAAACCCACAGGCATTTATTGATACTCTAACGTAACATTGCGCGCCCGAATAACTGCCTTGTTGACCGAGTTGCCACAGTCGTAAGTCCTATGCGGTCGATGTTATCACATAGTCGAAATGTCTCTTTCAACATCTAGAAATTTCACTAAATCCAGATCCTGGTTGAACCAAGACTTTCGTCTTTGCCCTTGTTTGCTGAGGCTTTTCCTTCTGCCAAAAATCCCAATTAAGAAATTGCCCCCTCCCCCCAAAAGGTCCTCTCGGTGATTTCAGGAGATAGGGGCATTCATGACCTTTCCATACACTAATCACTTAGTTGGCTGATGTCATACTCATCATGACGTTTCTTTCAAACGTCACTTCGAGAACGTGTGTTTCCCATTCTCCCATACCTCTACTCATCATGGCGCCAAATTCATAGGGTAGTGTGGTTATGTGTAATCAATCGCCTCACCTCTTCTTCTAGGGAAGCGCCACATGTCACCTTTCTTGTCCCAACTTCTACATTGAGGAAAATGAACAGTCTCAATTCTTTCCACTATAAATAACGCGTCACCACCATTTCAACATTTTTCCAGCATTTCTTTTTACTCTAAACCTATTTTTTCTCTTTTCTCAATATCCTTCAACAAAAATGTTAAGGCCTCAAAAGAACCAGTTCCTGAAGCCTACATGTTGCACAACACCACCGTGATTGGGACTCGGGAGTATGTTCCAGAACCTCCCAACTTTGAGGAAAAACTGTGAACCTACACATCTCAGGTACTCATTATCTATGCTATTTCTGAGATAACCCATGCTCTTATGGGTCCTACGCTTGACCCTGCAAAGGGTCTTATTAAGTTCAAAGACTTTTTTCCTGTTTACCATAGGACAAAACCCATAGTTAGTATTACTGAACCCATGAACTTAGAACACCATACTAGCACCCTGTGAGTTTTTCGCTCAGCTCCTCCCACCAAAAAGCATGATGACTATATTTCGTGGCTAGATAAGATAGAAGCCAAGATGAGCAGAATCTGGAAAGAAATTGGCATCTTCGACTTGATCTAATTGAAGAGGATTGGCCAGATGTATTGTCAAAACCTGCTTGTGGTCTCCCTTTACTATTGGGATAGCATGACTAACACCTTTCAACTTCCTTGTGGAATTTTGACACCCACGCTTTCCAATGTGGCAGCCATTACTGGCTTTCGCCCTGATGGCGACAGATTTTACCCCAATGAGAAGGACGAAGATAATATCGAGTGTGACAACAATCGTGCTGGCTTCACAAGGTATATTGAGGATTATCACGTCACTGATACCTCTGAAGCCTTTGCGAAAGAATATATTGCCTTTCTGGCTTTATGGCTCTTTAGATGTGTGTTATGTTGTCAATCCCTAAAGGTAGCAAATAGATACATAACCTTTGCCAACCAACTGCATGAGGGAAATGATGTATGTATTAACCAACTAATCTTGGGATCTTTGTACGCGTCTCTGGGAGAAGCCACAGAAGCCCTGAGAAATATCAAACCCAAATATGGCCTTTTGCTTACTGGGCTATTTTGTCTACTTCAGTTGTGGCTTAGTGCCACCTTTGAATCCTCATTGACAGTTAAACACCTGGACGACACTGACCCCATCATCAGCGGCAAAAGCATCGAAGGTGTCTGGTTAAACCTCCTGACTTCCATCGATAAAAGCAGGTCGAATCGAGAAGCTTTATGTTCCTACTTCATGATGTTTGCAAAAAGTTATAGCTTCGCTTCAACTATGGCTCCTTTCGCAAAAAGGGCTCACGGACCAAAATGGTTCACTTGACCACTTCCCGGCATTAGCGAAAAATAAATGGAGTCCAAAAAGATATGGGCATCATTCTTGATGCCTCGACTCCTCTCTGTCCGACTTGAACCTTCCAAGGAGCACATGCGAATCCTCAGTTATCAACCTAACCTGGTGTCTCGCCAACTCGAAATCACCCAAACCATTCCTCGACCATTCTTTAAAAAGAAAAGCGAGTTACGCCTAAGTACCGTGGACTATTTTGAGGATGACTATCTCTAACGATTAGCTCAGCATGCCGACAGTCGACCTACTCTTACCCTCTTTGGCTTTGAGACCAATCATTATTGTACTCAAGACTTTGACACTTGATGGAGATCCAATCATGCCCAAGAATTTATGGATGATGCGACCATAAGCCAACATGTCACTGGTGCTTTTTCTTGTTTGCAGCAAAAATTCAAGAAAGGTAGATTTAAACACATCAAGGAGATTCAAGCCTTCCAGAAGTACTTTGAGATTGTATATGAGTGAAGGTGAAACTACCCAATTTACAATTTACAATTGGAGGTGAAACTACCCAATTTACAATTTCCTGGATATGTGAAATATAAATATGATTTCGCCCTCAAATTTCATCCTCCTAGATTCTCCCATTTGACAACCATTGACATGGCCCTAGCTTTCGCCCCCCGTTTCCACTGTGGTTCATTTGTGGGGAATTCCTGAAAGTTCATAAAAATGAGAGTATAAAACTCGTGTAGCGAGTAACTCCGACTAACCTAGATCTATACAGTTTCAAAGGCCACCTTCATGTCGACATTTTTCATGTCAGGGTCGAAACTACCATACACGAGGGTGAGGAAAGCATATAATCTCTTCAAAATCTTCTTCAACTTCTACTTCCTATTCTTTAACTTTATATTTCTTAATATTTTATCTCAACCGTCAAACTACGGAAAAGGACAAGGAATGTTGCCACGCTCAAGTGGAACTTGCCAAGCATAAGGTCGATGAGATCTCTTCCAAGTCTGACCAGGTATGTATTTTAACGCCATAACGAAAATTTTCGACATTTTGTATTTTGTACCTTATACTTTTGTTAATATGACATTTTTCTTACATTCTTGCCATGTAGGTCGTTGATATTAGTGCGAGGAGTGGGTTAATTTCCACAGTCGTTGAACTCGTTGTTATGGACGACTCACCCTCAGAACCTCCTCCACACAAGAAGAAAACCAGAGGCACTAGTGCAAAGAAATCCCAGTTAGTCCTAAGGTAGCTCCCACCCCTAAAGCAAAACAGGGAAAGAAAACCCATACTGGTAAAATTGTGAAGGCAATTCCTGCAGCTAGGACATTGGCGTCGAATGAGAGTGCAAATTCTAGCCCTGACGGAGATACTTTAAAGGTAATTCTAGCTTCTATCCATGTTTGTTATTCTTTTCATGTCAGATAACAATGAATACCTTTTCTGCAGAATAAAACAACATCCCAAACTGCACCTGCATCAACTACCAAACCGACACCGATAAATAGCTCGCCCGTACTTCAACCTTTCGTTGCTACAGTTATTGACGAAGTTAGTAAGCCTATATAGGTTAAATACAACACTTCTCCCCAATCAATCGACAAAGCTTCTCTTATTGAATCGACGTCTTCAACATCTACGGAGGAAAAAAGGCTTCAGATGGACATGGAGGACATGTCTCCGGAGACTACTCTTGATAAGGAAGGGCCTCAACAGACCACCCCCTCTGGAAATCATCAACCTTTTGAAGAGGTTCATCCACAAGAGAAAATTGTTGATACTTCCAATGGTGTCACGCGCTCAATTGATACGACTGCACCCAGTGTAGGAAAGAATGATTTGGATGTCTCAACTATCAAGAAAATTACTCTATCAGCAATTCCTTTATCGCAAGAAGAGATGGATGCACTAAAAACAACCAACCCCATGGCCTACATGAATATGGTGTTGAGTACCAAAGACAGTTCTACTAACAGATGTTCCAGCACTTCGATCGTATCTGGAGGTGCGACTCTGATCCTATTGATGAGACTCTGAAGCAACTGAAAACCCTTATTATGGATGTCGACCTTTTTGAAGCTTTGGAGAAAGACTTCATATATTGCTATAATATTAAAACCTTGTTGAAGAAATTATATGTCCCTGACGCTCCTGTCAAAGTGGTTGAGTTTCTGGTCACTTTCGGACCATTCTTTGACCAGATTCACACAGATTTCAAGCACAAGCAAGATACCAAGACCAAGATGGCGCCCAAAGCGACCAAGATATCTAAGGCTTGGTTTAGCCAATTAAACGAACCAACATGCTAAAGATATTGAGGGGAGACTTAAATAGGAGGACAAAGTTATTGTTGTTGCTCTGGACGCCCAGATTGCTTGTTAGACTAAAGAGATAGAAGCTTTGAAGAAGAAAGTGCACGATGCTGAGACCGAGGAAAAAAAATCTCCGAGAGTCATCCAAATCCAACTAGATGAAGATACTCGAACAAAGATCATGTACTTGGAGACGGTCGTTGTGCTTGACAACGAGATTTCTGCCCATGCGTCTACTATCTCTCAAATTGATCGTCGACTCAACTCAGCCAAGATCTAGTATGCGCGCCTCAAACCAACTTTTCCATTCTAGGATAGTAGTTTTTTTTATCTTTCTCCGCTTTTAGAAATGTTTTGTTCCTTCAAATTGATGTATTCTTTAAATATTCCTTTCATGGCATTTTAACAATGTTAAAGGCTATCAGTTATCTGAAGCCTTCTTAACTTCTTGAAATTTATTGATTACTCTGCATCTATGTGTATTTCCTGCAAAATAAGACGATACTATTTCAAGTACTTTCCATTTATTCACAGAATTTTTTGAGAATGTTTGAGACTTTTAAAAGGTCCTTCCCAATTCGGGGACCATTTGCCCAATATCCTATCTTTTTGATCCATAAATAATATGACCTTCCATACTAGGTCATCCTCATTGAATGTTTTGGACTTAACCCTCTTGTTGTAAGATTTAGCGACTCTCTCTTTTTGTCTCACCAAGACATCTAGAGCAGTTAGTCTATCCTCATCTAACTGAGCTAGCTCGTCGAACATCATTCCCCAATAGAACTCAATTGGGATCCCGAATTGCCTTTGAATCCTGACTGACTGCAGGTATATTTCTAAAGGCAACATTATGTCGTGCCCATACACAAGTCGAAAAGGTGTAGAGTTAGTTGACTCTTTGGGAGAATTACGGCATGCCCATAGAACTTGGTTTCAAGTTTTATGCCAATTCTTTGGCTTCTGTCCCATATACTTTTTAATCAAACCGATCAATATCTTATTAGCCGCTTCGACCTGGCCGTTTTCTTGAGCATAATATGGTGTTGAAGTCAAAAGTTTGAAACCCGTTACGGAGGCGAACTCCACCATTTTACGCGCTGTGAAAACTAAGCCTTGGTCGGTTGTGGTAGTTTCGGGTATCCCATATATGTTTATGATATGATTTTGGATGAAACTTATCACCTCCTCTTGTTCGAAATTAGGTAAAGGTATAGTCTTTATCCACTTAGTTAAATAGTCTATTCCCACCAAAATATACATATGCCCTTTTGAAGAAGAGGGTTTGACCTCACCAATTATGTTTAAAGCCCACCCTCTGAAAGGTCATAGTTTTACTATTGAATGTAGTTCACTGGAAGGCACATGTTGGATACCTGAATGTTTCTGACACTCTTGGAAACCTTTGGCGAAGTCTATATAGTCTTTCAACATAGTTTTCCAGTACACCCCTAGTCGACATGACAACCATTTCATCTTGTGACTAGCTTGATGTGAGCCACATGATTACTTATGTACCTCAGAGATAGCCAAGTAGGCTTCATTTTCTCCTAGTAATTTTAGGAGAATCCCTCCAGGAGTCTTTTTCAGAAATTTGTTACCCATAACTACATAGCTCAAGGCTATGTATTTAACATTTCTATTTACTACTCAGATTGGATTTTGCAAATACTCGACTATGGGTTTTCACCAATCCTTATCTGACATTAAGTCAATGGCTAAAACTTCATAGTTTACATCTCCGTTGAATTCTAAGTCCTTTAAATCTTATGAACCTTCATATTCCTATGCCCCCTGAAGTTTTGACATTGATGAGGTATCCTGAGCGTTATCCTCTGAGACCAACTTTTCTTTGATCTTGACTAGGTCTTCTAACCTTCCCTTTGAGATTTTGTATCATGAGGCTATTTGAACCAAATCATTAGCCTCTTGATTCCTGAGTATTCCTGAGTGGAAGTGGCACACTATTTATATTGGTTTTATGATGAGTTTTCCGAAGAAGATGAAGGGATGTGATTCCATTTGGGTTATCATTGATAGACTGACTAAATCGGATCATTTCATTCTGATTAAGATAAATTATCCTTTGCAGAAGTTAGCTGAGTTGTATATTGAGAAAGTTGTTAGCCTGCATTGTAATCCTTCGAGTATTGTGTCGGATAGAGATCTGAGATTTATGTTGAGGTTTTGGCAGAGTTTGCAGGAAGCGATGGGTACTAAGTTGAAGTTGAGTTATACTTATCATTCACAGACATATGGTCAAATGGAGAGGATTATCCAATATTTGGAGGATTTGTTGAGGGCTTGTAAGCTAGAACAAAGATGAGCTTGGGATAGTTACTTGTCGTTGATTGAGTTCACCTACAACAACAGTTTCCATTCTAGTATTGGAATGACATCGTTCAAGGATTTGTATGGTAGAAGGTGTATGACACTTTTATGTTGCTGTGAATCAGGTGAGAGTGTTGTGCTTGAACCTGATATTATGTAGAAAACCTCTAAGAAGATCAAGATGATCCAAGAAAAAAATGAAAGCTTCATTGAGTCACCAGAAGAATTACCATGATAAAAGTAGGAAAACACTTGAGTTCCAAGAGGGAGATCATATTTTTTCCAATTACTCCGATAATTTTTGTTAGTCGAGCTTTGAAGTCTCGAAAGCTCATTTTATTGGTCCATATCAGATCTTGTAGAGGATAGGAGAGATGGCCTATCAGATTGTCTTGCTAGCACTACTTGTTAATCTTCGTGATGTGTTTCATGTGTATCTGTTGAGGAGATACATTTCGGATTCGTCTCGTGTGATGCAAGTGGATGATATACAAGTGAGAGAGAACATGATTGTTAAGGCATCACCCATGCAGATAGAGGAGTGGGAAGTGAAGTAGTTACGTGGTAAGGAGATTGATTTTGTGAAGGTAGAGTAGGGAGGACCAGGTGGTAGAAGCATGATTTATGAGCTGGAGAGCCAGATGAAGGGGTCGTATCCGAATCAGTTTCCTCCAAGTAACTTTCGAGGGCGAGAATTCTTTAAGTGGAGTAGAGTTGTAACACTCAGTTTTTCTAAATTATTTATTTAATTGAATTTACGTATATTTAATTGTTTAAATCAACTTCTATATGCATTTAGATGGTGTTTATATAGTTAGTATTTGTATATGATGTTTTGGGTTAGTGGACCATACTTCTAATTATTTAATTAATAAATAAAATTGAAAATATTAGAGAATAATGGGAATTACTATTATTAAAATAAAATTAGAGTTAAAAGGGTATTATGGTAATTTGGAGAATAAGTGAGGGAATTTTGAGAATCATTAATTGAGAAGGATTAGGATTCTAATAAAAATGAGTTAGTAGAGAGTTTTTGGGGTTAATACGTGAAAACTGAATTTGGAAAAGAATAGGCTAGGAGAACAAGGGCTTAGGATAAACCTCCATTCTTAGAGCTTGAAGGTGACTTTGATGGAAATCCAAGATAGGGGAATTACTTTAAATATGATGTTGAATGCATGATTTGATAGGGGAGTCCTTAATCTCATTAGGTTTTCCCTAATTTGTCCCTTTTGATGAATGATTGGTGAATATAAATTGATTTCTGTGATAGCATGAATTATGTGTTGTATTATATGAACTTCGTGTACTGATTTACCATGGAGATTGTGTGTTCTTGTTAGTGAAGATTGTATGAGTTAGTGTTTATATATGTCTTGTGATTTTGATGAACAAAACATACATAAACCATGATTAATCAAAGAAAAAACATGTTAATTGATGGATAGATGATGTATTGATGTTAGATATTGTTTTCCCTAATGTTGTTGATCAATTTGAGGGTTTGAAAGGGAAATCTGAGTTCTTAATTGAAATCCATGGAAAAAATGCAGTTTCTACCTTCTGCTTCCGTCACCCGCATGACGGCCAAGTCGTCACAGCCTTTGAAAGTGTTGTCGGGCGTCAATTGCCTTACGAGTAGAATATTTTGGTCCATTAGGTCCAGTTTTGTGGGACAAGCATCATAGGGGTGACGAGTGAGATGGTGTGGGCGGCTGACGGTGGTCACTTGGTGACGGGTAGCCCGTCACTCTGCCAGAATGAGCATCGTTTGCTCAGTTGTATGGAATTGAGTGTCGGTTCTGATTTTTGAGGTTGTGTTATGATTATGGTATTGTTTGGCCACTTTTTGGAGGTGTTTTGGTGTTGTTTATTATTGATTGTAAAAATAATCAATTGTTGTGATGTTTGCATAATTATGATAATTGTATGGTGATAATTTTGGTGATATTTCATATTGTTGAGAATCATGCATCATGGTGTCCAAACTTTGGTCTAGTTTTGGTGTGCTCTGATTCAACGGTGTGGATTCAGGAGCAAGTAGATGGTTCCGGATGGGAATCAATGAAGCATTACTAAAAATATTAGTAGCAAACTGGTTTGCTCTGGTTCCAAGGAGGTAAATCAGGAGAGAAATGGACACGTGTTGTCCATAATGGTACCGCATGCATGAATGATTATGTTGATATTGGTGGTTGATATTACTTATGTGGTTAATGTGAATGAGTTATGTTGAAATGATGTAAATGAGATATGTGATTGTTGATGTTTGCTTAGGCTACCCTTGCATACCTTTGCACTATTATATATTTCGAGCGTATTCTCACCCCTTTGTTGTTTGTGTGATATTGTGTTCCTTTTTAGGATACGAGCAAGTAAATGATTAATTGTTTAGAAGCTAAAGGATGTCGTTGAGGTTATTCTTCTTTTTTTCGTTTTATGCGATATTTAGATTTTGTTGCTCTGATTTATAACAATGGGCGAGTGAATGTTATGTTTTATTATTTTTTATTATTTGTGAGGTTGTTGATGTTGAAGCATTCTTTCATAACCAAATTTATGTTTAAAATAAAGTGTTATGAGACTTAATCGTTTGTTGAGTTACTTTATTTAATTTATTTTTTGCTGCGATGAGTCTATGTAAAGATGAGCATGTGATGACAAATATTTAAATTATTATATGATTTATCCAACCCATGTTACGAAGAAGGTTTATGTTGTGTTTTTGTGACACCCTATGTATATAGTTGTTTTGAATTCGTATTATTTCGCGTTGGGGTTGTTATGGTGTTACACCACCCATCTTCTCTTAGCGCATAAACATTTCCTTCACCATGAAGTTACTGAGCCAAGAAGTCTTCTCTTGCCCGTGCTCGCTTAGCGCGCCCATGAACATGGCCTAGCGATCTTTGCTTGTAGAAAGTTGATCTTGACAAGGTCTTTTTGTGGTGCTTGGTGAGTTTTTAATCCTTTTCGCCTGGAATTTATAAATATGCAAGTAGAAAGTCCAAACATGTGTTTTAAACATTTTTTATAGATAAATTATGGGATTTCTTATATTAATTACTTGTAAAATAAGTCAATAATTTCTTATGTATTTTACATGATTTTGTCACTTATCATCTATGCTTTATCTAGAAGTCAGTTTCTTCTGGATTACTGAAGTGGGCGTTGTTTCTTTGTTTTGTTTTGTTTTGCTTGTTTTCTGGATTATATGTCCGATCGTGGGAATATGAAGTGACATGTCCTGATCCTCGACGACACAAAAGAGGGAGTCAAAAGGGGAGAACATGTCCTCCTGAATAATAGGGGAGTTGATTGTCCACTACCTCACTCCTAGAAGCGGTTGCTACTTCTTGGGAGCTTGAGGTTCAAGCCCAAGGACTTTTATAAATACCTTAATCATAAGGTTGAGAGGAAATTCAATTCATTACACCAAATATCACATACAAAGCATCTCACTTTTCTGTTCTCGCTAGGTCTAACTTTATAACAAATTCTAAAAACCTCTGACAATCCTTAATCACTATAGATTGTCACATATTATACTTTTAACAAGTACATTGTCTATAACCGCTCTATATAATATTATTGGAGATAAAAGAACGATTGTATTACACTATATAATATTTCAAATGATAAACGGGTAAATTAAAATTTGAGTAAACAACGAGGAAGGAGCAAAAGAATAATTTAGCATAATTTGTCTTCATTTTACTTTAGATGTTTGGGAATTAGAAAGTGTGCTAACTAGTCTTTGCTATGATATGATTACTACCACAAGATGTGAAATTAATAAATGGTTAGGGATGACTACCGAACCGACTTCAACTTCAATTATTGGTGCATCATTGTTTCCTATAGGCTCCACATTAAATTTTGTTAATTTGCATTATTATTACTTTTCATGTTTTGGATGGAAATTTGTGGCCGGGTGCGCCGTGGATGTGAAGGACTAGAAATTAACAAGTCATTTTTTTGATGCATTTTCAGCCAACGAACTTGGAAACACACGTTTAAGATTAAATTTTGGAATTCACAAAAAAAGAAGACAACTAAACGACAACATATGATGTGTAACATTTCATTAAATTCAATTGACTCACTTATTAAACATTTAAAAGAAAAACACACAGGTTATATTAAATTTTGACATTAAAGTCTTCATGTTACACGTTATGTTTTTAAGTTGTTGCCGTTGTTTTGTAAATAAAAATAGATATCCTTTTGAACATCGAATACGTATGAATATTTTATGCCCGAATTTGGGGAATGCTTGATGAGAGAGGACATATAGTAGGTTAATGGTCGATTATGGAGCAATGCGCAAGTTTCAACAAAGAGAAAAGTTGGATAAATTTAGTATTATTTTGCCGCAGGATAGTAAAAGCAGAATGATTATTATAATTATACATCAAATTGGCATGCTGGCTCATTGCTTAATAGTAATACTAATAAAATAGTAATAGTGTATTGATATATTTATAAAAGGCCATGAAGAGCCGACGAGGAGGAGAGTGAATTATCTCTTCGTTTAAGAACCTTTGTTAGTTGTTTATTTATGCGATTTGAGTGTTCATTTATTAAATATTCAATAATTCTTTTATTGAATTAGTCTTTTATTACTAGAATAATCTGATTGATAAGGGGAAATGTAAGTATCATGTCTATTATCTATTATGATGTGAAATGAGTTAGGGGAAGTTAATTATGCTAATCTGAACAAAAGATTAACGGTCTATTCATGCATATTCTCAATAGTAGTTTTTATTTTCAAAAGGTTTAGGATCCAGACCTGAGAGTGTAATAAATATCTCGATGATAGAGTTAAGAAAAAACAATCTAATTCTCTCACAAAAACTGGATATACGTGTTGGAACAAAATATTTCATATCTCTTGGATTTTGATGATAACAAAGTATTTAAAGAACAATTGAGTATACTAGCATATGTTTAAGTGTGCAGAATTATAAGCTTATAAATCAACTTAGAACTGACACTGATGAAAGCATACGTAAAGAAGCTAAAAGACTCAGATTCTGAAGGATCAGAATCTGATGTCTCATAACTTGGTATCTCAGCTTCTAGTGACACCCTAACTTCTGAAGGTCTGAGCTAAAGGTACTCTGCTTTTGATCCGTACTTATCTCCAAATCAGATCGATCTTGTCAACGTTAGATTATGGAAAAAGTCAACTAGAGTTTCTTAGTGCAAGACTCAAGGAAAAGTTGACATGACCTCTTAAGTCCGCCCTAACATCTTGGTAGATACCTAGTATAAAAAAAACGTAGTGGACAAAGTTATTATACAATGGATGAAGATCTTAATAGGATTTACTTCCAACGTCTCTCTTGGAACTACTTCTTTACAAAAGATCACTTGTGCAAGTTACTTTCCAACGACTTTTTTTTTGCCTCTACAAAAGGAGTTGAAGATTTGAAGGAAGTAACAATCAACCAACGATCTAATAAGAACAACATCGGGCATAACTTTGAGCTAAAGTTTTATAGTTGTTTACTGCACCAGTTCTTAAGATTTCTTATCTTTGTATATCTTAGAAATCTTAAGTGGTTAAGAATCTTTGTGTGTGTTGTACCACTTCTATACTTCTAATTTTACATCAAGTACGGTTGTCATATATTCTCCTAAACTATTTTTTTAGAGTATAGGAAGTCTCTTGTTAGTTTGCTTGAGCAGCGAAAGTCTCTTGCTGGTTTTCTTGAGAAATGGAAGCCTCTTGTCTGTGTGCTTGAGCACAAGTCTCCTATTAGTTTGCTTGAGCAGAAGTCTCTTTCTAGTGTGATTGAGCAGTTGAAGTCTCTTGCTAGTTTGCTTGAGCAAAGTGTAATCAGTTTGATTATAGTGAAAATCTCTTGTTGGACAAGGGACTGAACTACTCTCCGTTTAGGAGAGGAACCAGGATAACTTTGTGCTTTGCTTTATCTCTTACTTTTGACTATTATTCATTTCATTGCTAACAACTCTGAGATCAGATTCAGAAGTTGGTATTTTCATAAGTGAAAAGAAATTAACATAAATAATCCCTTCTTGTCTATTTTTCTCACCTTCAACACGGAGCTTCTCACAACCTACGTGAGCTAGCTCTTAACAACACAACATATCTTAAAACCTTTGATAAACATTAATCACCAGGGGTTGTCACGTATTGTACTTTTAACAAGTACATTGACGTCCATTGGGGGCACGCTAAAACTGATCTAAGTCACTGTAAAAGTAGAAGAATATCCCAATGGTAGAGGAGACCTATAACGATCAACGTATAATCTCGAAAGCCCTTATGATACCCCAAACATTGAGCATTATTTGAGAAGGGGCGATGTTGGAAATTTCTAGAAATTCGGCTTCAAACGGCGTGAAAGGGATGAAAAACCTCCAAGTCGAAAATGACGGGGATGTGCAGGTAGAAATAAGAGAGTGAGAGACCCGCCCGAGATGGCCATATTGGCCTTCTCCCCCTCAAAGTCGAGTTCCAAAATCATGTCATCTTCATGCTGAATATTGGAAAGTCCAATCTTCCGTCATAATGCAGCTATCATTTCCTCGTCGGAATATATAAATGAAAAAAATTCATGCATGCTGAAACGTTTGTCATTCGTTTCCGCCATGAATTTCTAGTAAGAGAAAGGATAGAAAGAAAGTTACTACTAGCATCACCAGGACCCTTATGCCCCATGAGGCCTATTTAGCGATGCTAAAAGAATGGTCGATTCTGAAAATGTCCTCAATTACAAAAAAAGAAACTACCACTAAGTAGAAAGTGATTAAGGGAAGAACATGGTCATACATGTTACCACGATAAAAAAAATTGTGAAATGAATGTATCATTTACCTAAAAGAGCCTCAACTGGGTGATTATACGAATGAAGGGTTAGGGAAAGGAGGTGCAAAAAAATACCAAGAAATAGAAATCAAAACCGTTTTATAGAAATAAGGTTCAATTGTAGGGATAACTTACTGCCGCCCACTGAGCACCTCAACAGTTACAATAAATGGGAAAGATCCATACGTCAGACACACATGTATCAAGTGAAACTGAGTTTGGCTTCCTAAGAAAAATCATCATTGATTGCATTTAATGCAACACATGCTTTTTCCCAATTGAGGTATGATTACCCTTAGATGACTTCCATTTGATCTCTTTCAGTTGATTGACGTTTAAAATCCCTCAAATGACATGTGGTCAGATCACATGCATGTGGAGACGCATTCAGAGCCATCCCTCACTTGAGGGACTAGCCTTGTACAAGGGAGTCGCCTCACACTTGAAGGACTCAGTCGAACAAGAAGCATGAAACTAAATCACTTTTCCTTTTCCAAGCCCTCATACGTGAATGATTGTGTATTGATATATTTGTAAAAGACCATGAACATTCGTTGAGAGAGGCAAATGAAGTATCGCTTCGCCTTAGAATCTTCTTAATCACCTATTTATGTGATCGAGTGCCCATTTATCAGATGTTTTGCCATTTGATTGAATGAGTTGCCCATCTCTGGAATAACCCGTCTGGCATGGGGGAATGGGTAAGTAACATGTCTACCATCTATTATGATATGGAGTGATTCATGGGAAAGCTAACTGTATGTTCATGCATCTTCTTAGTAGCAATTATTATTCCCAAAAGGCCTAGCATTTAGGCCCGTGACTATAATAAATATCTCAACAATAGAGTTGAGAAAAAACAATATAATTATCTCACAAAAAACAAGATACATATACCTTCTCACTCCCTACATGAGCTAGATGTCAACCTCACAACCTATCTTAAAACCTATGATAATCCTTAATCATTAGGGGTTTCACATATTATACTTTTGTGAAAAGGTTTTTTGATCATGCAGGAGCAAGAAAAGGTATTTTGATTGGTTGAGTATGTTTTTGAGTGGATGACGAACACTTGAACGGTAGGCTTAGTACAACCATCATCCAAATACTCGGAACAAGGAGGGACATGTATGTCCAACTAATATTTTTCATCCAAGTTATTTATGAAAATTGTGTGGTGAATTAAGTCATGTTTCTTCAACAAATGACGAGTATTCGCGCAGGAGGCTAAGTACGATCATCACACTAATACTCGGGACTAGGGAGGATAATTACATCAAACTAATCTTTTTTGTCCACGAAATAATAAACTAGATTAAGTTATTTAATGTATTTTGAAACATATGGTGAGTACTCGAACAATAGGCTAAGTACGTCCATCATCCAAATACTCGGGGACTATGAGGGACAAGTATGTCAAACTAATCCTTTTTCAATCAAATTTTATTGAAAAAAAGATTTTCAAAACGATAAAGTTTGAAAGGAACTTGATGAGATCAAGTGTTTGATTTTTTTGTAAAAGTTGATTTGATAGTGAAATGGTTTTAAAATAATGAGAGACGTGATTGAAACGCACGGCCGTGAATTACAACGCGATATCGTGAATTGTAGCACAAGGTCTCGAATTCTAGCGAGAGGGTGCAAATTCTAGCACAAGAGCGTAAACTCTAACATGGGGGCGTAACTTAACACCACAAAGCGTATGAAATGAGATATCACACACAAATACACAACAAAATAATAGGATAATAATATGCATACAACAATGATAACCACTATACATTCATCAGAAACGAATCGAAAAGGTAAATGTAATGTGCATGTGTTAAATTAAACAATTGAGTTCACATAACACGAGGACATGCAATACAAATCTACCAACACAGAGTTTAAATCTAATTTAAATGTAAATAAAATCAAAATCTCGCGTGTCAACATGAATCAAACGACAAGCTTCTAGCATGAAGCACTGTCATTGCACTAAAATTTAATGCAACTAATTGTATCATAACAAAAGCAACGTCACGTGACAAAGAGCAAAGTAGAGAAAGCAAACGCAAATTGATGTTATGCCAAACTACCAAAGGTGTGTACAAATTTAAGTTAAATGCAATTATAATAGAATTGAAATGACGCACGTAAAAAAAGTAAAATCAACCATCAAACTTCTAATGAAAAACGCGTTCATCACATTTGAAACAAAATACATGTAACCCAATGCTGACAAACAAAACCAAGTCGAACACATGTAATATGCCCGAGTCCAATTTCGACGCAATAATAAACAAAAAACAGAAGCACACATAACAAAGATTTACATCATTACATCAAAATAAAATCCAACAGAGTTACAACATACAAATCATGTCGAACCTGCAGATCATTCCGATTTGATTTTAACGCAACGAAAATAAAAACAAAACACACAATCCCAAATTATTTACATCATTACAGAGTGTTTACAACATCAAGACAAATCCAACATGCATAGTGAAGTTGAACACCATCAAATCTAAATTTAAATACATAATAAAACAGCAGATATAAAGCACACAAACACCACAGAAAATTCAAAACCAAAATGTTACCAAGTGTTGAGTCATTGATGTTGATGCTTCTCTTTTCCTTGGCATTACCGACGTGAGCGAATCAGAGGCCGAGGGATTATGTTGTTGATGGTGAAGATTGCTTGTTCGTTAATGAGAGAAAATGAGTTGAGTTTGAGGAAATGAGTTTGCGTAGGGTGGCAGTGGTGTTTGAAGAAGGGGTGAAATGAGGAGGTCTTGGTGGTTGTGTCATTGAAGGTGGAGGTCGCAGAAAGTTTGTGAGGTGGTAGAGGCTGGTGTGAGTTGCTATGGTGATGGAAAGGGGTGGTTCAGCAAAGAAGTATGGTAGCGGAAGAGGAAAGTGTTCGTGGTTTCATTTTGTGGAAGAGATGCGGAGAAGAAGTGATTCACAATGGTTGTTTGTGAAGCAAGGTGGTCGTCAATTTGGTTTGGTATGGTGAGTTTAGCAAAGAAAAAAATATGTAGACTGAGGGGTTAACACACAAAGGGGACTGTTATGTTGGTGAGAGTAAAGAGAGTCTGTGAGAAGAAGGGAGTATGAAATGTGTTAGGTGGAGTCACGAAGAAGAGATGATTTTCTTCTGTATTTTCTTTTCACTCTTTTTTTTTTTACTTGAATTGTAATGAAAATGTGGATGGGTGAGGAGATAGTCGTGTGTGGTTGTGCAAAGCCAATTAGCCAAATAGTTAGCTTAAGTACTATTACAACTAGGGTTTTAAATTTTTATTAATCCCAACTCTACCATTTGAGTCTTAATATGTGACAAAAGTGAATTTTAAATTGAACAAATAAAGTCACACAAATTAACCCAGTTATTTTATTAATTTCTATTTATTTTCTTAATTATTTTAAATTAAAAACAAAATAGAAGGAATTAAAACGAATAAAAACGGACGCACGAACATGAAAAAAACAAACGAATGCACTAAAATAATCTACGCACAATAAAGTTCAGTAAAACAAACAGTCGTAGATCAAATCTTGCAGTTAAAAGACATAATTAGTCACCAACTCCCTTAACTTAATTTAATGTTCCACTTTAGTCCCTTAACTAAAAAACATTACAAGTTAGTCCTTTAACTTCACTTTTATTACCCTATTTGGTCCCTTCCATCAATTTCTGACAAAAAAAATGTTAAATTCTGGTGATGTAGCATGACAACAAGGCAACTGGTTCAAATCTGAGTCAACATATATAATTAAAAACTGATACACCGTCTAAACTGCAGGGGTTTTATTTTCGAGGGAACCTTGCAGTTTAAATAGTGTATCAATTTTTAACTACATATGTTGATTCAAATTTGTACCAATGGCCTTGTTGTCACGCCACGTCACCAGAACTTGGCGTTTTGTTGCTAGAAATTGACGAAAAAAACCAAATAGGGTAACATAAGTCAAGTCAAGGGACTAACTTGTAATGTTTTTTAGTTAAGGGACTAAAGCGGAACATTAAATTAAGTTAAGATACTAAAACATGTATTAAGCCTAGTTAAAAATACCCAGATGAGAAGGCCCAAACTGATCAAAATATGAACGCGCACAGATGCAAAAAATAAAATGAGCTTACCAGATTATACTATGTGTAATATAGATCAATAGAACAGACTGTTGCAGGCCCAAACCTGAAAACACCATTCACTGACTTTATGCGCGGTTAAGAAATCGATTCAACCAGTCTATCTGCAAAACAAAATAAAATCAGTTGCCTAGAAATTTAAAATGCCTGGACAAAATTAGGTTTGGCCCTAGAATGTTTTGATGGCATATAACTAATACCTCTTTTTTCATTTTTGCTTACTTCATAGATCGTAGAAGCCATTTTGCTTTTGTCTACGATTCGTGCAAGAAATTTTTTAAAAGACATGTCATATTTCTTAATGACAAATTCAGAGTCCATAGGAGCTTTTGAAATAGTCTCCTTTTCAAGTTCTTTACTCTTGCTTTTGAGGGTAGAGTTGTCGTTTTCAACATTGTAAATCTTTTCTTTCAGAGTAGAGAATTATTTCTTTAGCTCACTATGGGCTTCAGAGTCATCTACATGAATTTGTTTCAAATCCTTGTATATGTTGTGAAGACTCTGATACTTTTCAAGAATTTCAATCAGACATGACTCAACTTCAGAATAAGTTAATTTAAAGAATACCTCATTAGAGTATGATTCAGATTCTAATTCAAATTTTGATCCCGATCTAGAGTCAAATGCTTTTGTGCTTGCCATCATCACCATATTGGTTTGCTCTTCTTCAAAATCACCTTATGAAGACTCAAAGTCATCCCATGTAGCCATCAAATCTTTCTTTTTATCTTTGAATAACTTCTTCTTATGCTTTTCTTTCTTTATATTGGGACATTCATTCCTATAGTGGTCGGGCTCCTTGTACTCGAAACACATGACATCTTTTCAACATCATACTTATTTTGTCCAGATGTTAACTTAGAGCGTCCATTTGTTCTTCTAAATCCTCTGGGATACTTTTGTCTATTTATACATAGTTGATTGACTCTTCTGGAAAGAAGAGAAATTTCATCTTTTTCATCTGAATCTTCTTCAGATTATTCTTCTTTGGCTTTAAAGGCATTTACCTTTTCTGTCTTGCCTTTGGATTTGAGAGCCACAAATTTTACCTTCTTTGAGGCTCATCCTCTTCAAGCTCTATCGCATGACTTCTTAAAGAATTGATAATTTCTTCCAGAGGTGCACTGTTTAGATCTTTGGACACCTTAAGAGCAGTCACCATAAGCCTCCACTTATTTGGTAAGTTTCTGATGATCTTCTTCACATGATCTACAGTAGTGTAGCCTTTGTTTAAAACTTTTAAGCCAACTACAAGCGTTTGAAAAATTGAGAACATGTCTTCAATGGTTTCATCATCCTCCATTTTGAAGGCTTTATACTTTTAAGTCAAAGCCAAAGCCTTGTTTTCTTTTACTTGTTTGCTTCCTCCATGAGTCAAGAGAATCAAATATAGACTTTGCAGAGTCTATATTTGTTATGTTTTCATACTCAATGTATGAGATAACATTCCATAAGATGGTTCTTGACTTGTGATGATTTTTATTGTCTTTATTTTGTTGGTCATTCATCATGCTTCTTTCCAACTTAGCACCATTTGTATCCAGGGAATGTGTATAGTCGTCTATGACTACATCCCACAAGTCTACATTATAACAAAGGAATAAACTTTCGATTACATCCTTCCAATAATCAAACTTGTCTCAATAAAAAACTAGAGGTTTAACATACTAGTGATCTTTATCATTTTTAATAGTTGACATATTGTGTTTCAAAAAACTGGATCTTTTATTGACACAGTTAAGTGCTTGATATAAAATAATCAATACTAGAACTGTAGGTCTGATGAAGATTCAAGAAATACAAGAAAATGGGGTTTGAATTGGGTTTCTAGATTAAAAAAATTTCGCTACCCAATAACATAAACAACAAATATTCAACAAAGATAAAAGACACAATTATTTTTATCCTGGTTCGCTGTTAATGTAACTACGTCCAGTCCACCCACCTAAGTGATTTTACCTTCTCAATAAGGACTTAATTACAAACTAAAAGACAACCTATCTAAGACTTCTTGAGAATCATGACTATAACCTAGTCTCTCAAGGTATTTAACCAAAGTTTAATAATACAATATTGTGTTTACAAAGTGCTTCTAAAAATAAGCAGATGCACCAGTTAAAATCAAAGTTTACACTTAAGAAAATATATTCAAGAAAATGTTCTAAGTATACGAATGTGAGAAACACTTCTTTTATTTTTCTCTTTCACATATGATCCTTGCATGTATTCGTTGTTGTTGTAACATTTTCAAACTTCCAAGACTTCTTTATATATGGAAAAATAGAACCGTTGGAGGGTAAAGTTAGAATATCCTCAATATTAAAATTGTATGAAGGTCACTTGTTTTTACAATAGTAGAGTGGTGTTTGCAGCAGATAGTGGGTGAGGACGGGACGTGAGAAACAATGTTGGTACAATAGTATAGTCCTTTTTCTTGATATTTAGGGTAGTGGAAAGGATATTTTCTTTTGTATTGATTATACTTGCCACATGTTCTTCTTTTAGTCGTTGGCTTTTATTCATTAACTTCTAGTCAGAGGCTTCGTATTAAATTTGATGAAGTTTGAATAGATTTTGGAGCATGTCTTCAAAATATGGTGAAAATAAGACTTCAGAGTCTATATAGTTCAGAGTCTTGAGACTTCAAAGGCTTGAAACATCATAGTCATTCTGGATAGGTTCTTGTAGAAGCCTTTACTTGTTAATCTAGATGCTTAACTTTATTTTAAACATGCCTTTAATTCTTCCTTTGATTCAGAGTGCATATATAGTTCAGAGTCTGGTTGTCCAGAGTTAACTTCTTTAGAGTCAAAATTTATTTTCTATGATATGCGTACTTAACAAAATGATTAGAGTACAAAATTGTTCTCTATACATATTAAGCTTTGTTATCATCAAAACTCAAGGATAGTTGCAGAACTAAACTTATTCCAACACATTGTGTATTTATCATACCAATAACTCAAATTAGAAACAATGAAAATTTTAGAAAATTACTAATGTATAGATACTCTCATAAGAAAAAAAAGTGAATAGTGAAAATATTTGGCTCAAACCTTATAAGTTGAGGTATCTGGAGATTGAGTACAACTATTTGGCTTCCCTTTTCTTTAACAACTTTCAATTTGCTCGTGAACTTCACTATTGATTTCTTTTGTTCATTCTTTTTCTGGTGATCTTTTTTTATTTATTTTTCATGTTGGCACTGGCAAGGTAGCGAAACTAAAATTGAAATAAACAACAAAAGCAAAAAAGTTCGTTAATTAAAAAAAGAGAAATATAAATGAAGAAGAGTAGTTTTTAGAGATAGCCAGTACTCTTCCTTGGATCATATTACAAGAAGAGAATTAAAACAAAAACTAGAAAATGCTAAAAAATCCTAAGTCACATGTCATTAGAGTTGTATAAGTTATTTAGATTATTCATGTCATCATGGAAAATTTATTTTGTCCTGACCAAGTATTCTTCATCTCTGCTTTCCTATTAGCTAAGGTGTGATCTTGTTTAGTGAAATATGTCTCCATATCTGGAATAATGATAAAATGTTCTTGGAAGTTTTGGATTGGTATCTGATCTATATGATCATCATAAGAAGTATGATAACTTGGTCCAAATATTGGAGGTTCAACATAAAAGTTGGGTGAGATCTCATGTGCCTAACTTATCATTCCAAGTGCATACTCTTCAAGCCTTTGTAAGCGATCAATTGGTTGTTGTTGTTGTTGTGGGACTCCTTCTAGTTTATTAATTTTTGGATGGTAAAATTGATCTTGTTCCTCTTATTTTACTTCATCAAGACCACCTTCATTGAGTGGCTATGTTGGAAGTCTTCCCATGGTAATTTTTCTGATTGGTACCATAGGGATGATTATCACATTATCAGGTTGAGTTAGAACTCTAGCTAACCAACATAATTCATTAATAACACAAAAATGTCCACAACTTTGTTGTGGTGCGTCAACCATGAATTTAACATTTTCGACGATTAATATCCCCACATCAATAGGCTCATCATTAAGGATGGTCATCAAAGTGTGACACATCTTCACTATAAACTCCGATTGGTTAGATGCAACCTCTAAAGTTTGGACAATAAAGGAGGGTCATGCCCTTGGTATTCGACACATATTTGTAATGTGAAACCTCGGTGGCATTCATTAACAATCATCCATTGAGCCCTTATTGACAAAACTCTTCCAGCATCATCTAAACAAATATTGGAGTCATGCTCCCACCCCTTCTATTTTGGACATCACATCTATGAGGAGGTAAGAGATGAAGAAGAACATTAATTCTAGAAGGGATATAGTCAATACTCTTACCTCACACATAGAATGTGTAGTCTTTGAAAGGTTGCATGGGCTATAGTCAATACTCTTACCTCACACATAGGATGGAGAATCCTCCTACAACGGTGTTAAGCGTTTAACGTACGCCTTTGCTACCATTGCCTTGGGATGATTCATCCATCTTGGCAGGCCCAAGACTCTCTGTGTTGTCTCTCCCGTGAGAATTGGATTTGTCTGGCCCATGGGAAGAATCTATGTTGACATAATTTTTGAGGTGTCCCTCTTGGATCAACCTCTCGATCTCTTTCATGGGTTGGTAATAGTCTTCGGTGTGGTACCCTTTGACTATGTGGAACTTACACCACCTATTTGGTTCAAGACCCATTACATCTGCCTTCATATCTTGAGGCGATGAAATATTGTATAGGTGGAGAACCTCACACTAGATCTATTAATGGAAAATGTTCCAGAGTGTGAAGCACTTTGTCTCCTTACCTATTATATTGAACACAATCTTATCTTTGATGGGAGAGGTATAATTACTCCTACTCTAAGGGTGTGAGCCTTCGGCGTTGGGAACGTTCTCCTTGACATCTTGCGCCTTCTTCTCACTATTGCTCTCTTATCCTTTTGTGTAGCATTATGCCCTGGTTACCGCTTCTGCTAGTGAAAGCATTGGTTTTTGGGCGAGAGATCCGTTGATGTGGCCTGCCTTTAGACCATTATAAAACTCCCCCCACAAACATATCTTGGTTTAAGGGAACGACTCTGATGATGGCTTCATTGAATCGGGTGAGGTAGTACATCAACGATTGTGATGGACCATGTGGTATGTTGAGTAGGCTTGTGTTTAACATCTTCCTGTGACAATTGAATGTGAATTGATGCACAAGTTTCCTTACCATCTCCTAATAACTGGATATGAAATCTCGAAGCATTCCCTTGTACCATCATAAGGTTGCATTCTTGAAGGTGTCAGATAACCATTTTTATTTCATAAAGCCAAGTGCTCTGATGATGGCCATCCGAGTGTCGATGGAGGCGACATGCTCATAAGGATCACTACATCCATCAAACTTGGCCATAAAGGGAGGTTTAAACCCTTCAGGGAAAAATAACTCCCATACTTTATCTGAGAGAGATTAGGGATCCAACACTTCCATCTTCTATAGGGGTTAAATTTTTGATGGTGTTATCTAATAGTGTGGACGCTGTCCATTAGTGTCTGATTTTGGTGACGTAGTTCTTCCATGGCAGCACACATATCTATTAGGGAGTTATCATCACCTCTACCAATGGTATCCTCTGGCATATGGGATGAAGCTCTCATGTTAACCATGGTGTCGAAAGTCTAGGTATAAAAGTGGAGGGTAATAGTAAGTAATGTGATTATGATGAAGAAGGTATGACCCATGTTAGTCTTACTAGGGCCCCATATTGGGTGCCACTGTACTGGTCAAAAAGTATGGGTGTGTATTATATTCCTTCAAAGGTAGAGGATACTCAAAGGCCTTGGTATGTGTATAACGATTGTAGAGTTATTAGGGCTTGCCCGTAGCAGAGAGAAGCCCTGTATGGTGAGTTTATGGTGGTTTTAGAGGACTTGCTCATGTCAGGTGAGAGGTTATGAGTGGAAGCATTTCACTTTGGGTGTTATTAGTAGGTTATGATTTGCCTTCTCCTGTTAATGTAGAAGTATATATAGGGGCTTTTGGGGCCTAAGGTTTAGAAAACCCTTAGAGGTAGTAATTGTTCCCTCATGACTAGGGGGGATGTTGACTACCTACTTTCCGGATGTGATACAAATCCTTCTCCTGTGACTAATAAGTGATAACAACACTATAAATGCCACCTGCCTCAAGGGCAAGCCCCCATGTTTTATGAGGATGTTGCCCAAGTGATAACTCGCTAGGAAGGGACCCTGGATAATTTGGGGTATCAGAGCATGGTCGACCAGTTGGTCAATAGTAGTAGGTTTTCCGTGGTATTTGATTTGTGTATCTGACACGATCGATACTGTTTGTTTGATGTTTCGGGTTGTTAGGACAATGGTTGCAGGCAGGAATGACGATGCCATTGCTGAGGCGCTGAGGATGCTGGCTGAATCCATGGGTCAGATCCATCAAGCGAATGCCCACCAAGCGAATGCGAATGCCGGTAACCAAAAGGGAGATGATGATGAGTTCCGTGCTTTGGGGAGATTCCAGCGGAACAATCCTCCTATCTTTGAGGGTGAGCATGCACCTGAGAAAGCTCAAGCTTGGCTGAAAGCAATTGAGAAAATCTTCAGAGTCATGAACTGTACTGATGCTCAGAAAGTGCAGTTTGGTACCCATATGCTTGAGAAGGAAGCTGAAGATTGGTGGAATAACACTCTTTAGAGGTTCGAAGAAGACAACATCGAAGTTACTTGGACTCTTTTCCGTGATACCTTCTTGGAGAACTATTTCCCAGAAGATTGTCGTGGGAAGAAAGAGGTGGAGTTCCTTGAATTGAAGCAAGGAAATGGTACCGTTGCTGATTATGCTGCTAGATTTCAGGAGCTTATCAAGTATTGTCCTCATTACAATACTGCTAATGCTGAGAGATCTAAATGTTTGAAGTTTGTGAATGGCTTGAGACATGATATCAAGAAGGCCATTGGTTACCAGCAGATTACTCGTTTTACAGAATTGGTTAACAAGAGCCGGATTTATGACGAGGATAGTAGGGAGAGTGCTTCTGTCTACAAGAGTCTGAAGGGGAAAAACCAAGATCGGGGAAAACCATATGATGACAAGAGGAGACAATCTAGCATTGGCAAGAAGCCAAGTGGGGGAGTATCTCCTAGCCCACTTAAGTGCTTCAAATATGGTGTGGAAGGCCATCGTGCTACGGAGTGTAGTAGAGATTCTGGGAAGTGTTTCAATTGTGGCAGGATGGGTCACAGAGCAAACCAGTGTAGGGTTGGTTCGAACGTAACTTGTTTCAACTGTGGTGAGAAAGGTCACATTAGTTCGCAATGTGATAAGCCGAAGAAGGAGCAAGTGAAGGGAAAGGTGTTTGCATTGTCTGGTGCGGAGACCACTACCGATGATAGACTAATCCAAGGTACGTGCTTTATTAATGGTACACCTTTGATTGCCATTATTGATACCGGTGCAACACATTCTTTCATTTCTTTGGATTGTGCTAAGAGGCTGAATCTCATATTATCTGATATGCGTAGAAGTATGATTATTGATACACCTGCTATGGGTTCTGTTTCTACTTCCTATGTGTGTTTGAATTGTCCGTTGAGTATATTTGGTAGGGATTTTGGAATTGATTTAGTTTGTCTTCCGTTAGAGCAACTCGACGTGATTTTGGGTATGAATTAGTTAAAAGTTAACCGGGTGTATATCAACTGTTTCGAGAAGACAGTTATTTTTCCTGAGGTTGATGCTAAGGAAGATTGGTGTGTGTCTGCTAAGCAAGTTGATGAATCGGTGCAAGATGGTGCTGAGTTGTTTATGTTGTTGGCAACTTTGGATATTCGGGAGAAGAGGACGATCGAAGAACTGCCAATAGTTTGTGAATTTGCGGAGGTATTTCCGGAAGATATAAGTGATTTACCGCCGGAACGTGAGGTTGAGTTTTCGATTGATTTAGTTCCTGGAACTAGTCCTGTATCGATGGCTCCCTATCGAATGTCCGCTTCTGAGTTGAAAGAGTTGAAGAGTCAACTTGAAGACTTACTCGAGAAGAAGTTTATTCATCCTAGTGTATCGCCGTGGGGTGCACCTGTGTTATTGGTCAAGAAGAAAGAAGGTTCTATGAGATTATGTGTTGATTATAAACAACTGAATAAAGTGACAATTAAGAACAAGTATCCACTTCCGAGGATTGACGATCTGATGGATCAGCTGGTTGGAGCTTGTGTGTTTAGCAAAATTGATTTGAGGTCTGGGTATCGTCAGATTCGTGTAAAGGCTGAGGATATTCAGAAGACTGCTTTTAGGACAAGGTACGGTCACTACGAGTACTCCGTGATGCCTTTTGGGGTGACGAATGCACATGGTGTATTTATGGAGTATATGAATAGAATCTTTCATGATTATCTGGATAAGTTTGTAGTTGTGTTCATCGATGATATATTGATTTATTCCAAGGGCGAAGAGGAGCATGCAGAGCATTTGAAAGTCGTGTTATCGGTGTTGAAAGAGAGGAAGTTGTTTGCTAAACTCTCTAAATGTGAATTTTGGTTGAGTGAAGTAAGTTTTCTTGGTCATGTGATTTCAAGCGGTGGGATTTCTGTGGATCCTACGAAGATCGAAGATGTATCTCAGTGGGAAGCTCCTAAGTCTGTTGCTGAGATTCGAAGTTTCCTTGGTTTGGCTGGTTATTATAGGAAGTTCATTGAGGGATTTTCTAAGTTGTCGTTACCGTTGACGCAGTTGACTAGGAAGGGTCAAGCTTTCATTTGGACTTCGCAGTGTGAAGCGAATTTTCAAGAGCTTAAGAGAAGATTGACTACGGCTCCTATTTTGATTTTACCGGATCCGTTAGAAACCTTCGTTGTGTATTGTGATGCTTCTTTGTTGGGTTTGGGAGGTGTTCTGATGCAAAAAGGGCAAGTGGTAGCTTATGCTTCAAGGCAACTCAAGGTTCATGAGAAGAATTATCCGACGCATGATTTAGAGTTGGCCGCCGTTGTGTTTGTGTTGAAGCTTTGGAGACATTACTTGTTTGGATCGAGGTTTGATGTGTTTAGTGATCACAAGAGTTTGAAGTACTTGTTCGATCAGAAAGAATTGAATATGAGGCAAAGGAGATGGTTGGAATTCTTGAAGGATTATGATTTTGGTTTGAATTATCATCCTGGGAAGGCGAATGTTGTAGCCGATGCATTGAGTAGGAAGTCATTGCATATGTCTATGTTGATGATGCGAGAGTTTGAATTGTTGGAGCAATTTAGGGATTTGAGTTTGGTTTGTGAAGCGACGTCTTCGTGTGTTAAGCTTGGGACGTTGAAGCTTACGTGTGACATTCTTGACGAGATTAGAGAAGGTCAGAGGTCAGATTTGAAGTTAGTCGATGTTATGACATTGATTAACCAAGGTAAAGGTGGTGACTTTCGGATTGATGAGAATGGTATCATGAGGTGTCGTGATCGAGTGTGTGTTCCGAATGGTATGGATTTGAGAAAGAGGATTCTTGAGGAAGGGCATAGGAGTGGTCTGAGTATTCATCCTGGTGCTACTAAGATGTATCAAGACTTGAGGAAGATGTTTTGGTGGCAAGGTATGAAGAAGGATGTAGCGGAATTTGTGTATTCATGTTTGACTTGTCAAAAGTCAAAGATTGAACATCAAAAGCCGTCTGGTTTGATGCAATCGTATCTATTCCCGAGTGGAAGTGGGATAGTATCTTTATGGATTTTGTTTCGGGCTTACCAAGAACGTCGAGTAATTGTGAGGCGATTTGGGTCGTTGTGGACAGGCTGACGAAGTGTGCTCATTTTATTCCGATGAGAATGGATTATTCGATGGAGAGACTTGCTAAGTTGTATATCGAGAGGATTGTGTGTTTGCATGGTATACCGTCGAGTATTGTTTCGGATAGAGATCTGAGGTTCACTTCGAGATTTTGGGAAGGTTTGCAAAGTGCTTTGGGTACGAAGTTGCGTTTGAGTTCAGCATATCATCCGCAAACTGATGGTCAAACGGAGAGGACTATTCAGTCACTTGAAGATCTTTTGAGGTCTTGTGTTTTGGAACAAGGAGGAAATTGGGATAGTTTCTTGCCTTTAATCGAGTTTACATATAATAACAGTTTCCATTCGAGTATTGGAATGACACCGTTTGAGGCCCTTTATGGCAGAAGGTGTAGAACTCCTTTATGTTGGTAAGAATCGGGAGAGAGTGTTGTGGTTGGACCCGAGTTGATTCAAGAGACTACAGATAAGATTAAGATGATTCAAGGGAAGATGAAGGCTTCTCAGAGTCGTCAAAAGAGTTATCATGATAAGAGGAGGAAAGCTCTTGAATTTGAGAAAGACGAGCATGTGTTTCTTCGAGTTACGCCAATAACGGGTGTTGGTAGAGCTTTAAAGTCGCGTAAGTTGACGCCGTTTCATTGGTCCTTATCAGATTTCCGAGAGGATAGGTGAAGTGGCATATCGGATTGCATTACCACCATCACTTTCTAATCTTCATGATGTATTCCATGTGTCTCAATTGAGGAAGTACATTGCGGATCCATCGCATGTTGTTCCAGTAGATGATGTGCAAGTACGGGATAATTTGACGGTTGATACATCACCTGTGCGGATTGAAGATCGAGAAGTGAAGAAGCTTCGTGGTAAGGAGATTGCGTTGGTAAAAGTGATATGGGGCGGAGTTGCCAATGGAAATATTACGTGGGAACTCGAGGTTAAGATGAGGGAATCATATCCGGAGTTGTTCGTTTGAGGTAAATTTTCGAGGACGAAAATCTTTTAAGTGGGGGAGAGTTGTAACAACCCATTTTTTTTAGTATTGAATTATTATACTATTATTATTATAATTTTAATTTAATTATGTGGAGTGTTAATTAATTAATTGGTGTATTAATTCATTATCTAGTGGATATAAGAAATAAGTAAATAATTGAATTAATTAATTAAATTGATTGCATAGTGAGTGGTTAATTATTTAAATTTAAATAGAGGTATTTAAATATTAGGTATTATTGGGCCTAGTGATTAAATTAGATGATTTAAGCCCAACTAGAATACTATTATAAATAGTAAGAGTGAAGGAAGTGAGAATTAGAATTCACTTGAGCACTGAAGGCAATAGAGAAAGAGGAGAGGAAAAGCGAGAGGAGTCAAGGTTTCCATCAAATTGACAAGGTAAGGGGGGAAATCCTTATTATTATGGGTTAGTATGATTGGTCAATGGGTAGGAACATGTTTTAGGTTGAAATCCTTAATTGGCATTGTTTGGAATTATTAGGTCTTGATAAATACTCTTGAATTGTGATGATTAAATTATGCTAAAACTCTGAATGAATATAATTGGATGAGTCATAATTTTCTGAACGTGTAGCTTTTTACGGAATCGAAATCGGAGGTCCGGAAGTCCTCCAACGATGAAAAATGCGGGGAAATCTGCATTCTGTTTCGTGTTAGCGCAGGAACAGCATTCTGTTTTGTGTTAACCGGTTAACCCAGGGCGTTAACCGGTTAACACTGTTACGATATTGAAACAATTACATTTTGTCTTGCGTTAACCGGTTAACCCAGGGCGTTAACCGGTTAACACTGTTAAAAATTGCCCAGAAGCGCATTCTGTTTTGCGTTAACCGATTAACCCAGGGCGTTAACCGGTTAACACTGTTTGAAAAGTGAAAAATTGATATTTAAATGTTGTGTGCGTTTTGGAATGAAATCTATGTGTACATATTTGTGATTGGCCTATATTGGTGAATAATATATTGTATGAATGTGTATGTATACCATTATTGAATTGTGAATGATTTATGGTTATGGATGTGTATATGTAATCATAATTGATGTGTGGTGATGAATGTGTATATGTACCAATTATGAGTCATGGTGATATGTGGGATGTTAAGACGGTATATAGATGGTCTTAATTGCCTATGTGTTGGTATGTGTGCATTCATTCATAGCATGGTTGACTTCATTGTGGAAGTGGTTAAGCGGTAATCCTTCATTGGAAACAGACGTAGCAGACGTTAATCCTTAAGCGGGATTAGGCGTAGTATTTAAGCGGTGATCCTTCATTGGAAACAGACGTAGCAGACGTTAATCCTTAATTGGGATTAGGCGTAGTATTAAGCGGTGATCCTTAATTGGAAACAGACGTAGGGCTTTGGTCTTGTCCGGATCGGAAGCGTGGCTTGGATTCTAGATATTGAATCGGAAAGTGGTGAAACTTTGAGTTCACATTGAGGTACCACATGCATGGAGTCACATTGTCTTGCATTGAGTCGTCTATAGTTATGTGATCATTGAATGCATGTATTGATGTGAATGCGATGTACGTTTGAAATATGTGAGATGATTGTTGATTAATATTATTGACGTGATGATACCAAGTGTGATGAATTCTTAAATTGTGTTTTAATTCATTGTGCCTTATTATGCTATTTCATAATGATTTTGAATTCTCACCCTTTCTGTTTGAATGTTACCTTTACATGGGTATCGTGCAGATACTACAGAGTAGTATTGCTGGAGTAGGTGGACGGTAGCTTGCTCAAGAATAGCTGGAGAGTTTCCGTATTTAGTTTGAATTTAGGTAATGAGTCAATGCTCTGGTCATGTAACACTGGGTAGATTAGTGGTATTGAACTCATATCTTATTTTGATATGCTTTATGTCATTAATTGTTTTATTTTATTTGAAGTGATTATTGAGAGGTGATCATGGTATGGGACATGGATCATATTATGAAATACATGAGTATTCTTTATTTTCCGCTGCGAACGCATATTGCTTGAATATTCATGATGAGTGAAATGTGTTATTTTGAATGACCAGGTGTATTGTTGATTTTTGAAAGTTTTAAGTTTCGAAAACGTCGATGTGACGCCCTTTTCTTTATATGCGTGCTTATTTACTCTGATTATGTGCTAAATAATTTGGGGTAGAAAAAGGGGTGTTACAGCCACTCCTTTTGGGACTCTCACAAATATAACACTACATAATTTGATCCAAATAAGATGTCTGTATAAAATTTTATTAATTAATATAACAATCTACAATTAGAAATTTCCATAATAATCACCAAAAATGATGTTTAGTAGACAAGATTTAACATATACCTATGCATAAACATTAAATAACTATAAGTAGTAAAACCTAACAATATGAAATTCTAGAAATCAATTAAAACCCAAAAACATGCAAACTATGCAAAAATTAAAAGAGTTAGGGATAGAGAAATTGTACACCAAATTTATACCCAGTTTGGCGCATCGTCCCCACTTGCACCTAGTTAAGTCTCTAATGGCAAACCATTGAATATTTGTTAGTCTTCCACTAATTTGAAATTATTACAAATTCCATTTCATACAACATATAATCAGAAACAAATTGAAAACTTAAAACCAATTACTAAGTAAAACAGGTCTGAACCAATTACAAATGTCATATGAACCAATTGAATCCTTTGGAAAGACTAAGGACGATGACCTCATATATCCCTATAAAGAAATAAAACACTATTTGATCAAATTTTCCTCCATAATAACTAGACCAGATAACACACAATCATGTTATATAGGAAGTTGCACCAACAAAATGCATCAACCTTTCAGACACCTACCGAGCAAGGTTGAGTCTGTAAGGATGCACTGCTATTTGAAGCAAGCCTAAAGGGACACAAATTATACCCTTCAAAGATGATGACCTCTTGGAAAATGTATTAATAAATTCGAATTAATAATAAAAAGATCGTCTCCACGAGGATTGTAATTTAACAAGAGAATTTTGTTCGAATTTAAGTAATTAAATGGGGAGGTTTGTTAGAAAAGTGGTTGAAACCTCCAATTGATCGAGATGCCACTTGCTTAGATAATTGCCCAATGAGATTTTCAATATTCTTGTTGGATGCTTCAATTTCCTTGTTGGATGCTTCAAGGTTCTTGCGGAATGCTTCAATTTTTTAGTTTGTTGCTTCCAACTTGCTTTGAGTCAACATGAATTGGTCCATAGTCTCTTTTAGAAGAGATGATTCCCTTTCAAGTATTTATTGAGTGGCCTCACCTGTTTTGCAATTATTAGGCAGACCTCATAAATTTGTTAAAAGTCTCTTCTAGAAGGGATGACTTCCTTGGTGGTGGATCTTGAGGAGCTTCCGGTTAAAATTTTGAATTTGATTGTGACTCCAGTTAAGACTTGAATAATCATTCTGTCATGGGTTATAGGTGTTGACATAATGGTTTGGCTCTTGAAGTGTCCTATATAATGTGCTTCTTCAACGTATGGTACACAATAACCATTGATGTGACCTCCATCACAGAAATCACATTGTAGGCCCCTAATCGGATTAACATTTGCATGAACTCAAGTTGAGACAACCAATTTATTTGATAATGCTCCAAGTTGTGCTAATAGAGCAAGTTGAGAGTTAGCTCCATCATACATGTCTTCCTTTACCTCGCATACACAATCAGAAGAAAAATACCCCAGTAACACTAAATTAAATAAGAAATAACTTAAAATAGAAAATAACAAAATTAAAATTAAAATAGTAACAACCGCCCCAAAAACTCGATGACCTCTCGACAAGTGTACCGATAACATCAAAGTAATAACAAAAATACCGTCTCCATGAGAATTGTAATTTAACAAGGGAATTTTGTGCAAATTTAAGTAATTAAATAGGGAGTTGTTAGAAAAGTTGTTATAAAACGAGAAATTATAAGGATGAAATTGAAGATGAGAAAGGAGATTAAGCCTTTATTATAGAATCCCCTTATTTTTACATGTTAATGAACTGTCTGCTTTCTTTGATTTTCATCACATTGTGAAGTGGGTTATACATACTCTCCTTCTCCCCCTTAAAAATAATTGTTTTAGATCAAATTGGCGGTGAGAAGGGCTTTGGTGATTTTGAATGATGCACGGGTTGGAAGTGTTATGTGATTGGGAATGGGAAGAATAATATGGACGACGATATTTTAGGTGGTGAGTTATGGTTGGGTTTTATGGTATTTAGAATGTGCTTGAATTTAGTTCATTGATGATAATCCATCATTGCATATATTTAGTTAAAGAATCAAAGCAAAACAAGTGAAAGTCGAGCAAATATGAGAAGGAATGACCAAAGAATGAGGGAAAAATAGCTAAGTGTGCAAATTGTGTACTTAGTGAAAATTTGAGTAAAAAAGGAGGCAAAAAGAGTGAAGCTTCGGAAATAATCACATCCACCATCGCGCACGCGATAGGGCATTAAAAGTTGCATCACGCGATGTATGGTATCATGCGCGTGATGGTCACTTTTCTAGGCCTTTTTCTGACGTATTCTAGTCCATCCTGACACCTTTAAGAGGGGAAATTCTACACTTTCACAAGGGTTATGAAATTTAGCATTGGGAGCATGATTTTACAGCATCAAAGGGTAATTTTGAGAGCATTGGAAGCCATTAGAGGCCAATCCTTTAAGGGAACTCATATGATATTCTTCTTTATTCAATTGGTATTGTAATTTTGACTATGAGTAACTAAGATTCTCTAAGTTAGGCTGTATAATGATGAACCTTATTCAATCTTGTTAGCATTATATGTTGGTTTAACTTTGTATGAATCCTTTAAATTATAATCTTATTCAGTTGTTTCTTACTCTTAATGCTTTTTTATTTGAGTTACTCTGTTAATATGATATTAGACACATATGGATTACTGACCCTTAGCCTATATGTTAGACATAATGCAACTATTCTACTTACCATGTTTGAATACGGATAGGAGACCTGAGTAGTGGCCTAGGGAATTATCATTATGTACATCGCCTAACTTTGCTTACGCTGGCGAACTAGGGATAGAAAGCTCCGAGTAGTGGTTAGTGAGTTATTTCATGAGAGATCGGCTATAACGGTTTTGTTAGTTAGCTGTGAGATTATAAGATTAGACCATTCATACAAGGCATCATACATCAACAAGAGAGGATAAGGAGATTCTAATACACAACCTAATCATCTTAATACTTATGTTTTAAACTCGTATTTTGTTTTCCATTCTAAAACTTGACCCCCACCATTTACTATTTTCCCTTTATATTGCATAATTGTTGGCTTGTTCGAACATAATCCCTGTGGATTCGATCTTTTATTTCTGCGACACTATCAGTACACTTGCCGAGAAGTCATCAAGTTTTTGGTGTCGTTGTCGGGGACTGTTGATTGCAATAGGGCAACGCTTTGTGAAACGTATTTTATTTTTCTTAGTCTTCATTGCTTTTTGTTTATTTTATTGTTTATCATAGTGCTACTAAGGTATTTTCTATTTGTGTATGCGCAATTCAGGATCATCATTACTACCAATTGATCCAGAAATTGAAATACCTGCTTGTGCTCTAAGAAAAACAGCTAGAGAAGCGAGTATGGCTGAAGGGGACCAACCAGAAGTAGACCCACCAATACTTTTTATGGATTCTGAAGAGGAAGATATCATGGCAGCACCAGCACCCCTCACTATGGGGGATTACTATAAACAAATTGATGAAGGACAATTCTCTAGAGGGTTTATACCGGTAGGCCCTTCTAACTTTGATGTTAAGAATTTTGTGCATTCATGTCTAATAGAGAATCCATTCGACGAGAACGCTATTAGAGATCCATGGGCTCATCATGCACGCTTCTATGAAACCGCTTCGATGTGCAAACCCGATGATGTCACAGACGACCAGATAAAGTTATGATTGTTTGGTTTCTTACTCATTGGAAGGTCCCCAAAATTTCCTATGACTTCCCTATAAAAGGCGTATATTAAATCAATCTTAGATACTATTAGCTCAAATTTTCGACGCCCATTTCACATTACCAAAATTGGAAAGCATGTACAACTGGCTTCGACTAAGAGGTGATTCGACCATTTGAAGGTAAACTGGCTTAGCTGATTAAATAAACATCAAGCTTATAGCTGAAATTTCGGAGCGGTTCCTTAAGGAGAGGTTAAAAAACGGTTTCGATCAAAGATTTGAAATTTAAATAAAGGAGGGAGGAGTATCTTTGGTAGAAACCGTAAGGATACACGTGGAAGCAGAGTGAGCGAACATACACATGCAGGACGCCACGTGTATCGACGTGATTGAAGAACCCTCAGAGCAGTTATTTCGATCCAATATAAATATAGGGTCTTAGAGTTAGAAAAGTGTGTACAAAAAACCTGCAAATTTACTAAGTATTCGTGTGAAGAAGAACTGTAAAACGCAGAACGTACGTTGTCTACACCATTGTTTAATCATTTCAAAGCATTACAAAGTTATCTTTACTTTCTCTTCAGAAATATCTTTCCTTTCTCTTTACTCTCAAACACTTTATTTCTTACTTCGTCGTTTACAAGTTTAAAGATCTTTAGTTCCTTTCGTTACTTTGAACTTTTACCTTACATTCTTAAAGATTCCAGCACTTACCAACCTTTTCAATTGCTTTCAATCCTTCTATAATTCCCGTCATTTACTTCTTCTTTAATAGTTCTAAATACTGATTTAAGATTGTTCTTTTGTTCAAGTCACTCTTTTGTCTTTAATTTTTATTTAACGCTTCAATTCGACGTTTAGTTCGATCATTAATCAATGTTACGCTTACGATAAATTTAGCACATGTCCTAGGATCAATCTGATCGATCCTGTAAGTGACCAAATTTAGAAATTTGGAAGATCAACGGTTGTTTACCATTTTTCAAGGTAAACAAATTGGCATACCCGGTGGGACCAGTGCTAACGTTCTGTTTGATTGCTAAGTTTTTTTTAGAAAAGAATTATTGTATGCTTTTAAGAAGTGGTAAAATAGCCATAAACGACGAACGACGAACAGGGAGAGAACAACAGACGGGGATGTCGAATATGAATCCGCCAGAAACTCAGAATTCTCAAAACCCATCAACTAGCAACATAGTGCCTCCTTCTTCTTCGATGGGGGCAAATGCGGGCACGACACATGCATCCAAAATAGTTCTGTCTATGGTGAGTTTGATGCCTACACATTCGATTTCCAACTCTGAACCAATTCTGACTTATGTTGGACCTAGGGGACCTCCCCACACTCCTTCACCAATTAGGGACATCCCAAACAGGCCGTTGGTACCCCTTGGTTTTTCGATACCATTTAGCAATCGAGAACAGCCGTATGGAATGCCAACTTCAATGATGGCCAATCTACAGAATGTGGGTTCTACTTTTTCGGAACCAACAACTAACATAAATTCACCAATACAAGGGTCCGGGATAAAAGTGGGTCGAACTAATCAGGCGTTAGGTTTAAGACACCCAGTACAACTACCCACTCTTACCAACAATTCTGTGGCAGCATGGAGGCAACAGATGGACGAAAGCAATCACGAAATAGTCCAGATGTTGACTTAAACTTTGGCCACTGTGCTAAATCCTTTGATTCAGAATACAACTCAGTCGAATCAATAGATGACAACACAAGTGGCTCGAATGTCTGAGTTTCTTGGTATACCTCAGCACCAGCCCCCTGCCCAGAGATTGGGTAAGAGAGAATCAAGAGCCCACGTTTGAGGAAGACCTCACCATTAACCAGATCCCACAAAATCAAGGAGGAATAGTACTATCTCCTAGGATCGAACCACACGTGCATAGGGAACCAAGGGTGTTAATGGTAAATAGGAATCAGAATGCTGATGATATCATACGGCAAGTTCGACATGATGATGTGGCAGCAGATAATAATCTAGCCGCTATAGTCGAGAGAATTATGGTTCGAAATGGGGTGAATTTTGGTCTCAGAAGACCCAATTATACGTCGCCTTTGGCAGAATATGTCTTATAGACAGATGCGCCCCTGAGGACCAAAATCCCAAATTCACCAAGTTTGCTGGGGATACTACTGAGTCTACTGTCGAACACGTGGCGAGATGCCTAATTGAAGTTGGAGATATGTCAAATAACGAGAGTCTTCAGATGAAATTTTTTCCAAGTTCTCTTACCAAGAATGCTTTTACATGGTTCACAACTTTGCCCCAGAATTCGATCCATTCATGGAACCAGCTCGAAAGAATGTTCCATGAGCAATTCTACATGGGGCAAACAAAGATAAGTTTGAAAGAGTTGTCTAGTGTCAGACGAAAATTCACTGAGCCAATTGACAACTACCTGAATAGATTTCGACTACTCAAAGCCAGGTGTTTTACGCAAGTGCCAGAGCATGAGTTGGTCGAAATGGTCGCTGGGGGCCTTGATTACTCGATTAGAAAGAAGTTGGATACTCAATACCTAAGGGATATGGCCCAGTTGGCTGACAGAGTTCGACAGGTAGAACGTTTAAAAGAGGAAAAGGCTAGAACAAACAAAGGCAAAAGGGTAGCCTATGTCGATTTCAAGAAAGATCATGAAGATTCAAACTTTTAAGTTCCAGACTTCGACGATACTGAGATCGATCTTGTTGAGTTGACACAGGGGCCACCATATCTGTGCAAAGTTTTGGCCCCTTCAAACGGGAGAAACCATGTCGAACCTGAAAAGAATGACAGGTTTCCTAAGAAAACATATACTTTCGACGTTACGAAATATGATGAAATATTCGACTTACTGGTCAAAGATGGTCAAATGATAGTACCTTCGGGTGCTAAAGTACCTCCTTTAGAACAAAGAACGAAACGAGGGTTTTGTAAATACCATAGTTTTTTGGGTCATAAAACGTCTCAATGTTTTATTTTCAGGGATCTGGTGCAGAATCCAATCCAGGAGGGAAGACTCAAGTTCGGTGATAAGCCACGGAGCCAGATGAAAATCGACTCCGACCCTCTACAAATTGCTGAAGCTCATTATATTGAGCCATAGGAGGTGAATTTCATTGAAACTGCTGATGATTTCTATATGACCGAAGTTACTGAAGACTTCGTCCATGAGCCTGTCATGGTTAAAATACATGAGCACTTCGAGAAGGCACCTCGTGATGGTTTGGCCTTAAGGGATACAAAGGACATCAAGAAGAAAAATGTTGAAGCCTCAGATATTGAGGATGCTAGAGAGTCAAAGTTAGTAATGATCACTAAAGAGACTGTTGATACTTTTGTTCAGCTGGATAAGGCTAATGGCGGCCTGAAAAAAACAATTCCAAAAGCTGGCTATTACTGAGGATATCCACATGGAAGTTAATATGGTGGAGGTATCTCGAGAAGTTTCAATGGAAGTCGATGATGAAGACAAACAAGAGGAATACAATAAGGCCGCCTTTCCTCAGGAAGAAGAAACATTGTCAGATTTCCTTCGAAGGTGCCAAAAGAAGAAATCGGAGGTGATGCTATGCCCCAAGTGCAGTGATGTCTTCAACAAAAAGGCAACTCAGAATCTGGAAGGGGTTAGGAGAGTGCACCACCAAAATGGCCATAAATCCATCCATAATAATCAAGCGGGTAAGCCAGAAAGGTTCTTCGACCCCATAAGATATCCTGATCCTAGGCGCCCTATGGTGAAGAGTGAACCCAAACAAGCTGGGTGAAACTTCCAACCCATGACCTTTAAACCAAGCATCGAAGGGTCAGAGGGGATGTGGGTCAAGCAGGATGAGGGGAGAAAACGTGGCCATGGCAAGTGGCAGAAGTTTGAGGTTGAGAGAGGCTCATTGTTAGCTTATCGCCAGGAATTTCGATCCGACAAAAGGACCGCACATTTGTCCGAAAACTATAAAGGAAAGAATCCTATGACGAGGTCCCAGTGGAGAAGAGAGCAGAGAAGGCGAAAAGCCAAAAGAGAAGCTGGCGAAATGAACCAGGCTGAATCAAGTACCAATGTGATGGTGAAGAAAAAGGATGGCTCTAACCTCACCAAAAGAGATTCCAAGATTTCAAATAAGACGGCCGGAGAAAATCAGATGGCTGCCGAAGACGAATTATTAACTGACAACTTCGACTCTGGTTCGGAGGATTCCTTAGATATTCTGGTCGGAGTGGTATCCGTGATGCCCAGAGAATTCGATCGGATCACCGAAGTTGATGATAATGACAGTATCACCGAAAGGGAAATGGCCGCCCACAAACCGGTCTATTACTATATAATGAACAATGGTTGTGTCGAAGAGCAAAATGCTTTTTTTGAAAGACCCAGTGACACCATAAAGAGCCATTTGAAACCCCTTTTCATCACCGGAAAAGTCGAAAACATCCCAGTTAACAAAATACTGGTAGATTGTGGGGCGACTGTGAATCTGATGCCCCATCGCATGTTGGCGAAAATTGGCAAATATGACACTGATGCCAAACCTCATAATATGGTGTTGACCAATTATGAAGGAAAAGTAGGCTCCACCCTGGGGGCTATCTAAGTTGAATTGATTGTAGGAACGATTACTAGACCCACAATGTTCATGATTGTGGAAACAAAGGAAAACTACAACATGCTGTTGGGAAGATAATGGATTCATGGAGTCGGAGCAGTACCGTCTTCGATGCACCAGAGGATTATAATTTGGCGTCCAGATGGCATTGTTGAAAATATAGAGATGGATCAGGGATATTTTAAAACCCCTATTAATCATGTCGACAGGCGCCAATTCGACAAGCACTTAGCTACTATAGCCCTTTGTGACTCAGCTGAGTTTTCATTCACCCCTGATGACAACGCCTATTGTTCCTTATCGCTCCACCCCCACTATGGTTTCCGGTGGGACAGAGAGGTAGTGGGCGAAGACAACTTCGGATATTTAGGAGTAGCCGGAATTGACCTCACAGGGTGGGGAAGTGAATTCAGTGATGATGACTAAGTTCACAACGTTAAAGAGGATTTCGGCCTACATAGCCGAAAACAAGCAACAATTGGCCTTAGAGGCCGAAATAAAAAACATGGTTGTCGAAGTGTAGCGGGGTATTCGTTACCTTTAGATTTATTGACTAAATCAAAAGTAAATCATACAAGTCGAGTCGTCACCTCACTTTTATTTGTCCAAAGGAAAGGCTAAAAAGCGAACAAAAGCCAAGAAGTTTCATCAAATCAAAAACTAATAAAAATGTCAGAGATCTGGGTAAGGGGGTTGGTTATGAAATGGGAAGGTTTTAAGCACCCAAAACATCCTTAGTACTCTAAGGGAGCCCTTTTTGCAAAGATGTATTGTAGGTTGGTATTTGTGAAAATATGTGCAAGCAAGATTGGGGGGATGAGAAGAGAATATACATATTTACAATTTTGTTGTTTGAATGGATAAACCCATTGCCTACGTACCATCACAAAGGTAGGATCAAAACCTCGTAGTTCAGGGTAAAAATCTCAAAAAGATTGGTGAATTGATTTGATCAAAAGCCTTAAGGTCTTTTGTTATCAAAGGTAGAAAACTCAACCTAAACCAACAATTCACCATGTGAGGAGAGCTTCAACATACTAGTGAGGGATCCACCCTATAATAACTATGGAAGACTTATAGTCCAATCACTAAGGATAAGGTAAGGTTTACATCAACCACTATGATAACTTAAACCTAATGACTAATGTTTATGAAAAAGTTTTAACAAAGGTGGCCATTGGAACCACAAAAACAACTTGAAGTGAGTTGTATTTACAAGTTAGAAGTATTCACAAAATGAGGTCAAAGTTGACTTAAGGTTTATTCACAATGAGTATTAGTGAAAATAGTTTGGAAAATCAAAGGCATAAGGCCTAGGTTTCTAATTTGAAACAAAGTCAAAGTTTACACATAAATGAGTTTGATTTGGGTTAGAGTGGAGAGAAGAAGAGAAGGGCTAGTCCTAAACATGCAAAGATAAGAGAAGAGATAAAACCCTTGGAGTCCCTTTTCTTGAGATTATAAAGATGATTCAAGATGCTCCTTTCCTTTGGACTTAGCAAATAACTCAAGCAATCAATCAAATATTATATTCAAGCTCCTAGGATCTCCATTTGGCTTGTCTCTCTTAACTTGGCTATTCATGACAATGGTCCTCCTTACTATCTCAAGATTGGAATCCCTATCACATAAGAGCAAACATCAAAAAGTTCACAACACAATAAGAGGAATGGACAAAGAATGAGTTTAGATTAGGGGTCCTTTCAAGTCAACTTTAAGATTTAGCATTCTAAAGGCATGAGGCCTAGTTCCTCTTCAACAAATTTAGCATTTTAAAGGCATGAGGCCTAGTTGCTCTTGAACTCCTTTAAGCATAGGTAAGGTCCTAATTCTAAGTCCTTTCTCCTTTTTGCATTGGGTTCACACAAACAAATACAAAACAATCACAAAGCAACAATATATTTATATACAATATGAGCTCAAATGAGCAAAGGGAAAATGGCATAAACATAAAATATGTGCTCAAGTGAGCAAAGGACAAAAGCAACATGAATAAATGAGCAAGAAAGTAAATTGCAAGAAATTAAATGCTTGAATTTAAAGTTAGTAGTTAGTAGTTAATGTTAGTGTGTCATAATACAATTTAGCGATATGTTAAGCAATCGTAAGTGGACTAATGTAGTAGTCACACCTATCTGAGGTCGGTCAATAAAACTATAGGCAAATAAACACAAGTTAGAGATCATGACTAGTAAGCCAAGCTCCTACAACTTGCCATGCCAAAAGAAAAGAAGGAAGGCCTTGTATGGATTTTAGGTTTTTTGCTTGACCAAGAAGCAACCTATCTTAGACACAAAGCAATTCACTTGATCTTTGATCAAGTTGAATTTGATTTGGATCAAAGAAGGTTAAGCCTCTCATATGTCAAGACCAACCACAAATCATTAACTCATTGGCCAAAATAAAAAGAAGAAGATGAAGATGAAATGAAATGGATAAAAGGAGAATTCAAATGACATAATCAAAACACAATGATCAAATGTGAATCAAATCATCATCAACCAAAGGTAAACAGAAGAGAAATGAAGATTAGAAGTCGACAAGTCAAACATATTTTTTTGGTATTTTTGGAATTAAAATAAATGCAAAATTAAAATGGTTAAAATATGGTCAAACCTCAAATTTAATTCAAATCAACTTCAACAAGTCCAATTGAATCATCATAGGTCTAACATGGTCAAACAAAGTTTGACAAATTTTCTCAACATTTTTTGAAAACAGAAACTATTTAAAATCAATTAAAAAAACATAAAAATAACACATTATGAATTAAAATCTCAAATAAATCTCAAATCAATTAAGAAATTGATGAGAAATTTTTTCATAGACTTATCATGATCCGCATGTGTTAAGAAAATATTTTTGGAATTTTTGGATATCAAAAAGTATTTAAAATGAATTAAAAAACTATTAAAAACAAAATAATTCACAAAAAATATTAAATAAAGTCACAAAAATAATTAAAAATCAGATTATGAAACTAGATTTTTCAAGAATTTTTTTGCCATTGGTCTCATATTTTTATGACTTCAAATAAAATAGTTATGAATTTTTGAAAATAAAAGAATTAAAATAAAATAAAACAGTAAATATGAAAAAAAACCAGGAGTGCTGGATCTAGTTCATTAAATGACGTGGACACATCAGGAGGTCCAGAAGCGCGCTCCCACCATGGTCTTGAGTCAAACGCATCACACACTCAATTAAAACAAGTAAACAAAATGCATGGCTGAGATTATAACGTGGGAGCCTCATCCAAGGGTCTAGGTTCAACCACGTGGGGATGGTGGTGGAAACCACCATCTTCTCCGGTGGACTAACCAATTCCGGCCACCAGTTGCAGGTTTTTGAACCTCAACCAAAATGCACGAACCAGGTACCAAAATGAAGCTGGGGTGATGTACATCACCCCTGCAACCTTGGATTGTCCTCAAGATCTCTATCAAGTGAGAAATCTAAGCTTGAAATTCAAGGTGTGCAAACTGAAATGCTTCAAAACATAAAATCAAGACCACCACTGGCCTGCCTCTTGCTCGAGGACTTCAGAAAACAGTTTGAACACAAGCAATTCACATCATGGAGCAAGATATAGATCAAAACACTTAGATGATAAACCTTTGAAGTGTAGCTTTAAACAACATGATCCACTCAAATTCTTGCTTCTACTTTGATCAGGAGATGATGATGATGCAAGGCTTAGGAATTGGAACTTGAAGATCAACCAAGGAAGTTAAAATTCAAATTTGAAATTGAGAAATAAAAAATAGACTTCCTTTGAGTATGGTTGGGTTTTGATTTCTGCAGAGCTTCAGATTGCCTTAAGATTGAGATTTGAATGAGGAGAGCAATGTATTTATAGCTGAGATGAATGCAAGCAAGTGAAGAACTCGTGTGCATGAAGCTTTGGGTCCTCCATGCATGGGCCTGTACAGGCGCATGTGAGGCCCAAACTCAAATGTAATTGCAAGCTGAGCTCATTCTGAATTGAATTGGACGTGCAATTGGCCTTGTGTTTGCTTGTGCATGAAGATTCCAAGTGAATTGCATAATTGATCATAAATGTTCACCTCTTCGCAAGCCCTATATAGAAAATCCAAACATAGGCATGTGAGTAATGGTTGGAAAGGTCTTGACATAAGGAACAAAATCTATGTTGGGCAAAAATCCATTTGGATTTTGGAAATTTGTGAAAATCGGCGTTGAAGTTTGAGGTACAAAACATGTATAAGTTCCCTTTGAAATTTTTTGCCAAAAGTGACCAACTTCAAGCCCTTCTGTTTCAATGATGCAAGCCTCAAATGGAAAAACCTCCAACATCAAAGTTGTATATCTTTTCAAGATGATCAATTTGGACTTAAATGTTGCATCATTTTGATTTTTGATGAGAAAGTTATGGGCATTTGAAGTTGGACTTTTTTAAGATTCAATGGTTTTGGTCCAAAGTGACCTATAATGTTTTGTATTATCAAATGTGTTTCTTTTAGGATTATGAAATTTTGTCCAACATAACAATTGAATTAAACATCTTAAGATTTCCAATTCAATTGGTCTCACCTCAAAATCATAAAAAATGAAGAAGTTAGGTCCATGGGAAGGTGACCTAAAATTAGGGTTTCAGTCAAAATGACCTATAATGTTTTGAAATGAATGATGACCTTCCAAGTTTCAAATGGATTTTTGATGAACATGAAAGTTGTTCATATGGTTCTTAAGAACATTTTTCATCTTGGGGTCATATTCATTTGACAAACACATCAAACGTTATATCTCAGTGATCCTCAGTTTAGTCAGATGACTTGACTGGTCAACTTCTCAAGGCCAAACTTCAAATCTTGATGAATGAATGATTGAGGATACTCAAATAGGTTCATACATGAATAAAATAATTAATGAAATAACTTCCCTTGATTTAATTTGATCATAGGTTGAGGTTGCTTCATGAGCAAGGCATAGTCAATGCACAGTTGAATTAGGGTTTCCTTGGGAAACAATCCTCAAGCCTTTTGGGTTATTTTGATCAAATTGGCAAATTGAGATACTTGGGAGACATATATAATTATTGAGAGCTTTGTGAACCATTGTCATGCTTACTTTCACCTTCATCTAGCCACTTCATTGAGCATAGGAGTCTCCTAGGAGCAAGGGCACATGTGATCACTTGAGCTTCAACATAAAAGAAGTTAGTGACATATTTTTGTGCTTTTGGTTAGTAAACAAAATAAGAAAAGCAATAATATACAATTCAAGCATGCTTGGTGGTCTCAAACCAACTCACACAAGTCCCAACCCTAGGGTAAAGGAGCCATACATGCTATGATCCTTGAGGCAATGCAATGAGCAATGATATGATGCCATGAGGGATCTTAGGGTCAAAATTAGGGTCTTACACGAAGCTAGTGAAGTTTCTCCACCAGAAGGTCCTGGAAAAGATTTTGACCCAAGACCATCTGACGAAGGTCAAGAAGAGAGAGATCAGAGGCTTGGCGCGGTCTACAATGACGAGCCTTTGGGTTTCGAGAAGGAGGTAATAAAAAGGCTAACTTACATCTGTGCCAACATTCATCCTCAACTCAAGATCGAAGTGGTCCAGTTGCTGAGAGAGTTTAAAGACTGTTTCGCATGGGACTATGACGAAATGCCTGGTTTAAGCAGGGAGTTGGTCGAATTAAAACTGCCGATCAAGCCTGGGAAGAAGTCGGTGAAGCAAAATCCAAGACGATTTACTCCAGCAATATTGTCGAAAATCAAGGAGGAAGTTGAAAGACTTCTCCGTTGTAACTTCATTCGTACTGCCAGGTATGTCGAATGGTTAACTAACATTGTGCTAGTTGTAAAATAATGGTACGTTAAGGGTTTGCATAGATTTTAGAGATTTGAATACTGCAAGCCCAAAAGATGAGTATTCGATGCCAGTGGCGGAAATATTGGTCGATTCTGCCGCAGGTTATGAATATTTAAGCATGCTCGACGAGTATTCTGGGTACAATCAGATATTCATTGCTGAAGAAGGTGTCCCAAAAACGGAATTTCGTTGCCCTGGAGCCTTAGGTACCTACGAATGGGTAGTGATGCCTTTTAGTTTGAAAAATGCAAGGGCAACTTACCAAATGGCAATGAATTCGATCTTCCATGATTTCATAGAAACTTTTATGCAAATCTATATAGACGATATTGTTATTAAGTCTATTTCGGGGGAGAGTCATATAAAACACCTTCGAATATCTTTTGAACGAATGAGAAAATATGGTTTAAAAATGAACCCTCTAAAATGTGCTTTTTGTGTGCAGGCTGGGGATTTTTTAGGTTTTGTGGTCCATAAAAAAGGGATCGAAATAAACCAAAATAAAACCAAAGCCATCATGGAAGCAAAAACGCCATCAACAAAGAAAGGTTTTGCCAACATTGAGACACATGGCAGTATCAGCCATTAAGGCGTCGAAGTAAGGTCTCAAAAAAATGTCTTTTTCTCTTGTATGTCGAAAATGACATTTTTTTGGAGGCAATCTGTTAGCTCAAATTTTCGACGCCCATTTCACATTACCAAAATTGGAAAGCATGTACAACTGGCTTCGACTAAGAGGTGATTCGGCCAGCTGAAGGTAGACTGGCTTAGCTGATTAAATAAAGATCAAGCTTATAGCTAAAATTTCGGAGCGGTTCCTTAAGGAGCGGTTAAAAAACGGTTTCGATCAAAGATTTGAAATTTAAATAAAGGAGGGAGGAGTATCTTTGGTAGAAACCGCAAGGATACACGTGGAAGCAGAGTGAGCGAACATACACATGCAGGACGCCACGTGTATCGACGTGACTGAAGAACTCTCAGAGCGGTTATTTCGATTCAGTATAAATATAGGGTCTGAGAGTTAGAAAAGTGTGTACAAAAAACCTGCAAATTTACTAAGTATTCGTGTGAAGAAGAACTGTAAAATGCAGAATGTACGTTGTCTACACCATTGTTTAATCATTTCAAAGCATTACAAAGTTATCTTTACTTTCTCTTCAGAAATATCTTTCCTTGCTCTTTACTCTCAAACACTTTATTTCTTACTTCGTCGTTTACAAGCTTAAAGATTTTTAGTTCCTTTCGTTACTTTGAACTTTTACCTTACATTCTTAAAGATTCCAACACTTACCAACCTTTTCAATTGCTTTCAATTCTTCTACAATTCATATCATTTACTTCTTCTTTAATAGTTCTAAATACTTATTTAAGATTGTTCTTTTGTTCAAGTCATTCTTTTGTCTTTAATTTTTATTTAACGCTTCGATTCGATGTTTAGTTTGATCATTTATCAACGTTACGCTTACGAGAAATTTAGCACATGTCCTAGGATCAATCTGATCGATCCTGTAAGTGACCAAATTTAGAAATTTGGAAGATCAACGGTTGTTTACCATTTTTCAAGGTAAACAGATACACACAATTTTAACATAGAAACCTCACACTTTCATCCATGAACTCAAATTTTTGATTTTTTGTAGGTACACTCTCACCATCAAACTAGAGTAGAAGATCTTACCAGAGTTCGCGCATAAGTCTCTAGACACTTCTAATGCATGAATTAAAAATGTGCTTCTCAAACCAGATAATTTGTATTTGTTGGTCTTATAAGTGAAATATATGAAAAGTATAATAGAAAAAATGTTTAAAAAATTAATGGTTTCTTGATGAGCCTGGAAAGTGTCTCAAATTGTTTTAGATTCACTGATATTCTAAATCTAGAAACATATTTATGATCATCCAAAATTTTCAATTGTTGTTGCATTTTACTCTTTCATAGAAACTTGTTGTGTATATGACGATATTCGTTACAAACTTTCTTAACATTACTCAAAATTTTTAACTTCTTTTTTTCAAAGTCAAGAGAATATTCTTTTGGAATGATCATGTTCATCATCATCTTAACAACACATTTATGTCATCATCAATTAAACAACCAACAACAAGATGAAATTATAACTTTAGAGCCAATTAATGGTTGTGTATTCCTTATATAATAGTAAATCACTAAACATTTGTATACAAATAATATCCACGTAATCCGAAAAAGTTTATTCACATTTTCTCAAATCTGATGTCATCACATTTCAACTTTATTTTTTCTTTATTCGAACCAAAATCATACCTCTTCATAACTATGAAAAAAAATCTAACTTTATAACCTCCTCCAAACTCAATCCAACACTGTATCTCATAAAATAAAGTTCTTTTTTACATTAAATAATTTTCAATATTTGTTTCTTTAGTCATTATATTGGCAACATTCAATTCACAACATCTAAATTATCTGCATTTTTATTTTGCAATACTCGATTTAAAAACACTCGATTCATCAACATATATTTCCTCAAATATTTGTTTGACAATGTATGATGCCACCATAAGTGAAACCATTAAATGAAATGGAAACAAAAATTTAATAACATAAATTAACACAACTAGAAAGACTTTTTTAAAATTAAATTCATTTGTACCAAAATAATCGTCCAAAAAAAGAACGATGATAAGAGATAGAGTTATATTACCATGTTATAGAATAATAACGAAGTGTTGTAAAATAAATTGATAATTCAATTTTGTTATAAATTGAAGTTTCGTGAAAAAAGACTATGTTTTTTATTGTTTGAGAAAGCGTGTAGAATAAATTTAGAGTGTTTTAAATAATATCCAAAAATATTCTTCTAAAAATGATTAAAATAAAAAATTCATAAAGCCCATAAACATATTTGAGGTCAATTGGGAATTTTTCCAAATTTATTAAAGGGATATACTTAAGGCATCATAAGAATTGCTACCACACCCTCGTGAAAAATAAAAAATATTTCTAAAATTCGGAGATGCATCTCCGGACGAAGCCCAAATACATTTGTTCCTCAGTCAGGCCCTAAGGCTATGCAAAAAATAATTTTGGAATTACATCATTGTGTAAATTACAAAGATGCATCTCTAAAAATTGTTTTAATCAAAAACACACCAAACCCTTTCTCCTTCCTCACTTCTCAAAATACTCTTTCAAACCCTCAATCTCTCAAAGTCTAAAACTCTTTCAACACACATTTTTTCAAAATCATTCAACTCACTTCAAACTTCTTCCATCAACATCAAATCGATTAAAGAACACATATGGTAAGTTTATGATTTTTCTAAACTTTTTTCATTTATATACATTTGTAGAAATTGAGCATTAAGTTACGTAATAGGTAGCTTAAATATGTTATTGAAATGAACAATATGTTTATAAGTAATTTAAATGATCAATGCATTGTTTTGAATATTGGCATGAACTGCATTCCCTCCATTAACATGCTTCTGAGTTGCAGTACCTTACGGATATGCATCTCCATAATTTCCAACGTTTTGATTTCTAGAATCTGGAGATGCATTTCCGAAACTTTCCGGTCTGCTTTATTTGGCTTGATCTTATTGTGTTTCATATGTATAATGCTTGTATGGTTTACTTACACGCATTATGGAAAATAACCTAGATGGATTGAGGCACGACAAAGTTGCAGAACATACATCCATTTGGAGGGAAAAAGCTCGATCAACGCAGACACCTCTAGTCCGGTTGATGCGGAAGTGTCAACTTTTAGGGTTCATGGATATACGCCTTTGTCTTCTCGTATGAGACATGTGTCACCTACTCATGCACCAGAGGCACCAGAGACACTAGAGGCTCCGCAAGCACCTGAGGCACCCGAATGGTTTGAAGGAGGTCTGTTAGACTTATGGATGTTGCCTATATACTCGAATCATGCAGCCAAACATGTTTAGGATGAATAGGTAAAATTCAATTGTATTCATTCTTTGAAATATCATTTTTTATTATATTCGAAGTTTTTAACGATAATTTATTTTCCAGCAAGACTGTGATTCTTTAAAATTCATCAACCATGACCGAAAGGTTACGGGTCTGCAACAACCTAATGAGCAATGGTTTAAGGATGTGATGCAACTATCTGAGCTGAGAGAGTTGTGCATTATCGATTATGTTACAGTTAACCATGGTATATTGTCCGTGTTTGTAGAGAGATGACACTCGGGGACGTCATCATTTCGTCTTCCACACGGTGAGATGTCTATCACACTGGATGATGTTTTATGCCTACTGCATCTTTCGATCAAGGGGAGACTGTTAGACCATGGAAAAATTAATAGAGATGACACACTAAAGATGATGGTATACTTTTTGGGAGCTGACCTAACGGATGCCATGAAGGAGTTAGAAGCCACCCGAGGGGATCATGCTAGGTTTCAATTCTCGGAGATGTTGTATACACAACAACTGCATGATGTGAAGCAGGCTCTTGGTGATGACGAACAGGTTGTGCAACATTGAGCATACACTCTTAAAGCATACCTGCTGTATTTGGTTGACACATCCATTTTTGTGTACGATATATGGATGTGGTATACCTGCAATACTTCGATGACTTGGAGCAGATCTATTAATACATTTGTGGAGCCGCTTGTTTAGTCTACCTGTACTCCAAGTTAGCAGAATGTTGTATGTGAAAGACCAAACATGTGACAAATAACATCACATTATTGACAATAATATTTATGCATCTTTTAGTGTGTCATTTTCATAACACTTTTGCCACGTCTATTTATGCATATTTTGCTAATGATTCATATGTACCATTTTCAGGCTTGGATCCTTCAACACTTCCTACACATATCCGACTACATTGAGGATATGCCACATGCTTTTGCATTTGTCACGCTCAGAGGGAATCAGGCGACAGAGCCATACTGAGTGTATCTTGACATGCTTTTGCATTTGTCACAATCTAGATGTTGTCGTATCATGGAGATTTTGGAAAGACGGGTATAGACATATGACTTTTTTTGGATGACTCTGAGGTGAGGGACGTTCTATATTCTATGATGAAGGAGGCACACAAGACACTCCAATACATGAGGCAACGTAGGAATAGGTGGGCAAGAGTCCGTCATACACAGTAAAATATAGTATTTGTATTAGAAACACTATTTACGATTCTATTTTATTTGACTTCATTGTGTACTCTGAATTTAATAATTTATATGTCATTCTCATATTATTTCAAAAGTGTGTAGCTTAATTTATACTTATAGCTATAATATATCGTCAAATTCATCAGAGCATCTCTAAATCAAAGTAAAAAATTACTGTCTGATGTGGTTCTGAAGATGCATCTACAAATCAATTTATATTAAAAAAATACGGTTTTGTGAGGAATATACATGGTATTCATGGAGTAGTTCCGGAGATGTATTTCTGGAATAAAATTTAAAAAATATATGCAGTGAGATTTAGTTAAGGCGTGTTTCATCGAGGCAAAATATGCGTACAAAGATGCATTTTCAGAATCAGAGGGACAATTTTGAATTTTTATAAAGTGCTTTTCCACCTCTTAGGATATGAAATTGGGCCATGAAAAACAAAACAAAACAAGTTCAGCCCATTTACCCAGATCCAAAACATTCTTTTGGGGTTTCCCTATTTTCACAATAGGGTTTTCGGAAAATAAAAACATAGCAAAACAACTATAACACTTTCTGCCAAGTTTTCTCGCGGCGATTCAAGAGCTTCGAAATGGGTAAGAACAAACAAACCCTACTTCACAATATGCATCATTTTCTCATTTTGTTAAATCTGAATCCTTGAATTTTTGAATTCAAAAGCTAGAATCAAGGTTTATGAGCTCCGGCAAAAAACGAAAGCAGATCTTCTGAATCAGTTGAAGGATCTCAAAGCAGAACTTGCTCTTCTCCGCGTCGCTAAAGTCACCGGTGGAGCCCCAAATAAGCTCTCCAAAATGTATATACTCTCTCACTCACTTTTCTAATCGGTTATTTTCATAATCACTACCATTTTTCGCTATTTTACTGCACTTTTTTGTATGGAGTATATATATTTTTTCTGTTCATTCATATTGTATAATGTTTGTTTCAATTTAGTTTGTGATAGTTTAATTTTATAATATCTATAGTATGAATTTATCCAAATTTTAGTTTAAATGATTGTTTTCATTTGTATTATGGTTTAGCTATTCCGAGTTTTCGATGATTTTGGTACAAATTTGATTGTTTTTGTTGTTTGAATGCAGAAAAGTTGTTCGGCTTTCAATAGCTCAGGTTTTGACTGTGATTTCACAGAAGCAAAAGTCGGCATTGAGGGAAGCTTATAAGAAGAAGAAATACTTGCCTTTGGATTTGCGTCCCAAGAAGACAAGAGCTATTAGAAGACGTCTCACCAAGAATCAGGTACTTTTTATTTACGATAATGCTTCATGGTGTGTTTGAAATGAATTATCTTGTGCTTTTAGGTTTTGTATGACTAGTTGACATTTCTTTATGTATAAGTTTCCTTCATAACATGGCTTACTGAGTTTTACTTTGTATTTCTTACAGCAATCTTTGAAGACAGAGCGCGAGAAGAAGAAAGAAATCTATTTCCCATTGAGGAAATATGCAATTAAGGTTTAATGTTACCTTTGTTGCAAACCTCTGATTTGTTTTTGACATTTATTTTCTAGTGTTTGGTGTTGGGTTCAGTTTTTATTTCTATTGAGTTTAACTAATCATCATGAAATGAAAAAGAGTTGTTTGTTACCTTTGTTACCTTTGTTCTCTTTTTTTTCCTCATTCCTCATTCCAGATTTAGATTCTTTATTGTTGCTTGAACAGGTTGTTTGCTTTATAAACTGTTTTTTTGAATCTGTATAATTTGTTATGAGCATGTTTACAAATAGGCGCATGTTTACAAGTAGGATCATTCATAGTTGCAATAAGTCTCTTTTTATATATAAAAAGAGTACCACAGATTTGCAGTGTTAATGGGTGAAATCAGTAACTTTGGGTCATTGGAGGAAATACAAATGAGGATTTTGAAATGGTTTCACACTGGTTCATACCCCGTTTAAAACAGGTTTTTATGCAGATTGGTTTAAACTGCTTGACTTAATTTAGACTTCTTAATATGAGCATTGTAATGTCTAGAACGTCTTCCCGAGTTCATAATGAAGCATTGAAATTTAGAGAAAACTGTGGCGGTGTTTGCCCTAACACCGTAACTCATCGTAATGAAGCATTGAAGGTGTTGTTGCAGAGTCTTGTTAACCATACATCAATATGAAGTTGGATTAGGCAAACTACAATTCAATTGTCCTATATACCTCCGAGTAATAACCAAGAGATTCCGATTTGTGCTCCTTCTCTGAATGAAATACATACAGATACGATGATGTCTCATGTTTACAATTTTCTTTCAAGATCTCTAAAAAGTTGATTGATAAGATATTCCATTATGGGGACAACTAATTGAGCCATACATCCACAAACATAATCTCATTGATTTTTTTGTGGGTCCTTCAATTCCACATCAATATGCAAATGATCATGGTCTTTTGCAATTAAATTGTAAATCCGATGTATCTTTCATGGAGACAACGTGATCAAATGCTTCAATGCTTCTCTCCCGACTCTAGTACGTGTTCTTGGAGCATCACATACAATCTATGATAATTTTTTTTGCGTACTTCCCTAAGCAAATGCATGCGAAGGAACGTGAACTATTAATGATTATTTGCTCCTGATTTGCGTGATTGCTGATTCTCTCACATCAATTGGAGATCAAGTTTCTATTAATCAAGAAGTTTCTATTAATCAAGACGTTTCTATTAATCAAGACGTTGACATAATTCTAGAAGGATTACCTCAAGATTATGGTTTCAACTGTATTAGAGTAGAATGCAAATTCGAGCTTATGGACATTGATTAAGTAGAACCTCTTCTCCCTGCACACAAAGTGCATTTTGAGAAATTTAAGACGAAAATGACTGCTGATGTTTCTTCTCTAAATCATACTCATGTCTTCACTACCTATAATCTGAATTTTGCATATTCTCCATATCCTTAAGATGAATCCACTCATGAATCCATTCCTCTTTGCAATATGGACATTCTCTATAGAGCTTTAAGGTGACCGTGGGGGTTAGAGGAGGTCGTGGGCGTGTAGATGAGGTTGTTTTTCTAATATGCATTGTCAAGTGTGTTTGAAGTATGTACACTCAGACTCTTGTTGGCATATGTTTGATCAACATTTTCAGGCTCATAGATCATAAATCATGGTTATCATCCTTCCAATGCTGAAGTTAGGGCTAACAAAATGGGTCGGGTTCGTCGAACATTTCCAATGTAGCCCATAACTTTTGGCGGGTTGAGCTAAGGTGTTAGGCTAACAGTTGTTACTCCACCTGCCGCACCTTGTCCCATTTTTCATAGGGCTTTGGCATAAGCATGCATTAATGGGTTGAACAAGACTTTTTTTTTTACCACTTTTAGGCTTTAGGAGTGCTGAGCTGCTCATCAGGCCTGTCTCGTCCCGTTTTTTGACAGGGCCTACCAAAGTTTCAGGTCCTACCCTCTACTAAGTCCTATGTTTCCTCTTCAATACCATTTATTAATATCATGCACTAAAATAATGGTGCATCTATTAACTCTATTTCATCTATTTCTCGATACCTTTGGGTCTTAGGCCTATGCCATCCTAACATCTGTAACATTTATGGCAATGTCTGGACTTGTCATCGATGATCGGTTTGGTCAAAATATCAAATTCATTCTTTGAAGTATGAACCTTTTCAAGTAATATCCGTCCAGATGCAAGTAACTATCCAATCTTATGAAACCTCACATCAATATGCTTTGTCCTAACATGATACACCTGATTGTTTGCTCAATAAATGACACTTTGACTATCACAATGCAATGGAACTCCACATGGCTCAACATCCAATTCTCTCACCAATCCTATAAGCCATATGTCTTCTTTGACAACTTCACTTGCTGCCATGTACTCTGCTTCAATTGTCGACATGACCATTATGGATTGAATTTGTGATTTTTAACAAATAGGCCATCCTGCTAAAGTAAAGACATATCCTGTTGTAGACCTCATATCATCCATATCACCAACATAGTCTAAATCAGCATATCCTACAACTAAAGGATCACTCTATTTATTGCTAAACATGATACCATAACTCCTAATAACTTTCATGTACCTAAAAATCCACTTGACTACTTCCCAATGACGCTTTCCTGATTCAGACATAAACTTACAAACTTGACTTACATCTTGTGCAAAATCTGGTATAGTGCAGACCACATCATACATTAAACAACCAACAATATTGGCATAAGGGACCTTTGGCATATACTCAATTTTTGCATATATCTTTGGACACTGATTCAATGGGAATTTAAAGTGATTTGTCAATGGAGTACTCACAGTCTTTGAATTACTCTTGTCAAACTTGTCTAACAAATTTTCAACATAGCTTTTCTAAGAGAGCCATAATTTTCTAACACTTCTATCCTTGTGAATCTCCATACAAAGAATCTTCTTATCAACACCAAAGTCTTTCATGTCAAACTCCTTTTTCAACATGATTTTTAGTTCATTTACATCATGTAAATGATTAACAACAATCAATATACAACAATAGGAAAATAAAAGAGCCATTATCAAGGCTCTTAACATAAACACAACAATCATACTCACACCTTCAGTAGCCAATCTTAAGCATGTATGAATCAAGGCGCTCTTGTACTATTATCTTAGAGATTACTTTAAACCATAGAAAGATCTCTTCAATTTACAAACTACTAAGCCATGTCTAGTGTCACTAAAAACCTCTGGTTGCTCCATGTAAATTTTCTCATCTAGAGTACCGTGAAGAAATGTTATCTCACATCCATATACTCTAAATGCATGTCTTGGCAGGCTACCAAGGCTAACACTTCCCTAATAGAAGTATGTCTGATGTCTAGAAATAAAATCACATCATAGTCAATCCCCTTCTATTGCGAGTACCCATTTTCCACAAGATGAGCCTTGAAATTTTCCCATTCTTTTTCTATTAGTGATGGTTTTCTCTTGAACACCCACTTACAACCGATGACCCTTTCCCCCTTAGGATGCTGAAGAAGCTCCTATGTCTTATTTTTCTTTAAGATCTCCATCTCATCCACCATTGCATCCGTCCACTTATTTTTCTCATGGCTAGCTATAGCCTCTCCAAAAATAGAATGGTCTCCATAACTAGTAAGAAGTGCATAAACTGCCAAGTCTTCATACCCATATCTTTTTGGTGACTTAGTTGAATGATGCTCTTTGTCACGTACAATAATATAATCCTATACTCCACCTGAAACTTAGGTTCATGGTCTATTTCAGTACCATAGCTTAGTTCCTCATGTTGCTCAAACACTACTTGCATATTGTTGATTAGTGGCAGATCAACATCCATATGAATCACCCATTTGTTAGAAGTTTCTCCTTCATATGTTTATACATATCCTGCAACTGTCTACTTCAACATTAACTACTCATAAAAAATAACTTATCCGCTGATTACCCTTTTCTTTTTAATCGAATCCCATAAATTGAACCCCTTCACACCTTTTGCGTATCCGACAAAGACACACTTCTTCGACTTTGGATAAAATTATGATCGATCTTTATTGGATATATGTACATAAGCTAGGCACCCAGAAATCCTTAAATTTAAGATCATTAGAATTACTTGTCCATACCTCCTCTACAACTAGGGGTGTTCAAAACCAAACCAACCCAATAAAAAACCGCAAACCAAACCAAACCAAACCAAAACCGCAAAAAACCGCATTTGGTTCGGATTCGTTTGGGTCATTTTTTAATAAAACCGCACGGTTTGGTTTGGTTTGCGGTTTGTATTTTGCAAACCGAACTAAACCAAACCAAACCGCATTATGTTACAACCCAAAGTTCACTTATCCCACATCCAACCCAAACCTCAAACCTAGTATGCCTTAACCTTACAATTACAAACGGTTTTATCTTAATCACACTTAGGATTTCAATTTCAACCTTCTTAAATCTCTCATAGTAGTATCACACATTCTTCTCATCTTCTTTTCCATATAGGTCTCGCCTATTCTACTATAATAAGTCGTCTATTATGTTCTTTCTTTTTTATCTTTTATGTTACTATTTTCTCTTCCAATTACGTTTTTATTGCACTTTTCTTCTCAATCTCGCATCTCTTATGTTCCTTTTTTCATCTTCTCTAATCTCTCATCTCATATCTTTTTTTTTATGTTTTATTATAATGTCTTTGATATTATTTTATGCTACTATTTATATTTGTCTTTTATTCCACTTTTGTCTAATTTGTTTTTTTTGTATATTGAATGAAACGTTTTTGTCTAAATATGATGAATTTTGATGTTATTTAGTAATGTATGAATGACTAAACACAAAGTTATGTCGTTATTTATAGGAGTATATATGGCTCAATAAAAATATTATAAAAAACCGAACCAACCGAACCAACCCAAACCGTATTGATTTGGTTTGGTTTGGTTTGGTTTTATTTCTAAAAGTCAACCGAACCAAACCAAACCGCATGCTTTTTTCTCTTGCGGTTCGGGTGATTTTTATCGCAAAAACCGCCCAAACCGCACCGCGAACACCCCTATCTACAACCTTTCATTCCAATGAATCCCTTGAAGACCCGATGATAAGACAACACATTATGTTAACTGCCTCTGCACAAAAACCTTTTGATAGTCCAACATTTAACAAGAGACATCTTTCCCTTTCAGTTAGAGACCTATTCATTCTCTCTACTATACCATTTTGTTATGGTGTCTTGCAAACTGAGAAATGTCTTTGAATACATTGTTCTTCATATAACCTCTTGAATATCAAATCATTGTACTCTGTCCCATTATCCGACCGTAAATATTTGATTTTTTTGTCTGTTTGATTCTCTACCTCTGCCTTCTACAACTTGAATTTGGTAAAGACTTTAGATTTATGCTTCCATAAATACACCCAAACCTTGCGAGAAAATCATCTGTGAAAGTCACAAAATACCTAAAACCACCCATGAAAACCTCTTTGGTAGGTCCCCACATGCCAAATGGCCGTAGTCTAAAATTCCTTGTGTTTCGTGCTTTCCGGTCTTAAACTGAACACGACACTGTTTCCCAAGTATACAATACTTACATAGTTCAAAATTTCAATTACAAAAGCTCTTCAATATATTTCTCTTATGAAGTTCCATAATCCCACGCTCATTGAGATGTCTCAGACACATATGTCAGAGTTTGGTTGCATCATTATCGGACTCAACAAATGCAATGTCATCTACAATAGTGTTCCCTAACAATTAGTAGTAGCAATACATCAAGACTAATAATGTATTTATCGTAGGTAAGAGTAGTCACCACGTGGTCATAAGAACCTGATAACGAGCAGAGCAAGATAGTTTCCTTATTTTCGTCATCAATATTCACTCCAAACCTCACCAGATTAGTGATTATGTTGTTGAAGACATTGCCATGTTATTGCAAATCAGATTCTTTCTGCATATTCAGAATGCATAGTCGATGTTTTGTGAACAATTTGTTCATCAACATCTTTGACATATATTGACTCTACAATTTGTCCCAAACTTCATTCGGAGTCGTCAGACCTAGGATATGATACATCAAATCGTCTGAAACACATAGGTAAGTCATCCTTTGACCTTCTCCTTCATCAGTTCCCAGTCGATAACCTCCATGCCGTTTGATTTTGTCTTACACAACGCCTTCTGTAAACTCTGCTAAGCCAAAAAATTCTTAACCTTCATTTGTCATAATTCGAAATTACCCGTCCCGGCGAACCTTGTTACTTTGAATTTCGTACCAAAGTTAATTGTAATATGATACCAAATGTTAGAAAAGCAACCGATATAGAAGATTAAAGATAAATAAAATTAAAAGACAATGAACACGATTAATCTTGGTTAACATAATTCGACTAATGGTACCTACCTCTTCGATTACGGAGCAATTATAATTCCCTTTATTTCTGTCTTATGAATTAGGATTCTAGTGCTACATATATATATATATATATATATATATATATATATATATATATATATATATATATATATATATATATATATATATATATATATATATATATATATATACTAAAGTTCAATTAACCTAAAGCCTAATTCCCAATTACCCTCAATAAATAATAATCTCTACCTAAAATTATCTCAACAATACTCATAATAATCTTTACGATATGAGTCATACTCAACACCCTTCACCACTTCTATCCTTCAAAAGCCAAATGTATAGCTACCAAACTCACCAATGACCACTCTATGCAAACAAGGGCTAAACATGGTGTTACTCAATCTAGACTACAACCCTTGTTACTACTCACTCATTCTTAACTAAAGACAATTAAGCAAGATCTTTTTGATCCTACATGGATGGAAACAATGTAAAATGAGTATAAGCCCTCATAAGTAATAAATCACAAACCTTAGTTCTGATATCTCCAAATATAAATGCTATTAGTTGTTAATAGGTGTTTCGAATAAAAGAAAATTATGATGGGGCAATAAATAAATACAAGGCCAAATTAATGGCTAATGTTTTTTTAATCAATTGCATGGTTTTGACTTAAATGAAAAAAGTTATCCAGTTACCAAACCCGTCACTATTAGACTAACATTGACATTTGTTGTCAACTATAATTGGTCAATTCACCAACTTGATGTTAATAATGTTTTTTATTTATTTATAAAAATGACACATTAGGAAGTCTACATGCAACAACCTCAAAGTTTTGATAGGGATAATGCTTCTCTTGTATACAAACTTAACAAGGCTCTTTATAGGCTGAAATAAACCCCTAATAAATGGTTTTAAAGGCTTAAGACTACTATTGTGCAACTTGGTTTTAAGGATATCAAGGGTCACCCTTCCTTGTTTACTTTTTCTATGAATAAACAAGTTGTCTATATATTGATTTGTGTATAAGATATCATTCTAACATGAAGTTCCTCATGCCTAAGTCTACAACTTGTGTCTAAGCTCAATTCAAGATTCTCACTCAAGCATCTTGGGGATCTAGATTTTTTTTAGTATTGAGGTCAAGAAGCAAGTAAATGGTACCCTCTTACTCAAAGAAAATACTCAAAGACATCTTATCAATAACAAATATGATTGAGTCACATATTGTTTCTACACCTATGCATGTCTGATGTAAGCTCTCTAGGACATGTTCAGATGATGTTCAAGATTCATTCTTGTATAGATTTGTGGTTGGTGCAATATGACACAATGACTCGTCTTGAAATATCCTTTGATGTAAATAAGGTTCTATACTTTTTTATCGAGGCTCAATGAGTTTCTACTTAACATACACTTTGTTATTTGAAGGGTATCACTCATCTTGGTCTTTGTTTTATACTGCCTATATTCATAAATATTCTCTCAAAGCTTTTTGTAATGCTGATTGAGCTGCAAACCTACATGATACGCACTCAACTTCGGGTGCTGCCACTTATTTTGGACCAAATCTCATTTTTTTATGGTCAGGGGTGGAAAAAGGGGTAAGAAAATGCTGGACATGACTATTTTGCCTGTATTTTTTTTGGGGCGAGACAAGATTTTTGTCCTGCATCCTATAATATGCTCACTCCATACTCTTTCATTTTTTTCTAAGTTTTTGGACTTGAACATTAACATTAATTTTTGCAATTTTTAATCTTTAAAAGTATAATGCCCGTGGATCCGTCCCACCCTTTTTTTTATGGAACAAATCAAACTCTTAAAATTGCACCCTCAACTATAAACGTCTCACTCCTTTTTTTAGATGAGCATGTTTGTTTGCCACTCTAATGTTCACTCATACACACAAAGTTGTTTCTAGTTCAAGTATATAGGTTGAGTATTATGGTCTAGCTAATGTTATAGCTGAACTCTTGTGGTTTCAAATTGAGTTATTGCATGTTTGTTAACAAACTTTGTTTGACAGTTGTTAGAGTAACTTAAAAATGTCCACCCTATTCTTGTTATAGTACATACTATAGTAGGTGAACCTCAACATCTATATAATAAAATAAAAAACAATTATGCAATCTCCTAATACCACCCCTCTCTGGCCATCACTCTATGGATGATAAGTTTTTGAGATTTTGAGCTTAATATCATTCAATTGGAACAACTCCTGCCAAAAATGACTCAGAAAATGGGATCTATATCCGAGACCACACTTTTTAGAATGCCATGTTATTTAGAGACCATGCTTGTAATTAAATCTACTACGCTAATGGCAATCAACCCAATTTTGAGCATATACAAATGAGCCACGTTGGATATGCACTCAAATTGTGTCGAATCATGCGATTACCAAACATTTCATCAACATGGTTGGTTTTTATTCTCTTGCTTCTGAAAGTGTAGTATTGGTATTGTCTCATGATGACTACATTTTCACCTTTGAGAAGGGGAATACAATGTTCAACCAAAAGGCTCAGTGGTAGGGAATTCATAAAGGAAAATGGAGAGGGATATTGATTAATAGGATACTGACTACATTCATATTGGTGAGGTTCATGAGAGGGTGTGGTGGGGCTTGGGGGTAGATGAACGCGCAAAAAAGTATCAATGTTGTTTATTCTGACTAGGTGTCGAAGTTGACGGGGGAGGGTTCCCTTGGAATGGGTTTAGGCTAGCCGATAAGTTGTATCGGTTGACCTTCGACCTAAAATGAAGATTTTTACTTAACACCCCCACACTTAAACCTGACATCCTTCCAATTTTCCATAATACTCATATTAATCTTGTTATAAAAAAAGCACACAAAAATTCGATAGTACAAATGAAAAATCTAATATGCCTTGAAATCGAAAACTCAAAACTAGTTTCTGTTGAAGAAAAATTGATTCAAGAAGTCAACATTGATCTTCAATATGAAAATGCTGCTTATGTGTTGGATGAAGAAGTTCAAACCCTAAAGCCCGAAGATTCCATGAATGACATAAAAATCAGACTTGCAAAGAAACGTCTTTAAAAGATTAAGTCTGACTTTCCATTTTAAAGTTTTTATTTCTTGTCCGCTATTTGTGTAACTGTTTGAATGAAAAATTGCCATTTTGGCATTCTTTAATTTTAACGCCATTTTAGCATTTCTTTTTCTATGCATTACTCTTTTATTATTCGAATCTCCTGCAACATAGGTTTGCACTTTTTTTTTATGATCTTACCATTTATCTTCAGAACTCAACCTTAAGGAATCAATTCTTCGACTTCATAGGCATTATTTGAAAACACCTTGCTAATTTAAAATGGGCCTTCTCAATTTGGTGACCATTTACCTAAAGTCCTATCTTTTTGATCCATAGGTATAATAACTTTCCAAACGTAATCACCAACTGTGAAGACTTTCGACTTAACTTTCTTATTGCATGCCTTGGCTATCCGTTCTTTTCATCTTATGAGAATGTTCAGGGCAACTAATATTTCTTCATATAAATCAACTAATTCATCTAACATCATATTCCAATAATGGTCAGAAGAACTTTCAATTTGCCTTTGAATTCTAGTTGATTGTACATGGATTTCGACAGACAAAACTGCATCATGACCAAATGTTAATTGAAATGGAGTAAAATTAGTTGCCTCTTTAGGGGAATTTTGACAAGCCCACAAAATTTGGTCTAAAATCTTATGCTAATTCCTTAACTTTTGTCCTACTTGTTTTTTAATCAGGCTAATTATAATTTTATTAGCCGCTTCGACTTGACCATTTGCTTGAGCATAATAAGGGGTAGAAGTTAAAAGTTTGATTCTTGAGTTTGAAGAAAACTCAACCATCTTCCGACCAGTAAAAACTGTGTCTTGATCAATGGTTAAGGTTTCAGGAATTCCAAACCTTGATTACTGCTTCCTGATCAACATTGATTAAAGGAACAACCTATACCGACTTGGTGAAATAATATATACCAACCAAAATGTATCTATGACATTTGGATGATGTGGGTCGAATTTCACCAATTACATCTAAAGCGCAACCTCTGAATGACCAAGGCTTAACAATATAGTGTAACTCACTTGCATGATCATGTTGAATACCTGCATGCTTCTGAAACTCTTAACAACCTTTCGCAAATTCGATACCATCTTTCAAAATAGTTGGCAAGTATAAACCTTTTCGAAACAATAGTCATTTCATCTTGTGGCCTACTTGATGAGAACCACATGATCCACTATGGTCAACAGAAATTTCCAAATAAGCTTCACTCTCACTAAGGCATTTAAGTAAGATTCTGTCAGGATTCTTTTTAAACATTTCATTCCCAATAATCATATAAATTAATGCCTTATTTTTGATTTTTCGATATGTCACCCCTATTGGATTTTCCAAAAAACCAACAATTGGTTTTCGCTAATCATTAGTAAAGAGATTGTCAATGGCAAAAATTTCTATAGAATTTTTTAATTCATCCAACCCTTCTACCCCCGCCAGTTTTGACTTTGACAACTCAAATGGGAAAGGTTTGGCCGAAATCAACTTCTCTTTTACCTCAATCAATTCTTATAACCTTTTCTTAGAAACTCTATAATCAGAAGCAATTTGTGCCAAATCATTAGCTTCTTAGTTTTTGACTTGAGGAACATGTTTGATGTCGACTTCATCAAATCGTCTTAATAACGAAATAGTCTTGAAAAAGTACACCATCAGGTTCTCTTTGACACACTTGTATGCTTTGGTCAATTTTTTTACAACTACCTCTGAGTTACCTTTAATTTCAACTTCTTTTGCTCCTAAGTCTAAAAGAATCTCAAGGCCTGCTATCAATGCTTCATACTCAGCCTCATTATTGGAGCCAAACTTTTTAATTTTAAACTTGAAGTTTTTTGGAATTTCTTGAGGGGAGACGATCATAATTCCAATACCATTTCCAATATTGTGTTTGGAACCGTCGAAGTATAATTTCCAAGGTTTTAGACTGACACGACCTTGTGTCACTTTGACTATTGCATGATCAACAATAAAATCAACAACAACTTGGCCCTTTACATCCTCTAAAGGTGCATATGTTAGAGAATATTCAGTTAAAGCTAAAGCCCATTTCTGAATTCGATTGTGTAAAATATGTTTTGACAACATATGGTTAATAACATCAAAATGGGTGTAGACAAAAACATTAGTAGGCTTTATATATTACTTCAATTTAGTAAACGAGAAATAAAGGCACAAACATAACTTCTCTATCGGGCTATACCTAGTTTCAACATCATTTAATACTAAACTAAGGTAATAAATGACTCTTTCGACGCCATCATCATCCTCTTGAGAGAACATACTTCCACTTAAGTTTGAAATAAATCTCCTTAGGAAATTGATCTTGCCCAACAAAGATTGAAGTTGCTTATTATTCGACGACGAGCTTGTATTGAGTATCTCCTTTGTCTTGTTTTGAGTTATTTCTATGCCTTTTTTGTGAACCACAAAGCCCACTGAATCTCCTGCATGAACACCAAAATCAAATTTTAATGGATTCATTTTCAGTCCATATTTTATCATCCACTCAAAGTTTTGTCGAAGATGGTCTAAATGGCTATTTTTAGATGAGGATTTTATAACTATATCATCTATGTAAACCATAAAGGTTTCAATTAAGTCATGAAACATGGTACTCATTACCCTTTGGTATGTTTCACAAGCATTTTTCAGGGGAAAATGTATCACTACCCATTCATACATTCCTAAGGTCCCAGGACATTGAAATTTTGTTTTCAACACATCTTCTTCTGCAATGAATATTTAGTTATACCCCGAGTAACCATCTAAAAGAATTAAATATTCTAATGAGACTACTAAATCAACCAACATTTCTGCAATAGTTATTAGATATTCGTCCTTTGGAGTAGTAGCATTTACATATCTAAAGTCTATACAAACTCTGAGAGTTCCATTCTTTTTAATAATATGGACTATATTTTCTAACCACTCAACGTACATGGGAGTTGATATAAACTTGTTTCTCAAAAGCCTTTCGATCCCCTCTTTGATCTTTAACATTACTTCTGGTATAAATATCCTTGGCGTTTGCTTCACTGGTCTTTTCTCAAGTCTAATTGAAATTTTAACTACACCAAATCTCGACTAAGTCTTGGATTTTCATTATAGTCCAAAGAAAAACAATATTTAAATTCTTTTAGCAACTCAATCATATAGATCTTCAAGCTTGGATTGATCTTTTTACTTATGTATGTTATTTTTTTGATTGCTCATCTCCTAGATCGACTTCCTCCAGAGGATCTTGAGCTTGAATCTTCTTGGCTGAAACTTATGGATCCTTTCCAAATCCCAAGACTCATCATCGTATATGCAATCAAGCCTTTAGCTTTCAGATTTATCTTCCTCAACCATTGTAGAATATTCTTTGTATATTAACTTAGAAACAAGGTTTTCACCTATCTCTTTTTCTTGCTCAAGTTCCATTGTATTGACTTCGACGACCATTTTTTGTTGTAATTCGGCCTATAAAGCCGCCTTTATGAGATTTTTGGCCATATAGGCCGTAATTCGAGCAAGGATGCTCTACCCAATCACCCTTATCACCTGTTTCTGACCATTCAGTACCTGCGATGGTCTCGTATTCCGACATGAACAGATGTGTAAGATGTAACTTCATTGAATAAAACACATCTCCTTGTAGAGAAAATCCCGTTCCAACAGGCAAACATGGGGAAATATGAGCTAACCTTTTATCGAATGTTATTTTATCTATGTGATTTACTTCACTCAAGAAGTAACTTTGGTCGGATTCAAAATTTTCTACGATGTCGTCTAGTATCCAGATTGAAACTCTCTGGTGTAAAGTCGAAGGTATCGCCCCTACACAATGTATCATTCTCGTCCTATAAATAATTATAGTTTTCTTTGGACAAAATGACCACAAATAACGTTGGTCTTATCACTGTCCCTAAAACAATGTCAAATTGAATTACTCCTAAAGTCTCACTTGTCTTGTCCTCATAGTCTAACAATACCATATTATGAGGCCTCAAGTATGTATCAAATTTTCCAATATTCTTAAGCAGGAAATATGGCTTTAAATTTACTGCACCACCACCATCTACCAAAACCTTGATAACAACTACATTATCAACCTTAACCCATATAAAAATGGGCTTAAGGTGGGGTTTCATTCCTTCATGAGGCCTGGAATTCTGGTAAGTAGATAACAAATGTCGTATATGATGTCACAACACCATGATCAGGACATTGTCACAACACAAACAATTACAGTGTTAAAGTAAATATCATGAAGTAAATAACACATGTCAATTGTTAACCTAGTTCGCTGCAACGTCAACTACATATGGGGTCATCCAAGCCATAAAGGAAATCCACTATAATATTATTAATTTGAATTTCTAAAAAACCTCTGGTTTTACAAACTTCTCACCTAATCACCACCCTTGTAATTTCTATATAAGACTCTCCTATATATGAGACGCTTCCCATTTCCCTTCAATCAAACAACAATGATAATAACTTCTAACAATAAACAGAATACACACTTCTAAAGAAACAAAATCCACTCTTGGTTAAAAGCTCATAAGTGATTCACAATTATAATTCAAAACTCAATCCAATTCAAGCATCTAAGTGACACTTAAATGGCTCACAAAAACAATGAACAAACTAAACCCTAATAGAGACTATCACATACGCAACTTAGTTATTTTCTTAAGTTTAGATTCGACCATTAAATAGCCCCATTGTCCAACATCTTGCTATTTCACCTGTTTTAATAAAATGCTGCCAATCACAATAAAAGTAACCTAACAATATCCCCATTTTATTTTTTTTTTGGATAAAATAACCTTTGCAAAACATATCTTGTAAAAACCAATAAACTCAAGAGAACTTCTTCAAAGAAAAAATACAATAAACAAACTTGGAACTTCTCCAACATATATCAGAGGCATACGCTGCAGAAACAGATAAAACCAGGCTCATAGAGAATGTCACATCATAGAGAAATAAACTCTCATAACACAAACTTTTTGCATAGAAAAATAAATTCTCCCAGATAGGATGTCAAGACATTAGGTATGACATCAAGCATATCACAGTTATGACAATATCATGCTCCCCCTAAACACCAGAACATAGGCAAGAACTACTCCCCCTCCATTAGTACTCCCCCTCAAGGGGAAAAAGGTATAACTAAGCATAAGGAAAAGAGAGCAAAATACCAAATAACCACACCAACCACTACTCCCCCTTTTTGGCAAAAAATAGAAGTAAGAGAGAAAAACTGAAAATAGACGTAGCAGAGCATACAAAATATTATGTTACAGACCATAAGCATTAAAAGTGCTCAAATATGCAGGGCATAGCCCACAAAATGAAACATAAACAAAAGGAAAAATCACAAAGAGAACATAACACATCAGTCATCATTATTGCTGGTTGTCTCTTCAACATCATCACTACTTCATCATCATCTTCTTCAACCTCATTAGAGTCATCCAGGTTTCCCTCAGTATCTTCTTCAGACAAAGCATTTATCAGGATCTCAAGCATGCTCATCTTTTTAGTACAAGATTTGATGGTTTCATCCAAGGTTTTGCATCTAGCCTTTAATTCAACAATGATTCTTGTCCTAGAAGTAGAGCTGGTAGATTTTTTCCAGATGTCATGACAATGTATGGGACATGTTTCCCTATGAATAACCTATAATGCAAAGAAAATGGAGATTCTCTCTTATAGGAAGTGTCTGAACTGATCAAAATACTAGGGTACTGACTCAAAATCATACCATAAGTTAATGAGGGAAATGCTATAGGCATCTTGACAACAAAAGAGGTTGAATGCTTCATGGTTTGGTTAATAAAATATGACCCAAAGTAAAACTTGGTTTTGGTCCCTACAATGTGTAGTGGTAAATTCATGACCATCAAGCTATGGATAAGTTTAACGTCAATAAAACCAGAGTCACCACCGTGCTTTTATTGTTTCCAAAGGAAAAGGGAAAAGTACGCAAAAAACCCAAAGATAAGAAGTTTTCAAATCAAAACTAATAAAATGCCAAAGATTACAGGTAATGGGGTTGGTTACACAGAGGGAAGGTGTTAGCACCCAAAGTGTCCTAGGGAGCCCTTTTTTATGCGTGCATATGTTTTTGGTATAAATGATGTTTGGCAAAATATAGAGTGTGGGGATGAGAAAAAGAATTCATTGATTATATTTTTGTGTTTGACAAGACCTTCGGTCTTATGCCTACGTACCAACATAAAAATGAGGGATCAAAACCCCGTAGTTCGTGGTAAAAATTTCAAAGAAGTTGGTGAATTTGCTTTTAACAAAAATTTAAATGAAAAGACACAAAAGGCCAAAAATTTGAATGGAGTTGTTAGTTCTTTTTGTCTTTTGAAATTTAAGTCAATATGGTTAAGTTTATTTACAATTTTGATTTAAGAAAAGAAGTTTAAAGATTAAATGGCATAAGGCCAAAGTTTCTAATCATTAAAACATGTCTAAGTTTGAAATCACAAGCAAAGAAAAGTTTTTGAAAAGAGGGAGAGATTTTGAAATTAAATAAAGTGGGAGGAGATGAAGGGACTACCCTAAGAAAAAATTAAAAGTTAATAGTTGAAAAGATCTGACCAATGAGATGCAATCCAACAGACAATAATGTCATATAGAAACCCATTTTCCTTTGGACTTTAATCAAGCAATAAGCAATAAGCAATGAGCAATATCCAGACATCATGAAGATCAAGGCATCAAATAAAGATAGCCATATCCAAGAAAGCACTCCAATAGCTAGCAATCTTCAATGTCTTCCAATGTATCAGACGAAATGTTCCTTGATCAACTCAGAAAAGAACATCAGACATAGACAATAATAACAAAATAACAATTAAGCATAAAGACAGAGTATCAGATGAATCAATGGGAACTCAAGGTCTTGCATCAGATGAAGGCATAATTAAAGATAACTCAATCTCATATGTTGGCATTGGCCAAGTCCTTTAGAATAGGGAATGTTGCCTAATTCTAAGTCCAAAAGTTCAGATCAAGTCCAACAGTCCACCAAATGTTTTTTAGGGTTTTTGTTATTATTACATATTTTAAGGTCCTAAGACCATCAACAAAATAAAATCAAGCAAACAATATATACAATCACAAGATATGAATCAAGTGATCAAAGTGAAAATGGCTTGAAACATAAACAAGTTGTATGAAATGTAAATCACAATGAATGATAAAGGTATTGAAATTTAAATTGCATAAAGTAAATGAGTTGAAAGTAAAGCAATCTTGACAAGAGTTAGTCAATGGTTAGTCAAAGGCTAGTATTGAATTTTAATTGATTAATTCATTCTTTAGAGAACACTCAATAATTCATTCACAAGTATGAATCCTTAAACCAAGACATCTTCCATGAGAAGGGCTCCAACTTGGATAATTCAACAAGTATGCCACTAGCTCTCATGGAAGGAAAAAAGGTCAAGTTTCCGAACAATGCCATGAAGAATAGGAGACTTACAATCTCACTTACTAGAATGCTATACCTTCTTGATCAAATTTAGCTCTATGTTAAGCAATCGTAATTGGACTTATGTAGAAGTCACAACTATCTGAGGCTGGGCAATAAAAATATATGTGTTAATGCATGTTAGAGATTTGGTACGAAGAACCAAACACCTAAAACATACCACAAAAAAGGGAAGGACCTATCTCAGTCAGACTTGCATTGATTCATCTGACACAAGGTCATTGATGAATCAATTAGTCATTTAGACATTAGAGATTTCATTGTTCAAATGAGGGTATGGAGAAGAATAAGGATGAAGGTGAAGAGGGAGGGGGAGATAGAAACACAAATTGATCATGAGAGGAAATTCATCTGATCAATACCATTCATTCATTTTGGAAGATGAAATGTACATTTCATCAATCCCCTAAATCCAATAGTTTTGATCAAACAAAAGTCAAATCAACAATGACGAAGGCCCAAACAGAAAGTCAAAAGTCACAAGATCATAAAAATAACTCAACAATATTTTTAAACATTTAATCAATTAAAAATCACATTAAAAATGAATTAAAATGCATTTTAATTTGGACAAAATCTCAAATCCCTTCAAAACACCAAATAAATAGCCAAGGGATTTATCCTAGGTCAAACAAGGTCAAAGGACCTTAGACAAAAAATTTCACAATTTTTAGAAAGTCATAAGTATTTTAAAACAATTAAAAATACGCACAAAAACATTTAACTTATTAAAAATACCAAAATTAATTCAAAAAATAATTTTAATTCAAAATATGGAAGAGAAAAATATTTAAATATTTTTGGTGAAAGTCCTATATTTTTTGGATTAAAAATGAATTTACTATGAATTAAACAAAATAAGTGGATTAAATGAAAATTCAGAAAATACAAAAAAACAAGGGCTATCAGATCTCTCTCATTAATTGAGGTGGCAAATCTGATGGTCAAGTGCGCACTTCATACCATACACCTCAGTCAACACGTCATAGGGATGGTAATCACAAGGAGCGGTCAAGATTAAAACATTTCAAATGGATTAGAAGGTTGGGAGAGTGCCAACGCACCACCGGGGCCCTAGCTCCGGTCTTCTTCTTCGATGGACCTCACCGGACTGGTCCACCACCAATATTCACCAAAATAAAAAGTGTGGACATGATTTTAAAGGAAAAATGCCCAGGAGCTCGAATCTGACCTCCATTTCTTTCAATTCCAAGTATATTAAAAGATACATGGATTTGAAATTTTAGGTTCATGATCTGAGGTTCTTTGATTTGACCTCAAAGCAACTCAATCTTGTTGCCTACATCGGTAGGACTTCAGCCAACTAAAAATCAAAGAGAATGGTGAATAGTTGAGAGAGAATCGAAGGCTCAAAGTTTCTGAAAAATCACCTTCGGGTAGCTCCAAATTGGCTTGATCTTGATCTGAATATGCTTGGTTCTTCCTCCCCTTACTTGCAGTGACCGATTGAGATGAAAAAGGCAATGAATCCTTGGAGTTTGAACCTCAAAACAGAAGGTGAAATTCAAACTTGATTTCTAAGAAATCCTCGAGGTATTCTATGGTGTGAGGTTCTGAGATCTCTTGGAAAGGCTTGGGTAAGGTGTGTGTGCCATTTCTGAAGCAATGATCTTGTTTAAATAAGCAATGGGATTCATTTTTGCACCCTTTGAAAATTTGCCAAAATTAGTAACATTGGTGCATGGATGCATGGGTAATGATTTGGGCCTAATTCATGATCCAACCTTGCTTCAGTTCATGCACATTGATTACTGAAACCATAACATGTAAGCATGCAATAGTAAATGGTTATTTGAATTCAAATTTTGCCAAAACAAACCTATGAAAGGAACCATGCGCAAGTCCCTCAATCTTGGTCCAAATGAGGTGATCATGGACTTTTTGGAAAGGCGACATCAAGGGGAACAACTTTGATGTTGAACACTTTTCCATTTGGAGCTTGGATCATGATGGATTTTGAGGTGGAAGTTTGAGAAATCAAACATATTTGAAAATTTTCTAAGTACCAAGTCAAATGACCACTTCTTCCACCTTGAGTAACTTTTGCTATGAGCTTCAAATGGAAAAAGTTACTTCATAAAAGTTGTAGATCTTTCATCCCTATTCAATTTGGTTATAAATTTGAAATTATTTGGATTTGGCATGAGGGAGTTATTCATTTTAGAAGTTGAGGAAAATTGCTTGTTCAATGATGATGGCCCAAAATGACCTATAATGTTTCGTCTTGGAACATGCCCTTGTAAGTTGAATTTGAAGTTTATAAAAGAATAAAAGTTGGTGAACACATCTTAAAATTGATCATGGAACTTAGATGACCTTCATATCATAAAAATTGAGCAAGTTATGGTCTTTGGAAGTTGACCTCCTAACTAGGGCACACACAAAATGACCTATAATGTTTCACCATAAAAAATTGACTTTCCAAGCAAAACTAGATCTTGATGCCAACATGAAAGTTGTTTGGAATGTCATAAAGATTAATGTTTCTCTTGGAATCATTTTCATATGACAAAAATTGTAGGATATAGGGTCTAGGGAATCCCAGTTTTGACAAGTTGACATTCTCTGGTCAACCTCTTTGAACCATCTTGCAAACTTGAAGTTCTCTTGATCTATGGGACTCATGGAGGATCACATATGTATAAGATGATGTATAGTGAAGTATCACTTGATATATTTGATCAATATTTTAAGAAACTTGTTGAGGAAGTGACGTAAGATACCCAGATGAATTAGGGCTTCCAAGGCAAACAAGCTTCAAACTTTTGATGAATTCTTGATCAAAATGATAAATGAAGAACATTACTTGAACCATTGTCTAGAACCATTGTGAACCATTACTTGATTGAACTCTTTGCACTGAGGGTCTCAAGCCCTAGATGTGAGCTTGATAGGGCATAGGTGGAAGCATACACTACCTACAAAAGAAACAAAGCTATACATTGACATATTTTTGATATTTTGGTTAGTAAGCAAAGAAAATAAAGGTACGACACAATCAAAATATGCTTGGTGATCTCTCCCAATATAAAACTAATGAATGAAGGGTAAGGAGGATGCAAATGTGTGATCCCAAAGCCAATACAAATGATGAGATAGCATGAGGGATCTTAGGGTCAAAATTGGGGTCTTACAGCTGCCCCTATTTAAGGACATTCTAACTGAGGATGAGAAGGTTAAAATCGTCGTATCAAGTCAGTAGAATGAACTTGGATAACAACATCAAGAAACAAATTTTGGTCCTTAAGAGACCTCATGATGCATATGATATGAATGTTAAAATAATCTTTGTGGGGAATATATTGCCACAAAGGAAAAGAATCCGGAGAGGCTGAAAGTCTGCAAGAGCACAATGTATTCCATAAGGAAAACTCACCGGGGAGACAAAGACTTTGGAGGATAAAAAGTTGTGCATAGGCCAGCCTATGACTTAAAAACTGATGGGAGACGCGATGGGATTTCCATGAAAATAAATCAATTGAAAGACTCGGTCTGGGGATAAGGGTAATTTGCAGGGGAAATACGTAGATCAGAACAAAGCTGAAATACTCAAACCAAACAGGGGATCAGCGACTTCACTGAGGAAATACGCACTCAAAATTAATTGGGGAAGAATGAACTTCAACACAGGAGTAAAAGAAATATATTATCTATTACCGGTTACTGGGTAGGAAGATAATATACTTGGTCAGAGGGACATCCGTTACCAGTTAGGGTAAACATATCAAGGATGACTCGCTGAGGAAAAAAAAGGTATATTCGTTATCGGTTACTAGGTAAGAATGACCTACTAGGGAGAAAAAATCAAATAGGATTTATAACTACCTGTTATTGGGCAGAAGACCAACGAGAGAGTATCCATCATTGGTTAAAGTGAACATATCAAGGATAAACTCAAAGGAAGAATATCCATCATCGGTTAGGATGGACATATCAAGGATAGACCACCTAGGGAATAAGGAAGAATATCCGTTACCGGTTAGGGTAAACATATCAAGGATAAACTATCGGGTAAAAATAGGAATTATATCTACCAGTTATTAGGTAGAATATCGAAGAGAGAATATACGTCACCGGTTAGGATGAACATATCAAGGATAAACTCAGCAGGGGAAAGTAGGAATCACAACTACCGGTTATTGGGTAGAATACCAAAAATAGAGAGAATCCGTCACTGGTTAAAGTGAACATATCAAGGATAAACTCTAAGGGAAAAATAGGATTTATATATACCAGTTACTAGATAGAAGACCCCAAAGAAGAGAAAATCTGTCACCGATTAAAGTGAACATATCAAGGATAAACTCTCTGGGGAATAAAATAGGGATTACAACTACCTTTTTACTGGGTAGAAAGCCAAAAAGGAAGAGTATCCGTCACCGGTTAGGATGAACATATCAAGGATAGACTTACCGGGGAAACGTGAAAACAAATCCGCTGGGGAAACAAAGGAAGTATATTACTTTTTACCGGGTATTGGGTAAAGGTAATGTACTCAACATCAAGAAGAATATTACCAGTTACTGGGTTGTAGACTCTCGGGGACCAAAATATCTATCTAGGCAAGAACTAGAAAGAAACGGTCAAACAAGACTCAACCCAATGAGGATATAACTCTAGGGAGGTGGTTCCATCCAGATAATAAACTGGGGAGGAAACTGAAATAATCAACATCCATGAGGAAATAACTCAGTGGGGAACGAGAAAGGATAAACTCTTTATGCTTAAGGGGCTAACATTCTACAATTGAAGGAGGGCAGACACACCAAATCTGCATGGGGAAAAATATCACCAAAGCAGGGGATCAAAAGAAAAAAATCAATGTGATAAAGTGCACAATGAAATATCTGATGCTGTGTTTTATGCATGAATATGTATGTATCTGATTGTGATTATGCTGACAAAACATTACAAAGGATACAAATATCGTAGATTTGAATCATCATTGCAAAGCACCCGGCTAATCTCAACAAGATGGAGGCACCAACTGTAGAATCTTCTAGGGATGAAAATAAATCATCTAGCTCCAAATATATCAATTATGGTTGGGGAAAGACATAGAGAACATGCTTCCAATCAATCATGGCAAACTCCGCGGGGGAAGAGAGCACTGCTGAAGGATAATCAACCAAACATGCCGAGGATAAAGAAGGATCTGCTGAGGATCTAAACAAGTCAACGTTGCAGGGAATTTTAAGTCAACACCATGGCAAATGGGAGACAACCTTGCAGGGGACACAAATCAATACTCTTCAGAATCAAACACTACCGGGAATGAGGGGACTTCTATCAGAAGACGAACTCCATCAGGGAATACCAGAGATAAAACTCTAAGAGGGAATCAAGAAAATACTGGGGATGCTGTGATCTCAAAGACCAACATATTCCTCAGTAATCATCAGATTCTTCTTGGAAATTGCAAAAAAAAAAAACAAATTCCAAGGCAAAGATAACCGGATCTGACTCACACAGGGGAGAAATCACCGTGGTATGCAACACAAACAAATGCAAATGGGGATCTGAAGACCAAATAAAGGTTCCGGGATATCCAGGGTCCAATCATCAAGTCACAAACTGGGGGATGCAAAACATGAACACCTCAGCCGGGGAAGATAAATTGCAAAGGGGACCAATCATCAGCTCAACCGGGGATGACAAGTTACTTGAGGAGCAACTTATCAACCATGCTGGGGGTGAATGATGAACTGTTGGGGAGGAGAAAAGTTACCAAACTAACTGCTTGGGGAAGACAACAATGCTTCACACTTCAAGACTTACTTGTTCTCAGATTGTTGTTGACATTCCTTGCTGAAATCGATTATTCTTAAAGTGAATATTTTTATTATTTTAAGAAAAATAATTATTCATTGATTTATTTCAAAATTGTCATCATAAAAATTCAATTTTAAAACAGAAACAAATAAGAATAGAAATAATTGGATAAAAGCTCAACTTTATTTAATAAAATGGTAGTCCTCAAATGGCGAGACTCCATGGATATTTACAAAGTTTGAGAAATGGTAATTTACATGGAAAAGGGCTACATTGAATACAATGATCACTACTCTCCTTACCAACTTCAGAAATCCATAATGTTTGTCTTTGGTTGAGAATGATGAATCGGAACCAAATGACTGCTCAAAACTGCCTAGATTGCCCCAAGGTGGGGTACTCAAATTACCAGGATAAATTTCTTTTTATGCCTCTAGTTTTTGCCTAGATCACCCTTTCGGGTTTTCAATGAAGGTAGAGAAAAACAAGAAAGGGGGGTTTGACTTTTTTTCACAGATAATAAAATTTTTGCAAATAAAACACACACGAAAGATAAGGCTATCAACACGGAAGTTTATCCTGGTTCGCTTGAAATTCAAAGCTACTCTAGTCCACCCGGCCAATGTCATTTCGCCTTCAACAAGGACTTAATCCAATAATCTTGAAAGATTACAACAAAACCGTCTAAGAGAATAAAGATCTCTTAGCCCTCTCAAATTTACAGACTTCACAAGTCACTTGAGGAAATATTCAACAACTATTTGAAAATACAATGAAGTGTTTAGTGCTTCTAGGTAAGCAGTAGTAACACAATATAAGAACTGAAATGTTTCACACTTAGAGCAACAACTCGTGTGAACAGATTTGAACAAGAATAAAAAAGAATATGGGATTTTGTTTGCAGTATTCTTGTGTGTATGCTTCGTATCTTGTATGATGATGATCCTGCCTTTATATAGTGATTTGAACAAGAGACCGTTAGCTGAGGCATTCATGAATATCTTGACAATGATGGACTTTTAATGTCATTAATCTCGTTGTCCTTTCCATAGCAATTTTGGAGAGTGTTTAATCTCTTCCAAATATAGATTCATACCAAAAGTAGAAAGCTTCGTAGCTAAGTTTTTGTGTTTGACCTTGAGTCAGAGTACGCGGAGTTCAAATGTTCTTGTTCAGCGTGTATACTTCAGATAGTTGCTGAGAGCAGATTTACTTAAGAAGTTCTTGATATGTCTTTCTGTAGAGCCTTTTTTAGAGTATAAATTCTCAGATCAGTTGTGTGGAACTCTTCAGATTTAGAGTTGAAGGTGAGAAAAACAAGAAAGGGGGGGGGGGTTGAATTATTTTGGAAATAAAAGCTTTTTCAAGAAAATAAGAACACACAGAATTTTATACTGGTTCGCTTGAAAACAAAGCTACTCCAGTCCACCCGGCCAAGGTGATTTCACCTTCAAAAAGGACTTAATCCACTAATCTTGAATTATTACACAACCAATCGTCAAAGAGAATAATCTCTTAGCCCTCTCAAGTATACAGACTGTGCAAAGTCACTTGAGGAAAAATAATTCAAGCAAAAATAGAGTTGTAATGTAAAGTGCTTCTAACAATTAAGCAAGTATTACAGAAAAGTATTAGAGCAAGAGTTTTTCACGCAAGGAGCAGCAGCTCGTGAAAATTGAGAGAGAGTGTGAATAATGTTTCTGTGCGTCTCAGGTGTGTCTCTCTAAAGAGGTAATCCGCCCTTTATATAGTAGTTGAGAAGGACCATTGGAGTGATGACAGAATCTTGGTCAATGATGAGTATTTAATGTCATTACTTCTGTTGTTTCTTTCTATAACCATTTTGTCCGCCTCTTAAATTCTTTCTTGAAATATTTCCTTTCCATAGTGAGATTTCTTTCCGTTACACTTTCTTGACTTGTGAATCTTCATCAGAATCTTGATGTGTTAGAGTCATTCTTCAGAGGATGATTACGTCTGACTTCATCAGAGCTTCTCAGTGTTCTGGTCTTCTTAAGTATTAGAGTCTATAGCCAGTAGTCTATTGGAGCTTCTGACTTTTTGCAGTCTTTCTTTGATCAAAATCAGAGCGTCCTGGTCGTACTCCTTCCTTAGCGGCGTTTGATCATCTAATACTTTGTATCTGACATACGTTTGCATCTGATATATGGTCAGAATCCTCCGTAAGTGTTCAGAGTCCTGCATGAATGTTCAGAGTCCTGCACACTTAGAAAAAATCTCGTTAGAGAGCCATTTTTGGTTTCATCCTTTGTTATTATCAAAATCTTAGAAATCTATTGTAGAACCAGTTTTGTTCTTACAAACTCCCCCTTTTTGATGATGACAAAAAAATTTAAGTTAACGATGAAACATTTTCAGAAAAGAGTCTTAGATCAGATTGTAGTGAGCTCCCCCTGAGTTAGATCTGGGAGTTCAGAAGTTCTTACTGGACCTTCCATGGTTTGGTGATTTTTTAGCTACTTTCTTGCATATCTTAAGTCATATTTAGAGACAATGTTTGCAGAGTTTGAAGGAAATTAGATATGTTTTCATCAGAGCTGGTTTTAGTTTTCCCCTTTTTTGTCAGAATCAAAAAGACTTAGCAGAAAACTTAGCAAAAAAGATTGATATAGACAGGTAACATTTACATAAGCCAGAAACATAGAAAGCAGATATTTAAGCAAGGAGCAACAGACAGAGCAGATAAAGCAACAAGCAAATCAGAGAGTAACAAGCAAAAAGATATCCTAGGTGCCTAAGGGTTTGGAGGTGGAGGCATCCTCTGGAGCAGCTGGGACAACATGTTCTGAATGTTGACATTGACAGAATCCTGTTGTTCCAGTCTGGCTCGAACTACCTGTTGTTCTTTCTGCAGCTCTTCAAGGGTCTTCAGGACCAGAGGGACGAAGTTGGAGGTCTCCCCTTGAGTTAGTGCATCATTTCTGGCTTTGGCAGTAGACTCTTCAGCAAGGTGAGCTGCTTCTTCAACGACAACTTTGGCTTTTGCCTCAGCTTCAGCAGCAGCATCAACAAGAGCTTTGGCTTCAGCTTCTTTGATTCTCTGAAGTTCTTCTTGTCTTGCTTTCTCTTCAGCTTCCTGTCTTGCCCGCTCCTCAGCTTCTCTGGCTAGACGCTCTTGGAGTCTGATCTCAGCGTCTCTGATGAAGTCATTACGGACTTGTTCAGAGAGGCCTTTCAGCTTGAAGGCTTCAGAGGTCATCCAACTTATCACTCTGTTCCAGTGAGTCCTTACAGCGGAGGGATCATCACTGATGCCAAAGTTGATGGTAAGAGACTTGACCTTGTCAACTGAAGACTCTGCAAAAACCGTAATTGCTTCCACAAGGGTCAGAAGGGTGGTTTCTGGTTCAGAGACTTGGGAGGGAGAGACGGGAGGGCTTAGGTTAAGTGTGGGAGTTGTTGGGTCAGCGGAGGCAGTATGTTGGGGTATTTCAGAGTGTGGTGGTTCAGATGGTTGAGATCCAGAGTTGGTTGGTTCTGATGGTTGTGATTCGGAGTGGATTGGTTCTGATGGTGGAGGTTCAGAGGTGGTTGTGTTTGGGTTTTCTGGGGGTGGAGAGGTAACTTCAGGTTCAGGGTTAGAGTGTGTTTGCTGTTGAGAGGCCAGAGCACGGTTTTGGAGCTGAGCCAGAGTTGGGGAGTGAGGATCAGAGAGTTCAGTGTCAGATGAGAGGTTATAGTAAGGTGGGGATTATGGAGATGGTGATGAAGAGGGTGAAGTGGTTTCGTTCAGCATTTCTGCTTCTGAAATAGGTAGAGTTATGGTGGCAAGATTGAATTTTTGGGATGGTTGGTTAGAGGGTCTAGAGGTTGAGGGAGGAGTATCAGAGGTTGTATATATGGGCGAAGGTTGAGGGAGTAAGGAAGCAACAAGTTTAGTTTTTACAGAGGGAGGGAGAGATACATACTTACCAGGTGATCCAACCAGAGGTATTGGAGGTCTTGATCCAGATGGTTCTCCCAGCTTCGCTCTCTTTGCCTGCTTGGTCTTCTCAGATGGTTCTCGTGTCCTCTTCTGGAAGTCTGGAGGAAATTCGGGCAGCCAGTCTAAGGAGAAATCTGAGATATCTACTCCTTGTTTGTGCAGATCCTCTAGATAGTATGCGACTACTTCTGGAGGGTCGATCTTGGAGAAAAGATAGAGTCCATTTGGAATCTCCCTCTGATCTTTGAGTGCTTCCCAGGAGGTGTCCAAAGTTGGTTTGACTCTCACTTGATTAATGATTCCCATGCTCTTCATATTGCGAGCGTTTAGAGGTTTTCCAGTATCTATCATCACATCCTCCATGAGTCTGAGCTGTATCAGATGGTCCACAAGGCCATTTTCAATCAGCGCATCAGATATAAGTCTCCCTAGAGGAATGTGAAACGTATAAATACCCAAATTAGGGCGCATGCAAAACGACACAGAATTGGGAGTTTAGCACAAAAACCAAGTATGCACGTTAGAGGGGAGAATGATTACAGCTCATAAATGATGTCTAATCCCAAAATCAGCACACTGCTCGATGAGATCTCAAGAGACTGTTTCTTGATTACTGCTAGACAGCTGTCTAGAAGTACCAAGGTCAGACGCATGATGCTCCGCGTGTTACTTTATCTGATCTTCAGGAATACCAAAGGGTTGGTTCCTGGAGATTTCTAACTCAGATGACTTCTAACTGGTAGTAGCATCAGAGTCAGATACAAAATCCAACTGTTTACTTCAGAGTCTTATTTTGTTAACTCAGAGGCACATTTCATTCAGGACAATTTTGAATGTTTAGATTTTTTAAGATAAAAGAGAATCTATCTTCAGCAAGGGGTTTGGTAAAAATGTCAGCCCATTAATGGTCTGTATCAATAAATTTTAACGTTACTACCCCTTTCTGAACATAGTCTCTAATGAAATGATGTTTTATTTCTATGTGCTTAGCTCTGGAGTGCAAAATAGGATTCTTACTTAAACAGATGGCAACAGTATTGTCACAGAAGATAGGAATGTTACTCTCAAAGATTTGAAGATCTTCTAGTTGATTCTTCATCCAGAGCATCTGAGTAGTGCATAATGATGCTGAAATATATTCTGCTTCTACAGTGGACAAGGCTATGGTTGATTGTCTTTTGCTGGCCCAGGATATCAGATTCTTTCCCAAGAGCTGACAATTCCCAGATGTACTTTTACGTTCCATTCTATCCCCTGCGTAATCTACATCACAATAACCAGAAAGTCTATACTCTGATGTTTTCTCATACATCAGGCCCATGTTAGTGGTTCCTTTCAGATATCTGAGTATTCTTTTAACAACTGTTAAATGAGATTCTCTAGGATCTGATTGGAATCTGGCACAGAGACATACACTAAACTGAATATGAGGACGTGTAGCAGTCAGATAGAGAAGAGAGCCTATCATACCACGATAGAGCTTCTGACAAACCTTCTGACTAACTTCTTCTTTTTCCAGAATGCAAGTTGGATGCATAGGTGTCTTAGCAGGTTCGCATTCCGCCATTTCTAATTTCTTCAGAATGTCTTTTATGTATTTACTTTGATGAACATAGGTGGCTTCTGAAGCTTGATTGATTTGAATTCCTAGAAAGAACCTTAGTTCTTGCATTAAGCTCATTTCAAATTCTGCTTGCATTAGCTTAGAGAATTCTTGACATACAGAAGGGTTAGCTGAACCAAAAAAAATGTCATCAACATATATCTGGCATATCATGAGGTCATTATTAACGTTTTTACAGAAGAGTGTAGAGTCAACTTTCCCTGTAATAAAGTCATGTTCCAGAAGAAAATTGCTTAGCCTTTCATACCAAGCTTTAGAAGCTTGTTTTAGTCCGTATAAAGATTTCTTAAGTTTAAAAACATGTTCTGGACAATTTGAATTTTCAAAACCTGGAGGTTGATTGACATACACTTCTTCTGATATATAGCCATTAAGAAATACGCTCTTGACATCCATTTGATATAGTTTGATAGAATGGTTTACAGCGAATGAAACAAGTAAGCGAATAAATTCTAACCTGGCGACTGGGGCAAAGGTTTCGTTGTAGTCAATGCCTTCTTGTTGACTGTACCCTTGTGCCACCAGTCGAGCTTTGTTTCTGACAACTTCGCCCTTTTCATTTAGCTTATTTCTAAACACCCATCTGGTTCCAATAATGTGAGTGCCTTTGGATTTGGGAACAAGATCCCAGACGTCATTCTTTGAGAATTGATCTAGCTCTTCTTGCATGGCTAGAACCCAGTCATCATCTTGAAGTGCCTCATCACAGGAAGTAGGCTCAATTAGAGATACTAGTCCCAGAGGAATTTCTTCAGGTACCTTGAATGTTGACCTAGTTCGGATAGGTTCATCCTTGTTTTCCAGAATCAAATCTTCAGAGATGTTGAGGAGAATTTTTTATTTCTTTTGGATCACTGGGGCTTTAGTTCCTTCTGAACTTTGTATATCAGATACTTCTGGTGCTTTGATCTTTTCGTCAGAACCTGCAAGAGTAATCTCCAGATCTGCAAGTTTCTCAACTAGCTTTGACTTTTCAGGGTCAAGCTTATCATCAAATCTGACATGAATTGATTCTTCCACAATTTTGGTTTATGTGTTGTATACTCTGTAGCCTTTAGAGCGTTCTGAGTATCCTAACATAATACATTTTTCTGCTTTTGAATCAAACTTGTTCAGATGTTCTTTAGTATTCAGAATAAAGCAAGAGCATCCAAAATGATGAAAATAAGAAATGTTGGGTTTTCTTCCTTTACACAGTTCATAGGGAGTCTTTTCCAGAATAGGTCTTATGGAGATTCTATTCTTAATATAACACGCTGTATTTACTGCTTCAGCCCAAAAGTGCTTAGCCATATTTGTTTCATTGCTCATGGTTCTGGCCATCTCTTGGAGTGTCATATTCTTCCTTTCTACAACTCCATTTTGTTGTGGAGTTCTAGGACAGGAGAAATCATGGGATATTCCATTAGAATCAAATAATTCTTCAAAAAATTTATTTTCAAATTCTCCACCATGATCACTTCTGACTCTGATGATTTTAGAGTCAAATTCGTTTTGCACTTTGGAATAGAAGCTAGTGAATACAGGGTGAGACTCACTCTTGTGCTTTAAGAATTTTACCCATGTCCAGCGACTAAAATCATCAACAATAACTAGTCCATATTTCTTCCTATTGACTGATGCTGTTTTAACAGGACCAAACAAATCAATGTGAAGAAGTTCCAGAGGCTTAGAGGTAGAAACTGTAACACCCTCTAAAATACCCCAAATATTTAATTAAAATAATAAACATATAACAATCAGAGTAATTATGCCATTCAAGGGTGTCACACAATTATTCAAATTATTCACCAATTATAGATGTCATGCTCTTTATTAATTCAAACATAAGCATTTGCATAAAACGCAACGGATAGAGATCTCATCAATCATGTACAACATGTAACATTCACATGTAAATTATTCAACAATATAAAACGTCCCATCCCGATGTTACATCTATCAGAGCACGACCCACTAAGGAGACTACACTAGACTCCAAGCATTCGCTTCTACTCAACTCATTTCTCGTTACCTGAAAAATAATTGTAAGGGTGAGTTCCTCAATCGATATAATAAGCATTATAAAATATCATGCAATGTTAAGTAATTTAACACATTAATCACCCTAATCACAACATACAATCAGTAACAGCACATCAGCTCACATCATACTCAACATTCCATCACACACAAGTATAATCTCAAATCATACTCTACAACAACACAAACACACGTATAATATTGGAATACATCCATTCATATTATACGCCATACATACATTATGCAAGGAGACTCCACACATGCGGTACCGACTATTCGTGAACATATAGTTCAACCTCACCGATCAACTACGGATACGGCTACCAAGCCCACTAGTCCCACTCATTTGAGACCTAGTGACTCACTCACTAATTCCTCACCACGGGAATTAGCTACCACCAACTCACTAATTCCTCACCACGGGGATTAGCTACCACCAACTTACTAATTCCTCACCACGGGGATTAGCTACCACCAACTCACTAATTCCTCACCACGGGAATTAGCTACCACCACAAAGACTACAATATGCATGCTAATTCACCTAGCAATGCAAAATCATCAACCATAATCCACAATGGACTTATGCTCACACTCTAGGCCATAAAACAGTCCATTCACAAACACATGCATAATATATACACTCATGGCATTATGCATACCATCATACATCATCAACACATTCATCAAAACATCATATCATGTCAATTAATCAATCACAGTATTAGCACACTCTACTAATACCTACACTGCTCAAAACAGCGGGAATTAATCCCTATTACATCATATGCCAACATAGGCCAACCCTCAAATAGGCACACAACATTTAAAACACCAATTTTCCACTCTGCAACAGTGTTAACCGGTTAACGCCCTGGGTTAACCGGTTAACGCAGCACAACACGCTTCCTGTCCCAAAACTTAACAGTGTTAATCGGTTAACGCCCTGGGTTAACCGGTTAACGCAGCACAAACAACAATATTTCAGCAATCACAACAGTGTTAACCGGTTAACGCCCTGGGTTAACCGGTTAACGCAAGCAAAACAGCACATTTTCACAAATTATAACAGTGTTAACCGGTTAACACCCTGGGTTAACCGGTTAACGCAAGACAGAAGCTGTTCCTGCGCTAACTCAAGGCAGAATGCAGAATTCTCCGCATTTTCCGCCATTGGAGGACTTCCGGACCTCCGATTCCAATTCCGTAAAAAGCTATACGTTCGGGAAAACACGACTCACACAATCACGGATTAAATTTCAGTTTTTGACACAGTTTAACCAACGTAATTCCAGCATTCACCAATCCCAATTAGGGTCAAATAACGGCTTATCACTACCCATTACATATTATCCCATAATACCCATTAATCAACGATAAACCCCCCTTACCTTAGAAAATCCGGCAATTCTTTAAGCTTCAAGCTCTTCTCTTCTCCAACCTTCGCTCTCTTGCTCTTTCTCCTCCTCTGCCTCTTTCAGTCGCTTCTCTGAGTTTCACGTGAAAACCTTATTTCCAAAATGAACTCTTTTTCTTATTCCAACTTATATATTTTCCAATAATTATTATTCCAAAATAATAATAATAATAATCCAATAATAAAATAACCCAATTATTTGATTAAATTAATAATATACTATTAACTTAATTTAAATAATTATTTTATTTTATTGGGGTGTTACAGAAACAATGTTTTTCTTTTTAAAAGATGATTTTGAAAATTTTCCTTTCTGACATGCTTCACATAGAGCATCTGAAGAAAACTTCAGCTTAGGTAGACCTCTGACTAACTCGAGTTTATTTAGCTGAGATAGCTTTCTCATGCTAATGTGGCCCAAGCGTCTATGCCATACCCATTGCTCTTCATGAACAGACATTAAACTTTTTACATTTTGTTCTTTTAAGTCTGAAAGATTTATTTTGTAAATATTGTTTTTTCTCTTGCCAGTGAATAGGACTGTTCCATTGTTCTGATTAATTGCTTTACATGTTTTTTGATTGAAGATTACGTCATACCCGTTATCACTCAATTGACTTATTGATAACAGATTATGCATTAATCCTTCTACATAGAGAACATCAGATATGGAGGGAAGAGTACCATTACCAATAGTTCCGGAGCCTCTGATCCTTCCTTTCTGATTTCCTCAGAAACCTACGAAGCCAACATCTTTAAGTTCCAGGTTTTGGAACATATACTTTCTTCCCGTCATGTGTCGCGAGCATCCAAAGTCCAGGTACCATGAATGGTGTCTTAACTCTGCTGCATAAGATATCTGCAACATAAATAATCTTATCCTTTGGTACCCAGAATCTTTTGGGTCCTTTGTGATTAGTTTTCTCAGAGTTTCTTAACACTTTGGGTTTTCTGGCATTATCAAAGCGTTGTGCTTGTATATGTGTATAGTGATAAGAAAACAGAGATTTAGGTTTGTCATTAGTAGAAGATTTATCTTCACTAGGATCATACCCAATTCCTCTTCTATTGTTCTAACTGACCCCATAAATCATGGATGCCATTCTGCTTCTCTCTATCCCATTCTTCAGAAACTTTTGAAAAGATTTTTCATATTCATGAATTCCTGTGTTTGAAGTTTGTGGAGCTTGAGATAACGCTTCTTCAAGTTTTAAACATTGTTTATTTGTGGAATCTCTTTCTAATGTCAAAATTAGGTTTTCATCTTTTAGATATGAAATTGTTATCTCAAGTTTACCACATTCTTCGAGGGTTTCTTCAAGAACTTCTTTTACAGCTTTAAATTTTTGTTTAAGTTTCTGATATGAATTTAGAGTTTCAGACAGGCATGATTCAAGGTCAGAGCGAGATAGATCAGAAAATACCTCTTCGTATTTAGATTCTCCATCTGATGTATTCCTGGAGGTGGTAGCCATGAGTGCCACATTTTCCTGTTCATCAGAGTTTGATTTTGATGAGTCAGATCCACTGTCATCCCAGGTAGCCATCAGTCCGTCCCTTTTTGGTTCTGAAGGAACTTTTCTTGAAATTTTCTCTTCTGGAGCTTTCTTTCTTCAACTTGGGATATTCGTTTCTGTAATGACATGTTTCCTTACATTCATAACAAGTTATATCTTTGTTAGATTTACCTTTTGAAGTTGGTTCTGATCGATCTCCTTTGGATCTTGGTTTTCTGAAGTTATTATTCCTTTTTCTCCAGAGTTGTTTTACTCTTCTGGTTAATAGGGATAATTCTTCCTCATCGTCAGAGTCTTCCTGTTCAGAGTCATCAATGTCTTCTTCTTCAGCCTAGAAGGCTTTGTTTCTATCAGACTTACGTCTTTCTGATCTGGACTTTAGTGCTACAGACTTGATCTTCTTCTGAGGCTCATCTTCCTCCAGTTCTATCTCGTGACTTCTGAGTGAACTAACGAGTTCTTCAAGGCTGATATTGTTCAGATCCTTTGATAGTTTTAAGGTTGTGACCATAGGTCTCCATTTGTTTGGCAAGCTTCTGATGATCTTTTTGACATGGTCCGTAGGTGTATATCCTTTATCTAGCACTTTGAGTCCTGCAATTAAAGTTTGGAATCTAGAAAACATTACCTCTACAGCTTCATCGTCCTCCATTTTGAAGGCTTCATATTTCTGGATTAGAGCCAGAGCCTTTGTTTCTTTAACTTGAGAATTTCCTTCATGAGTCATCCTCAGGGAGTCAAGTATTTCTTTAGCTGTTTCCCTGTTGGTGATTTTTTCATACTCATTGTAGGAAATGGCATTGAGAAGTATCGTTCTGGCTTTGTGATGGTTCTTGAATTCACGCTTCTGATCATCTGAAATTTTGCTTCTGGGAATAGCAACTCCAACATCTGTCATAGGTGGTGTGTAGCCAATTGTGACAATGTCCCAGAGATCAGCGTCGTAGCCCAGAAAGAAACTTTCAATTCTGTCTTTCCAATAATCAAATTTCTCTCCATCAAAGACTGGAGGTTTAGCGTTGTAACTATCTCTTTCATCGGTGTTGGCCATAGTTTTATTCTCACTCTGGATCTCTCTACACTGTTAAGTGTTTGATTAGAAAATCAATAATAGAGCCTAAGCTCTGATACCAACTGAAGGTGAGAAAAACAAGAAAGGGGGGGGGGGTTTTTATTGTTTTGGAAATAAAAGCTTTTTCAAGAAAATAAGAACACACAGAATTTTATACTGGTTCGCTTGAAAACAAAGCTACTCCAGTCCACCTGGCCAAGGTGATTTCGCCTTCAAAAAGGACTTAATCCACTAATCTTGAAAGATTACACAACCAATCGTCTAAGAGAATAATCTCTTAGCCCTCTCAAGTATACAGACTGCGTAGAGTCACTTGAGGAAAAATAATTCAAGCAAAAATAGAGTTGTAATGTAAAGTGCTTCTAACAGTTAAGCAAGTATTACAGAAAAGTATTAGAGCAAGAGTTTTTCACGCAAGGAGCAGCAACTCATGAAAATTGAGAGAGAATGTGAATGATGTTTCTGTGCGTCTCAGGTGTGTCTCTCTAAAGAGGTAATCCGTCCTTTATATAGTAGTTGAGAAGGACCGTTGGAGTGATGACATAATCTTGGTCAATGATGAGTATTTAATGTCATTACTTCTGTTGTTTCTTTCTATAACCATTTTGTCCGCCTCTTAAATTCCTTCTTGAAATATTTCCTTTCCATAGTGAGATTTCTTTCCGTTACGCTTTCTTGACTTGTGAATCTTCATCAGAATCTTGATGTGTCAGAGTCAGTCTTAAGAGGATGATTACGTCTGACTTCATCAGAGCTTCTCAGTGTTCTGGTCTTCTTAAGTATCAGAGTCTACAACCAATAGTCTGTTGGAGCTTCTGACTTTTTGCAGTCTTTCTTTGATCAGAATCAGAGCATCCTGGTCGTACTCCTTCCTTAGCAGCGCCTGATCATCTAATACTTTGTATTTGACATATGTTTGCATCTGATATATGGTCAGAATCCTCCGTAAGTGTTCAGAGTCCTGCATGAATGTTCAGAGTCCTGCACACTTAGAAAAAATCTCGTTAGAGTGCCATTTTTGGTTTCATCCTTTGTTATTATCAAAATCTTAGAAATCTATTGTAGAACCAGTTTTGTTCTTACAAGAGTGTCTGAGTCTTCTTCCGTCAGACTCTGTGAGCTTTCTTTTCTCCAGAGTCAGAGCTGCTAATTCAATTTATTCTAAGTTGCTATTCTGGACTTGCGTGATGTCAAATGTTTGTCTATCTGATCCTTTTTCTGTTAGAGTCCTGCATACTTAGATAAATTTGTTAGGGTACCAATTTGTTTCATAATTTGTTATCATCAAAACCTTAGAGATGAATTGTAGACACAAAATCTTGTTCTAACAATCTCCCCCTTTTTGATGATGACAAAAACCTCAGACTGATGATCAAACAATGATACTTCATAAAAATTTAAAGGAGTTATCTCAGAGTCATATGTGTGACGACTCCCCCTGAGATAAATCATAAGAAGTTTTAGATGTTCTTACCAGATCTCCTTACTTAGTATAGCTTGTTTTTAACTTAGACACTTCCTGCAGAGCTTAGGGTTTCATAATGAGAGTTTTAAATGTGCACAGTGCAGCAAGAGGCTTATATATTATTTCATCAGAGCTGTTTTTATTCTCCCCTTTTTTGTCAGACTCAAAAAGACTTAGTAAAATAGATGAGGCAAAATATAATTCATTTGATGAGAAAGAGAAGTACATATAAGATGCCAAAATATAAAGAACAGAGGAAAAAAACTTAGAGAAAACATGGAAGATAAAAGAAGAGAGTGTAGAATCAACTTTGCCTCTAATAAAATAAGAAAGGTGCTTAGTCTTTCATACCAAGCTCTAGGAGCTTGTTTTAGACCATACAAAGATTTTTTTCAGTTTAAAAACGTGTTCTGGACATTTAGAGTTTACAAAACCTGGAGGTTGGTGAACATACACTTCTTCCGAGATATAACCATTCAGAAATGCGCTCTTGACATCCATCTGATATAACTTGATGGAATGATTTACAACGAATGATACAAGTAAACGAATAGATTCTAACCTGGCGACTGGAGCAATGGTTTTGTTATAGTCAATGCCTTCTTGTTGACTATAACCTTGTGCTACCAGTCATGCTTTGTTTCTGACCACTTCTCCTTTTTCATTTAGTTTGTTTCTGTACACCCATTTTGTTCCAATAACATGGGTTCCTTTTGGCTTTGGTACCAGATCCTAGACGTCGTTCTTTGAAAATTGATCAAGTTCTTCTTCCATTTCCAGAATCCATTCATTGTCTTGAAGTGCCTCATCACAGGATGTAGGTTCTATCAGAGACACTAATCCTAGAGGCATTTCCTCAGATGCTTTGAATGTAGACCTTATCCTGACAGGTTCATCCAGGTTTCCCAGAATCAATTCTTCAGAGAAGGTTGGACGATTTCTTGATCTTTTATGTACAGTTGGGATTTCAGTTATTTCTGGGTTTTGCTTTTCATCTTCCTCAAATTCTTTAGTCTTTTCGCTAGAACCTGCAAGTGTTATCTCCAGATCTACAAGTTTTTCAACTAGCTATGACTTTTCAGAATCAAGCTTATCATCAAATCTGACATGTATTGATTCTTCCATAATTTTAGTTTCTATATTGTATACTTTGTAGCCCTTAGAGCGCTCTGAGTATCCTAACATAATACCTTTTTTGTGCTTTTGAATCAAACTTGTTCAGATGTTCTTTAGTGTTAAGGATAAAACAAGAGCATCCAAAGGGATGAAAATAAGAAATGTTGGGTTTTATTCCCTTACACATTTCATAAGGAGTCTTTTCTAGAATAGGTCTTACAAAGAGTCTATTCTGAATATAGCATGTTGTATTTACTGCTTCGGCCCAGAAGTGCTTAGCCACATTTGTTTCATTGGTCATGGTTCTGGCCATTTCTTGGAGAGTCCTATTCTTCCTTTCTACAACCCCATTTTGTTGTGGAGTTCTAGGACAGGAGAAATCATGGGATATTCCATTTGAATCAAAAAGTTCTTCAAAAGACTTATTTTTGAATTCGCCACCATGATCACTTATGACTCTGATGATTTTAGAGTCAAATTCGTTTTGCACTTTTGAATAGAAACTAGTGAATACAGAGTGTGAATCATTCTTGTGCTTTAGAAAGTTTACCCATGTCCAACGACTATAATCATCAACAATGACCAGTCCATACTTATTTCCATTGACTGAGGCTGTCTTAACAGGTCCAAACAAGTCAATGTAAAGGAGTTCCAAAGGCTTAGAGGTAGAAACAACATTTTTCTTTTTAAAAGAAGTTTTTTAAAATTTTCCTTTCTGGCATGCCTCACAAAGAGCATATGAAGAAAACTTCAATTTAGGTAGTCCTCTGACTAATTCGAGTTTATTTAGCTGAGAAATCCTTCTCATACTAATGTGACCTAAGCGTCTATGTCATACCCATTGCTCTTCATTTACAGACATTAAACATTTTACATTTTGATATTTTAGATCTAAAAGATTAATTTTGTAAATGTTATTTTTCCTCTTGCCAGTGAAAAGAACTGTTCCATTGTTCTGATTAATTGCTTTGCATGTTTTTTGATTGAAGATTATATCATAACCATTATCACTTAATTGACTTATGGATAACAGGTTATGCATTAATCCTTCTATGTAAAGAACATCAGAGATAGAGGGAAGAGATCCATTACCAATTGTTCCGGAGCCTTTGATTCTTCCTTTCTGATTTCCTCCGAAGCCAACGAAGCCAACATCTTTAAGTTCCAGGCTTTGGAACATATACTTTCTTCCCGTCATGTGTCGCGAGTACCCAGAGTCCAGGTACCATGATTGATATCTTAACTTTGATGCATAGGATATCTGCAACATAGACTATTTTATCCTTTGGTACCCAGAATCCTTTGGGTCCTCTGTGATTAGTTCTCCCAGAGTTTCTGGAAACTTTGGGTTTTCTGGCATTAGTAAAATTTTATGTTTGTGCGTGTCTGTAGTGATAAGAAAAAGGAGATTTAGGTTTATCATTCGCAGAAGGTATTTGCTCGTCTTCATTAGAGTCATATCCTATTCCTCTTTTCTTATTCTGAATAACTCCATAAATCATAGAAGCCATTATGCTTCTTTCTAGCCCATTTTTCAGAAACTTTTGAAATGCTTTTTCATATTTATATATGATTATGCTAGAAGTTTGTGGGGCTTGAGATAAAGCTTCTTCAAGTTTTAAACATTGTTTATTTGAAGATTCTTTTTCTCTTTCCAAAACTAGAATGTTGTCTTTTAATTCAAAAACTTTTATCTCAAGCTTGTCGCTACCGGGATTTCACGATAACGAAACTGGGACTAAAGAGATGCCAAAGAGAGGCAAAGTCAGAAGAGCCGCCACCGAATTTTATTTAGTTTACCTCTATCGGAGAGGAGAGGGGAAATAGTCGATAAAACCCTCGAAAAAGAGACGCGCACGGGAAGCGCTAAAAGAGAATAAGGATTCGGTCTCGCAACCGAGATTTGGGTTCGGAAGTCGGTTACGTAAGGGGAAGGTATTAGCACCCCTTACGTCCATGGTACTCCATGGGAACCATTTGGGTTGTTTTACATACATGGGATTTATCTATTATTGTTTTATTTTCAAAAGAATGTGTGAAAAGAATGGGGTGTTTTTGTTATTATAGTGCTCGCCAAGGATTAGGGCCCTTGTGCCTACGTATCACTCATTCGGGGATGAGGAATCAGAGCTCCGTAGTTCAGAGTAGAAAATATTTGTGTGTTAGTTGATTTTACCTTTGAGAAAAGGGTTTTCAGGATGATGCCCTAAGGCACAAAAATGAGTTTGATGAGTTGTATGGTTTTTATCTTGAATAAGGGTTTTATTAAAGAATGTTTGTGATTATATTGTACTAAAGTCTATGGGCGGAGGTGATTATTCTAGACAACAAGCCAAGCGTCTTGCGTCCAAAATAATCAGAGTAAGGGTAGGAATTCTCCATTCTCACTCATTCTCCACCACTTAAGGCTCGTGGCGCATAATAATCATCGTAATTATTAAGTATTTTTGAATTTGGCTAAGAAAATGCCACTTGACGTTGAATCAAGGGTTTATTTTATTTTGATTATGAAATTTGGCTTATGCAACATGAATGCAAAGTAACCAACAAGGAATTAAAGAGTCTCATTGTAAGGTATCCCAAGAGAAAGCCTTTTTGTATGCAAAAGTGACCTAAGCTAAACAAAGGATAATGGTCTTACAAACATGTCCCCCTAAGATGGTGCCATGACGCCATTCTTACAACATGCATGTAAGTTACGGATGAAAATCCAAGTGTTTACAAAGTATCACAAAGAGTAAAGGAAGACTTCCAAGCAAAGGTCCTAAGATGAAATCCTCTAAGTCTAAGTTGATTAAGAGTGGAGTAAATATTTTTGGTCTTACCATTTTATCATGTTTTTGTTATTTTTAATGTATGATGATAATAAAATAAATAACAAGTAAATAAACATGCATGATGAGTTTGTACAATGATGATGATAATGAGTACTTGAATGTAAATTACAAGGTAATGACATAAAAGTAAATCATAAGATAAAGAATGACAATATCACAATAATAATGATTGGTGAATGTAAATGAAACAAAATAAACCACAAGTTAATGGTAACAAAACCACAATAACGAAGGTCAATGATGAAAAAAAGTTAGTGAAGTATAATTAGTGATTAGTAATATGTACAAAATGAACATCTTGAGGACCATTTTTCATAGGTCAAAAAGACTCAAAATAATGACACATTAAGGGATAGCTTATCATTGATGCAAAGTATTGAAGATGATTGAAAAATCAACTAACAATAGATTTGTAACAAAGAAAGTTATGAAACCCTAAGTCCATCTATCAATATTTTAAAAGATTATGATTTGTTCTCTTTATTTTTGTTTTTACTCCTCTTTTATTTAGCAAGATAGTAAGAGAGTAAATAAATTAGCATAATGTAAATGATATGGTTAGATAACAATAAACATAAACATAAATATAAACATAAAGTACTTGAAATAAAGTGAACAATAAAATAAATTGCAAGGAAGTAAAGTGAAATAATGTAAATGTTAGTAGTTAGTAGTTAGTGGTTAGTAGAATAACAATAAGTAAATAGAATAACAAGTTAATGTAAAGAAAATGGTTTCATCTATGTATCAAATGACCCAAATATGGTTGAAATAGAGGCAACCTATCAATGCCTCAAAGTATCATGAAGGATCTATTGATCAATCATTAATAGGTTTGAAACATTGAAGGTTTTATCAACTCTAAACAACCATGGCCATGATCTAATAGATCTCAGCAACCAAATAAATGTGAAAACAAGTCAACAATAAAAAGCAAATGAAACAAAATACAAAGTTTGATTAAAGAAGGTGGATAAAAGTAGCAAGACCAAAAAATCCCAAAAAAAAAGTAAACCAAAGTTAATCATTTTTTACAAGTTTGAGTCTAAACCCTCTCAAAAGATCAACCAAGAACAAACAACCATTTTCAACACAAAAACAGAACCAAAAAGTTAACAAAGTTTAAGTTAAAATCATTATCCAAAAAATGTTGAAAAAGGGTAGGTTGAAATGGTGTTGAGCTTGGATATAAAGCAAGGGGTTTGGGATGAAAGTGTTTATGGTGGAGGTATAGTGAAGGAGCTGAGTTATGAGTGTTAGAGAGTGAGAAGTTTTGAAAAAAAAATATGAAAGAGGACAAAAAAGTTGGTGGGGTAACTTTTTAAGTGAGAAAGATTTTTTTTGTTTTGACCTAGGTTTGGAAAGGAGAGTGAATGATACTTGGACAAAACTTTTGGGGGCTAAGAAGCATGAAAAATGAGGGGAAATAGTACCTCTATTTATAGGGAAAGTAGGTGGAAAAAAGGGGTGAACCAAAAAGTACTTTGTGTAAAAAACAGAGCTACTGCTGCTGTCCTCGCAGGTGTAATCGATTACCATGATTAGGGTAATCGATTACATAGTCCAAAATGGTCTGGAAATCAATTTTTTGTCTGTGTAATTGATTACCATGATTAGGGTAATCGATTACACAGTTCAAAATGGCCTGGAAATCAATTTTTTGTCTGGGTAATCTATTACCATGATTAGGGTAATCGATTACACAGTCTAATTTTTTTATTTTAGAACTTTAACCGGATAACCCCATTTTTTTCGGGTGTAAACACCATGCCTTGATTCCGTGCAATATGTATTTGGTTATGAAAGTTCAATGAAATAATGATGAAATAATGAAAGCATGCATGTGCAGTAGGGCCATGGATCAGATGAAAGTTGTATCGGGGTAGGGTGAATTTTGGGGTATGACAGCTGCCCCTATTTAATTTTCTCGGACCTGAATACATAGATAGTGACGACTTCCAATGTATTCAAGGTAAGAGAGGATTAAATACTAATGAGAGTAACCAGAAATTCTCACTGGCGGAGGATGATAATGTGAATATTTGTTTAGGGATTATGCATGGTTATGATGATTATGCATGCAATGTGATGTATGCATCCTAAGTATCTTCTTAACGATGAAAATTTGATGTCAAAAGGGCTCAAGAAAATTGAGGGAAGAAAGCTTCACTAGGGAATGAGAAAAAGAAGGGTGATCACTCCTACTAACGACTGGGGAAAAACAAGACGGTGTTCCTTAACAACAACTGGAACACAAAATATCTATTGGGGGTTAAACAAAACGAAATCAATGACGATTCTTAGCGAAGGCTAGAATACCTGACTCGACTGGAGATACAATTTTTTTTGCGAAGGTACAGTCACGATTCGTAGCGAAGGTTAGAATACCTGAAATCCTCCAGGAAGATCAAACAACTCAGTGATGATTCTTTGCAACGGCTAAGAATACCTGACTCTGCTGAGGAGAATACAGATGTCGAGTGACGATTCCTAGCAATGGCTGGAATACCTGACATCTACTGGAGAAAAATGAATTCAAGGATGATTCTCGACCATGAATGTCTGACTCGGCTTGGGGAATGAATCCAAAATACATCTAGTCTAAAAATGAGATTTCAGTGACGATTCTTAATAATGGCTAAGAATACCTGACTCTGCGGGGAAAAGGAAAAATGTGTTGACTTTCTAGGGATAGAAGAAGTACAGTGATGTTTCTCAGCATTGAAATGAATCCAATTTTTTTTTTAGAACTTTAACCGGATAATCCCATTTTTTTCGGGTGTAAACACCATGCCTTGAGTCCGTGTAATATGTATTTGGTTATGAAAGTTCAATGAAATAATGATGAAATAATGAAAGCATGCATGTGCAGTAGGGACATGGATCAGATGAAAGTTGTATCGGGGTAGGGTGAATTTTTGGGTATGACAAAGCTTATCACATTCTTCAATGGTTCCTTCAAGGACTTTCTTTAAGGCCTTGAATTTTTGTCGAAGTTTCTGATATGAGCTTAGAGATTCAGATAAACAAGATTCAAGATCAGAACGAGAAAGATCAGAAAATACCTCTTCAGTACAAATTCCCTTTCTGATGAGCTTTCAGATGTGGTAGCCATGAATGTGACATTTGCCTGTTCTTCTTCAGAGTCTGATTCTGAGGCATTAGATTCAGAGTCATCCTAGGTGGCCATGAGTCCCTTCTTAGTTTTAAAGGAATTTTTCTTGAATCCTTCTTTTCTAGAGTTGTCTTTCCTGAGCTTTGGGCATTCGTTTCTATAATGACCTGGTTCTTTACATTCATAGCATGTTACCTCTTTGTTTGGTTTTCCTCTGGAAGTTAATTATGAGCGATCTCTCTTGTGTCTTGGTCTTTTGAAGTTGTTATTCCTTTTTCTCCAGAGTTGTTTGACTCTTCTGGTTAGAAGGGATAACTCTTCTTCATCCTCAGAATCATCCTTTTCAGAGTCATCATTTTCTTCTTCTTCAGCTTGGAGAGCTTTGTTCCTTTCTGGTTTGCGTTTCTCACATCTAGACTTCAAAGCAACATATTTGCTTTTCTTTTGGGGCTCATCTTCCTCAAGTTCTATCTCATGACTCCTGAGGGAGCTGATGAGTACTTCCAAGCTTATGTTGTTCAGATCTTTTGATAGTTTTAAGGTAGTGACCATAGGTCTCCACTTCTTTGGAAAGCTTATGACAATCTTTTTGACATGATCTGCAGTTGTGTAGCCCTTGTCCAGAACCTTGAGTCCTGCAATTAAAGTTTGAAATCTAGAAAACATTACCTCTATAGCTTCATCATCCTCCATCTTGAAGGCTTCATATTTTTGAATTAGAGCTAGAGCCTTTGTCTCTTTGACTTGAGAGTTGCCTTCACGAGTCATCTTTAGGGAGTCAAGTATTTCTTTAGCAGTTTCCTTGTTGGCGATCTTTTCATATTCATTGTAAGATACTGCATTCAGCATTATTGTTCTTGCTTTGTGGTGATTTTTGAAATCACGCTTCTAATCATTAATCATTTTATTTCTGGCAATAGTAATACCAGCATCAGATACCGGTGGTACATAGCAAATTGTAACTATGTCCCATAGGTCAGCGTTATAACCCAGAAAGAAACTTTCGATTCCATCTTTCCAATAATCAAACTTTTCTCCATCAAACACTAAAGGTTTGGCATTGTAGCTGTCTCTTTCATTGGTGTTAGCCATATTGTTTTTCTCACGCTGGATCTCTCTACACTGTTAAGTGTTTAATTTGAAAATCAATAATAGAACCAGGCTTTGATACCAATTGAAGGTAGAGAAAAACAAGAAATTATGGTTTGAATTGTTTTCACAGATAATAAAAACTTTTGCAAATAAAACACACATGAATCATAAAGCTATCAACATGGAAGTTTATCCTGGTTTGCTTGAAATTCAAAGCTACTCAAGTCCATCCGGCCAAGGTGATTTCGCCTTCAACAAGGACTTAATCCAATAATCTTGAAAGATTACAACAAAAGCGTCTAAGAGAATAAAGATCTCTTAGCCCTCTTAAGTTTATAGACTTCACAAGTCACTTGAGGAAATATTCAACAACTATTTGAAAATACAATGAAGTGTTTAGTGCTTCTAGGCAAGCAGTACTAACACAATATAAGAACTGAAATGTTTCACACTTAGAGAAACAACTCGTGTGAACAGATTTGAATAAGAGTAAAAAAGAATATGGGATTTTGTTTGCAGTATTCTTGTGTGTATGCTTCGTATCTTGTATGATGATGATCCTGTCTTTATATAGTTATTTAAACAAGAGTCCGTTAGTTGAGGCATTCATGAATACCTTGACAATGATGGACTTTTAATGTCATTAATCTCGTTGTCCTTTCTGTAGCAATTTTGGAGAGTGTTTAATCTCTTCCAAATATAGATTCATACCAAAAGTAGAAAGCTTCGTAGCTAAGTTTTTGTGTTTAACCTTGAGTCAGAGTACGCAGAGTTTAGATGTTCTTGTTCAGCGTGTATACTTCAGATAGTTGCTGAGAGCAGATTTACTTCAGAAGTTCTTGATATGTCTTTCTGTAGAGCCTTCTTCAAAGTATAAATTCTTAGATCAGATGTGTGGAACTCTTCAGATTTAGAGTGTCTGAGTCTTCTTCCGTCAGACTCTGTGAGCTTTCTTTTCTTTAGAGTCAGAGCCTCTGCTTCAATTTATTCTAAGTTGCTATTCTAGACTTGCATGATGTCAAATGTTTGTCTATCTGATCCTTTTTCTGTTAGAATCCTGCATACTTAGATAAATTTGTTAGGGTACCAATTTGTTTCATCCTTTGTTAACATCAAAACCTTAGAGATGAATTGTAGACACAAATTCTTGTTCTAACATTCCATCCACCAAGATGCTTATTTTTGCCTAGGCCGCCCTTTCGGGTTTTCAACTTAGCGAGCTATTCTTTTCTTTTTTAGGCAAAGTATTTCTTGACTTCATCGGAATTCACAAGATGCGTGAACTCTTCACCATCCATAGTTATAAGAATCAAAGCACCGCCTGAAAAGGATCTCTTAACAACATACGAGCCTTCATAATTAGGAGTCCATTTGCCCCTAACATCAGGTTTGAAAGGTAGAATCTTCTTGAGCACGAGGTCACCTTCTCTGAACATACGAGGCTTGACCTTCTTATCAAATGCTTTCTCCATTTCCTGCTGATATAACTGACCATGACACATGGCAGTCAATCTCTTCTCTTCAATAAAATTCAACTAGTCATATCTGGTTTGACACCATTCAACCTCTATCAACTTGGCTTCCATCAAGACACACAATGATGGGATATCAACCTCCACAGGGAACACAACTTCCATGCCATAAACAAGAGATAAAGGGGGCGCCTCTGTTGAAGTGCGGATGGATATACGGTACCCATGCAAAGAAAATGGGAGCATCTCATGCCAATCTTTGTATTTTACAACCATCTTCTGAATAATCTTCTTGATGTTCTTGTTTGCAGCTTCAACAACCCCATTCATCTTGGGTCTGTAGGGAGAAGAATTATGATGTGAAATCTTGAAGTCTTTGCAAAGAGCTCCTATCATATTATTATTCAAGTTTGACCTATTATCAGTAATGATCTTACTTGGCACACCATAACAACATATAATATGATTCTTGATAAACCTTACAACAACTTGCTTGGTCATATTCGCATACGATGCCGCTTCAACCACTTTGTGAAGTAGTCAATAGCCACCAGAATGAAACGATGTCCGTTTGAAGCTTTGGGCTCGATCATGCCAATCATATCAATTCCCCACATGGAGAAAGGCCATGGGGAGGAAATGACATTCAACAGTGTCGGAGGAACATGAATTTTATTTGCATGAGTTTGACACTTGTGGCATTTCTTCACAAACTTGCAACAATCAGATTCCATTGTCAGGCAATAATAACTTGCTCTCAACATCTTCTTTGCCATAGCATGTCCATTAGAATGAGTACCAAAGAAACCTTCATGGACTTCAGTCATCAATAAGTCTACTTCGTGTCTTCTTATCTTATAAAGCACATCACCATTCAAGTAGAAGTTTCCAGCTAATCTTCTCAAAGTCTTCTTATCTTTCAAAGATGCCCCAGACGGGTAAATTTGACTTTGGAGGAAACATTTGATATCAAAATACTAAGGCTTTTCTTCTTTGACTTCTTCAACAACAAACACATGAGTTGGCCTATCAAGACGCATCACAGTCAAATTAGGAACCTCATTCCAAAAATTTACCACAATCATTGAAGCCAAAGTTGCAAGAGCATCTTCCATCCGATTTTCATCTCGAGGGATATGATGAAACTCAACTTTTGTAAAGAAAGTTGAAATCCTCCTCGCATAATCTCTGTATGGTATCAAATTGGGTTGATTCGTCTCCTATTCACCTTTGATTTGATTCACAAGCAAAGCCGAATCTCCATAGACGTCAAGATATTTAACTCTGATATCAATGGCTTCTTCGAGACCCATAATGCAAGCTTCATACTCAGCCATATTATTTGTATACTTGAAGGTTAATCTAGCTGTAAACGGAGAATGAGTACCGTGAGAAGTCATAATCACTGCTCCAATTCCATTACCATACGAATTAACAACTCCATCAAATACCATGTGTAAGACCCTAATTTTGACCCTAAGATCCCTCATGGCATCATATCATTGCTCATTGCATTGCCTCAAGGATCATAGCATGTTTGACTCCTTAACCCTAGGGTTGGGACTTGTGTGAGTGGTTTGAGACCACCAAGCATACTTGTATTGTATATTATTTCTTTTATTATTTTGATTACTAACCAAAAGCACAAAAATATGTCACTAACTCTTTTGTTTTGAAGCTCAAGTGATCATGTGCTCCCAAGCTCCTAGGAGGCTCCTAAGCTCAAAGAAATGGCTAGATAAAGGTGAGAACAAGCATGACAATGGTCCACAAATCTCTTAATTATCATATATGTCTCCAAATCATCTCAATTTTCCAATTTGATCAAGATAACCCAAAGGGCTTGAGGATTGTTTCCCAAGGAAACCCTAATTCAACTATTTTTTGACTGTGCCTTGCCCATGAAGCAACCTCAACCTATGATCAAATTTAATCAAGGGAAGTCCTTTAATTCATAATTTTATGCATATGTGAGCTTATTTGAGGATCCTCAATCATTCATTCATCAAGATTGGAAGTTTGGCCTTGAAAAGTTGATCAGTCAAGATCATCTGACTAAACTGAAGATCACTGAGATACAACTTTTGATGTGTTTGTAAAATGAAGATGACCCGAAGAGAAAAAAATGTTCTTAAGAACCATATGAACAACTTTCATGTTCATCAAAAATCCATTTGAAACTTGGAAGTTCATCATTCATTTCAAAACATTATAGGTCTTTTTGACTGAAACCCTAATTTTGGGTCAACTTCCCAAGGACCTAACTTCCTTAATTTTTATTATTTTGAGGTGAGACCAAATGAATTGGAAAGTTTAAGATGTCTAATTCAAATGTTATTTTGGACAAAATTTATTAATCCTAAAAGAAACACATGTGATAATACAAAACATTATAGGTCACTTTGGACCTAAGTCATTGAATTTGAAACAATTCCCAACTTCAAGTGCCCATAACTTTCTCATGAAAAATCCAAATGATGCAAAATTTGAGTCTAAATTGATCATCTTGAAAAGATATACAACTTTTATGTTGGAGGTTTTTCCATTCGGAGCTTGAATCATTGAAACAGAAGGGTTTGAAGATGCTTGCTTTTGGTGAAAATATTCAAAGGTAACTTAGACATGTTTTGTACCTAAACTTTCACAGCCAGTTTTCACTAGTTTCCAAATGCCAAATGAATTTTTTCCGAACATGACTTTTGTTCCTTATTTCAATAGCTTTCCAACCATTGCTCACATTAATTTGTTGTACTTTCCATGTGGGAGTTTCGAAGAGCTTTCTTTTTATGACCATTTTGGCATTTCATGATATAACTCCATGTGCAAGCTAATGCCACTCCAATTGCATGTCCAATTCATTTCCAGATGGTCTCAGCAAGGATTTGCACCCATCATTGGGCCTCACATGCGCCTGTACAGGACCATGCAAGGAGGATTCAAATCCCATGCACACGAGGGAACCATGCGGCCAATCCATTTCAGCTATAAATAAGTGAGCATTCTCATTCAATTGGCGACGAAGTGGAGATCTGAATTGCTGCTAAATTGAAATCCCAACCCTCACTAAAGGAATTTTCATTTTTCTCTTTCTCTTTCAAGCTTGAATTTCAACATCATTAGTTGATCTTCAAAGCTCAATTCCTTAACCTATCATCTCCATCACACTTCCAGAGCAAAAGCAGATGAAGATCTTGAAGGATTTGTGCTGTTTGAAGCTTCATTTCAGAGGTAGAACCTCAAACTTTTTTGATCTAGATCTTGCAATACAATGTGATTTTCTTTGGTTTGTGTTGTTTTCTGAAGTCCTCTCACTTGAGGCAGGCCAATGGTGGTCTTAATTTTGCAAATCGTGCCATTTTAGTTCATACACCATGATTTTCAAGCTCACATTTCTCTCTAAATAGGAATGGTGAGGATGATCTATGGTTACAGTGGTGATGTACATCACCTCAGCTTCATTTTGATGTCCTCTTTTTTCATTTTCATTGCAATTTATTTTCCTGCGTGTGGTGGCCGGAAATGGTTAGATCACCGGAGAAGATGGTGGTTTCCACCACCATCCCCACGTGTTTACTTCAGAGCCCTTGGATCGTGCCTAAACGTTTTAATCTTGCCCATTCCATGTGTTGACTTGTTTTAATGCAATGTGTTGCGCGCTTGACTCACGTGTACCTTGTATCCGCGCCTCTGAGCCCTTGATGCTTTGCCACGTCAATTAATGAATTGATCTGATGGCGCTGGATTTTTCTATTTTTATTATTTTCTTTTAATTTCAGTTAATTCCTTTTAATTTCAAAAATTCATAAATATTTTATTTGAAGTCACAAAAATATGAGATCAACGCCAAAAAATTTCTTGAAAAATCTAGTTTCATATTTTGATTTTTAATTATTTTTGTGACTTCATTTAATATCTTTTGTGAATTATTTGGTTTTTAATAGTTTTAATTCATTTTAAAATACTTTTTGATATTTGAAAATCCAAAAGTATTTTCCTAACACCTATGGATCATGATAAGTCAATGAAAAATAGTCTCATCAATTTCTTATTTGATTTGAGATTTATTTGAGATTTTAATTCATATTGTGTTATTTTTCATTGTTTTTAATTGTTTTTAAATAGTTTCTGATTTCAAAAATTGTTGAAATTTTTTGTCAATGTTTGTTTGACCATGTTAGACCTATGAGAATTTAATTGGACTTGTTGAAGTTGATTTGAATTAAATTTGAGGTTTGACCATATTTAGTTTATTTTATTTTGCATTTATTTTTAATTCAAAAAATACCAAAAAATTATGGTTGACTTGTTGACTTGTGATCTTCATTTCTCTTCTGTTTGGCATTGATTGATGATGACTTGGTTCACATTTGATCAATTGAATTTGATACTTGATTTCTCTTTCCATCCATTTCATCTTCATCCCTTTCTTTTTATTTTGGCCAATGAGTTAATGTCTTATGGTTGGTCTTGACAAATGAAAGGTTTAACCTTCTTTGATCCAAACCAAATTCAACTTGATCCAAGATCAAGTGAGTTGTTTTGTGTCCAAGATAGGTTGCTTCTTGGTTAAGCAAAAAACCTAAAGTCCATACAAGGCCTTTCCCCTTTTGTTTTGGCATGGCAAGTTTGTGGAGCTTGGCTTACTAGTCATGATCTCTAACTTGTGTTTATTTGCCTATAGTTTTATTGACCGACCTCAGATAGGTGTGACTACTACATTAGTCCACTTACGATTGCTTAACATAGCGCTACATTGTCTTATAACAAACTAACATAACCATACTAATTACTAACTTTAATTTGAGCACTTAATTTTTTGCCCTTTACTTTAATGCAATTTATTTCTTGCTCATTTATTCATATTGCTTTTCATTTTGCTCACTTGAGCATATATTTTATGTTTATGTCATTTTCCTTTTGCTCATTTGAGCTCATTATTGTATATAAATATATTGTTGCCTTGTGGTTGTTTTGTCTTTGTTTTGTGTGAACCCAATGCAAAAAGGAGAAAGAAATTAGAATTAGGATATACCTATGCTTAAAGGAGTTCAAGAGCAACTAGGCCTCATGCCTTTAGAATGCTAAACTTGTTGAAGAGCAACTAGGCCTCACGCCTTTAGAATGCTAAATCTCAAAGTTGACTTTAAAGGACTTCCTTTCCAAAACTTATTCTTTGTCCATTCCCCTTATTGTCTTGTGAACTTTTTGATGTTTGCTCTTGTGTGATAGGGATTCCATCTTGAGATAGTAAAGAGGACCATTGTCATGAGTAGCCAAGTTAAGGGAGACAAGCCAAATGGAGATCCTAGGAGCTTGAATCTAAATATTTGTTTGATTGCTTGAATGTTTGCTAAGTCCAAAGGAAATGAGCATCTTGAATCATCTCTATGATTTCAAGAAAAGGAACTCCAAGGGTTTTATCTTTTCTCTCTTATCTTTGTATGCTTTAGGACTAGCCCTTCTCTTCTTATCCCCACTCTAACCCAAGCCAAAAATCTTTTATCTCAAACTTTGACTTTTTTTCAAATTAGAAACCTAGGCCTTATGCCTTTGACTTTTCAAAATCTTTTCATCAATACTCATTGTGAATAAATCTTAATCCAACTTTGACTTTATTTTGTAAATAAGTCTAACTTGTAAATATAACTCACTTCAAGTTGTTTTTGTGGTTCCAATGGCCACCTTTGTTAAAACTTTTCAAAAAAATTAGTCATAGGTTTGAGTTATCATAATGGTTGATGTAAATCTCACCTCATCCTTAGTGGTTGGATTATAAGTCTTCCATGCTTATTATAGGGTTAACCCCTCACTAGCATGTTGAAGCCCTCCTCACATGGTGGATTGTTGGTTTAGGTTGAGTTTTCTCCCTTTGATAACAAAAGACCTTAAGGCTTTTGATCAAATCAATTCACCAATCTTTGTGATTTTTACCCCGAACTACGAGGTTTTGATCCTACCTTTGTGATGGTACGTAGGCAATGGGTTCATCCATTCAAACAACAAAATTTGTAAATATAATATATTCTTTTCTCATCCCTCCAATATTTTGCACATATTTTCACAAATACCAACCTAAAACACATATTTGCAAAAAGGGTTCCCTTAGAGTACTAAGGATGTTTTGGGTGCGTAAAACCTTCCCATTTCATAACCAACCCCCTTACCTAGATCTCTGACATTTTTATTAGTTTTTGATTTGATAAAACTTCTTACTTGGCTTTTGTTCGCTTTTTAGCCCTTCCTTTGGATAAATAAAAGTGCGATGGCGACTTGAATTGTATGTTTACTTTTGGTTTAGTCAATAAACCTAAAGGTAACGAAAACCCCTCTACACCATGCCCAAACGGGAACCAGGTTCTGGCCCTTCGTCAAGCAATGGTTCATCAGAATCTTTCATCTTCAAGTACAAAATCTCTTTGTCAGGAAAATCATATTGTACTGACTAATAATCTTATATAGGTTGGTGGGCCAAATCGTCAGCCAAGATACTACCTTTAATAGATTTCTGAGATCGGTATTCAATATCATACTCTGATAACAACATCTGCCAACGGGAAATCCTCCCAGTTAAAGCAGGCTTCTCAAAAATGTACTTGGTTAGATCCATTTTGGATATCAACCAAGTAGTATGATTCAACATATACTGGCGCAAACGCTTAGCAGCCCAAGCCAATGCGCAACATGTTTTCTCAAGCATAGAATATCGAGTCTCACAGTCGATGAACTTCTTACCGAGGTAGTAAATTGCATGTTCTTCCTTTCTAGATTCATCTTGCTGACCAAGAACACAACCCATACTCTCATCTAGCACAGTCAGATACATGATCAACGGTCTTCCTTCAACAGGAGGAGACAAAATCAGAGGCTCAAGCAGATATTCTTTGATACTATCAAAAGCTTTCTGGAAATCTTCGGTCCAATCACAAGACTGATCTTTCCGAAGGAGCTTGAATATTGGCGCAAATGTGGCATTCATATGCGATATAAATCTTGAGATATAGTTCAAGCGGCTGAGAAAACCTCTGACTTACTTCTCAGTTTTGGGCGCATGCATCTCTTGTATTGCTTTGACCTTGGCAGGATCAACTTCAATACCCTTCTCACTAACAATAAAGCCCAACAACTTACTAGAACGAACACCAAAGGTACACTTATTAGGATTAAAATGGAGTTTATATTTCCTCAAATATTGGAATAACTTCAACAAATGCCCAACATGCTCTTTTTCATCACTTTACTTAGCAATCATATCATCAACATAAACTTCAATCTCTTTATGCATCATATCATGAAAAAGAGTAGTCATAGCTCTCTGGTATGTTACACCAGCATTCTTTAAACCGAAAGGCATCACTCTATAACAGAATGTTCCCCAGGGTGTAATGAATATGGTCTTCTCCATATCTTCAGGTGCCATCTTGATTTGATTATAACCGGAAAATCCATCCATAAATGAAAAGACTTTAAATTTAGTTGTATTGTCTACCAACATATCAATGTGTGGTAGAGGAAAATCATCTTTCAGATTGACTTTATTCAAATCATTGTAATCAACACACATGCAGACTTTTCCATCTTTCTTAGGAACATGCACAATATTGGCCACCCACTACGGATACTCGGAGGTAACAAGAAAACCAGCATCAATCTGCTTCTGCACTTCCTCTTTGATTTTCACTGCTATATCAGGACGAGTTCTTCTCAACTTCTGCTTGAATGGGGGGGCATTCTGGCTTCAACGGAAATCTATGCTCCACAATCTTAGAATCCAACCCAGGCATTTCTTGATAGGACCAGGAAAACACATTAGAATACTCTCGAAGAAGATCAATTAACCCCTTATTAGCTTCTGGACATAGTTGAGACCCAATCTTGACTTCCTTCACATTATCCTCGGAACCTAAGTTGTCTAGTTCAATCTGCTCTTCAAACGACTGAATGGCTTTCTCCTCATGCTCAAGCAAATGGGATAATTCATCAGATACTTCTTCATCATCATTCTCTACCTCAGCTTCAAACACAAGGAAATCAAAGTTTGGAGAGGGAGTAGGATCATTATATTCAATGAGTTTGAAAACCAACCTGTATAATAATTTGATATTTTGATTTTAGAGAAGCGGAGTGCAAACAAATATTGCGCATATGGAAATATTATTATTTATTTATGTTTTTTGTGATTACCATTTTCAGAAAAAGCAAAAAGTAAAAATAAAACATCATAGATGTGGATGAATAAAATTGTATTTCATTGATGATAATAAGGAGAATGCCCAACAATGTTCACTTCTACCTTAGGCATAGGAGAAGGACTTTTTCTAAAAATAATAAAACAAGTTACTTAGAATGGTGAATGACAATAGGAACATCAACAACAACCCAGTTGTTGCAAGTCTGGTCGTGCGTCACATAGTCGGCGCAAGCTTTGTCTTCATCACTGTCTTTAATAACTACAGCTGAGTGTTGATCATCCTTATGAATGAACCCTCCACTATGGAAAATTGGTTGCATAACCTTGTCTTTGGCGTTGAATGACCCTGGTTGAAATCCTAATCTGGCACTGTTCTTGTTCTCGGTGACTTCCACAACACGACCCCATTTATCAGTACTGCCAGCCTGAATAGCCTCTTGTGCATCCTTCAAGGAAGATATGGGCGCCCCAACTTTCTTTAATTCATCTGCAACGGAAAAAGCTTGGAACGATATTCCAACTTCCTCCTCAGCATCAACATATGTGAAAGATGACAAATGGCTTACTAACAATGCCTTCTCTCCACCAACAACGACAAGCTTGTCGTTCTTCACAAATTTCAGCTTCTGGTGAAGAGCAGACGTCACATCTCCCACTTCATAAATCCATGGCCTTCCCAACAAGCAGCTATAGGCCGGGTGGATATCCATTACCTGGAACGTAATTTGGAAGGTCCACTTCTCCAATGATAATTTTACGAGAACCGTCAAACGTTTTGACAACTACGCCACTATACCTCATCGGGGCGCCATGATAGGAGAGTCTTGACATAGTTGACTTAGGCAATACATTCAATGATGACCCAATGTAAACTAAAACATTGGACATAGCGTCCTCCTTGCAATTCATCGAAATATGCAGCGCTAGATTATGATTTCTGCCTTCCTCGGGAAGTTCTTCATCACAAAACTCAAATTGTTACAAGAAGTGATGTTGGCAACAATGTGGTTAAACTGGTGTATAGTAACATCGTGTTCAACATAAGCCTGTTCCAACACTTTCTGCAATGCCTCTCCGTGTTCCTCAGAATTCATCAACAATGACAACACATAGATCTTTGACGGTGTTTGGAGCAGCTACTCTACAACGTTGAATTCCTTTCTCTTAATCAATCGTAATACTTCATCATCATTGTTAGCCTTCAATTTGCTAGATTCACCAGACTGACACATTGGAGCACTAACTGGATTCACTGTAGGAATCTCTGCCTTCTTACCTGAAATTCTGGTATCAGATATAAGATGTCGAAGGTAATGTCACGACACTAATATCTGTTAACACACATAGGATAAAAATACAGAATGGTAAAGCAAATGACACAAGAAATTGTTAACCCAGTTCGGTGCAACTCACCTACGTCTGGGGGCTACCAAGCCAGGAAGGAAATTCACTAAAATAGAATTAGTTCAAAGACTCTCCGTACACTTCAACAAGTTACAGTCTTTCTCACCTAATCTCTACCCGTGCAATTTCTACCTAAGCACTCTTAGATATGAGAACCCACTCACTTCCCTACAATCACACACCAGTGATTTTAAACAACAATCCCTTGTGAAAAGAAAAACACTTTTCAATAACACACTCTTGATTTTACTTCACAGTTTCAATCAAGAAGCCACACTCTTGATCTTGCTTCACAGCTTTGATCAAGAAGACACACACTTGATCTTGCCTTACAGCTTTGATCAAGTAGACACACACTCTTGCTTAACAGCTTTAGAGTGACAAATTACAACCACAAATCAGTCCAATTCAATCATAAATGGATGACTTGAATGACCTATAAGTCTCACGACTAAACAGACACAAACCCTAGCTCTCTCTCTATATTTCGCTCAGTATTGGTTGTCTGTTCAAACAGGTTTTCTAAGTCCCTTTTTATAGAAGCATCCATCTGGGCTTGGACATCTTGGAAACCCTAAATCTATTTTCCAATCAAATCTTTTTATAACAGCTGGTTAGATCTCCTTGGAAAATAAGTAAATCTAGTTGTAATCCATGATTGAATGCGCCAGCTAATCAGATCTTCAATCATACAAAGATTGCCATTAATTGTGCAATCACAAAACACCAGACATTCACACTGAATGTTCTGTGTACAGGATGTCATGACATCGGGTCTGACATCCTGGAAAAGTCCTGCATAATCCAATAATTCCTTTTATAACTTCCAGCAGGTACAACCATATCAGATGCCATGACCTTGTGTATGTCATTTGAAACAATCCCGCATGAACATGTCTTTCATTTAAGCTCCAGCAGGTACATCCAATATCAGAAGCCATGGCATTGTATGTGGCATTCTGAAACAATTCTGCATGAACATGTTCTTGAACTCCAGCAGGTACATAGGATATGTCATGTTAAGACATCACACATAACATCTTGTGAACACTCTTTGTTTTACCAAAATTGCTGCCAACCCTTAGAATCAACAAACTCCCCCTTTGGGAAATTTTGGCTAAAACATATATCTGTCCTTTTTGTTCACAAGGTAAACTATCAGCAGTTAAACAACATAACAGTAGTTTAATCAGCAGCAGAAGCAAAACAATTACTAGCTATAGCTACTAGTAATACACACATGCACAAGGGTACTTCTCCTCCCCCTAAATCTGTGTAACACAAACAGAATTACTAGTTATGGATGCAACTAGTAAGACACACAAATGCACAAGGGTACTCCTTCTCCCCCTAAATCTATGCACACAACAAACAGTCTCCATGAACAAAACAGCTACTGTAACTCCAGCACCTGTACCAGCCAGAATGTCATTCTGACATCTGCTTTAACAACAACACCTGTGCACCATGTCAGACATCCTCTTTGACATCTGTAAACAGAACAACATTATGTTTTATTACCTGTGCACTTCCTTTAAAAATAGCTGTCCTCCAGCTATATACATCTCACCACTTCCACAACAGCTTCCATATCAGCACTTCTCCCCCTTTTTGGTCAAAATTGACCAAAGGTGACCAATCAGATAAAATAAATGTCCATTAGCCTAGCAGAGAAAGTTAGATCAGATGTTATAACATTAAGCATGTTAAAACATAATATTCAGGAAGTACAAACCATCATTATACACAGCTGTGATAGCTGAGATAATGAACAAATCCAAGGAACTCTTTAAGAGCCCTAAATATTACACAACAGGCATCAATGAGGACTGCCACAAAATACATTTAAAAAAAAACAATAAAAACATCAGTCTTCCAAACAGCAGACCAGCTTCCATCAATCTTTCCAGCACACCTCACAGACTTCACCTTACCAGTCTTCAACACAGGCAAGAACCATTAATCAGAAGAAGAAGTATCACCTTCACCTTCAGAGTCTTCAGAGCTTCCAGAGCTGCCACTGGATTGGGATTTTGATCTTGCATTTGAATCCTTACCAGCCTTCTCTATTTCTTCCTTTTCCAGGCTACAGATAAGAACTTCTAAAGCTTCTTTTCTAGCCTTGGCCACCCTTATACCATTATCCAATTCCTTGCAGGTTTCTTTTAGTTGATCAATCAAGCTCCCTTGAGATGTAGGCTCCCTTCTGGCAGATGTCATGACATCATTGACATGACTTCCCTCAAACAACTTATAATGAATGGATAGAGGGGACTTTCTCCTGCTTGGAATGTCACTTGTACTCAGGATGCCTGGTTGTTGGCTCAGGATAATGCCACAAATAAGGGAGGGGAAGGCAATGGGTAACTTCACAGCATTTGTAGAAGCATGTCTGATGGTTTGATCAAATATGAACTTGCCAAAATCATAGTTAACCCTTGTTCCAATTGCATGAATGATTCTTCCAAGACTGATGGAGATGGTAGAGACATGATTAGTAGGCACCCAATTAGCTGAACCAATCTTGTGTAAGATGGCATATTTAACAGTGAGCTTCCCAGCTGATAAGTGATTCCTACTAGGCCATTCCTTAACTTGGCCAACTGTGATAACCCTACAGACCTCATTGTCTATAGTCTCTAGGTCCAATCCTCCATCAGTTCCTCTTCCTAGGAACTTGTTGATAATACTTTGTGAGAATTTCACACATTTTCCCCTTACAAGCACCTTGCAGAACTCCCTGCTGCTCTTTTCATAAATATCCTCAGGGATATTAACAATAAACTCTTTTACCAACCCCTCATAACATTGGGGTAGAGCTACCACAGTCTTCATTAGTCCAACATTTTTGATCAACTCAATTACTTCCTTTACCTCTACAGCCTCTTTTCCAAGCTCTCTTTCAATAGCTACTCTCCTCTGAATGACAAATTTCCATTTTGCTGCACCATCTTCTAAATGAAAGGAGATATTGTCTAGGTGCACAGCAGCAGCCTTGCCAGGAGACTTCTGAACAGCCTGCCTTTTTGCAGGGGAGATGTCTGGGACATCGTCTTCGACATCTTCCTCAGAGTCAGAGCTATCTCTTTCTTTCCTTTTCCTAACCTCAACTTTGCTCCAAGATTTTGAGGGTCCTATACTAGCAGTCTTTTTCACTCTTCATGTTCTCATTTTAGCCACACTTTTCCCTTTCCTAGTTCTCAGTTTCTCAGCTACGCTAGGTTTTACAAGATTAACCAAAGGATCATCCTCTTCTTCAGAGCTTTCTTCCTCTAGGTCAATAACCTTCTCCTGAGACATATTCGCTGGTTTCTTGCTAGGTAGGGTTTTACCTAGAGAGCATAGCCCTTCAGCAGCAACTTCCTTTTCTGATCTAGATGAGTCATCATCTTTATCAGCATGAGGTTCCTCCTCAGGAGAGGGGTCCCTTCTGGACAGAGGAGTAGAAACCCTTTTGACTTTCATGCCCTTCACTTAGAATCCTAGTGACTAGGTTCCTTATGGCACGATCAGCATAATGCATGTCTTTTGGAAAAGAGGAGTTACCAGAGGTATTACCTTGCTTATCTCCAGCCTTGGAGGAGGGATCTGGGGTGTCGCCTGGTATCATGCAAAATGGAGTAACGTCCATCACGTCTTCATCTACAAACTCCATGGAGGGAGTCTTTGCATGGTGAGAGGATTTTGAACCAGATGATGATGGATGTTGAGACATGTTGTAGGACTTTTGAGAAAAGTTTCTTTGCCCTAGCTGAGCTTCTCTGAGAAGTTGAATGGAAATGGAGATTGTTGTGTTTAGGTAGCGTGTGCTAAGGGAATAAATACTATTTTCAATGCTAGGGAATGATTTGTCATTAATGTGGCTCTTTCTTTTAAAAGGGCAGACACTATTTTTATTTCTTTTATTTTTCCACTTTAATTGCCATAATTTCACAAGAGTCCAAATCCCTAATTTTCCTCCCTCATATTCAATTTGAATTTCACCCAAATTCCTTGCAACCCTGTCTGCTAGTTCCAGTCCATGCTTTAGACCTCTGAATTTGTCTTCCACGAATTTTCTAATGAAGTGATAATAGCAAAAATAGTACTTTGTACATCTGTGTTGAGTCTGATTTTTGGCCTAGTTTTAGCATTCAGGTTATCATAATACAATGTCATGACATCGTGTGTGACATTGTATGCAATCATCAATAGTTTCATCCAACCCAGTTGAGCCCAACTGCTTCCATTTTCTATACCTTTCATATGTGTAGAAGCAGGTGTCATTCCAATCTTCTCCATATTGTTCTTGGCCTTTTTGCTTCGAGATAAGCATAAAGTCCCCTGTGGCCTAGTCCCAACAGTTCCATTCTGCCTATGACTGGTCATATGTCCACCTATTTGATCTAACCTCTCAGTTTTTTGAGCCATCATAACCTTTTCTCCTCTGAGCTTCTGGTGTGACATCTTTGTCTGACATTTCCCACATACTTGTTTTTCATCACTCTTGAGAGCATCTATACTCATCCAATACTTTAAGGGATAATCCATTTGAGAGCTCCACATGTAGCAGTTGTCTTTGGTTCTGATTCCTTTCATAATCACTTCACTATTTTTGTCAAAGATTAGACATTCAGTTTTGGTGAAGTTAACATTCAGACCTTGATCACATAGTTGACTGATGCTTATTAGATTTGCAGTCAAGCCCTTAACTAGTAGAACCTTGTCAAGTTTAGGAACTCCAAGACAATCAAGCTTACCTGTTCCATTGATTTCACCTTTTGCTCCATCCCCAAAGGTTACATGGCTTATGGTATGATGATGCAGATCAGTTAGCAGGTCTTGGTTTCTAGTCATGTGTCTGGAACATCCACTATCAAAGTACCATTCTTCTTTGGCTGAGATTCTGAGGGGAATGTGAGCTATCATACTAGTAACAGTAGTCTTAGGAATCCATTGTTTCTTAATTGTAGGCCTGTGCTGTTTGGGTCTGGATTGATAGTGATTCTGATGATAACCATACAGTTTATAGCAGAACGACTTCAGATGACCAAACTTCCCACAGTGATGGCATCTCCATCTCTGGTGTTTCCCTTTCTGCTGTTTTCTCCTCTGATGTTGGAACATTTGATGTGACATCATAGGTTTACTTTTATTACGGATGCACTTAGGTTTGGCTTGAGATTTGGCACCAATGTAACTGCTCTCAGGCTTTGAGTCATTATACCCAATGCCAAATTTGTCTCCTGTTACTTGTCCAGTTTGGAGAATCTTGTCTAAGGAGTCAAATCTATTGCTTAACATCCTTACATACTTGGTCATCTCTTCTAGTTTAGAATTTAGAAACATGACTTCAGTTTTAAACTTAGAGATGGTTTTCACATGGTCTGCCTTCTCTCTTTCCAGCTGTGTTATCTTCTGACTTTCAGCTTGTGGATTTTCAACTAGCTTGGCATTCAGAACCACTGCTTCTGTTTCTAACTTGGAGATGGTTTCCAAGTATTCTACCTTCTCATTCTCAAGTTGAGTTATTTCTTTCTTCTGGTTTAAAACCTGCTTGCTCAGCTCTACACTTTTATGACACAACTCTCTGTAGGTAGAGGCCAATTCTTCAAAGGTTACTTCACCATCACTTGAGTCTTCATCAGATCCCCATCTTCCTGCCAAAGCAGTCACAAGATTTGCAGCCTCCTCTGTATCACTCTCATCTGACTAGGTGGCAGCAAGACTCATCTTCTACTTCTTGAGGTAGGTTCCACATTCAGTTCTAATGTGTCCATACCCATCACATTCATAGCACTTTACTTCTTTTCCTTCTTTGGGCTTCTCCTCTGACCTTACTCTTATTCCATTGCTGATGTTAGGTGAGATGTTCTTGACATTTGCCTTGGATCTTACATCCATTTTCTTTAACAATTTATTGAACTGTCTCCCCAACATTGCAACTTCATTGGCCCACTCTTTATCCACATCTTGACTGTTTTCCTCTTCTGTGTTTGATACGAAGGCAATGCTTTTGGTTTTCTCTTCAGTTCCATCATTCAATCCCATCTCAAAGGTTTGGAGGGAGCCAATTAGCTCATCTACCCTCATGTTGGAAATGTCTTGAGACTCTTCTATGGCAGTCACCTTCATTGCAAATCTCTTAGGGAGTGACCTGAGTATTTTCCTTACCAGTTTTTCATCTGTCATCTTCTCTCCCAGGGCTCCTGAAGCATTAGCAATTTCAAGAATACTCATGTGAAATTCATGAATGTTTTCATCTTCTTTCATCCTTAAGTTTTCAAACTTGGAGGTGAGCAGCTGAAGTCTAGACATCTTTACCCTAGAGGTGCCTTCATGAGTGGTCTTGAGAATGTCCCAAGCATCTTTGGCCATTTCACAGTTGTTTACCAGCCTGAAAATATTCTTGTCTACCCCATTGAATATTGCATTCAATGCTTTAGAGTTTCCAAGAGCAAGATCATCCTCCTCCTTGGACCATTGTTCTTCAGGCTTCTTCTTAGTAGTGGCTTCTCCTTCTTTAGTAATGTCAGGATGCACCCAACATGTTAACACAACCTTCCAACCCTTGTTATCAAGGGATTTCAGAAATGCTACCATTCGAGGTTTCCAATAGTCATAGTTAGAACCATCCAAAATTGGTGGCCTATGAACAGATCTTCCATCTCTCTCCATTGTACCAGAAAGTATTGTCCCTAGATCTCACCCAGAACTAGAGCAGGATGCCTGCTTTGATACCAATTGAAATTCTGGTATCAGATATAAGATGTCGAAGGTAATGTCACGACACTAATATCTGTTAACACACATAGGATAAAAATACAGAATGGTAAAGCAAATGACACAAGCAATTGTTAACCCAGTTCGGTGCAACTCACCTACGTCTGGGGGCTACCAAGCCAGGAAGGAAATTCACTAAAATAGAATTAGTTCAAAGACTCTCTGTACACTTCAACAAGTTACAGTCTTTCTCACCTAATCTCTACCCGTGCAATTTCTATGTAAGCACTCTTAGATATGTGAACCAACTCACTTCCCTACAATCACACACCAGTGATTTTAAACAACAATCCCTTGTGAAAAGAAAAACACTTTTCAATAACACACTCTTGATTTTACTTTACATTTTCAATCAAGAAGACACACCCTTGATCTTGCTTCACAGCTTTGATCAAGAAGACACACACTTGATCTTGCTTCACAGCTTTGATCAAGTAGACACACACTTTTTCTTAACAGCTTTAGAGTGACAAATTACAACCACAAATCAGTCTAATTCAATCATCAATGGATGACTTGAATGACCTACAAGTCTCACAAATAAACAGACACAAACCCTAGCTCTCTCTCTATATTTCGCTCAGTATTGGTTGTCTGTTCAAACAGGTTTTCTAAGTCCCTTTTTATAGAAGCATCCAGCTGGGCTTGGACATCTTGAAAACCCTAAATCTATTTTCCAATCAAATCTTTTTATAATAGCTGGTTAGATCTCCTTGGAAAATAAGTAAATCTGGTTGTAATCCATGATTGAATGCGCCAGCTAATCAGATCTTCAATCATACAAAGATTGCCATTAATTATGCAATCACAAAACACCAGACATTCACACTGAATGTTCTGTGTACAGGATGTCATGACATCGGGTCTGACATCCTGGAAAAGTCCTGCATAATCCAATAATTCCTTTTATAACTTCCAGCAGGTACAACCATATCAGATGCCATGACCTTGTGTATGTCATCTGAAATAATCCTGCATGAACATGTCTTTCATTTAAGCTCCAGCAGGTACATCCAATATCAGAAGCCATGGCATTGTATGTGGCATTCTGAAACAATCCTGCATGAACATGTTCTTGAACTCCAACAGGTACATAGGATATCTCATGTTAAGACATCACACATAACATCTTGTGAACACTCTTTGTTTTACCAAAATTGCTGCCAACCCTTAGAATCAACATTACCCTCAGACACGTCTTCCACAACCTTCGGGAACACTGGACCGAACACACGACCACTATGGGTCACCTTTGCAATATCTGCAATATTTACCACTAAGTCTGCAACTGGTAGAGGAACCTCTTGACCTTCTTCAATCATTGTGGCATTATACTGGTACGGAACAACTTTATTGGATGAGTAGGGGACAAGGCTCGCTAACCGTATTACTAATGACGATACCGATCTGTTGACATTATTGTTGTTGCTACTATCAAATTGAATAACTACCCGCTCAGGGGTCTTGAACACTGACACTATTACATTCACATCATTGCCCCAATGATGGGACTGGAAAATTTGGATAAGACCTTCATCCATCAACCTCTGAATATCCCTCTTGACAATAACACACCCATGAGGGTTCACACTACAGATCACACAACCATCATGGCCATGTTCATAGTCACTTACTAGGCAAATAACTTTATGCATTGCCACTAGAGATCTTCTGATATAGCGGACATCATAAATCTTGAACTCACCGTGACAATCGTCCACCATGTTCACTGATGCGTTACCATGAGAAGGCAACAAATTTGCTTTCACATTTGGCGCTCTGTCCTCAAAGGACACCATACCACTCTTCGCAAGCTTCTGAGCTTTGTACTTTAGAGGATATCAATTCTCTATATCGTGACCAAGGGCTCCCTGGTGAAAAGCATAATGAAGGTCAGGTTTGAACCACCATGGTAGTGGCTCAGGAATTTGTGGAGGGTTCCTCGGCTGGATAAGATTCTTAAGTACCAAAGATGGGTATAACTCTGCGTACGTCATAGGAATAGGATCAAAAGAGACCTTCTTCCTCTCAAAATTTTGCTGATGATTATTGTTGTTGTTATAGTTGGTTCTTTGTTGTGGTCGTTGCTGATGTTGTTGTTAAATTGGAACTGATTGATTGTTGGAATTGTTGGAAAAAACTGGAATTACTGATGAAACTTGGTGTTGATGCTGACGGGATTAAGAATTTTTCCTGACAATAGGCCTCCTCTGCTTCCCAACTGACACTACATTAGCTTCTCCTTCCTTCTTTTTATAAAAACTCCCACCATACTTCTTGCTGCTTGACGCTTCATCCTTAGACAGACTTCCTTCACGGACTCCTTCTTCTAATCTCATCCCCATGTTTACCATTTTGGTAAAGTCATTAGGGGTACTAACAATGATACATTCATAATAAAATGAACTCAGCATCTTCAAGAAAATCTTGGCCATCTCTTTCTCTTCCAAGGGTGGACTAATCTGAGAAGCAAGCTTTCTCCATCTCTGGGTATATTCTTTGAACATCTCCTTATCCTTCTGAGACATTGACCTCAATTGATCTCTATCTGGCGCCATGTCCACGTTTTACTTATACTGCTTAACAAAAGCCTCGTCTAGGTTATTGAAAGTACGAACACTTGCATTGTTCAGGCCCATGTACCATCTCAAGGTAGCTTCAGTCAAACTATCCTGGAAGAAGTGAATCAACAATTGATCATTATCACTTTGGGTAGACATCTTCCTGGCATAAATAACAAGATGGCTCAACAGACAAGTATTCCTTTATACTTTTCAAAGTCTGGGACCTTGAATTTCCCCGAAATTTTGACATTTGGAACCAAACAAAGTACAACAACACTCTTGCCAAACAAATCTTTCCCTCTCAGAGTCTTCAATTCCTTGTGAAACTCAAGGAATGGATCCTTCATCTCATCCATCTTCTCATACACGTCCGGACCTTCAGACGGCTTATAGGGGTAGATAGTCTCTTCAACACGAGGAAGAGTGTGAACAATAGGAGGAGGCACTGCCATGACCAAGCTAGATGCCGATAGAGAAATAAAAGTGGGCACATACCCTTCTAGCACAAAATTAGGTGGCATTCCCCAAGGGAATCCAGCAGGCATAGTGGGAACAGACTGGCTGGCAGTAGCAACAAGAATAGTTGATGAAGCAATCTCTGGTATAACAGTCCTATGTGGAGGAGGAGTTGCAGGAGGTGGAGATTGTTGGTTCTGAGCAGCAATGACAAATTCCATCAGCATCGTAAGTCTGGAGATCTCATACTTCATCTCTCTATTCTCTTGCTCTAAGTGCTCCATTCTTCTCAAATGATTAGCCCGAGTGTTGTATTGGTGAGTCAGCTTGGCTGATACACAGAAGAAGAACTGATAAAACACCTGGTGAAGGCAACCTGTTATAAAAATGATGCATGAAATGCAATGTTTTTTATTGTTTTTAATTTCAAGGAATATATGAATAATCATACCAAACAATATCATCATTAGTGAGAGACATAAGTCTCTGAGACCACCATAGACATTGCTTGTTCTCCAAAAAAGCAGGCGTCTGAGCCAAGTGCGAAATAAACCACTTATACAGGAGAATAACACATCACACAATAGTCCGACGACCTTTAGAATTCCTCAAATGCAAAGAGAAATACATGTCACCCAACAGAGTAGGAACATGATTTCCAATCAAGAAGATCCTAATGGCATTAATATCAACAAAACTGTCAATGTTAGGGAACAAAGCTAAACCATAGATGAGCAATACAAAGATAGCTTCAAAAGCCCACAATGCTATCGGCCTGAGCAAAAATAGTTGCTTTACCAATAAGGAACTCAGAAGTCAACCCAATAATATATCCTTTCTTCACCAAATGAGCATCAATCTCAGATTTCTTCACACGAAGAGCTTCGGCTATGACATGAGATCTGGGAATCTCCTCTAATCCACTCAAAGGTACTTTGTCAGATACGAGCATACTCAAGAGATGGGTATACTCTTCTAACATAGGCACAAGCTGATAATCAGGAAAAGTGAAGCACCGGTAGGGAGGATTATAAAACTGCACAAAACCCTCAGAAGTCCTTCAACCACATCAGTAGATAACACGGACAAAAGCTTTCCATGACGTTGCTTGAAGTCCAAGGGATCTAATACAAAGGATGACAATTTCCTTAATTCCTTCAAATCGGGACATTTGAAACTGTACTTCTTAGTGTTCCTTCGTCCATAATCCATGGTTTGAAAGTATTTGCAAATAAGACCTTAGTTTCCTTGAAATTTATTTTTTATGCTGAATGTTATGATGCGCATGAATGCAACAATCACAAATAAGGAATCACACGCAAGGCTAACACAAATAAAGGTCAAGGGATGGATCAAGTCATCATCAAAATCAATCATCCATTTTGGTGGATTATGGTTTTCACCTTATCAACACCCAATTTCCATTAATATTGATGAGACTTGATCGGATCAACCGAGAATCAAAGGGTTTGTTGTGAGTCACGAGCATGGAGTTAGGTTAAGAACCATCCTGAAGGAGTGTACTAAGGATTAAAACCTGTAGATCATGTTCTAAAAAGTTCCTAGAGTCTTGATCCCATCTATCCGATATTACAGGTTAGGATGACTGACTCATCAACCCGTAATATTCTCAAGAGAAACTCGTCTGAGTGTAGTATTGCATAACAACTGTTAACAAGTCTACACCTGAACAGTCTCCACACTTCGTCTTAAATAGGCTAAGTTGGGTTAAATGTTCTACGGTCCTCAACTTCTTGGACTCAAGCCAACTTGTTAAAGACTTCTCCACACAAGTTGAACATGATTGTACCATCCTCCTATCTTAATTGCACTCAAGTTCGGGTTAGAACTTATCTCACCACACATAGATCACCAAACACAACTGACAGACTATATCACACAAACAACATATACAAACATCAAACATACAAATATATACACATAAAAAATTAGGCTAAACCCACTGAGGACTACTCCCCAGCATAGTCACCACTTAACTTCTGTAGCGGTAAATTCATGACCATCAAGCTATGGATAAGCTTAACGTCAATAAAATCAGAGTCGCCACCGCACTTTTATTGTTTCCAAATGAAAAGGGAAAAGTACGAACAAAACCCAAAGATAAGAAGTTTTCAAATCAAAACTAATAAAATGTTAGAGATTACAAGTAAGGGGGTTGGTTACACAGAGGGAAGATGTTAGCACCCAAAGTGTCCTAGGTACTCCTAGGGAGCCCTTTTTTATGTGTGCATATGTTTTTGATATAAATGATGTTTGGAAAAATATAGAGTGTGGGGATGAGAAAAATAATTCATTGATTATATTTTTGTGTTTGACAAGACCTTCGGTCTTATGCCTACGTACCAACATAAAAATGAGGGATCAAAACCCCGTAGATCGTGGTAAAAATTCCAAAGAAGTTGGTGAATTTGCTTTTAACAAAAATTTAAATGAAAAGGCACAAAAGGCCAAAAATTTGAATGGAGTTGTTATTTTTTTTTGTCTTTTGAAATTTAAGTAAATATGGTTAAGTTTATTTAAAATTTTGATTTAAGAAAAGAAGTTTAAAATTCAATGGCATAAGGCCAAAGTTTCTAATCATTAAAACATGCCTAAGTTTGAAATCACAAGAAAAGATTTTTTTTGAAAAGAGGGAGATATTTTGAAATTAAAGAAAGTGGGAGGAGATGAAGGGACTACCCTAAGCAAAAATTAAAATTTAAGAGTTGAAAAGATCTGACCAATGGGATGCAATCCAACATACAAGAATGTCATATAGAAATCCATTTTCCTTTGGACTTTAATCAAGCAATAAGAAATATGAAATGAGCAATATCCAGACATCATGAAGATCAAGGAATCAAATAAAGATATCCATATCCAAGCAAGAACTCCAATAGCTAGCAGTCTTCAGTGTCTTCCAATGTATCAAACAAAATGTTCCTTGATCAACTCAAAATAGAACATCTGACATAGACAATAATAACAAAATAACAATTAAGCACAAAGACAGAGTAACATATGAATCAATGGGAACTCAAGGTCTTGTATCAGATGTAGGCATAATCAAAGATAGCTCAGTCTCAAATGTTGGCATTGGCCAAGTCCTTTAGCATATGGAATGTTGCCTAATGCTAAGTTCAAAAGTTCAAATCAAGTCCAAAAGTCCACCAAATGTTTTTTAATGGTTTTTTATTATTAGGTGTTTTAAGGTCCTAAGACCACCAACAAAACAAAAGCAAGCAAACAATATATACAATCACAAGATATGGCTCAAGTGAGCAAAGTGAAAATGGCTTGAAACATAAACAAGTTGCATGAAATATAAATGGAAATGTATGATAAATGTACTGAAATTTAAATTGCATAAAGTAAATGACTTGAAAGTAAAGAAATATTAACAAGAGTTAGTTAATGGTTAGTCAAAGGTTAGTGTTGAGTTTTAATTGATTAAGTCATTCTTTGGAGAACACTCAACCATTCATTCACAAGTATGAATCCTTAAACCAAGACATCTTCCATGAGAAGGGCTCTAACTTGGATAATTCAACAAGTATGCCACTAGCTCTCATGGAAGGAAAAAATGTCAAGTTTCCACACAATGCCATGAAGAATGAGAGACTTACAATCTCACTTACTAGAATGCTATGCCTTCTTGATCAAATTTAGCTCTATGTTAATCAATCGTAATTGGACATATGTAGAAGTCACAACTATCATAGATTGGGAAATAAAAATATAGGTGTTAATGCATGTTAGAGATTTGGTACGAAGAACCATACTCCTAAAACATACCACACACTAAAAAAGGGAGGGACTTATCTCAGTCACACTTGCATTGATTCATCTGACATAAGGTCATTGATGAATCAATTAGTCATTTAGACATTAGAGATTTCATTGGTCAAATGAGGGAATGGGGAAGAATAGGGATGAAGATGAAGAGGGAGAGGGAGATAGAAACACAAATTGATCATGAGAGGAAATTCATCTGATCAGAACCATCCATTCATTTTGGGAGATGAAATGTATATTTCATCAATCCCCTAAATCCAATGGTTTTGATCAAACAAAAGTCAAATCAACCATGACCAAGGCCTAAACAGAAAGTCAAACATCACAAGACCATAAAAATGGCTCAACAATATTTTTAAACATTTAATCAATTAAAAATGAATTAAAATGCATTAATTTGGACAAAACCTCAAATCCCTTCAAAACACCAAATAAATGGCCAAAGGATTTATCCTAGGTCAAACAAGGTCAAAGGACCTTAGACAAAAAATTTCACAATTTTTAGAAAGTCAGAAGAATTTTAAAATAATTAAAAATATGCACAAAAACATTTAATTCATTTAAAATACCAAAATTAATCCTATTTTTTTAAATTCAAAATATGGAAGAGAAAAATATTTATAGATTTTTGGTGAAAGTCTCATATTTTTTGGATTAAAATGGATTTATTATGAATTAAACAAAATAAGTGGATTAAATGAAAATTCAGAAAATACAAAAAAACACAAGGGCCATCAGATCTCCCTCATTAATTGAGGTGGCAGGTCTGATGGCCAAGCGCGCACTTCACACCATACACCTCAATCAACGCATCACAGGGATGGTAATCACAAGGAGCAGTCAAGATTAAAACATTTCAAATGGATCAGAAGGTTAGGAGAGTGCCAACGCACCACCGAAGCCCTAGCTCCGGTCTTCTTCTCCGGTGGACCTCACCGGACTGGTCCACCACCAACCTTCACCAAAATAAAAAGTGTGAACATGATTTTGAAGGAAAAATGTTCAGGAGCTCGGATCAGACCTCCATTTCTTTCAATTCCAAGTATATTAAAAGATACATGGATTTGAAATTTGAGGTTCATGATCTGAGTTGCTTCGATTTGACCTCAAAGTAACTCAATCTTGTTGCCTACATTGGTAGGACTTCAGCCAACCAAAAATCAAAGAGAATGGTGAAGAATTGAGAGAGAATCGAAGGCTCAAAGTTTCTGAAAAATCACCTTCAAGTAGCTTCAAATTGGCTTGATCTTGATCTGAATTTGCTTGGTTCTTTCTCCTCTTGCTTCCAGTGACCAATTGAGGTGAAAAAGGAAATGAATCCTTGGAGTTTGAACCTCAAAAAAGAAGGTGAAATTCAAACTTGATTTCTAAGAAATCCTCAAGGTATTCTATGGTGTGAGGTTCTAAGACTCTTGGCAAGACTTGGGCAAGGTGTGTGTGTGTCATTTCTGAAGCAATGAGCTTGTTTAAATAGGCAATGGGATTCATTTTTGCACCCTTTGAAATTTTTCCAAAATTAGTAATATTGGTACATGGATGCATGGGCAATGATTTGGTCCTAATTCATGATATAATCTTGCTTTAATTCGTGCATATTGAGTACTGAAACCATAACATGTAAGCATGCAATAGGAAATGGTTATTTGAATTTAAAATTTTCCAAAACGAACCTATGAAAGGAACCATGCGCAAGTCCCTCAATCTTGGTCCAAATGAGGTGATCTTGGACTTTTTAGAAAGGTGACATCAAGGGGAACCACTTTGATGTTGAACACTTTTCCATTTAGAGCTTGAATAATTATGAATTTTGAGATGGAAGTTTGAGAAATCAAACATATTTGAAACTTTTCTAAGTACCAAGTCAAATCACCACTTCTTCCACCTTAAATAACTTTTTCTATGAGCTTCAAATGGAAAACGTTCCTTCATAAAAGTTGTATATCTTTCATCCATATTCAATATGGTCATAAATTTGACATCATTTGGATTTGGCATGATGGAGTTATGCATTTTAGAAGTTGAGGAAAATTGCTTGTTCAATGATGATGGCCCAAAATGACCTATAATGTTTCCTCTTGGCACATGCCCTTGTAAGTTGAATTTGAAGTTTCTAAAAGAATAAAAGTTGGTGAAGACATCTTGAAATTGATCATGGAACTTGGATGGCCTTCATCTCTGAGCAATTTATGGTCCTTGGAAGTTAACCTCCTAACTAGGGCACAGACAAAATGACCTATAATGTTTCACCATAAAAAAATGAATTTACAAGTAAAACTAGCTCTTTACGCAAACATGAAAGTTGTTTGGAATGTCATAAAGAGTAAATTTTATATTTGAATAATTTTTATATGACAAAAATTGTAGGAGAGAGGGTCTAGGGAATCCCAGTTTTGACCACTTGACTTTCTATAGTCAACCTCTTTGAACCATCTTGCAAACTTGAGTTTATATTGATCTTTGGGACTTATGGAGGATAATATACGTATAAGATGATGTACAATTAAGTATACCTTGATATATTTGATCAATTGTTGAAGAAACTTGCTGAGGAAGTCACACAAGATACCCAGATGAATTAGGGCTTCCAAGGCAAACAAGCTTCAAACTTTTGTTGAATTCTTGATCAAAATGATAAATGAAGAACATGGGGATTCATATATGATATCTAGATCCATTTTTAACCATTCCTTGATTGATCTCTTTGCACTGAGGGTCTCAAACCCTAGATGTGAGCTTGATAGGGCATAAGTGGAAGCATACACTACCTACAAATGAAACAAAGCTATACATTGACATATTTTTGGTATTTTGGTTAGTAAACAAAGAAAATAAAGGTATGATACAATCAAAATGTGCTTGGTGATCTATCCCAATGCAAACCCAATGAATTAAGGGTAAGAAGGATACCAAGGTGTGATCCCAAAGCCAACGCAAATGATGAGATATCATGAGGGATCTTAGGGTCAAAATTGAGGTCTTACATAATGTAAATGAACTTACCCAACTATGTAGCAATGTTGGAAGCATGATTTTTTGGAACCCAATTAGCAGCTCCAATTCTATGAAGTAATACATACTTCACACTTAAGCAACCTGCTGATAACTTCCCTTTTCTTGGCCATTCCTTTACCTGTTTTGCAGTGATTTCCCTGCAAATGACATTGTCAGATACCTCCACTTCAGCTTGTTCCTCTTCACTTCTGCCCATGAACATGTTAATGAGTTTTGGAGAAAATTCCACACACTTTCCTCTCACATACACTTTTCTAAACTCCTTACTCCTCTTCACACTCCTTAGAAATATTCACAATGAACTCTTTTACAAGCATCTCACAACACTTTCCAAAACCAGACACACTTTTCATCAACCCTGCTTCTTTAATCGGATCCATCACTTCTTTTCACTCAAAGGCAGGGACCTTCAGGAACAACACTTGTATTTTTCTTGGGAGCCTTGGGAGACTTGCTTGTAGACTCAACAAGATTCCTTTTTCTACTCTTTAAACTCTTAAATATCCCTGGGGTCAATCTATTACCAATGGGCTCATCATCAGAGTCTAGATCTTCTACATTTACAATGTATGTAGATTGATCCTTATTCACACCACCATTCTCTTCTTTGTTAGATATATCAACATATATACTATCAAAATCATCTTTCTCTTCAGATTTTTCAGGAGACTTAACTAGAACAGACTCACTATCAGACTTTCCATCATATTTTTTAGGCGGGGTTTCAATAAAATGATAGTTTGGGACAAAGATGTAGTGACATCCAACATAACATCATAATTAGATTCAATACCCAAAATTTGAGAGATTAACACACGAATACTTTTATCAACAATATTCATACTTGATTGACCTAGGGTTTTATCAGATCTAGGGTTATCTAGACTTATAGTACCAGAGTCAGATCATGGTTTTTTAAAGCTTGGTTTTTCAGTTGATTCAACACTACCCACTACTTTTAGAACAATAAAACCATTAACCGATGCAACAACATCAGGTTTGACATCTATGCTTTTAATTGGATCAAGATATAAGCAAGTCATAGAGTGAGGTTTCTTGACAGCAACAAAGGGCTCCATATTCCTAATCTCACTAGAAGGAATTTGAACCGACCCGGAGGGGTTAGAAGATTTACTTACAATTGAAGGTCTAGCCTTTTCCCTAGTAGATGTTCTAGCTCTTTTTATTGTAGGAACATGTCCTGGAACCATGGAGAGAGGAACATCATCAATTATAACATCTGATTGGTCCACATTATCACATGCAATCCTAAGGGCCGATTGATCTATGGTGCTTTTGCATGGACTTGAGCCAGTAGGTTTGGACATCTTAATGACAAATTTTGAGTTAAGATTGATTGTAGAGAGAAGACGGTAAATAAGAACAATGATGAATAGTTTATTGAAGGTGGAGAGCATGGAATCGATGGAGTAGGTAAGAAAGATATGATGGCGTGTTGGAGAAAAAATAAGGAAAGTTTGTAATGATTTTCCTGGAGTTTCGTGCACCACTAAATGGAGGGAAGAGAAAATATTGATTGCACACCTCCACATCAGTAATTGCGATAACTCTTTAAACATGAAAATTCCCAATTCTCCCCTTAACTTCTCGAACTGATTTGCATCCAAAGGTTTAGTAAATATATCTTCCAGTTGCTTCTCAGTGGCCACATGCCTAAGAGTAACAGTTTGTCCTCAACAAGATCCCTAATAAAATGATGACAAATATCAATATGCTTTGTGCTGCTATGTTGAATGAGATTCTTGGATATATTGATTGCAATCAGAATGTCACAATATAATGTCATGAAATCCTGCTTGACATTATATTCCTTTAGCACTTGTTTCATCCAAACCAATTGAGAGAAACTGCTTCCTGCTACAATATACTCAGCCTCAACAGTGGATAATGACATAAAATTTTGCTTCTTACTGAACCAAGATATAAGATTATTTCCCAAGAATAAGCATCCTTAATAAGTACTTTTTCTATCATCAACATTACCTGCCCAGTCTGCATCACAATACACTACAAGCATGGAATTAGAACTATGAGAACACAACATGTCATACTCACTAGTACCATTGATGTATTTCAAGATCCTCTTCACTTGAGTAATATGACTGATTTTAGGCTCATCCTGATATCTAGCGCATACTCCTACAACAAAAGTGATGTATGGTCTGCTATCTATAAGATATAAAAGAATACCAATCATGCTCATGTATAGAGTTTGATCCACATCAACACCTTTTTCATCCTTATTTAATTTCAAGTGAGTTGCTGCATGTGTTCTTTTGTGGCTAACACTTTCTAGGCCAAACTTCTTCACTATATTCTTGGCATACTTGCTTTCAGAAATGAAGATAGTATCATCCATTTATTTAACTTGAAGACCAAGAAAATAGGTTAATTCACGAACAAGACTCATCTCAAATTCAGATTGCATTTTCTTGACAAAATGTTGAACCATCTAGTTCGACATCCCTCCAAAGACAATGTCATCATCGTATATTTGGGCTATCATGAGTTTACCATGATCTTCTTTAACAAACAAATTCTTGTCTGATCCCCATTTCCTGTAGCCATTATTGACAAGGAACCCAATTAACCTTTCATACCAAGCTCTAGGTGCTTGCTTCAATCCATAAAGATCTTTCCTTAGTTTGTAAACATGGTTTGGAAAACTAGAATCTATGAACCCCTTGGGTAGTTCAGCATACACTTCTTCATTCAAGTACCCATTCAAGAAGGCACTTTTTACATCTATCTGAAATAGCTTGAATTTTAGTATACATGTCACTCCTAAGAGAAATCTTATGGATTCAAGACGAGCAACAGGTGCAAAAGTCTCATAAAAATCAACCCCTTCAATTTGAGTGTATCCTCGAGCAACAAGCCTAGCCTTTTTTTGTCACAATTCCATTTTCATCAGATTTGTTCTTGTAAATCCATTTTGTGCGAATAATATTTATTCCTTCAGGCCTAGGAACTAGGTCCCACACTTTATTCCTTCTGAACTGCCCTAGTTCTTCTTGTATAACATTGATCCATAATTCATCAATCAAGGTCTCCTTCACATTTTTAGGTTCAAACTTTGAGACAAAACAAGCATTGGATATCACATCTCTGGATCTAGTGGTGATCCCTTCATTAAGATTTCCAATAATAAATTCCTTTGTATGATCTTTATGAATTCTGATAGAGGGATCTTTATTGGCTTGAGGGTTATCTGATTCAATCCTTGATGGCTCAATGTTGGGCTCAATGTCTTCCATATTTTCTGAAGCATCAATATGTTGAGATGATGTTCCAACATCTTCATGACATCAGTCCCTTTCACAATAATAGAATCATCAACCACAACATTAATGGATTCCATCATGACTTTGGTTCTGGAGTTAAATACCCTATAAGCTCTACTATTTGTAGAGTAACCAAGAAATATCCCTTCATCACTTTTGGGATCCATATTTCTCCTCTGTTCACAATCAACCAGATTGTAGCATTTACTCCCAAACACATAAAAATATTTAATAGTAGGTTTCCTTCCTTTCCATAATTCATAGAGAGTGGTTTAAGTACCAGCTCTCAGAGTAACACGATTATGGATATATCAAACAATGTTCATTGCTTCAGCCCAAAAATGATAAGGAAGATTTTTTGCATGAAGCTTGACTATAGTTGATTCTTATAATGTTTTGTTCTTGCATTCAACAACTCCATTTTGCCGAGGAGTCATGTGAGATGAGAACTCATGACCAATACCTTCAAAAGAACAAAATTCATAAAAAATTTCATTTTCAAATTTCTTGTCGTGGTCACTTCTGATTCGGACAATCACATTTTCCCTCTCTCTTTAAAGGCGTTGACAAAGGTCTTTGAATATCTCAAAAGTGTCTGATTTTTCTATGATAAAATTTACCCAAGTAAACCTTGAAAAATCATCAATAACCATATAGACATACCTCTTTCCACCAAGACTTTCTACTTGCATAGGCCCCATAAAGTCCATATGAAGAAGTTCTAAAACTTTGGAAGTAGTTTGATGTTGTAACTTCGGGTGTGACATATTGGTTTGATTCCCAATTTGACACTCACCATATGTTTTACCCTCCTCAATTTTGAGCTTTGGTATACGTCTAATATCTTCTTCATACATAATCTTCTTCATACCTTTGAGATTCAGAGGTCCAAGCTTCTGGTTCCACAACTTGACTTCATCTTCCTTGGATATTAAGCATGTGGAGGAACAAACAGTTTCTTGTGGTATCCATAAATAGAAATTGTCTTTAGACAAAACCCCTCTCATCATAACATCATTCTTCTCATTTGTAACCAAACATTCTGACTTGGTGAAATTGACTTTTAAACCTTGGTCACATAACTGACTAATACTGAGATTTGCAGTCAATCCTTTCATAAGCAGAACACCATCTAGTCTAGGAAGACTAGTGCAACCTATCTTTTCTATACCCTTGATTTCACCTTTAGCACCATCACCAAATGTGACAAAACTAGAGGAATAAGATTTAATGTCCACCAAATACTTCTTGACCCATGTCATGTGTCTTAAACGACCACTATCAAAGTTCCAGCCTTATATAGATGAAGCTCTAAGAGAAGTAAGGGGTATAAGAATAGAGACAACAACCTTAGGTTTCCACTCCTTTCTAGTTTTAATCATCACATCATTTTCCCTAGGACATGTTGGATGTTTTGGATAACCACACAGTCTGTAACAAAAAGAATTTATATGTCCATAGTTACCATAATAATGATATTTCCAAGGCAAAAACATGACTTTAGTTTGAGTTTCCTGATGTCTGACATGCTATTGTAATATTTGTTCGGACATCATGGGCTCATACTTCCTTACTGGAGGAATAAAATTTGTCATATGGGTTTTTCCTTTCATAGATTGGTAATAAAAACCTATACATTTTAAGTTTCCAGTCCCTTTTCTAACTTGAATAATTTCATATAACATATCAGACCATTGTTCAACATTCTTACTGATTTGGTCATGTTTTCAAGTTTAGAATTAAATAGGGTTACTTCATTTTGAAGGTCAGAGATAGTAGATAAAAGTTTCTCCTTTTCACTCTGCATATGAGCTATGATTTTCTTTTGTTTTTCTCCTATCTTGCAGACCTCTTCACTTCTGGAACACAAATCTATGTAGGAGGAAACCAATTCTTCATAAGAGACATCCTCATTATACGAATCTTCATCAGATTCATATCTACCAATGAAAGATGTAATATGCTTAGCAGTTTCATCATCAGTTTCACCTATAGAGTCATCATCAGACTAAGATACAAACATACCCTTCTTTTGTGTCTTGATATATGTGGGACATTCTGATCTAATGTGACCAAAACCCTCACATCCATGACACTGAATCCCTTTTCCTTGATTGGGCTTCTCCTCTGCTCTTGATTTCTCTGAAAGTCACTGTTTTTACAGATGTTGAAAGATATGTTCTTGACATTAGGTCTTGGCTACCTATCCATTCCCTTCAACACCTTATTGAATTGTCTCCTAAGAAGCACAATAGAATTAGAAATCCCTTCATTAGTCTCCATGTCACATTAACCTTCTTCATCATCAATATTGGAGATAAAATCTATGCTTTTGTTCTTCTTTTCAGATGTATCACTCGAAGACAATTCAAAAGTTTGAAGTTACCTAATAAGATCCTCCACTTTCATGTTACAGATGTCTTGTGCTTCTTCAATAGCTATGACCTTCATGTCAAACTTCTTAGGAAAAAACCTGAGGATTTTTCTAACAAGCTTATCCTCTGACATCTTCTCTCCTAAGACACTAGATGAATTGGCAATATCAAGAATATTCATGTGAAAATCATGAATACACTCATCATCTTTCATACCGAGATTCTCAAATTTGGTGGTGAGAAGTTGAAGTCTTGACATTTTTACTTTTGACGTGCCTTCATAAGTGGTTCTGAGGATTTCCTATGCATCTTTGGCCACAATACAAGTACTTATTAACCTGAATGTATTTTTGTCAACTCCATTGAACAAGGAATTCAAGGCTTTGGAGTTTCCAAGATCAAGTTCATCTTCTTCCTTAGAACAATCCTCTTCAGGATTCAAATTAGTTGTGTCCTTCCCATCTTTGTCTTGCACCATAAAATGTTCCCAACCTTTGATAACTTCTTTACAGGTCTGGCTATCCATAGATTTTAGAAAAGCCACCATACACGCCTCCCAATAATCATAGTTGATGTCATCAAGAATAGGTGGTCTGTTGACAAATCCTCCGTCCTTGTCCATAGTACCAGAAAATATCTCCCTGGAGCATTGCAACAAGGGTATTGCATTACTTGATACCCCTTAATTTTTCACCAATTCTGGAAGTCGATTAATTCCTCTTTAGTCTTTAGGTAAACGACTTTCATCTTCTCACTATAATCTACTTCAGTAACTTTCTCGACCTCCATGTTGAGACCTTTAGTAGTCTCAACCAGCATGATTTCTACAGGCCCAACAAGATATGCCTCTTTAATTTTAAGTGGGTATGAATCAATCTACATAGATGGATTAGGCTTGTCCCCTAACTTCAACCTACCATCCTCTAAAGCATCCTGCACCAAATCAATGAAAATAATATATTTAGATGTTTTATGACCAAATGAATTATGGTACTTACAAAAAGATTTCTTATTCTTTTGTTCCAATGATGGTGTCTTTAGGCCTTTTAGAACTATGATCTGACCATCGACAACCAAAATTTTGAAAACTTCATCACATTTTGTTATATCAAAAGTATAATTTTTTGTAACTAGTTTTTCATATCTACTTGGTTCCACGAGATTTTTTTTCCTCTGAAGGCCTTAAGACCTTACAAATATATGGAGGTACTGACTTTAGTTCTGCCAAATTTATCTCACTTTCTTTGACATATTCTAAAACTACGCCGAGTTCTTGATTACCATCTTCTAACTCAATATAAGTAATATTTTCTTTCATAGGGTGTCGATTCATTCTATCCTTTTCTAATTTAGCCTTTTCTTCTTGCAAGTGTTCAACTTGTCTAACTCAATCTACTAATTTGGCCATATCCCTTAGGTATTGTGTATCTAACTTCTTCCTAATGGAATAATTTAAGCCACATGCAACCATTTAAACTAAGTCGTGTTCAAGCACTTGAGTAAAACACATTGACTTCATCATTCTTAACCTATTGAGATAATAATCTATAGGTTCATACGATTTTCATTTCACATTGGCTAACTCTTTCAGTATAATTTTCGACTGACCCATGTAAAATTGTTCATGGAAAATACTCTCTAGTTGATTCCAATTATGTATAGATCTTGGGGTAAGAGTGGTGAACCATGTAAAAGTATTATTAGTTAAAGAATTGGGAAAGTATTTCATCTTTAGGTTTTCGTTATTAGCTAGATCATTGACTTCTGTCTGTTATCTAATGATGTGTTCAATAGCAGATTCACTAGTATCACCTGCAAATTTGGTGAACTTGGGAATTTTCCATCCCCTAGGGAGTTTAGTTTGCAAGACATATTCCGATAATAGAGATGAGAAATTTGGTCTATGAAGACTTATATTGAGACCATTTTGAGTTAGGATTTGTTCAACCATGTTGGTTATGTTATTTTCCCCTCGAAAACTATTTTGCTAGACTCTCCTAACTATGTTATCCGCATCTTTGTTCCTATGTACCAACACAATATCTTCGACTACCCTGGGCATATGTTGTTCGACTGGTTGGGGTGCAACTTGTTGTTGAGCTTGGTTATTAGGATCTGGAAGAATTGGTGTTGGAGGAGTACCAAAGAAGTCAGGAATTCGACTCATTTTGTGTGCTAACTGCTTGTACTTATGACTGGTATTTTGGATCAAAGGATTAAACACCGTACCAATTTGTTGGGTAAGCATAATAACCATGTCATGGTTATTATCATCTATTTGTTTCCTTACAGCCAACAAAGAATTGTTAGTTAAGTATGGTGTAACTTGAGGGACGTATCTCATCCTCCATGGGATTGACCCATTCGACCATGACTATTTATAACAGATCCTGATGCCATGTATTGATGGAAAAGAGATGCAACAACCATTGTATTATCTGCATAAATGGGTGCATTAGTCAGTAGGTCTCCCATCATTGCAGTTGACATGCCATAACCATACTCCCTTCCACTAGGGGAAGTGTACAACTTGGAAGTAATTGAGGCATGATGCCTCCTGTAGTGGTTTGTGTAACCACGTGATTAATAGGAAAATCAATTGGTGGCGGTATCATGATTTATGGTGTTGTAGTAGAAACTAGAGTTGACTCACAATTGGAGCAGTTACTCCAATGGTTATTGAATTGCCTGTACCATCAACCGTTCCAATTGGTTGTTCTTCTTCTACATGTAGAGAGTTGTATTGGGGAGGAGGAACTCCTTGAGGAGATGAATTTCCTAATGGTCTAGACATACTAACAAATTTACCACCCCTTCAGACACATAAATACTCAAACTTATAACATTTAGATGCATAAAGAACTAAAGCAAATATAAAAGCACAATACTCTGCATAATTTTCAATTTTTGCATAAAAGTGTCCCACTGGGTATGCCAATTTATTTACTGGTATTGTTAGTAAACAAATCACGAGTTTTAGTTCACTTAAAGGATTAAACTCGAAAAAAGCCTAAGAACATTTTGTGTGAAATGTTTAAGAACGTGTACTAGTGTTATGATGTTTTATCTTTGAATTTAAAAGTATCGAATGCAAGTTGAAAGAAATAAGTGTAGAAGTACTTACAAAAGATAAAGTAAATAAAGAAAATGAAGAACAAATGTAACACAAGTTCATACATTTCGCAGAATTTCTGTATCTTTGTCACTTGGATGTTTGAATTCTATAGGAAATAAAATGAAATGCGAACCCTCACCCAGAGACCAAATCTACTTATATAGAATGTACATTATTAATGGTCGGAAAAGGTTACTCCTTCAGGATTCAACACATATATTTTTACGTGGGTTTTTGTCTTCTGTTGTGTTTCCATGTGTCTTTGGTTTTTGAACTGTCTTAGATTGCTACCATTGTCGAAATCATCTTGAAATCCTCTAATTGCCTTTGTCGAAGACTTCTCCTATCGAATCTTGTGGTCTAGTGTAAAAAATTCCTCTAAGTTATCCAATCCTTGGATTCAAGAATATGCTAAGTCCTAAAACACCCGATAGGCAAGTTCAACTAATCGCCCCTGATAGGTGGGTCGAATTCATTTCATATGTCGAAAAGATTAATATGTCAAAACTATAGCTTGACCATCTTATACTCAACATTTTTATATCTTTATACCACACCTTCAAGTCGAAGCGTTAAGCTAAAATTCTCAGGCTAACAATTGTGTTATGTTGTGCTTGGATTTTTATAGAGTTTTCTTGAATTTGAGATTGTTTTATCCTGAGATTTTACTTATTCTTCAATTGTATATTTTTGAAGCATTGTTCAATTATTATATATTCAATTTTATTTGAATAATACTAAAAAAAAGTGATGAAGAAGAGTAGAAAGATTGATTCTTTTTTCAAGAGGAAAGAAAGAAATGAAGAAATTGATTCTTTGTCTGAATCTCAAAGAGTTTTAGAGAACCCAAGAAATGAATAAAATGTGAATAGAATTTGTCCGGATGACATTGAGAATTCTTTAAAACGTGATCCTAAAAAGCGTCCTCCAATGTGAGAATATCCATTAAATTAAAAGAATGAAATTTACTATTTGATTGATAGACTGTTCTGCTTTGTCACGACTCTCCCACTATTTACCACTACTACTGAAAGATCTTTCTCAACAATGAAAATTATCATGACATGATTGAGAAGCAAACAAAGCTAATTTTCTAGGAGATAGTACGACGATGAACATTGAAAGAGAAATTGATGCAAGTGTTGATTCTGAGACTATTATTAATGATTTCAAGCTACTCAAAGACCGTAGTATGGGTGAAAATAGACCAGGCTAGGTCACGCCTTAGAAGACCTGAATCTGGCCTAAGATAAAATTTTAAGGTCTAAGTCAGGCCTATGGCCTATTATAGGCTTTATATTTTGGCATGGTCTGGTTCTTTAGTGTTAGATGGGCTTTATTGTCATTCTTCGATTAGGAAGACTTACTATCATTCTTCAGCCTCACTAGGAAACATTCCTTACCAAAGGTGAGGCTCCTTCCCCTGCCTCCAAGATTTTCCTGGTTTAGTGTGGACATCTTCGGGCTCCAACGCCTATGTTCTTGGAGTGACTAGTTCCTAAGAGGGGGGGGGGGGGGGTGTGCTAGCTATGCTTGAACCGTGTTCACCAAGTTTGGGATCTTTCTTATAAAAGTGGATTGCATCATCTTACAGAGGGTTACAAGAACCTTTGTGTTCACAATGTATCACAAATATCAAATTAATTATTGAAACTGCGCAAAACTTTAGGAATACTTATCTCGTTGGGGAAGTCACGATAACACCCCAAATTTTAGTGATTTATTTTCCGTAATTTATTTCGATTTAAGTATGTATTTTGTGTTTCATGTGTGTGGGGGTAGAAGGATGATTGAGAGGGATAATGTATAAGTGGTAGAATAATTCAAATGTTGGAGTTTTAATTATTAATTAAAAAAATGTGAGTAAAATATCTTTTAGTAAATTTAATTATTTTGTTTTATTATTAGAGAGAAAGTAATAAAATTAGAATAAATAAAATAAAATAAAAATAGAAAATAAGTGGGGAAAATGGTAATATGGGCTTATGTTGAGTAAATGAGGACAAGGTATGCATTATGAAAAGATATTAAGGTTAAGATGGGGATAGCCTAATTAAGGAATTATATTTTTATATAAAAAAGAGAATTGTGAGGGGATAGAAGTTACAATACGTGTTTTAAGATAAAAGTGAAAAGAGGCTTAGGGCTTGGGAGAGAAAAAGTCAAGGACCGATCAAGAATTATCTGCAATCACAAGGTAATGGTGGAGGAGGGGGGGGGGATAATTCATGTATGGGTGCCATATCATGAAAGAGTAGGGAGGTGTCCCTTGGCCTCCATTAGGTTTTGTGTGTTCTTTGATGTTGATGAATTTTCTAAACAATGGTGCGTTTTGTTGTTGTATGTGTGATTCAAGTAATTGTGAGGTGCTGTTGAATCTGCCACTGAAATCATGCTGATATGTGATTTTTGTTGTGGTGAATTCTTATGTTTTGTGGTGAATTGAGAGGTCTCTAATTGGTGAATCTAAATGACCAGTTCATGAAAACTCTAATATGTTTGTGAGCTATAGAATAAAATAAGTGTGATTTTGTTGTTAGATCATGAATAAGAGTAAATTAGAAGCATTTAATTAGGTTTGGTATAACACTGAATGATTGGAAAACTTGGCACTGTCATGTAAGTTGGAAAAAATGACAATCGCTCAGTGACAATCGATTGTCCCAAAGTGACAATCGGTTTTACTATTGTAAATATTTTGAAAAAATGCACCCATGATAATCAATTGTAGCATGAGAACAATAAGTTGTAATGATTTTGAAAAAAAATGTAATTTTGGGGTCTGGAACTTGGTGACAATCGGTTTTCACCTATTGACAATCGGTTGTCACTGTATTTTGAACTATGATGTACTTTGACGTTTTACCTCATAACTTTTTAACCGTTTATCCACTCGACGTGTCGTTTAAAGGGTCATAAAGTTGATAATTAGAGCTATAAAATGATAGAAAAAGGTGAATTATTTAAGTATTATTCATATACCTACTGTGTTGGTGAAGTTTGTCATATGTTTAGCTAATGAATTGATGTAATTGTTGTGATAATGTTGGTGTGACTGTGAGATGACTTATTATGCATATAATGATAACATATTGAGTTGAGATGTGTAGTTTCGATATGAAACTATCTTGTTGATGTTGTATAGGAAATTATGCGGTTCGACGTGATGTCATTTATTTTGTTAAGTTGTTGTGATGATGCATACATTTATTCATGTATCTTGAGTTGTTGTTATTGTGAAAAAGGAAATTACAGGTTTTGATTTTGGTGACTGTCATACCCCAATTTTGTCCGGGCATATTTAAATTTTTATACAATTGATTTCATTTTTATTTTGCATCATACGCACAACATGGCATACATTTCATCGCAAGAATACTTCACTTTAGTTTCATATCACTATTGTATCATTTCTGTACTACCTAGAAGCATGCATTTCATGATTTCAATTTCGTCTAAAAGTATGGTTTATTACACAAATACGAGGAAAAGGACACAATGAAAGGATACTATCTAAGTTAGAATATTAGTGTGGATCAAGGTCATGAGGGAGTTTTATCATGCAAGCATCATGTCGATGAATCCAACAATTCTTACATTAAATTGGCATCTTTCTCACCTTAGTAAATCAAGGTCAACAAGCAAGTGATGAGTGACTTAAGATGAATTCATGGGTTGTCATTTATAACCATCATTTCGGGTCATCAATGAAGAGGTTTCATCGGGATCAAGTTTTAGGCGTGAAAAAAGAAGGCAAAAAGATGAAGAGTGAATGTAAGGTCATGGTTGTGATGGTGAAGTGGATTGGGTTTTCATGGATGTTGTTATGCTCGTTTTGACTTAGGTTCGGTAGGCTCGTAACAGGTCTCGCCTTGTTGGTGCGGGATGCTTATGGATATCGGTTTACTCGATGACTTGCAAGGGCTGGGCTCAATCGAACACATACAAGACAATGCTTGTTGGACATTTATGAGGCCATGTTATGTGGTGCATCAGACTTGTTATGGTCCGGTTGTGCAGAAACTAATTCCATGCTTGCTTATATGCATTGGCTTGTTTGAAAAGAATTAAACAGTACATCAACTGACATGCTCAGGAACTGTTTTGAAATGTCAATTGTTTATGAAGGTGAATGTTAATGTTATTGAATGGTTGGTATTGAGATGCAGGAAATGGATTAAATGGATCTGTTCGGACCAATTGTGTTTAAATCATGTTTAACCCCTTCACAAAATGATGGATCAAAGCATTTGAATGTGAGAATTGGAATGGATTGGAAACATGGTTTTCATAAGACCATCCCATAAGTTTCCATTTTACATAAGAAAAGCTATAAGCCACAAACCAATATCAACTCATTTACCTCAGCCAGTTTATTCCAATAAACTAAAAGTTATTACAAATCCAACTGTTGTGCATTTTACAATGTCAACAGTGATAACTTTACATGACCAAAAGGGATAAAACAAAGGAATGAAATTTAAAAAAAGAAGAAAACACTGTCACAAGCTGCAGAACGGAAAAACAGCAACAACATGCCGACACACCCAAGAAAATGGTTGAGGACACAAGAGGCCATGTTGCAGACCTCTGCAACATGATTGTCCTTTGATGACACGATGGTTAAACAACTCCAAGACAGATGATTCAGTTCCGTAATGCTGATGTCGATAAACAGGATAAGCATTTGGGGCGCCAAGATTAAGTTACAACGATAAGACCACTGCATTACGAATCATCAATTAAAGACGGGATCAATGCGAATACCATAATGCTTCAAACCACAAAGTTGCTGAGGTATACTTCAATAACCTGTTACACTAGAACATGTTACCAAATCAAAACAGATGATGTTCCAAAGCAAAGGGCATAATGGATGCCACAAGAATCATGCAAACAGAACCATGACAGATGTTGAACCATGAAAAGAAAACATGTTACCAAACCATCAACATGGAGTGAATTCTCTTGTGCCATTATCATGCAACCCCACAAGATACATGGTTCAAGCTTTATGGCTATGATACCGGCAGCATTGCCAATCTTCTTGGAAGTTTGCCGCCAAACTAAGCCTATGTCCCTTACAATAGCGACAAAGTCAGCACCTGTGTACCAACTCAAAGGCAACCGTGTGCCATCTTGGAGCAACAACCCTGCTACCAAAGGTGACCAAGAATTAAAAATACGTACTCAATGGTGGTCTATGGCTCATAACAGTCAGTCATGGATATTGTGTTTAAACAAGACTTCATACTCATAATAGAATTCAAAACTCGCACCTGATGGAACATGTGGATGTTGATTGCTTTATGGATTGATACTAGAGATTCGCCTGACACTGTCACACGAGTTCACAACTACGACCTGCAAAAATTAAGTAAATAAGAAGAAATTATATCAGTCATACGCGGGAAGAACCACGGCTATGCAAGGGAAATCTAAAAACAATGAAACAAAATGACGAATTCAAAAGGGGGCATCACATTGGGGGGACCACAGGAGTTTTTGAAGGACGTTTTCGTATTCCCATATCAAACAAATTCGCCGCCAAGTCCATAAGGAAAACACCAAAACAGATCGGTCCCCACAAAATCAAGGGAAGATTCTATTATTAACAGATTGATTTTGCAATCCAAGCCAGCTCATACTCAGAGGGACCACAGACTTCGCCTATAAAAGGAGGTGTCGAATCATTGAGAAGAGGGAGAAGAAAAATAACGCCACTCTGCTGAAATCGCATCCCAACCACACACCAGAGCTCGTATCAAAGTTCTTCATACTCTACATCAGAGTTTTGAATGAGCAGAAGCTTTACCCCATCAAAATTGACATCCTCTGAATACACGGACAGCGGCACAAAGATCTAAGAAGTAAGAAGCAGGGAGGAAGCCACGGGAACGCGAAGGTGGAGGAGATTTTTCCGGTACAGTTACCCTGTGCGGAAAATGAAAACTTGAAACGGTGAACAACCAAACACGGAAGAACACGAAGGAAGGAAAAAGAATAGAGAAATACCTGAAGCAGATCAAACTTCCTTGTTGTCGGTATCCTTTCACATTTACTTCCTTCATGCTGAAACCTTTAACATAACTGTTATTTGTTCATGATTGAGTTTGCATTTCAATTTCCACCGTAATATGTAACGATTTGGTAACTATCGAACGAGGGCGTCGTCTTTTTTCCGTTTAAACTATATCATCTGAGTTCCTTGCGTTTCGTCGTTTTTCCGTACATGCGCGATCTGTTTAGGTCGGTGAGCTTTTCTGGGTTTGAAATTTGAGGTAGTCGTTGTTCATATTTGTGTTTTCGGTTTTGATGCTCATCATGGATGAGTCGATTTGCTGCTAGATTCGTGCTTAGGATCTGGGTTTAGAATATATTGTTGTTTTCTTTCGAAAATGGAGAAAAAGAGTCTGCCAAAGGGAAAAGCAAAGGGAGGAATGCTCTCATACTGTATTGTTTTTATTGTGTTAAATAACTAGTTAATTGTAGGATTTAATATTAATTAGTGGCAGATCATTTAATATTAGGAAAGGTTACAAATCAGTGGTAACAGTGCCCATGTAATGCACACCGCCGCTCCACCTTTCCAAGAAGCTGTACATGTTTCCAAGAGAGTCTAGTCGTCACACGGAAGTCTATGGAAGCTGTACAGTTCCTTGGTTTCATCTTCAAATGCTTTACCCTGGTGGGCTCGGGAGGAGTTGGGCTTAAGGCCCACTCCAACCCTTGTTGATTTTTGAATTACTCTTTGTTGAAGATAAGTGTTGGGCCTTAGGGCCCATTACGATTCGTTGTCTGTTTGAAGCTCTCTTTTGCTTTTTTAGAATGGTTATTTTGGGAGCTTCATCTCCTTCTTATTTCTCATACATCTTGATTTATTACTTTAATTAAAATATTAAGATAACACTAATATTAGAAATATTTATTAGTTCGGTTTCGATTATTATTTTCAACTTTTTTTTATCTTGTTAGAATATTATAATTAGTTAAATGGTGGATTAATGGTTAACGTCAACAAATAATTTACTTTATTTTCTAATAAATAAATTTGATGTTGGTCCAATATCAAATAGTCTTTCTCAAAGTATATTAATTCTAAATAAATTCAAATTCGCCGTATTTAAATAATATTCTCTTAAAATTATTTAAATTAATTTTGAATGAAAAGAAGAATAGTAAGTCTCCGCTTCACTATCTCTCGACTATTCGAATAATTGGCGTACGCCATATTGCTCGGATTTTCGTCATTCAATTAAAACCCTAAAAACTCTATAAAATTAAAATCACTCCCCCAAATTATTTATGAATTCTAAAAGCTTTAGTTTAATAATTAATTTTGGATGAAAAGGGGAATAGTAAGCCTCCGCTTCACTATCTCTCGACTATTCGAATAATTGGCGTACACCATATTACTCGGATTTTCGTCATTCAATAAAAAACCCTAATAATCATACAAAATACAAATCATCTTCCTAAATTAGGGTAATACTCAAAATATATCTTTTTATAAATTTGGGATGAAAAAGGAGATAGGAAGCGTTCGCTTCACTATTTCTCAAGCACTTGAATAATTGGCGTACGCCATATTGCTCGAGTTCTTGTCACCCGATTAAACCTTAATCATACAAATTCAAATCACCTTTTCATATCAAACCCAATTTCGCAAAATAAACAACTTAAACTTCGATTGAGAATGGGAGGCGTTCGCCTCACCATTCCTTGATTATTTGAATAATTGGCGTACGCCACATTGCTCAAATCATCGACTTTTCAAAACCTACCAATTCAAATTCAAACTATCTTCGGAAGTCAAATACGACATCTAAGAACATATCTTTTATAAATCAAACTTCGGATGATAGGAGATGGGAGGCGTTCGCCTCACCATCTCTCGATTATTTGAATAATTGGCGTACGCCACATTGCTCAAATTATCGACTTCCGACTAAAACACTTTAAATAAACTTGGATAAGGGAATAGGTGGCGTACGCCTCATTATTCCTTGAATAAGCAAGTAGGGGGCGTACGCCTCACTACCGTGCATATTCAACATCTGCAAACAAACTTTCAAAATAATTCGAACGAAAAAGGAGTAGAAGGCGGTCGCCTTATTATTCCTCGAAAGAATTGGATGATTGGTGTACACCACATTGCTCAATCTTTCGTCGTTCTTCAAAAAACATCTCAAAAAAATCAAATCAAACTTCTCGCCCCCGAGCGATCGAAACAAACCAAACAAAACATCAAACACATTAATCCAACTCGTCACCCCCGTGTGACCAAAACCCCTTTCAAAAAGAACACTGTCAATCCTTTCTAATGCGCACAACAAACCAGTGCTAGAGCCTCCCCCGAGAGTAGACATGCCAGCGTTTAGTCGTTAGAACGCCGACCTACATAGTCGTTCATCAAAACAAAACACACCAACTATTTGTAGTAGCCCGAACTACGAATGCTCTGATTTCCTTATTGCACCATAAGGATACGTAGGCAGGAGATTGCTGTATCTTCGCGAGCACACTAATAAAAAACCTCCCATCTCCCCCTCCTGAGGTCTTCATCCATATCTATCATCAATTCTAATCACTCGAAGCAAGCAAATAACAATCAACTAACATTCAAATAGCAAAATCAGACTAAAAGGTTCTCGTTGAGTACAACGAATGTGAGGGGTGCTAATACATTCCCCTTGTGTAATCGACTCCCGAACCCGAATATGGTTTCGATGACCATTATTCCATTTTCTTAAAGGTTTTCTCGATATTTTCCTATTCCTTCATTGGAATGAATAAAGTTCGGTGGCGGCTCTGTTTCGAACATTTTTTCCGCGTTCCAACGCGAGGGATTGCATTATCATTTTTGAGGTGCGACAGACTGACGACTCTGCTGGGGACCCTGCTCCAAGCAAGAGAGAGTTTAGCCTAACTTAGTTTGATTTTGCTATGACTGTTAGAAGATATTCTTTTCTTCCTTGTTTGCTTCTCTATACCTTATTCTGATTGCTTGTGTTGTATGTAATTTATCTTGATACTTTGATATGGGACTTGATATATGATGTGAGATAAGCTTCAAACCCGAGCTTCGAGAAAAAACTTAGAACCCAGAGTTGTGTAGTATTGAACCGAGGGGTGTACACCTCATTGAGACAATACGAAGACTCCACCTATAGTAGATCTGTTTGGAGTTTTTGTCACAATATGGCTAGCCCATTATTGTGGGGGAGGTTCTAAATACGATCCGTGACTCTAGGGACCTCGCCTTAAACCCAAGTTTTGTTTTCATGATCGGTGATTATGTAGTATTGAACCGAAGGGTCTACACCCTGTTCGAATAATACGAGAATCCCACTTAGATTAGATCAGTTCAGAACTCCCATCACGATGTGGCTAGCCCACCATTGCGAGGAAGTTTTGAACTTGATCCGTGAGTCTAAGTTCCTTCCTTGAAAACATAACTTTAGAACCTACCTTTGGGAATTTCTAGTAATCAGAGAAACCCGTACTTCTTCCTGTTATACTAATGTACTCGACATGTGGATAATTTTGAGTCTGTATTCCTCTGGGAAAATCATGGCAAAAATTCATGCATTTTCATATCATAAACATGCATTGCATATCATCTCCCAGAAACAAAAAACTTACACCATATTCTACCCTTTGTCCAGTAACGTTGACTACTCGACATCGGTACGAGACACGCCGCAACTACAAGATGACACTTGAACAGTTGGAAGCAAACCAGGTTTCGATGAGAACCGACATTGACTCCATGCAGGCAAAGATGGATCGCTTGCTGGAAACCATGTTACTCTTAGCCCAGAAGGAAAAGGATGCAGAGACTAGCGCCGAAGCCAGAAGAGTTGTTGTTCAGTTTGGATCACCATCGCTCAGCATCCCTGAAGTAACTAACCTTGATGGTAACCCTGCCCAACCTAGAGAAGGACCGATCCCTATTCCTATTCCCATGGTCAACATGAACCCCCATGAGCACTCTGTTACATCTGCTCAACATGGATCAATGATGGGTGATGAAGATCCATACGACGCCTTCTTCATGCCACAACCCGCCAAACTTGCTGTTGGAGGTCTCCCAGACCCAGCTGTTGAGAGACTCCATGCTTTAGAAGAGAAATTCAAGTCCTTGGAGGTTCACACTACTCCCGGTTTGGACGCCGTTGATATGTGCCTGGTGCCAGGTTTGGTGATTCCGCAAAAGTTCAAAGTCCTAGAGTTTGACAAATACAAAGGGATCAGCTGCCCGAGAACTCACCTCAGAGCCTACTGTCGCAAAATAGCTGCCCACATTAGTAATGATCAACTCCTGATTCATTACTTCCAAGATAGTCTCAGTGGGGCATCCTTGGAGTGGTACATGCAACTGGAGAGAGGTCAGGTCCAATCATGGAGAGACCTTGCTGAAGCCTTCCTCAGGCATTATCAGTACAACACCGATCTAGCACCCAATCGCACACAGCTGCAAGACATGACTCAACGCAACAATGAGTCATTCAAGGAATACGCACAACAATGGAGAGAGCTTGCAGCTCGTGTCCAACCTCCTCTCCTTGACAAAGAGCTAATTGACATGTTTATGGGAACCCTGCACACCCAGTACATGGAAAAGATGGTAGGATCCAGTTTCCCAACTTTTGCTGAGGTCGTCTCCGTGGGAGAACGAATCGAGAGCCAGATCAAGAAGGGAAAGCTACCTTGCGCTGCCAATGCTTCAAGTGGGATGAAGAAGCCTTATCCTAATCTCCCAAAGAAGCCAAAAGGGCAGACCAATGCCATAATGGGAGGAGGAGGATATAGGACACAACCATATGTTCCTGTACCTTATCACCAGACTGCCGCGGTCATCCCGACACCGTATCAGCCACCATGTCAGCAATAATATCAACAGCCATATCAACAGCCATATCAACAGGCGGCTTACCAGCAGCCGCATCAAAATCAACAGCAACGTGCTCCACAACCACGTCAACCTAACCAGCAGAGGGCAAGGAGGCCAGAAAGGCATTTCGATCCTTTGCCAGTACCATATAGCAAGATCCTCCCCTACCTACTAAAGGATGGATTGGTTGTTCTGAAGGAGATAACACCTGCAACTCCACCATATCCTCTAGGCTACGACACCAATGCTCACTGCGAGTATCATATGGGTGCCCCAGGTGATAACATAAAATTATATCACATTTTTGGACTCAATTTAATTAAATTATATTATTATTTACTTCAATTCATTTCATTTTATTAGATATTACGCGGTATTTTCTTTCTATTTATCTCAGGTGGTTTATTTGAAGCACAAGTAAAAAAGGAAGAAAAGGAGGTGCAAAAAGGAATGAAAAGAAGCAAATACCAAAGGCAAAAGCCCAGCCCAAAAAGCACAGGCGTTGTGCCTGTGACGAGCGTCACAAAGCCTGTGACGAACGTCACGCTTTGCACACTTGTGTGACGAGCGTCACACATGGTGTGACGGACGTCACACCATTCCCCTATATTTTTGGCACCAGGAACGCAACAGACCACGTTGAAGCTACTTCCACGCTTGACCCTTGGAACTGAAGACCGTGTACACGGAAAACCCTTGGAGGCAGTTACAAAAAAGTAGCAGTATAAATAGTAGCTAATTGGGAAAGCTCTCGGTTCCAGATACTTCCTCGCCGTTTTCCTTTTTTGCATTTTTTCTCTTCCAGCAGCATAAGTATTTTACAACATTATTTTCACAACTTTTATATTATTTCCTTTGCAATTTCTATTTTCTTTTCCCAGCACTTAATTAATTCTTTTTCGCACAATAGTTTCTACACCGAAAACTATTGTGTACCTTTCACCGGATCTAACCTTACGTTAGAATCTAGTTTTTATTCCTTCGCTTTTATTTTTCTGTTTGATTGAAGAATTCAAGAACAAATCCAACCGGCCTGTGGTGGAGTGTTCAAGACTGCTATTTAATTTCTCAGGTTCTTTAATTATTGTTTGAATTTATATATGCCCTGCTTTACTGTTTATTTATATTATTTGCCTGAGATGAATCTGTTTATGCATGATAATTATTTAAGTTTGTTTAGCATGTCTGGCTGATTTATTTAGGTATCGGTATGTAAAGTAAGCGGAATGAAGGAATCAAAACCAAATTGGTTTAATTAAGTTTAAAATTAAAATCACTCTTTTTACGGTCTCAATTTACAGGTTTAATAACAAGGTTTTTGTACGAAAGTAAAAGACATAAAGAAGTTAAAAGCAATAGAACGAGAGTTTGAGTTTTTGACTGGACAGTGTAAATTGGACATTAATTCTAGATCAGGGCGAGAGCAATTTTTAGAGTTAATTAAATTCTAACCTTTTTCAAAAAGTATTTTTAAAGATTGAATGTGAGGACGAGAGTTAAGCATTTGAATTTAATTATATCACCTAAGTCAACAGAGCGAGAGTTTGAGATAAGGGTGTTTAAACGATTAGTGTTTTCTTAAAAAGAGTTTCTACGGATTCTATTGTTTTCAAAAAGTGGTTTTTGACTTAACTATAAGTGACAGCTACGTTAATATAAAATCATAGTTTATTCAACAGAGCGAGAGTTTGAGAAAAGACTTTTAATCAATAGTATCTACTGAAAAGATTTGTTTTAAAACCAAGAAACCAACCAGGAATTGATTCCCTAATTACGACGAACTACATACCGATATCCGCTTATTAGATATTTATTTTAGATCTAGTTTTAGTTTTAACTTTTCCCCCAAACAATCAAAGTATCATCCGCCTTAGCTTTACGAAGTAACCTTAGAAAACGGTATATCGATTCATAAGTCCCTGTGGGATCGATATCTTTTAAAACTACGCGATAGAACTGTGCACTTGCAGTTTGTACCCCAATTCGACTCATAAAGTCGAGCGATCAAGTTTTTGGCGCCGTTGCCGGGGACTTTTATTTAGTCGATATCGTAACTCTTCCGTTACGCTGTAGAGACTAAGGCTTTTCTTTTTCTTTTCTTTCTTTTGTTGATTTGTATGCCACGCACTCGCTCACAAGGAGAGCCGTTCTACTTACGAATCAACGATATCGAACTATATCTCCGAGTCTTACGACGAATTCGGGAATATCGTGCTGCAAACAATCTCCCTCCTGTTGAACTTCCTGATTTCAAAAATATTTTCCCTTCGTTACCCGAGATGGCAGAACCAGCTCGTGCTCTTCGCGATTACGCCGCTCCATCGCAAGATGAACCGCATTCGAGTATTGCTCCACCCGCAATCGAAGCAAACAACTTTGAACTTAAACCTTCACTGTTGCAGGCAGTGCAACAGAACCAATTCTATGGAAATCCTACCGAGGATCCAAACCTTCATTTATCCGTATTTGTTCAATACGCTGATACTGTTAAAGCTAATGGTGTCACTTCAGAGGCAATTCGACTTCGTCTTTTTCCTTTCTCGTTAAGAGATAGCGCTAGAAGATGGCTTCAATCTCTTCCTTCCAACTCAGTCACCACATGGAACGAGTTGAAGAAAGTTTTTCTTGCTCGATATTTTCCTCCAAGCAAAACAGCTATGTTAAGAGCCCAGATAAATGGATTTAAACAGAAAGATAACGAGTCTCTTTTCGAAGCATGGGAAAGATATAAAGACATGATGAGACTTTGTCCACACCATGGTTTAGAAGACTGGTTAGTAATTCATACCTTCTATAATGGTCTCTTGTACAACACGAGGTTAACAATAGATGCCGCCGCAGGTGGTGCACTAATGAACAAACCTTATGCTGACGCTTACCAACTTATCGAAAGCATGGCTCAAAACCACTATCAGTGGGGAACAGAACGAACAATGGTGGAAAAACCTCAAACGAAAACTGGCATGTACGAGATAAGTAACCTTGATCATGTTAATGCAAAAGTGGATGCTCTGGTCCAGAAAATTGAAAGTTTAAACGTATCACCTCCAGCTACCGTGGTAGCCATAACTCAGAATTGCGAAGTCTGTGGAATCCAAGGTCACACTCCTGCAGATTGTCAACTCCTAACAGGAATCCAAGCGGAGCAAGTAAACTATGCTCAAGGAAGCCCCTACTCGCATACCTATAACTCAAATTGGAAGAATCATCCCAATTTTTCATATAAGAGTAATAATGCTTTATACGCACCTGGACAATCTCCAAATCAAGCCCCAGCTATACCTCCGGGATATCAGAAGCCGATCCCATCTATACCTAACAATAACGCCCCTAGGAAATCCAACTTGGAAATCATGATGGAAAATTTTATAGCTTCTCAACAGCAAACCAATAAAGATTTCTTAAACCAGAATGTACACACTGGCGAACAAATTAAACAACTAGCAAGTAAAGTAGATGCCCTGGCTACTCATAACAAAATGCTGGAAACGCAGATATCACAAGTAGCTCAACAACAAACGCCTACTGCTGCCCCAACTGGTACATTTCCTGGCCAACCCCAACCTAACCCAAGAAGCCACGCTCATGCAATTATACTGAGAAGTGGAACGGAAGTGGAAGGACCGTCTGACCCAAGGATAGAAAACCAAAACTCTGAAAAGTCAACTGAGGAGGAAAGTGAACCTAAGGAAAAGGAAGAGAGTAATAAGGAAACCGTAGAAAAGAAGGAACCTTGTGTACCTCCACCACCTTATAAACCACCTATCCCTTACCCTCAAAGGCTTATTAAAACCAAAGATGCGGGCCAATTCAAAAAATTTGTTGACCTACTGAAACAATTAAACGTCACAATTCCGTTTACAGAAGCTATTACGCAAATGCCCTCATATGCCAAGTTTTTAAAAGAAATTCTTTCTAATAAAAGGAAACTTGAAGATAGAGAAACCGTTACACTCACTGCTGAATGTAGCGCTATAATCCAGAATATGCCCCCTAAACTTAAAGACCCAGGTAGTTTCTCTATACCTTGTCACATAGGAAAATTTGTCATTGACAAAGCCTTATGCGATTTAGGAGCCGGTATTAGTGTTATGCCTTTATCCATATGCAAGAGACTTGAAATGGGAGAATTAAGACCAACTAAAATGTCTGTGCAACTAGCAGATCGTTCCGTCAAATATCCTGTAGGAATTCTTGAAAACGTTCCAGTGCGCATAGGTCAATTCTACATTCCAACTGATTTTATAATTATGGACATTAGAGAAGATGAAGTTACACCCATTATACTGGGAAGACCGTTCTTAGCAACTGCCGGTGCAATCATAGACGTAAAACGAGGACGACTCACTTTTGAAGTAGGAGAAGAGAAAATTGAGTTCATTCTTTCCCAATTTTTGAAAGCACCTGCAATAGAAGATACATGCTACTTCATGGATATCATCGATGAATGCATAAAAGAAACTAAGTTAGAAAAAGACAAATCATCTGACTATCTTGTAGAAGACAAACTTAACCAGTGTTTAGCAATAACACCGGACCCTACGCAATGCCTTAAGAAACCACCCCTAGACCTGAAAACACTTCCCAAAAATCTGAGATATGAATTCCTAGACTTAGAACTTGAACGACCAGTGATAGTTAATGCTGACCTAGGAAGACTCGAAACAGAAAAACTCCTGCATATCTTAAGAAAATATCCAACCGCACTAGGTTACAACATCACCGATCTTAAAGGAATAAGTTCATCCATCTGTATGCATCGCATCATGCTAGAAGAAGACTGTAAAACTTCTAGGGAACACCAGAGGAGACTAAACCCGATCCTGAGTGAGGTAGTGAAGAAGGAAATAACCAAGTTATTAGAGGCAGGTATCATATATCCTATATCTGATAGCCAATGGGTTAGTCCTGTACACGTAGTACCAAAGAAAGGAGGTATAACAGTCATTGAGAATGAAAAAGGAGAAACTATAACCAAACGAATCGAATCGGGATGGAGAATGTGCATTGACTATAGGAAACTAAACAAAGCAACCCGAAAAGATCATTTCCCTTTACCATTCATTGACCAGATGTTAGAACGATTAGCGAAACATTCTCATTTCTGCTATCTAGACGGTTACTCAGGTTTCTTTCAAATACCGATTCACCCTGATGACCAAGAAAAGACAACATTCACGTGCCCTTTTGGTACCTTCGCTTATAGACGAATGCCGTTTGGCTTGTGTAACGCTCCTGCAACCTTTCAAAGGTGCATGATGGCAATATTCGCCGATTTTCTAGAAAACATCATGGAAGTATTTATGGATGACTTTTCCGTATGCGGACAAAGCTTTGAAGAATGCCTTGAAAACCTAGAAAGAGTTCTAGAGCGATGTGTAAAAGTAAACCTAGTACTTAATTGGGAAAAATGTCACTTTATGGTACAAGAAGGAATTGTTTTAGGACACATCATCTCGAACAGAGGAATTGAAGTAGACAAAGCCAAAATAGAGGTAATCGAAAATCTTCAACCCCCGAAAACTGTGAGGGAAGTACGAAGCTTCTTAGGACATGCCGGTTTTTACCGACGATTCATTAAAGACTTCTCTAAAATAACTAAACCTTTAACCGGGCTATTGATGAAGGATGCTGAATTCATATTCGACAATAGATGTTTAGAAGCATTTCAAACGCTTAAACAAGCACTGATCTCCGCGCCCATAATGCAGACACCAGATTGGAACGAACCATTCGAAATATTGTGTGATGCCAGTGATTACGCTGTAGGCGCTGTTTTAGGACAACGAAAGGATAAAAAGCTTCACGTTATATATTACGCAAGTAGAACTCTAGATGAAGCACAAATGAATTATGCCACAACCGAGAAAGAACTTCTAGCAGTAGTGTTTGCGCTAGATAAATTTCGTTCTTACTTGGTCGGAGCCAAAATAATCATCTACACTGACCACGCTGCTATCAAATATCTCTTAACAAAAAAGGATGCTAAACCTAGACTCCTAAGGTGGATCCTGTTGCTACAAGAGTTCGATTTGGAAATCAAAGATAAGAAAGGAACTGAAAACGTAGTAGCAGATCACCTCTCGAGACTTGAAAACCTTGAACCGGAAAGAACATCAATCAACGATGATTTCTCGTACGATAAACTTATAGCTACTTTGGAAGAAAATAACGCTGATAAACAGGTAGAAACCACCTTAGCTATATGTGTTACACCGTGGTACGCTGACATCGTCAATTATTTAGCTGCCGGAATAGTTCCACCTACCTTATCCTACCAGCAGAAGAAACGATTCTTCTATGACATAAAACACTATTACTGGGATGACCCCTTACTTTTTAAAAGAGGCCCCGATGGTATTTTCCGTCGGTGTATACCCGAGGAAGAGGTAGAAAATATAATCCAACACTGTCACTCAGCTCCTTATGGTGGACATGCAAGTACATCCAAGACCTGCTCTAAAATCCTACAAGCCGGTTTTTATTGGCCAAGTATATGGAAGGATGTACATGCAACTATTAAGAAATGTGACAGATGTCAACGCACAGGAAACATATCTAGACGTGACGAGATGCCACAAAAGGGCGTTTTGGAAGTAGAGATTTTCGACGTGTGGGGAATAGACTTCATGGGACCATTTCCATCCTCTTTCGGTAACAAATACATACTCGTGGCAGTTGACTACGTATCGAAATGGATTGAAGCTATAGCTTCTCCAACAAACGACACACGAGTAGTAACTAGACTCTTTAAGAATTTAATATTTCCAAGGTTTGGTGTTCCAAGAATAGTAGTCAGTGATGGTGGATCGCATTTCATATCCAAGGTACTCGAAAAACTACTACTTAAGTATGGCGTAAGACATAGAGTAGCGACACCTTACCACCCTCAAACCAGTGGGCAAGTGGAAGTGTCTAACAGAGAGATTAAACAGATACTAGAGAAAACAGTCGCCACTTCAAGGAAAGACTGGTCATTGAAATTACCAGAAGCTTTGTGGGCTTACCGAACTGCTTACAAAACTCCCATAGGGACAACCCCATTTAAGATCATTTATGGAAAATCCTGTCACCTCCCGGTAGAATTAGAACATAAAGCCTATTGGGCTATTAAAAATCTAAATTTAAACTATAAAGCCGCCGGCGAAAAGAGAATCCTTGATATAAGCGAATTAGAGGAACTCAGAAGAGACGCTTACGAAAATGCCAGAATCTACAAAGAAAGAACAAAACAATGGCATGACAAGCGCATATCAAGGAAAATCTTCAAACAGGGCGATACAATCCTTTTATTTAGCTCCAGGCTAAAGTTATTCCCGGGAAAACTACGATCTAGATGGTCAGGTCCTTTCCAAATCACCAAAGTTTTTCCCAGTGGAGCAGTAGAAATTAAAGGCAAATCTATGGAACCATTTACCGTAAACGGGCAACGTCTAAAACATTATCACTATGCAGAAAACAATGAAGATTCGCAAGTCTTACACTTAGACGAAATACCTCCAGAACTTATAGATTATAATTGATAGTTTTATGTCGAGCTTGCGACATTAAACAAAGCGCTTAGTGGGAGACAACCCACAAATATTTATATTATTTTCTATTTCTTCCTTAATTATTCTTTTAATTTTTATTTAGTATTCTTTCTTAATTTATTTTAATTTATTAAAAACTTTTTTTCTTCTTCTTTCGGCATTTGGCCAAATCCTGACTAAAACTATTGTTTTTCTTTTCTCTAGCTAACACTAACCTGATGGGACAAATTGATCGTATGGGTATCAAATTCAGAGGAACAGCTCAGAAACAAAAGTTTGAGGAACTAGCCACGAGAGAGATGCTACCTAGTTTGTATGCTGATGATTGGGCAATGAATACCCTGGGACTAAGAGAGAGTGTCCTGTATTTGCTGAATCAGATTGGGTGGGAAACCGCTCCTATCCGTAGACAATTTGTCACTTACCGGAGACTAACACTAGAATTCCTTAGCTCCCTGATCTATCTACCCAGCCATGGAAAAGGAATAAGCAGAGGTTTTATCTAGTTCAGAATGTTTAACATGGAATACCAATTTAATATTCAAGAATTTACCAACCTCTTAGGTTTCCCTACATCCTTTGATACATTTACAGTGAGCCAAGAAGAACTTTTTGAATATAGAGAACTTGAACACTTTTGGGGTAACTTGACTGGAAATGACGATCCCGAGGAACATGAGTTTCTCTTTGGAAACATACATAACCCGACCTTTCGCTATTTCCATAAGATCCTGACCCACACCTTATTTGGGAAGAAGCCAAACAGTACCACAGTTTCACGTGATGAACTCTTCATCATATTTTGTGCTTCCCAGAACCGTCCAGTAAACGGTGCCACTTTTATGCTAGCAAATTTAGACCACCTTATCCAAGACGAACGAGCACCAATTCGAATAGGTGGTTTGATAACCATGATTGGTAATGCTATCGGATTACGTCAGCCTATGCTTGACTTAAGCCCTTTTTGTGGCATTACTACTATGAGTATACCCTTCCTCTTCAACACTATGTTTATAGCAAACCTAGGATCTGACGAGTTTGAGCTTATAATTAATAACCAAGTTCTTTGCCTATTCACCATGCCCGATCCTAGGACTAGTGTTCATAACCGCAATAACTGGCTCTACAATCTGAACGAAACCCCCTCTCCTGCTAGATCCACTGAATCCATCCAGGACTATGAGATTTGTGATGACCAGATTCCTTATGCTGAATCAGACCCTCAGACACCATCTGGTTATTATGATATTGCTCCTCCTCCTCAACCTGTTCAGACCGAAGAATCGGCAATACCCGACCTTAGACATCATATGCCCGGAACTGATTATAACACCGCCATTGAAGCTTTGATGTCAGAACAAGACGCCCTCAGAGAAGAGTTCGCTAGCATAAGACACGAATTTCTAGGATGCATGAAAGGTATGACAAATCAGTTTCACGAGTTGCTAAACCGTGTTAACTCCTTTGCTCCTCCGGCCAGAGATCATGCAGATGGATATAAGTTGTTTTTCTTAGTTATTTAGTTTTAAGTTAGATTATTTATTAATGTTATTTCAAATTATGTTCGTATTTGTTTCTTTTTCGCATTTTTGTTTTTTCCTTCCATTGTTACATTATGATTATTTTATGAAGCTATTGAATTATCTTATTTTATTATGAATTATGCAATATCTATCAATAATGCTCTCTACTGTTGCTGCCTACATAAATTATCAAAATTATAATATAATTATGCACTATTATACAAAGTAGAATAGCATGCAGGGAAATTTAAATAGCAGAATAAAATAATCTGAAGCAAAACAAAATAAAAAATAAAAATAAATTACCAATATCATTTTGAAGAACGCTAGCAGAAACCTTGCCAAAATGACTGTGTGACGAGCGTCACACAACCTATCACGGACGTCACGCTAAGTGCTTGTGACGCCCGTCATGCCCCTGTAACGACTGTAACACCTTGCTGACCAGGTGAATGTTACAAAGCCGTTGGAGACGAACGTTACAACCATACACCTTTTTACCTTCCCCATTTATTCACATTTACCCACATTTATTTACTTTTCAACCACTCCCTTTCCAACTTCAAAATTTTTCCTATAAATACCCACCATACCTTTCTTCCTACATCACAACTATTCTATACAATCAAATATATTTCTTTTCTTTCCTAACTACTTCTTCCAACTCATTCATCAGTATGGCGGGAAATCAAAATTTTAGAAACATCATCTTCCGATCCGAAGATGATAACTTTCAAAGAGAGCAATTCGAGCGCTTCCAACAACGAGGTGTCACCTCTACCAGGTATCCTGATTCAACTTGTTTATAACAATTAGGATTACTTCAAGGTATCGAGTGGATGCTCCGCCTTGCCGATCTAACCTTTCTTTGCACGCATAATAATCAACCCACCTACCCATCCCTAACCTTAGAATTCTTAAGTTCATATGCATACAACACTCCTACCGGTGAAGACGAATTCTTAACCGGTACCGCAACCTTCCGTATGTTCAACACCGAGTATTCCCTATCCCAAAACCAATTGAGCACCATGCTACAATTCCCCATAGAAGGTCAAGTCTACCCCAGAATCCCTCCAAACTTAAACTGGAGCACAGTTGCCGCTTTCGACCTCTTTAGGAAAATATCCGGTGTAGATGCCAACAACTGGGAAGAGCTCCTTGTTTCCCATATACATAACCCAACTATCCGGTACTTCATCCGCATCCTACAAAACACCGTTTTTGGAAGACCGAACAACAGCAAGGTCAACACAAAGGAACTATTCTTCCTCGAATGCGTCTTCGAACCGAATGCTAAGGTAAACGCCGCCTCCTTCCTATTTCATCATATCCGCACCTTATGTGCTAGAGGCCGTCAACCTTTTGTAATTGGCGGATTAATCACCACCATAGCACTTGGCTTAAACCTAGGGGAACGACTCCAAACTTTAGAATCTTTACCTCCCCTATTTATGGACATAGGCTACTGTCGGTCCAGCCGCCTAATAAAGAACAGAGTAGGCGGAAAGTATTACCTTATGGTGAATAACCAGGCAGTCCCAAGCGTTGTTCTACCCAACATTGCCTTAACCGATGTCACAAATCCCAACCGCCACCTCTATGATCTGAATGCTCCCGAAGCTACCGAGCCTTCACATGCAAACCCGTCTACCGACGAGTTCGACGAAATGGAGCAAGGTGATCAGATTCCTACACAACAGTCAGTCCCGCTCAACCCTTCCGATAATGCAGCTGGCCCATCCTCACGACGTCGTCGACGAAGAAGGCCTGCAACCAACGACGACATCATGGATGCTATTGATGGTATGCAAGCACAAAATCTCGAAATGATGCAAATGATGCGCCAAATGCAACAACAATAGGAAGCGAGGAATGCCATAACCGACCAGCGGTTCACTGATTTGCTTAGCAGGTTCGACAACTTAGACATGCATCAACGATCACCAGGTCCAAGAACAAGAGGCGGCAGGCCGCATTAACTTTAATTTCCTTTTCCCTTCTTTTTGTAATTCATTTCTTTCCCTTAAAACATTGGGGACAATGTTTCATTCAAGTATGGGGGGAAAACCGTGTTCTTTCTATCCTCCTTTTTCTTTTTCAAGTATGTATTTTCCCTTTCATTGTTATTTCCCTTTCTTATATAAAAAAAATAAAAATTTATTATAATATATATTTATTTTAAGTCAAGTCCCTAGTGTGAAAACTTTCTATTATCTATTCCCCTCAATTTTCATGAGCCATAACAAAATTTAACACACCCAATAAGTATAAAGGTCGCTTATTTTATAAAACTTGAGTGAAATCAAGACAAAATTATTACCATAACAACGCTCTAAGAACCTCAACATGTTAGATCAGGATAAGTACCTATTATACCAATCCCTTGAACTTTTAGTTTTATAGTAACCCCGAGTAGTTTATACGAGAAGTCAGCACCATCTTAATAGCAAACTACGTGGAGAGCCGATGAATATAAGTGAGTGATTCCCAAAGTAACATAAAAAAAATATATATATCAGGAAATGCACTAATTAAGTTAGGTGATCCTTACCAAATCATTTAATCTAAAGGTTGCAGATCATACAAAAGCATAATATGAAAGATCCATTATGAGTTGGTTCAGCAGGTATCTGGTGCTGAACTTGGTAGGGCGGACTACGGTTCGATCCCCCGCAATTTGCAATGGACTGAATAACGAAGTTATCCGACTTATGTACCAGAACTTCTAGCTAAAAGGGGATCAGAATCACTAACCGGTTACTCCACTATGTGCGCGAAAAGATAAAGGGCTTAATGTGATTTCGCTAGAATGAAAACGGGTGAAATAAGAGTAAAGGAACTAGGATAGCTATAATGGCGTTACTCGAACTGGTTTGCATAAGGTGGGGTTATCTGAGATTGTGACGGTGGTTGTTGATGTCAAGATTAAACTCAAGTTACTTCTAAACAAGGTTTACATGCGACCTAGTACGAATTGATGTGTGTTTTGAAATTTCATCTGGCTAAAATTTTTAAAACAAGTTCTATACTGTATTTTGCTTGAGGACAAGCAAAGATCTAAGTATGGGGGAGTTTGATAACATAAAATTATATCACATTTTTGGACTCAATTTAATTAAATTATATTATTATTTACTTCAATTCATTTCATTTTATTAGATATTACGCGGTATTTTCTTTCTATTTATCTCAGGTGGTTTATTTGAAGCACAAGTAAAAAAGGAAGAAAAGGAGGTGCAAAAAGGAATGAAAAGAAGCAAATACCAAAGGCAAAAGCCCAGCCCAAAAAGCACAGGCGCTGTGCCTGTGACGAGCGTCACAAAGCCTGTGACGAACGTCACGCTTTGCACACTTGTGTGACGAGCATCACACATGGTGTGACGGACGTCACACCATTCCCCTATATTTTTGGCACCAGGAACGGAACAGACCACGTTGAAGCTACTTCCACGCTTGACCCTTGGAACTGAAGACCGTGTACACGGAAAACCCTTGGAGGCAGTTACAAAAAAGTAGCAGTATAAATAGTAGCTAATTGGGAAAGCTCTCGGTTCCAGATACTTCCTCGCCGTTTTCCTTTTTTGCATTTTTTCTCTTCCAGCAGCATAAGTATTTTACAGCATTATTTTCACAACTTTTATATTATTTCCTTTGCAATTTCTATTTTCTTTTCCCAGCACTTAATTAATTCTTTTTCGCACAATAGTTTCTACACCGGAAACTATTGTGTACCTTTCACCGGATCTAACCTTACGTTAGAATCTAGTTTTTATTCCTTCGCTTTTATTTTTCTGTTTGATTGAAGAATTCAAGAACAAATCCAACCGGCCTGTGGTGGAGTGTTCAAGACTGCTATTTAATTTCTCAGGTTCTTTAATTATTGTTTGAATTTATATATGCCCTGCTTTACTGTTTATTTATATTATTTTCCTGAGATGAATCTGTTTATGCATGATAATTATTTAAGTTTGTTTAGCATGTCTGGCTGATTTATTTAGGTATCGGTATGTAAAGTAAGCGGAATGAAGGAATCAAAACCAAATTGGTTTAATTAAGTTTAAAATTAAAATCACTCTTTTTACGGTCTCAATTTACAGGTTTAATAACAAGGTTTTGTACGAAAGTAAAAGACATAAAGAAGTTAAAAGCAATAGAACGAGAGTTTGAGTTTTTGACTGGACAGTGTAAATTGGACATTAATTCTAGATCAGGGCGAGAGCAATTTTTAGAGTTAATTAAATTCTAACCTTTTTCAAAAAGTATTTTTAAAGATTGAATGTGAGGACGAGAGTTAAGCATTTGAATTTAATTATATCACCTAAGTCAACAGAGCGAGAGTTTGAGATAAGGGTGTTTAAACGATTAGTGTTTTCTTAAAAAGAGTTTCTACGGATTCTATTGTTTTCAAAAAGTGGTTTTTGACTTAACTATAAGTGACAACTACGTTAATATAAAATCATAGTTTATTCAACAGAGCGAGAGTTTGAGAAAAGACTTTTAATCAATAGTATCTACTGAAAAGATTTGTTTTAAAACCAAGAAACCAACCAGGAATTGATTCCCTAATTACGACGAACTACATACCGATATCCGCTTATTAGATATTTATTTTAGATCTAGTTTTAGTTTTAACTTTTCCCCCAAACAATCAAAGTATCATCCGCCTTAGCTTTACGAAGTAACCTTAGAAAACGGTATATCGATTCATAAGTCCCTGTGGGATCGATATCTTTTAAAACTACGCGATAGAACTGTGCACTTGCAGTTTGTACCCCAATTCGACTCATAAAGTCGAGCGATCACCAGGGCACATAATAGAGAACTGTAAGGCCTTCAAACACAAGGTTCAATACTTGATTGTGTAAGAACAAAAATTGTTCTACAACAGATTCCTTGATTTTGATGATAACAAAGGATGAAACCAAAAATGGCACCCTAACGAAAAGTTTCTAAGTGTGCAGGATTCTAAAGAAAGAAGGAAGAAATCTGATGATGTCATCAGATACAGAAGCAGATCAGATACATATTCTCAAATGATCAGAAGCATCTGATAAGGAAACACGCTCAAGAAGTTCTAACTCTAAGCAAAACAGCAAGTATCAGAAGCATCTGAACAAGAAGTAGCTCTAGAAGTTCTGACTCTGAACAACGCTATCTCTAAGCTCCAGAAGTTATCAGCGCTATCTGAAGAAACTATCTGAACTCACAAGAGATTAAACATCAGAAGCAAGATTCCAAGATTCTCCAGAAACACAAATACTCTGAGCATGGAATTGCTAATCATGAAAGAGTAACGTTGAAGTCAAGAAAAGATTTGCAAATGGATTTCCTAATTGAGAAAGAGACGTTAATCTCCAATTTCAATAAAGAAAATACTACTTGTGGTAAGTAGTCATTTCAAGAAGAAAAAGTTATCCTGCAGAAGCTGTTTTTGTTATGGCGTAAATTCATCTTATTACTCATCAGTTTCAACTACTACCTCATTGATCTATATAAAGGATTGCAAATCAACTTTCAGTACAACACACATACAAGGAAAAATTATACTAAAACATCAACACAAGAAAACGTTCTTTCTCTCTAAGATCTTCACGAAGCTTTTGCTTATAACGTGAAAAACTCTTGTTCTTAATTTTGTAATACTTGCTTTCTTAGAAGCACTCTAGTTTACATAAATCTTTCTTCTATTGTTTGTTGATTTCCTCAAGTGACTCTGTGTAGTCTGTATACTTGAGAGGGCTAAGAGATTTTTATCTTAGACGTTGTTTGTAATCTTTCAAGATTAGTGGATTAAGTCCTTGTTGAAGGCGAAATCACCTTGGCCGGGTGGACTGGAGTAGCTTTGTGTTATAAGCGAACCAGTATAAAATCATTGTGTGGTTTTCTTTTTGAAAAGCGCTTATTTTTCAAAACAATTCAAACCCCCCCTTTCTTGTTTTTCTCACCTTCAGATTGATAGCAAGGCAGTCACATTCACACCAGTGAGGCCAAACGTTGCAACAAACCCCATGCCGGCGCATGCAGAGTCGAGCGAAGCTCGAAGATAAAGCCTCTCACCAGCCTGAACAAGCAGAGCGATTCCTCACAGAGATGAAGGCCCATTTCTTCGGATGACGATAATCATTATGCCATTTTTACCATTTTTCATTCTTGTAATTTGATCTTGTTTGTCTAAGTACTGTATGCTTTAAACATTGTTATTTATATTTGGTCTTATTAATGGGATGATTATGCATGCTTTGAATCAATCTTTCATATTCACTCATCTATCACATTTTCAAATCACAAACACATGCTTTTCCACTTCACCTTCTTTATCACACTATTGTTAGTAAATGTTAGAAGGAGGATGACGAAAACAAAATACTCATAATTGTTGATTGTATGCTTTCGGATAAAATCCTGCTAATGATGTACAGGCATTGTTTCAAATCCCCAAACACCGGAGAGAGAAGGAGTTAATCCCTAGTCAATCACTTCGAGCCTAGAAGTAGGAGTTTCTTTCAGATCTAAAAAACCCTTACGCTTAACTTGGGGCAGGGTAGTGTTCAGTTGATTTAACTACACTTTCGAATTACAAGGTGAAATATCCCATAAAAGGATCAACCACATGATATTCTTCACACACATCCTGAAGTGTCGAAGGAACCATACAAATCCAGAATTTATGTCTGTTGTTCTTCAATGACCAATGACTTGGCAGTCACAATTCAAAAAAAAAGAGTCAAAGAAAAAGCCCGCTAAGTCAAACACCTTAAAAGGAGACTTAGGCAAAAACAGGGGCAATCCCGATGGATTAAAGCTTCAAACAAAGCGGTCCATGCAAAAGTTAGGGATCAAAACAAGAATCAAGAGAGATAATGAAAGTCCTCAACAAAACAAAACAAGATTCAGTGACTACCATACCAAAATCAAAGGGTCACCGACATCCAAAAAACGAAATAAGGTGGTTGCCATTCCAAGAGACCTTGAATCACCATCTTTATCCTTACACCTGCAAAAGACGAATGTGTGTGAACTAACTGAACATAGGATTGGAGATCATCATGAAGAAGGGGTGGGTTAAAATAAACTTTGAGCCTTATACCCTTTTGTTTCAATAACCATGAACCAAGCCACGTTACAACCTTCAAAAGACCTAATTGAAGTAAGGTTTGTTCTGAAAGTATACTATAGCAAGGTTGAGTAAACTGACTCCTAGAGATTTGCTAATATTCTCTTCTCACTATATCACTCACACGCTAGCTGAATCAGCACCGCGTTTGGACTCATGGTCCATTCGCCACACACTACCACGACACTCCAAATGAATGATTGTTTTTCAAAACTTGCATAACTATTGCATTAAAATCACCATTTCTTGAAAAACAATTCTTAATTGTTAGTTAGTACTTGACATCGAGAAAATTCCAACAAGGGGCAATTCAAGGGGCACTTGATCGTTGGTGCAGACACAAATCAAGACCATCCTGTGAATCAGGGGCACAACATCTTTTGATCATATTGACTTAAGAAGTAGTCAGTATAAGACAAATCTCCAACCATCGGGTGATCAGGGAGGAAAAACACTTCAATACTCAGTACGTATAGGGCAAGTCCCCCAAAAGCTAATCAGGGGCAGACCATTGCAAGATTCAAGAGCTGGGAAAAACAGACTCAGACCACATCATCGAACAATCACTCCTAAGGTTTCCTTTCAAGGAGAATTCCTTTGAACACCCTACAATCAGGGGCAAGACGAGTTGCAAGGGGCAAATTCCCTTCATATCTTCAAGTCAGTCAAGCAGATTGCATCAGACATTAGTGACTGCTTGAATTCACCACCAAAATGTCGAAAGTCCATACCAGTACAGCATCATACCTTGACAAGAATCCTTAGGGCACGTCAAAGGCATAATCATCATGCGTTGATCACGTCGCTATGCTCAGTTACAGGCTGGCCAAACACTTCAGAAGAAGAACTGAGATCTTCTCAAAGACAAATACACAATATATTAGCAAGAGATCAAACTTGGGGCACCAAGAGTATCCACATCCATTGTGTGTTCATCACATTGTCAACTACCGAGTGTCGGGAAATCAGATCCTTTCACCAATCAATAATCCAATCCACATTGGCAATTACCAGAAAAACCAAAGCCCACTTGCTGGCACCCACACAAAAACAAATACAACCAGCACTGGTTTCCAGAAAACACATTGCCTTTGAAGAGGGGGGCCAATCCCAAACAAACCAAGCATCCTTTGCATTCAAACATGCATCGCATGCATCACCTCATACATAATGCATACATGACATTTATGCATATAGCACGAGATTAAAATCCAAGGTTTAGTCGTAGGCATCCAAGCCAACCCTCAGTTGAGTCATTGTTTTTCTCTGAGTGAGTTCTTACCCTACTATCGGGCGTTCCCCATTGAGTTACATCCTTCAACCTTTTGTTGATAAGATGTTATCCTCAGCTAAGTCAAACATTGTTTCTTTAAACACTTACCTTGTTTCGCGTTGAGCGTCCCTCAATGAGTTGTTTCCTGTAACCTGTTGTTGATGGAAACTACACCTCCCCAGAGAGTATTTGTTCTGCAACCTTTTGTTGATGGATACCCTGAGCAAATCTCACCCAGTAATGTTCCAATATTACCCAGCAAATCGGGTTTACTGAACTTTGTCAGTAGCCTTATTTTTCCAATATTTTTCTTACTACCACCCTTTTGGTAAGAGTACCCTGATGAATAATGATCATCATCCTGTTTACGATAACCGTTATCCTTTTGGTGATGGTAAATCCTTGACATTTGTGATCTTACTATCATCCTTTTGGTGTCGAACATCCTTGAAGTTTTGGTCCAACCTTCATCCTTTTGGTGAATGGTGACCCCTGCAATTATTACAGCTTACCGTCATCCTTTTGGTGTCGGCGATCCTTGTGGTGATAAGCAATCCTTGTCATTTTGGTTCAACCATCATCCCCTCGTTGATGGTAATCCCTGTTGTTATCATCCTTGTGTTGATGACGTCCAGTTCAATCTAAACATCATCCTTTTGGTGATAGAGATTACGGAGTTTGGTTTAAGCTATCATCCTTTTAGTGATGGTGACATTTGGAAAGTCCAATCCCACTGTCATCCTTTTGGTGTCAGTAATATTTGAAGTTAATATAACTTATTATCATCCTTTTGGTGGTAACAAGTTTTGAAGTTATGATCTCACTGTCATCCTTTTGGTGATGGTGATTGTTGACTCATTATCATCCTTTTGGTGATAACGAGTTCTGTTACTTGTGGTACCTTCATCCTTTTGGTGATGGTGACTGCCGACTTATTATCATCCTTTTGGTGATAACAAGTTTCAAAGTTATGGTCTCACCTTCATCCTTTTGGTGATGGTAATTGTTGATTCATTATCATCCTTTTGGTGATAACGTGTTTTGTTTTGATCTTACCCTCATCCTTTTGGTGATGGCGATCATTAAGTTTGTGTCGGCTTATTATCATCCTTTTGGTGATAACAAGTTTTGAAGTTTTGACTTATTATCATCCTTTTGGTGATAACAAGTTTTGAAGTTCTGTCCTTATTATCATCCTTTTGGTGGTAACAAGTTAGGTTTGTTTGATCTTACTGTCATCCTTTTGGTGTCAGTGATATTTAAGGTTATTGACTTATTATCATCCTTTTGGTGGTAACAAGTTCTGTTGTCGATCTTACCTTCATCCTTTTGGTGATGGTGATCATTTGAGTCTATTTTGACTTATTATCATCCTTTTGGTGGTAACAAGTTTTGTTGTTAATTTTACCTTCACCCTTTTGGTGATGGTGATTGTTTTGACTTATTATCATCCTTTTGGTGGTAACAAGTTTTGTCTTGATCTTACCTTCATCCTTTTGGTGATGGTGATCAATTGTGTTGTGTGCTTATTACCATCCTTTTGGTGGTAACAAGTTTTGTCGTTTGACCTTACCTTCATCCTTTTGGTGATGGTGATTGTCGACTTATTATCGTCCTTTGGCGATAACAAGTTTTGTCTTTTAATTATACCTTCATCCTTTTGGTGATGGTGATTGTTGACTTATTATCATCCTTTTGGTGATAACAAGGTTTTGTTTTGATCTTACTATCATCCTTTTGGTGATGGGGATCCTTTGAGTTGTGTGACTTATTATCATCCTTTTGGTGGTAACAAGTTTTGTTTTTAATTATACCTTCATCCTTTTGGTGATGGTGATTGTTTTGACTTACTATCATCCTTTTGGTGGTAACAAGTTTTATCCTGTATCTTACCTTCATCCTTTTGGTGATGGTGATCATTGAGTTTCGATTTATTATCATCCTTTTGGTGATAACAAGTTTGTTGTGTGACTATACCTTCATCCTTTTGGTGACGGTGATCATTAGTGGTCGTTGACTTATTGTCATCCTTTTGGTGATAACAAGCTTTATTGTTGGATCTTACCTTCATCCTTTTGGTGACGGTGATCTTTGAAGTTAATGAGTTAACTATCATCCTTTTGGTGGTAGCCTTGATATTATACTTTCGGTAATGGAAAGCATTATTAGAATAACCATCATCCTTTTGGTGACGGACATCATCCTTTTGGTGATGGAAATCTTTGGATTGTGTCTAACTTTCATCCTTTTGGTGATAGCGAGATTTGTTGTTGATCTTACCATCATTCTTTTGGTGATGGCGATCTTTGTTGTATCCATTGTAACCATTATCCTTTTGGTGATGACTACTTTTGAAAGTGGTTTATCCATCATCCTTTTGGTGATGACAATCCTGACAATCATGGTGAACCACTGTCATCCTTTTGGTGCCAGAAAACATGTTCAGTTTTTGTCTTTACATCAATAATGACCTTTGTAACACCCTTCTAAAAACCCCAATTATTTAATTAAAATAATAAACATATAACAATCAGAGTAATTATGCCATTCAAGGGTGTCACACAATTATTCAAATTATTCACCAATTATAGATGTCATGCTCTTTATTAATTCAAACATAAGCATTTGCATAAAACGCAACGGATAGAGATCTCATCAATCATGTACAACATGTAACATTCACATGTAAATTATTCAACAATATAAAACGTCCCATCCCGATGTTACATCTATCAGAGCACGACCCACTAAGGAGACTACACTAGACTCCAAGCATTCGCTTCTACTCAACTCATTTCTCGTTACCTGAAAAATAATTGTAAGGGTGAGTTCCTCAATCGATATAATAAGCATTATAGAATATAATGTCATGTTAAGTAATTTAACGCATTAATCACCCTAATCACAACATACAAACAGTAACGGTACATCAGCTCAACATCATACTCAACACCCACATAAAGCACAAGTATAATCTCAAATCATACTCCATAACAACACAAACACACGTATAATATTGGAATACATCCATTCATATTATACGCCATACATACATTATGCAATGAGACTCCACACATGCGGTACCGACTATTCTTGAACATATAGTTCAACCTCACCGATCAACTACGGATACGGCTACCAAGCCCACTAGTCCCACTCATTTGAGACCTAGTGACTCACTCGCTAATTCCTCACCACGGGGATTAGCTACCACCAACTCGCTAATTCCTCACCACGGGGATTAGCTACCACCAACTCACTAATTCCTCACCACGGGAATTAGCTACCACCACAAAGACTACAATATGCATGCTAATTCACCTAGCAATGCAAAATCATCAACCATAATCCACAATGGACTTATGCTCACACTCTAGGCCATAAAACAGTCCATTCACAAACACATGCATAATATATACACTCATAGCATTATGCATACCATCACACATCATCAACACATTCATCAAAACATCATATCATGTCAATTAATCCATCACAGTATTAGCACACTCTACTAATACCTACACTGCTCAAAACAGCGGGAATTAATCCCTATTACATCATATGCCAACATAGGCCAACCCTCAAATAGGCACACAACATTTAAAACACCAATTTTTCACTCTGCAACAGTGTTAACCGGTTAACGCCCTGGGTTAACCGGTTAACGCAGCACAACACGCTTCCTGTCCCAAAACTTAACAGTGTTAACCGGTTAACGCCCTGGGTTAACCGGTTAACGCAGCACAAACAGCAATATCTCAGCAATCACAACAGTGTTAACCGGTTAACGCCCTGGGTTAACCGGTTAACGCAAGCAAAATAGCACATTTTCACAAATTATAACAGTGTTAACCGGTTAACACCCTGGGTTAACCGGTTAACGCAAGACAGAAGCTGTTCCTGCGCTAACTCAAGGCAGAATGCAGAATTCTCCGCATTTTCCGCCATTGGAGGACTTCCGGACCTCCGATTCCAATTCCGTAAAAAGCTATACGTTCGGGAAAACACGAATCACACAATCACGGATTAAATTTCAGTTTTTGACACAGTTTAACCAACGTAATTCCAGCATTCACCAATCCCAATTAGGGTCAAATAACGGCTTATCACTACCCATTACATATTATCCCATAATACCCATTAATCAACGATAAACCCCCCTTACCTGAGTTAATCCGGCAAAATCTCTAAGCTCCAAGCTCTTCTCCAACCTTTGCTCTCTGGTTCTTCCTCTTTGCCCCTTTCTCCTCTTCTCTGCAGCTTCTCAGTTTTCACGTAAAACCCTTTTACAAAATGAAAACTCTTTTTCCTTATTCCAACTTATATATTTTCCAATAATTATTATTCCAAAATAATAATAATAATAATCCAATAATAAAATAACCCAATTATTTGATTAAATTAATAATATACTATTAACTTAATTTAAATAATTATTTTATTTTATTGGGGTGTTACAACTCTCCACCACTAAACGAGTTTTCGTCCTCGAAAACATACCTCAAGCGAACAACTCTGGGTAAGACTCCTTCATCTTACTCTCCAGTTCCCAAGTCACATTGCCACCTGCTGGTCCTCCCCAAGCTACCTTCACCAAGGCAATCTCTTTACCCCGCAACTGCTTCAACTCTCGATCCTCAATCCTCATAGGTGATGTTTCAACAGTCAGGTTATCTCTCACCTGTACATCATCTATTTGGACTACATGCGACGGATCATGAATGTACCTCCTCAACTGAGACACATGAAAAACCTCATGCAAATTCGCAAGCGACGGCGGTAAAGCGACACGATAGGCTACCTCCCCTATCCTCTCCAAAATCTGATAAGGACCAATAAATCGAGGTGTCAACTTCTTCGACTTCAAAGCTCGGCCAACACCAGTTATCGGAGTAACACGAAGAAACACATGATCTCCCTCTTGGAACTCAAGTGACTTCCTCCTCTTATCATGATAACTCTTCTGACGACTCTGAGCAATTCTCATCTTCTCCTGAATCATCTTAATCTTTTCTGTAGTCTGTTGGACAATCTCCGGTCCAACCACAGCACTCTCACCGGACTCATACCAACATAAAGGTGTCCGACATCTCCTACCATACAAAGCTTCAAACGGTGCCATACCAATGCTTGAATGAAAACTATTGTTGTAGGTAAACTCAATCAAAGGTAAATAACAATCCCAAGCACCTCCTTTTTCCAAAACACAAGCCCTCAAAAGATCCTCTAGTGACTGAATCGTCCTCTCAGTCTGACCATCAGTCTGCGGATGATATGCAGAACTCAATCTCAGCTTGGTTCCCAAAGCTCTCTGCAAACTTTCCCAGAATTTCGATGTAAATCTAGGATCTCTGTCCGAAACAATACTCGACGGAATACCATGCAGACTTACAATTTTCTCAATATACAACTCGGCTAGTCTCTCTAACGGATAATCCATTCTGATCGGAATGAAATGAGCCGATTTCGTCAATCTATCAACAATCACCCAAATAGCTTCAAAATTCTTACTTGTCCTCGGCAAACCAGAAACAAAATCCATACTGATACTATCCCACTTCCACTCTGGAATAGCCAACGGTTGCATTAGCCCAGACGGCTTCTGATGCTCAATCTTTGATTTCTGACAAGTCAAACAGGAATAAACAAAGCTCGCAATTTCTCTTTTCATTCCTGGCCACCAAAATAACTTCTTCAAATCATGATACATCTTCGTAGCTCCAGGATGAATACTCAAGCCACTACGATGTCCTTCCTCCAGAATACTCTTTTTAAGTTCGGTAACATCCGGAATACACACCCGATTACCAAATTTCAAAACACCATTCTCATCAACTCTGAATTCACCACCTTGGCCTTGATTCACTAAGGTCAACTTATCAACCAAAAACACATCGGATTTCTGACCCTCTCTGATCTCATCCAGAATACCACTGGTTAACTTCAACATTCCCAATTTAACACTATTGTGAGTACTCTCACACACCAAACTCAAGTCTCTAAACTGCTCAATTAAATCCAATTCTCTAACCATTAACATAGACATATGTAATGATTTCCGACTCAATGCATCAGCCACTACATTTGCTTTACCCGGATGGTAATTGTGCCATCTTGGAGCAACAACCCTGCTACCAAAGGTGACCAAGCATTAAAAATACGTACTCAATGGTGGTCTATGGCTCATAGCAGTCAGTCATGGATATTGTGTTTAAACAAGACTTCATGGAACATGTGGATGTTGATTCAAAACTAGAGATTCGCCTGACACTGTCACACGAGTTCACAACTACGACCTGCAAAAATTAAGTAAATAAGAAGAAATTATATCAGTCATACGCGGGAAGAACCACGGCTATGCAAGGGAAATCTAAAAACAATGAAACAAAATGACGAATTCAAAAGGGGGCATCACATTGGGGGGACCACAGGAGTTTTTGAAGGACGTTTTCGTATTCCCATATCAAACAAATTCGCCGCCAAGTCCATAAGGAAAACACCAAAACAGATCGGTCCCCACAAAATCAAGGGAAGATTCTATTATTAACAGATTGATTTTGCAATCCAAGCCAGCTCATACTCAGAGGGACCACAGACTTCGCCTATAAAAGGAGGTGTCGAATCATTGAGAAGAGGGAGAAGAAAAATAACGCCACTCTGCTGAAATCGCATCCCAACCACACACCAGAGCTCGTATCAAAGTTCTTCATACTCTACATCAGAGTTTTGAATGAGCAGAAGCTTTACCCCATCAAAATTGACATCCTCTGAATACACGGACAGCGGCACAAAGATCTAAGAAGTAAGAAGCAGGGAGGAAGCCACGGGAACGCGAAGGTGGAGGAGATTTTTCCGGTACAGTTACCCTGTGCGGAAAATGAAAACTTGAAACGGTGAACAACCAAACACGGAAGAACACGAAGGAAGGAAAAAGAATAGAGAAATACCTGAAGCAGATCAAACTTCCTTGTTGTCGGTATCCTTTCACATTTACTTCCTTCATGCTGAAACCTTTAACATAACTGTTATTTGTTCATGATTGAGTTTGCATTTCAATTTCCACCGTAATATGTAACGATTTGGTAACTATCGAACGAGGGCGTCGTCTTTTTTCCGTTTAAACTATATCATCTGAGTTCCTTGCGTTTCGTCGTTTTTCCGTACATGCGCGATCTGTTTAGGTCGGTGAGCTTTTCTGGGTTTGAAATTTGAGGTAGTCGTTGTTCATATTTGTGTTTTCGGTTTTGATGCTCATCATGGATGAGTCGATTTGCTGCTAGATTCGTGCTTAGGATCTGGGTTTAGAATATATTGTTGTTTTCTTTCGAAAATGGAGAAAAAGAGTCTGCCAAAGGGAAAAGCAAAGGGAGGAAGCTGGTCCCTATGCTCTCATACTGTATTGTTTTTATTGTGTTAAATAACTAGTTAATTGTAGGATTTAATATTAATTAGTGGCAGATCATTTAATATTAGGAAAGGTTACAAATCAGTGGTAACAGTGCCCATGTAACGCACACCGCCGCTCCACCTTTCCAAGAAGCTGTACATGTTTCCAAGAGAGTCTAGCCGTTACACGGAAGTCTATGGCAGCTGTACAGTTGCCCCTTGGTTTCATCTTCAAATACTTTACCCTGGTGGGCTCGGGAGGAGTTGGGCTTAAGGCTCACTCCAACCCTTGTTGATTTTTGAATTACTCTTTGTTGAAGATAAGTGTTGGGCCTTAGGGCCCATTACGATTCATTGTCTGTTTGAAGCTCTCTTTTGCTTTTTTAGAATGGTTATTTTGGGAGCTTCATCTCCTTCTTATTTCTCATACATCTTGATTTATTACTTTAATTAAAATATTAAGATAACAATAATATTAGAAATATTTATTAGTTCGGTTTCGATTATTATTTTCAACTTTTTTTTTATCTTGTTAGAATATTATAATTAGTTAAATGGTGGATTAATGGTTAACGTCAACAAATAATTTACTTTATTTTCTAATAAATAAATTTGATGTTGGTCCAATACCAAATAGTCTTTCTCAAAGTATATTAATTCTAAATAAATTCAAATTCGCCATATTTAAATAATATTCTCTTAAAATTATTTAAATTAATTTTGAATGAAAAGGAGAATAGTAAGCCTCCGCTTCACTATCTCTCGACTATTCGAATAATTGGCGTACGCCATATTGCTCGGATTTTCGTCATTCAATTAAAACCCTAAAAACTCTATAAAAATTAAAATCACTCCCCCAAATTATTTATGAATTCTAAAAGCTTTAGTTTAATAATTAATTTTGGATGAAAAGGGGAATAGTAAGCCTCCGCTTCACTATCTCTCGACTATTCGAATAATTGGCGTACACCATATTACTCGGATTTTCGTCATTCAATAAAAAACCCTAATAATCATACAAAATACAAATCATCTTCCTAAATTAGGGTAATACTCAAAATATATCTTTTTATAAATTTGGGATGAAAAAGGAGATAGGAAGCGTTCGCTTCACTATTTCTCAAGCACTTGAATAATTGGCGTACGCCATATTGCTCGAGTTCTTGTCACCCGATTAAACCTTAATCATACAAATTCAAATCACCTTTTCATATCAAACCCAATTTCGCAAAATAAACAACTTAAACTTCGATTGAGAATGGGAGGCGTTCGCCTCACCATTCCTTGATTATTTGAATAATTGGCGTACGCCACATTGCTCAAATCATCGACTTTTCAAAACCTACCAATTCAAATTTAAACTATCTTCGCAAGTCAAATACGACATCTAAGAACATATCTTTTATAAATCAAACTTCGGATGATAGGAGATGGGAGGCGTTCGCCTCACCATCTCTCGATTATTTGAATAATTGGCGTACGCCACATTGCTCAAATTATCGACTTCCGACTAAAACACTTTAAATAAACTTGGATAAGGGAATAGGTGGCGTACGCCTCATTATTCCTTGAATAAGCAAGTAGGGGGCGTACGCCTCACTACCGTGCATATTCAACATCCGCAAACAAACTTTCAAAATAATTCGAACGAAAAAGGAGTAAAAGGAGGTCGCCTTATTATTCCTCGAAAGAATTGGACGATTGGTGTACACCACATTGCTCAATCTTTCGTCGTTCTTCAAAAAACATCTCAAATAAATCAAATCAAACTTCTCGCCCCCGAGCGATCGAAACAAACCAAACAAAACATCAAACACATTAATCCAACTCGTCACCCCCGCATGACCAAAACCCCTTTCAAAAAGAATACTGTCAATCCTTTCTAATGCGCACAATAAACCAGTGCTAGAGCCTCCCCTGAGAGTAGACATGCCTGCGTTTAGCCGTTAGAACGCCGACCTACACAGTCGTTCATCAAAACAAAATACACCAACTATTCGTAGTAGCCCGAACTACGAATGCTCTTATTTCCTTATTGCACCATAAGGATACGTAGGCAGGAGATTGATGTATCTTCGCGAGCACACTAATAAAAAACCTCCCATCTCCCCCTCCTGAGGTCTTCATCCATATCTATCATCAGTTCTAATCACTCGAAGCAAGCAAATAACAGTCAACTAACATTCAAATAGCAAAATCAGACTAAAAGGTTCCCGTTGAGTACAACGGACGTGAGGGGTGCTAATACCTTCCCCTTGCGTAATCGACTCCCAAACCCGAATATGGTTGCGACGACCATTATTCCATTTTCTTAAAGGTTTTCTCGATATTTTCCTATTCCTTCATTGGAATGAATAAAGTTCGGTGGCGGCTCTGTTTCGAACATTTTTTCCGCGTTCCATCGCGAGGGATCGCATTATCATTTTTGAGGTGCGACAGTGACCAATAATCATCCTAAGCATGATGTTGAGGCTTAGAGATTTGTGTGAGGCTCAAAGTTGATTGGAACCTGGTTCATAATTGGAACCATTGTTGAGATCAGTACCGCATGCATATGAGTCAATAATGTTGTTGAGAGTCACATTGCATTTTGATTGTGTATTATTGTGAAATGGGTGAAAATTGAATACATGTGTTGTGTTATATAGTGGATTATGTTTGAACAATGTTGTATTTAATCTACTCTAATTGTTTATGCTCCGTTTATTATTTCAATGTATTTATCACCCCTTGTGTTTGAATATTACCTTTATATGTGCATCATGCAGATACCCAGGAGTAAATCTCTCTGAAGTAAGTGGAAGTTGGTTCTTGGAGTACTTCATTAATTTATCTTTTTGATTAGTGGTGTCTTGCTATGATTATGTAACATAGGGTTGGGAACACTTATTTTACTTACTAGGTTGCATATGTTGAAGTTAAATACCATTTTTGTTTTCATGGAGATTCCGACTGATTCGTACGAGTTAATTGATATAACTCCTTTTATTTATGTTATGAAAGTTGAAGTTTGAGACTAAATTTCATAAGATGTTATACCTTTAATGATTGCTTATTGATGATTCCACTGTGATGATACCCTAAGTGAAGGTGAGCATGCGATGACAGGTTTTATATGAATTATTATAACCCGTGTTACAGAGCATGATATGCTTGATGTGAGTGGAACCTTATGTGGTTGTTTTTTTAATTAAATTATGCGATAATTTTTATGTGGGGTTTTAGGGTGTTGCATAGTGGTATCAGAGCAGGTCGGTCCATCTGGCGAGGTTTTTGTGATTTTAATTATTTCTGGTGTATGACATGTGTGTGAACGTTGTCAATACACAATTTTTTCTAACAGTTATTTGTTGATATTCAGAGGAATGGCTGGGAGAAATGATCATGCTATTGCTGATGCTGTGACAACCATGCCTCAAGTGGTGCAAGCTCAGCAGAATCCATAGGTTGAAGATGTTGAATCTCGTGGACTCGACAAGTTTCTAAGGAACAAACCACCAACCTTCAAAGGAAGGCATGATCCAGAGACTGCACATGTTTGGTTGTAGGAGATCGAGAAAATCTTCCGTGTGATGGCATGTGCAAATTCTTAGAAGATTCATTATGGTACTTATATGCCGTCTGAAGAGGAATCGTATTGGTGGGATAATGCTAGATAGAGGTTTGAGGCCAATGGTATAGTGATTACTTGGGCTATCTTCAAGGGATAATTCTTGGAAAAATATTTCTTGGATGATGTGCGTGGCGGGAAAGAGGTGGAATTACTTGAACTTAAGCAAATTAATATGACTGTTATAGATTATGTCGCAAAACTTGAAGAATTGTCTAGGTTCTTCCCTCACTATAATGAAGCAGAGACTGAGATGTCCAAGTGTTTCAAATTTGAGAATGGATTGCACCCAGAGATTAAGCAATTTATCGGGTATCAGGAAATTCGTCAGTTCTCCGTGCTGGCTTACAAGTGTCGTATCTATGATGATGAAAATTATGCTAGATCCTCTCATTACAAGAGTGTCAGTGACAAGATAAATGGTAACCTGAATCACAGAAAATCGTATGGTGCTCCATGTGTTAAGGGGAAGCAGAGGACTTCTGATGAGAAAAATCCAAATGGGGGAGGAGCTCCTAATTTTATAAGGTGTTATAAATATAGTGAGTTTAGGCATCACATCTCTGAGTGCAAGAGTACGACTGCGAACTGCTTCAAGTGTGGGAAGCCAGGGCATCGAGTTTTAGATTGCAGGGGTAATATTGTTACTTACTGCAACTGTGGAGAGCAAGGTCACATCAGTACCAATTGTCAGAAGCCTAAGAAGGATCAATCAAGAGGAAATGTCTTTGCATTTCCTGGTACTCAGACTACAGTACAAACAAGTTGATTTGAGGTATGTGTTATACCTCTAATTGCTATTATTGACACTGGTGTAACACATTCTTTAATTTCTTTGGATTGTGCTAAGAGGTTGGGTTTAAAGTTTTTGTCCATGGTCGGGAGTATGACTGTTGACACTCTGGCTCTGGGTCCAGTGACCACTTCTCTAGTTTGTTTAAACTATCCATTAATTATCTATGGTAAGAATTTTGGGATGGATTTAGTCTACCTATCGTTGAATAAACTTGATGTTATCCTTGGGATGAACTGGTTGGAGTTCAACTATGTGCATATCAACTGTTACAACAAATCTGTATCGTTCCTTGACATCAATGAATATGAGGGAATGTTTGTGTCAGCTAAGCAAGTAAATAAGGTTGTGAATGATGGTGTGCAGGTGTTCATGATGATGTTATCTATGAGTGCAGAAGTCAAAGTGGTGATTAATGAGCTACCAGTGGTATGTGAATTTCCAGAAGTATTCCCAGATGATGTCCGTGATTTTCCACCAGAGCAAGAGGTTGAGTTTGCTATTGACTTAGTACCTGGTACTAGCCTTGTTTCAATGGCTTTGTATAGAATGTCTGCTTTAGATTTGGGTGAGATGAAGAAACAATTAGAAGAGTTACTTGAGAAGAAATTTGTTCGACCAAGTGATTCTCCTTAGGGTACGTCAGTATTGTTAGTGAAGAAGAAGGATGATAGAAAGAGGTCGTGTGTTGACTATCGGCATCTGAGCCAGGTGACGATTAAGAATAAGTATCCTCTTTTGAGAATTGATGATTTTATGGATCAATTAGCCGGTGCTCATGTTTTCAGTAAAATTGATTTGCATCCGGGATACCATCAGATTCGAATGAAACTAGAAGATATCCCAAAGACTGCATTCAGAACGAGATATATGCACTATGAATATTCTGTAATTCCGTTTTGAGTGTCTAATATGCCTGGAGTTTTCATGGAGTACATGAAAAAAGTTTTCCTTCCGTACTTAGATCAGTTTGTTGTGGTGTTTATCAATGATATCCTTATATATTTGAAATATGAAGAAGAGCATAAGGAACATTTGAAGGTGGTGCTACAGACGTTAGAAGATAACAAGTTGTATGCCAATTTATACAAGTGTAAATTCTAGTTGGAAAAAGTGAGTCTTCTCGGGCACATGATTTCTAGTGGTAGTATTTTTGTTGACCCGTCGAAGGTTGATGTTGTGTTGCAGTGGGAGACTCCGAAGTTTGTTAATGAGATTAGAAGTTTCCTTGGGTTAGTTGGTTATTATCACAGGTTCATTGAAGGTTTTTCGAAGTTTGCAATGCCTTTGACTTAGTTGACTCGAAATGGTCAAGCTTATGTGTGGGATGTTGCTTACGAAGAGAGTTTTGTAGAGCTCAAGAAGAAATTGACGACTACTCCAGTTTTGATTCTACCGAATCTGATTGAACCTCTTTTAGTGTATTATGATGCTTTGAAGATGGGTATAAAAGGTGTATTAATGAAGAATGGCTAGGTGGTTGCTTACGCTTCTAGACAATTTAGAGTTCATGAGAGGAATTATCCTACACATGACTTAGAGTTGGAAACTGTTGTGTTTGTACTTCAAATTTGGATACATTACCTTTTTGGTTCTAGATTTAAAGTGTTCAGTGATCACAAGTGTTTGAAATATTTATTCGATCATAAAAAACTCAATATGACGCAGAGGAGATGGTTCGAGCTCCTGGAAGATTATGATTTTGGTCTAAATTACCATCCGGGTAAAGCGAATATGGTAGCTGATGCATTGAGCAGGAAGTCCTTACACATGTTGATGCTTATGGTACAAGAGTTAAGGTTGATCAAGCGATTCCGAGATATGAGTTTGGTGTGTGATGGAACTCTAACAGTGTTAAGTTGGGTATGTTGAAGTTGACTAGTGGAATTTTGGAAGAAATAAGGGAAGGCTATAAGACCGACTTAGGATTGATTAGCCGATTACTATTGATTAGTCTAGGCGAGGTGGGTGACTTCAGAGTCGACGAGAACAATGTGATCAGATTCGGAAATAGATTTTGCATTTCAAATGTATCAGAACTTAAAAAGAGTATTCTTGAATAAGGTCACAAGAGTGGGTTAAGTATATTCAAAAGATTGTCAGTCTGCATGGTATTCCTTTGAGGATTGTGTCAGACCGAGATCTGAGATTCACTTAGAGGTTTTGGGAGAGTTTGGGTACTAAGTTGAGGTTAAGTTCTGCTTATCATCCGCAGACAAACGTTCAAACAAAGAGGATTATTCAATCTTTAGAGGATTTACTGAGAGCTTGTGTGCTAGAACAATGAAGTGATTGGGATAACTACTTGTCTTTGATTGTGTTCACTTATAATAAAAATTTTCATTCTAGTATTAGAATGGAACTGTTCGAGGCTATGTTTGGGAGGAGATATATGACTCCTTTGTGTTGGTACGAATCGGGCGAGAGTGTTGTGCTTGAACTAGATATTGTTCAACATATGACTAAAAAGATTAAATTGATTCAGGAGAAGATGAGAGCTTCTTAGAGTCGACAGAAGAGGTGCCATGATAAGAGAAGGAAATCCATTAAGTTAGAAGAAGGTGATCATGTGTTCGTAAGAGTTACGCCGGTAAATGGTGTTGGTTGGGCTTTGAAATCTAGGAAGCTCACTCCATGTTTTGTTGGTCCATACCAGATCTTGCAAAGGATAGGAAAGGTGGCCTATCAGATTGCTTTGCCACCGCTACTTGCTCATCTTCAGGATGTGTTTCATGTATCTTAGTTGAGGAGATACATTCTAGATCCATCTCATGTGATCTAAGTTGACGATATACAAGTGAGGGAGAACATGATTGTTGAGACATCACCTGTGTGAATAGATGGCCAAAAAGTGAAGCAGTTGTGTGATAAGGATATTGTCTTGATAAAGGTAGTTTGGGGAGGACCAGCGGGTGAAAGTATGACTTAGGAGCGTGAGGAGCAGATGAGAGAGTCGTATCCAACACTGTTTTCCTCTGGTAATTTCCGAGGGTAAAATTCCTTGAAGTGGGGGAGAGTTATAACACCACAAATTTTAGTAATTTATTTTGATTTAATTATGTATTTTGTGATGAATTTTGTGTTTCATGTGTGCGAGGTAGGATAATTAAAATGTTAGAGTTTTAAGTATTAATTAAAAAATACGAGTAAAATAGCTTTTAGTAAATTTATTTATTTTGTTTTATTATTAGACAGAAAGTAATGAAATTATAATAACTAAAATAAAATAAACATAGAAAATAAGTTGGAAAAAGGGAAATGTGGGGCTTATGTTGAGTAAGTGAGGACAAGGTAGGCATTACGGAAAGATATTAAGGTTAAGACGGGGATAGGCTAATTAAGGAATTATGCTTTTATATAAAAAGATAATTGTGAGGGGATAGAAGTTACAATACGTGTTTTACGAGAAAAGTGAAAAGATGCTTAGGGCTTGGGAGAGAAAAAGTCAAGGATCGATCAAGAATTTTCTGCAATCACGAGGTAAGGGTGGGGGGAGATCATTCATTTATGTGTGTCATATCATGGAAGGGTAGGGAGGTGTCCCTTGGCCTCCATTAGGTTTTATGTGTTCTTTGATGTTGATGAATTTGATAAGCAATGATGTGTTTTGTGGTTGTCTGTGTGATTTAAGTAATTTTAATGTTTTGTTAAATCTGCCATTGAAATCATGCTGATATGTGATTTTTGTTGTGTTAAATTCTTGAGTTTTGTGGTGAATTAAGAGGTCTGTGATTGGTGAATCTAAATGAGAAATTCATGAAAACCTTAATATGTTTGTGAGCTATAGAATAAAATAAGTGTGATTATTTTGTTAGATCATGAATCAGAATAAATTAGAAGCATGTAATTTGGTTTGGTATAACACTGAAAGATTGGAAAACTTGGCATTGTCACGTAACAACACAATTGTGAAGTTTTGGAAAATCACTCAGTGACAATCGGTTGTCCCAAAGTGACAATCAATTGTACTAGTGTAAAAATTTGGAAAAAATGCACCCATGGCAATCGGTTGTAGCATGGGGACAATCAGTTGTCATGCTTTTGAAAAAAATGTAATTTTGGGGACTGGAACTTGGTGACGATCTCTATAGACCTCAAAATCAAGTGTGTTCAGAGGCGAGCATGGTGATATACCACCCTCGATTCAAGGGGCCTCATTTTCCATCACAATTCACCCGGTTCTGACTCCAAGCTCCCCGAAAACTCCAGAAAGTAGCAAAGAGAAGTTTTAAGACCCTGCGCTGGGGTCTAAAGACAATTTCCATAAAGAGGGGGACAAAATTTCATAATTAATCTCCCGACCTAGCAGCATCCTCGCATTTCCCTCATGTCGGGGCCTTTAATAATGCGCACTTTCATGGTGGAAATATGACGGGGATCCTACCTATGGGGAATCTTTAAGATACAACAAGTTTATAGTTAATGACGTCAGAAACTACAAGTTTAAAGCTAACGTAGGGCACCGATCTAACACAAAGGTGCATCTTAAAGGTGTAGGTGGTGGAGCTAGGATACATCCACCTCGATTCGAGCCAAGCCTCAGGGACAAGGACGAGGATCCTACCCTCCGAGAATGATTTTCTATGACGCATAGCTCATTACAAAATATTACCATGTGACATCAACCTCACCGATCCCATACATCGCCCAGAAAAAGAAACCAATCACCAAATGTAATATATATGGAAAACCCTAAAGATAATAAGCAAATGAAACAATAACAAATAGTAGCTGACATCACTCAATGCACTATGTTGTAAAAAGAGTAAGAAAATCCCAAAGACACTCTCATCATATCATTACAGTCCAGTGCTCGGTTTCTCTCGCAAAGAAAAAAGAAGTAAAGGCTTTTACGCCTAAAATAAATATCCCGCTATACTCGGTGAATTCGGCGGTTCGACCTAAACTGTAGAGTGAATAAAAACTTCACATAGAAAAACGTAAGCTGGAGTTAAAACATTTCGTAAACAATGATAATGTTACAACGAAGATCGGAAAAAAGATTTAAAGCTAACAATACTTGAAACAAACACCAAGGTAAAATATTTCATCAGATGTCAAAAATTATTTCACCAACGGATTAAGAGCCTGCGAAGCATTATAGAAAATGAATAATGGAAACAAAAGAAAAAACAAACAGAGGCATTTTGAAGCTGATGCCCCGGGACCGTCTACTTGAGGAACACTAAGGGCAAACTTAAAAGGATCCTGCGCCTCGGCATAAATTACAGTATCGAGGCAGAACTTCCTTGCCTCCTCTTAACTCCCTTGAAAACTTCGAGCATGAACCGTATTATCGGTTGAAGAAAATCACGGAGTGCCCGCCTCAGACCGACCACTTCATCTTAAAGATCTTTCAAGGCCTCGGTCGACCGAATAAAGTTTTTCCGATGCTCCTCTACCTAACGAGATTTCTTCTCAGCAAAATCAGAAACAACCTTGTATCACTTCTCTGTGTCTTGAAGATAACCCTGTAGCTCAGTCACACGAGCCTCAAGAGAAGAAGAAAATCCATATATTTACACCGCCTCTTCCAAAGATTGAAAATCTCTAACCTCCTTCCGTAACACAAAGAGCTCCTTCTGAAGATTGGTTCACTTAAGCTTCATAGCTTCGGCTTTCCCTTTCAAAGTATCCCTATCCTTGAAGGGACTACCTGGGGCCAATACATTACCATGTCTAATAGACACGAGAGAAAAGATATAAGTAGTTTGGACATGCTATGAGTATGCTCAAAATCCATTTCCATCTTATCCCGCTCGGGGAGATTATGGACAAAGTATAACTTCGACGTCGAGACAATAGCAGCAAATTCCTCAGGAGTGCGCGAAAGCCGAGAGGAGAAAGTGTATGGTATCTTTATAAATGTAGTTACCTCCCATGAACCATATTCTTTGCTATGCAATTCCATTTTGGAGAAACCTCAGTCCGAGGAGATTGTTGTTCTTCCTCTCGGGTCTCTCTTTGTTGAAACCGGAGGCGAAGTTGGGTTCCTCACTGTCAAAGTGTCTATAACGTCCAAAAGATTATCCATCCCGAGCACAGTATCCGAAGTTTCTACTTCCAGGTTAGGTGAAGAAATCAGAGCAAGAGTGGGCAGAAGAAGAAGTCCCATCACTTACCACAACCCGAATTGAATGCTTCAAGCATCAACAAGGTTGTAAAATATGTCCAACTTGCTTATTTGAACCATGTTGCCTGCAAAATGTAGTTATGCATTTAAAAAATGGCATGAAGACTCCGCTCTCACACAAGAACCCCCTTCTCTCTTCAAGGGTAGATGCACTCAAAATAGGATGGATATTAATTCGCCTTTTCCTCACTTCGGTAAGGCGCACCTTGCTAGGACTGAACCCCGACCTCATAGTCAAGCCCCAAAAACCAAGAGTGCATTTCATCCTTCATTGTCACCTCATCCAAGTAAAGAGAGTTTGACTGGGTGCAATAGGAGCCAACACCCCAATTAAAATGGATCTTAGACCAGTACTTCTGATACGAAACCCGAGAGTATTGAGGAGAGTCAGTGGGGATGTAAAATAAAGAGGAATAAGTTATAGTTGTAAAGGGCTTCACCAAGACAAAAAGTCTCAAGAATCGTCCCCGCCTAGAGTCAAAGAGCCAAACCAAGGGATGATCGGGTAATGCTGAAGAAGCCCTTGGTTATGGAAGTTATCATAAGACGTATGCCGCGGGAAAAAAAGATTGAAAAATAAGCCGATAGAAGGTTCCCAAGATTAGTACACAGTACACAGTTGAAAGACCCTTATGTATGCCCATGACCCCAAATGAAGTTAGGAAGAGGAAATCTTCAAACATTTTAGGACGGTCATCTCAAATTCAGAAAAAGGCAGTCATATCCCTACTCTAGTGAAAAAAAACATTAATAAAACGGGACCATATAGTCATTAAAAGAGATGGATATCTATCCTCTTCTCTTTTGGCACATGATAAATTGACCATTCTGAAGGATCACCGACCTCAATGTAAACATCTCTCAGGGTAGCCTCAGTTCTCATGACCAAAAAAGTACCCATTACTTTTACATCTACCCAATTATACGGCGACACATCTGATCAATGTCGAAGGATTAAATGCTTAAACACATCAGCATTACTAGGCTCACTACCTATGGTATGCAGGAGAGTCTTAATAGAATCCTTGGCAATATCGCTCCTTTACAGATTGACCCGTGTCTCCTCATTCGATAAGGTAGGAGGGGAATAGGAACTTCAACACGACTTGTTCTCCCGCCAACATTTGATAAAAGGGAATCTAGCGACCCTGAAGAAGAAGTTTCTCTTTCCAAGGAAGGCTCATATGTTCCTTCTGACCCATAGTTGTCGTATATGGTTATAATCTCAGGTTCTACGTGATCGTTGCTAAAAGAAGAATGAAGAGAATTAAAGAATGACCCATATGAGGTTTTCACTTTAGAACCTCTCATTGAATCGACATTATTGTCGCTTATTTTTCCAAGATAAAATAGAAGATGTAGAAAATTTAAGTAGGAAAGGTACCTTGTAAAAGAAGGTTGTTGAAGTAGTAGGAATTAAAAAAAGGCGAAACTTAAAACAAAGCTCTAAATCACCTCTAATGATATTGGCAGGAGGTAGGAAGAAATATGTTTTTCCTTGAAAGCTGAAAAATTGCAAAACTTGTTAATATTCAACTCACTCTATTTATAAGCTATGAAAGCTAAAGGATCAATGGCTACAACTCCACGCAGCAAAATATGCCAAACTCAAGCGCACTTAAGCACTCTATGAATTGCACCACACCTTAAATGGTCACGTCATCGCACGTATCAGGAATGAGTGACAAAGCGTCTCAATGGTGGAACCATATTAAATGCATCTGTTCCCCGTTACTTTTCAAAAAATTGATCACAAGTGATTCATTTCTATTTTACACCAGAACACGAAATAAAGGCCGATCAATGATACTTAAGACTTATCCTGGCTCCTTCAACGCCCGACATAGCCTTAGGACAACTGTTCTTAACCGACCAAAAGACCTAACGGCCACGACCCAATATGTCTCAAGCCCACTCTACTCGACCCAATATATAAAACAGTTCACATGCTATGAGAAGGTACACAATCTCTAATTTCCAATTTCACTTTACTCACCTTAAATCTTGAACCGACTTGAACATTTGAGTGTTAACCATACAAGTACAGTCTACACCACCTTAAAGGAGATTGAAGCTGCCGTTAATGATCAACCATCTTCCACTTCTTATCATTTCTATTTCTCAAACATAACATAATCTTTGAGCTCATCTTTATATTATGAGTGAGATACATATATTATTTTACAAATCAATAAGATTAAATTATTATTTATCTGAATTTTAAGATAATAAAATGACGAAATTTATATCCGGAACCTTCACCTTCATTTTACAAATGAACCTTTTCTATGATCACATTTCAACTTTGATTATTATATTTTTTTGGGGTGGCGATGATAACGACTTAGACTTGTAATCAAAATCAAAGAAGATCAACATCAACATTCCAATTAGTAAACGCAATAAATACAAAAACTTAATTTCCAATGGAACCCTCCATCTTAAATTTTAATTCTCCAATTTCCACGAGTTTGTGTTGTTGATTATTGATTACTGTGCGTGCTAGATTTCACATTTTCACATAGCTTCTTCTATTCAAAATTTTGAAATTCAAATAAATTAGTGCTAGGTTTGAAAAATTATACTTTCAATTTAAAACTACTTGCATGTTTAGGTTGGCGGTGATCAATTCAATCACATTTTCTTGTTATAACAATCATTGAATCTGAAAAATAATAAATCATTAAACATATTTGAAGTTTGTATGGACATTGATCTTAAGGATTTATTCGTTTCGTAAATGCAAATTTTCTATAATTTAAAAAATTCTTCTCGAATTCTGAGTGTATGAGATATCAAAACAACAAAAACTAATCACTAAGAAAAATGTAAGATGTAATAAGGAGAAAAAAAAGTGATGAAAAAAAGAAGTATAAGGGGTTTTCATGTTGCATGTTCTAGTATATGTATTGTCAAATTAAAATAAATTAATTATTGACTCAATTAAATTTTATTTTAAATTATAAATTAGATAAATAATAATATTTTTTAGTAAAACATTTTCTTACACTTTTTTCTTAGAACTATGAGATAAAATTTGTTTAAATTTTCTAATATATAATTAAAATTTATGATAATTAATTTGATATTTTATTAAAATTTTAATATGTATTTTTTTATTAAAATCTCTGAGTGAATGTGATTATCTCAATCAAATCGTTAATTTAAACATATATGTTTAGTGAAAATAGCATATGATTAAATTAAGTATTTGTGTTCGAGTGATAAACGAGCTCCTGCTAAAGTATGGAGATTCAGAGAATAGTCATAATAAATATCGGTAAGAAAAACTTCTGCATTGTGAGTACAAGATTCCCATTTGCGCATCTTCAATTTCATCCCCTTATTGCGTTGCACTTTTATTTTTTCATCATTTAGAATTTAAAGATCATTTTTTAAATAAATAGAAGTTCATTTTTAAAAACATAAATAGAAGTCTATTATTATTTTATTCATTGTTTATGTCCTCTTGTGCATCACAAAAGAGAGACAAAATTATATAAGTCTACATAACCATGTTCATGTTACCATAGGGTCACCATCCATAAGTTTAATACAATCAAGTCTATTTCCTCATATACATTATCAACATCATCATGGCAAGGCCCAACATAAACCAACTCAAAATTCAACTTTCCATTACGATACATCATCATTAATATCATCTTCATGCCATGCCAAATTTGATTTTTCCATGTTGAAACACTACCACAACATTAATATCATTAGCCATAATTTCAACCTAAATTAAATTCCACATTTCCATTTTTTCCAACAACAAATCGTCATCATAACCAAATCATATTTTACCATCATCATCTCATCATTCATAAACAAAGGCAAAAAAAAAATTGAATTTTAAAATGAAAATATCAAAAACAGCAACATCATCATATTCATTTGCTACCTCGATCAACATTCCATCATCACAAACATAATATATTACTTCATTACAAACAAGACAAAAACAAATTTGACTTGAAAGGAAAGTGAAGCAAAACTATTGCACCATTCATCCAAACATCCATATCAACGCACCACATATATGTTGGTATAAGTCCTAGAGGCCAATACTTTTGATACTTGTATCGAATTATTTATTAATAATAAAAGGTTTTTATTTATTATGTTTGTTAATAAAGTCTCTAGAATAGTTAGTCCGTTTAATGTATCAAGTGTGATTTGATCATGAGATCCCATTAAACATAAGGACATTATTCTTAAAGTATCTGTAGTCGAGCTTTGTTGTGAAGTGGGATAACATTAAAGCATTAAGACTATTATGTATATAGACTGATGATCATATCTCATGGATCATGGATAAGGAGTTATCAAGTCTTAAACATAGGTATGAATATTAGGAGTAATATTTATACTGGATTGACCCGCTATGAGAATACTACATAGAATGTTATGTAAAGTGTCATAAGTTATTCTCATGGCGATAGTGGTGTATACCACCCTTCGACCTGAAATCACTATGGACCATAGATGAAGATGTCGCATCTCTAAAAATACGATTCCTCGCGATGGTCGCAGAAAAATTATGTTCGAACAGAGTGGCCACCGAACTTTATTTATCCCAATGAAGGAATAGGAAAATTTCGATAAAACCTTTAGGAAATGGAATAATGGTCGTCGCAACCATATTCGGGTTCGGGAGTGGATTACGTAAGGGGAAGGTATTAGCACCCCTCATGTCCGTTGTACTCAACGAGAACCTTTTAGTTCAATTTGCAATTTGAGTGTTAATTTACGTTTATTTGTTATCTTTGGGTTATAAAATATTGAAAATAGAAATGGATGAGAACCTCAAAAAGGAGAAAGGGGAGGTTTTTTTATTAGTGTGCTCGCCAAGATACAACAATCTCCTGCCTACGTATCCTTATGGTATAATAAGGAAATCAGAGCATTCGTAGTTCGGGGAACTACGGTTGGTTGGTGTCTTTTAGTGAACAGCTGTTCAGATCGTGTTCTAAAGGCTAAACGCTGGCTTGTCTACTCTCGGTGGAGGCTTAAGCATTGGTTTATTATGCACATTAGAAAGGATTTAAATAGCGTTCTTTCTGAAAAGAGTTTTGATCACACAAAGTTGACAAATTGGATTAATATGTTTGATGTTTTGATTGGTTTTGATCGCACGGGGGCGAGAAAGATATATATTTGATGTGTGGAGACATTTTATTAGATGACGATTACTCGGATATTCGAGTAAGACAACTCGTATCCTAATAGTCGAGGAGAGGAATCGAAGGCTCTAGACGATCTCCCTTTTCATCCTTAATTATAGAAAGGATTTGATAATAATTAAGGTGTTTTGAATGGATGACGAATACTCGGATAATCGAGTAAGACAACTTGTATCCTAATAGTCGGGAAAAGGAATAGAAGACTCTAGACCGCTTTCTGTTTCATCTGAGTATTTATGAAAATAAGGTTGTACATGGTTGACGTATTTTAGAATGAATGACAAGTACTTGGATGACTGAGTAAAACAACTCATATCCAAGCATTTGAGAAGAGGAGTTGAAAGCTCAAAACCATCTCCTTTTTTCGTAAATATAGTTTGTTAAGAAAATGATTTGATTAAGTTGTATGTTTGTGGAAAAATGACAATTGTTCGACTGACCGAGTAAGAGAACTCGTATTCAAACAATTGAGGAGAGAAGTTGAAACTCAAAGTCAACTCCCTTTTCATTTCATTATTATGAAAGTGCTTTGATTTAATCGGGGTTTGTGCTTAAGTGGATTAGAGATGACAATTATTCGGTTAACCGAGTAAAATAATTTGTGTTCAAATAATCGAGGAGAGGAGTTAAAAACTCAAAACCATCTCCTTTTTATTCCTAAATGAAGTGGTATTTAATTGTGATTAGGTATTTTAATTTAATTTTAATAAAGAATATTTGATGTCAGATTGAGGTTTAAAATTTGTATTTTGTGAATGAATTGAATTTATTTAGTGAATAGTTCATCTAATCAATTAATTAAAATCGAATAGGTCTCATTGTAAGAAGGCCTAAGAGTAAGCCATGTGAGGTTGATGGCGATGCTTTAAAAAAATGGGTTCGACTTTGAATCGAAAAATATGTGATTTATTTTAAATAATTTAATATAACAATTAGAGTGATTATGGGATAAGGGTCAATATGAAAATATGACTCAAATCATGGTTCAAACGAACTTAGGATTTACACAAGTGAGTTCAATCAAACACATTCAAGATGATATCTTAAACAAATTCTACAACTTGGAACAATGATTAATTTTCAATTAACAAATAAAGTATTTAAAATAAAAATTGAGTAAATAAAATAAAAATATTATTTTTTATAGTAATATTACTCTAATGTATATTTTATATGTATATATAAGATATGAAATAAAATAAATAAATGAACAAGCAAAAAATAATAAGAAAAATGGGCTTAAAGTGAGAGGCCCAAATCTGGGCGCGCTACTGAATGATGAGGGGGTTTAATTAGCCAAAAAAAATCTTTGAGCCCAATTTGAAGGCACAAAACGCAGGGAAGAGATGCTGAGCCCGATCAACCTTGTTGACCTCCTACGAAAGGTCCTGACCATCAGATCCATTGATCTGACTTGGTCAAACGAAGTGGTGAGGTCTGATTGGCAATGCACGGTAAGGAAACGTGGGGAGTCCACACAGGATTGCCTGGTTGACCAAGGTCAACCCAGGCGTGACCTTCCAAGAGGAAGCCACTTGGCGCACATGCGCCCACTCCAAACCACCATTTAAAAATGAAAATGGAATGAATTACTTCATTTTGATCATTTCTTTCTCTCTCTTTACTCAAAACTCATAGTTGCTCTGCAACTCTCGCCTCTCCTCTCCGTCATCACCATGGCCAACACCTGCCGGAGAAGACGGTGGCGGCCGGCCAACCGTGGCGGAGCCGCCTTCTTCTCCGGCGACCCCCACCCCAAAACCTAAACTTCCAAACACAAACTCCACCTTATTTTTGTCGGTGACCAAGAATCCGACCTCGGTTTAACCTAAATGCTCTTCCTCCGACCGGATCGGCGTCCCTATCAAAACGGAGACTCAAATCTCCGTTCAACCCTCAAAATCAAACACGCTTCTCAACTGTTAATGGATTCGACACGGCGAGCGGTAAGAAAACTTTTTTAAAAACCCTAACCCTAATTTTAAATTTAAACCCAACAAATATTGTGATTTTAAGAAATTAACAAAAGGTTTTTGTTTTATTTATAGAAATGAACAAAACGGCGTATGAATTTCAAGCGAAGAAGGAGAGAAGAGGGCTACTTGGTTTGCGTCGCCGATGATTCGTCAAGGCTCAGATAAGTTCTTTTTCTCCTTTAACTTTTCGTCCTCTTCTATTTTTCTCTCTGAACGCTTTTGTTTTGGATGCTGTTTGGTTGTGTTTGAATGAACACATATTTTTTGATTTCTTTCCTGTTTTTATGATTCACCGTCCTCTCCCTTAATGTGTTTTTCTCTGGGTATATATGATGAGTTTTTTAAGTCTTGAGATAACTTGCTAGGTTATCTTTTTCATTCCAGACTTTATGGGATTATTATTTTGTGGATTTATTGTTGTTTGAACTAGGTGTTCGTTATGGTCTTCTGGGCAAAGCTTTAACCTATTCAATTCATCAATTTATTTTCCAGCTTTTTTTAAGTGCTTATTTGAAAAGACTTTTAATCTTGAGTTGATTTTTGTAGGTCACACAAATGAAGTGACCTCAATTGAAGGGAGAAGTCTGCGCCACCTTTTGGAGGCAATTGGATTTTGGGGTACTTTGATTCAAACGACGGTTTTGGCACCATTCAACGCTCATGATCACTCCTTAGATCTGCATCAAAGGTTTCAATCGCCATAATAGGTAGCCGTTTCTATCACTGATCATGCCCATTCGTAAGGATCACTAAAGGAAAATTTTTAATTTCCTCTGCGTTTTAGATCTAAATTTTCCTTCAATACATACCATACAAGCCATGAAAATAAAGAACAAAATAAATTCTAAATTGAATAACACTGTTTTATTGAATTGAACATTTGTTACATGAGTTTAGTACATACATACACTAAAGCCACAATCCCATACATCATTCAAACTCATGTTTTTCCCTCAGCAGCTCACACAATTCTTGCCTTACTCACAAGTTTTTCACTCACCAATTTCCCCCCAAGAACCTCACTCACACACTCACATCATCACATTTTCCCACCCAATTTCCCTTCACTTGAGTCTCAATCTTCTCCTATATAAACATGTCCTAATTCACTTCTTAAGATATTCTTAAATTCCCCAAAGCTCTGTAGAAATTCTACCACCCTACCTCACTAATGTTCTCCCTTATAAGACTTTGTGAGCTTCACCTTGAAGCTCCAAGGTTTAAAGCTCTCACCTACATCAGCACCGCGTAATACCATAATTCCTGGCTCAATATTTAATAAGATATTTCAAATAAAATTCTACAATTAGAGTGTCACGCATGCTTCACCATATCATAAAAACATTAGCACAACATAGTCGTTTAAAAATAAGCAGCGGAAAATCACGAAGTTCAACATATAAGTCTCAACATCAAAATAGTAACAAAAGTCCAACATAAGCAAGGCATAAGACAAATAAAGAATGAGCATCCCATCCTTTATTCGTTCATAAATAATAGGGAAGTAATGATAAAACCTATAACCTAAGGGTAAGATGCTAGGTTCGGAAGTCAGTTAAGTAAGGGGAAGGTACTAGACACCCCTTACCTCCATTGTACTCAATAGGATCCTCCTTCAATTCTAGGGTTAGTGTGGGCTTAAAGATGTTTGCTTGATTATTAATTAATTATTAATTATTTATCATATTTTTATTGAGTAAATGTTTTAATTAAACAAATGGGAGACCCAAAAAAGATTTTTTTTGTTATAGTACTCGCTAGAGTTTACAACTTTATGCTTACGTACCTTCACATTAGGAGAGAGATTAGAGTACTATAGTTCTTGAATAAAATGTTGGTTTGTTTGTTGTTTTTATCCCTTGAAAAGTTATCACACATCATGGGACGAGAAATAATTGATTTTGAAAAAATGTCTCAATGCACTAGGACAGAGGACTTATCCCTTGTTGTTTTTATACTCGAATATTACACGTAACTCTTATCCCTGATTTTATTCCCAGTTTTATCCCTTGAACAATCCTAGAATTTTATTACCTCATGTTCTTATCCCATTGATTATTATCTCATTTAATTGCAAAAATATAATGATTAACTTATTTAACAAAATAAATGATAATATTAAATATTAAATGATAAATGATAATATTATCTCTATGATTTTATCCCTAAAATCCTAGAAATTTATCCCATAATTTTATCTCATAATATTCTTAAATTATCCTATAATAATACAACGAATTAACCCAAGTTGACTAATATCCCATAGTTAATCTCATTATCTTTTTATATTAACCTATTTTTAAGAATTAATTCCTAATTCCAATATGTCTAATTATTCTAAAATTAATCCCTAATATTAATTATTTTTGTTAATTATAAGTATCTAAGTAATTATATATATTTTTATTTAATTCCTAATTATATTAAACCCCTAAATTATTTTAATCAATTTTTATATTATAGCCATAATTATTAATTATTATAAAAATATTAATTAACCATAATTATCCTAATAAAATTACCTTAATTAATCCTTAATCAAACATAAAAGATAAAATATTAATTATATTTGCTTTGAAATTTTAATATTTGATTAGCAAAAAAAATGCTTTTTATTATTGGGATTTGAACTCAAGTTGTTTTTTTTAACAAAAAAATGTTACAGGTTTCTTTTTTAATTTGAAATAGTTTAGAAATAATTTATAATTTTTTTACAAATAATCTATTAATTTTTTTATGATACTTTTAATTTTGATTATGATACTAAAAATGTTTGCTCATAATATTTAATTTTTAAAAAATAGATTTATAATATTAACTTAGGAAAAAAAGGATTTATGATATTTAGTTTTAAAAAATGATTTATGATATTTGTTAAAAAAAAGGTTATTTATGATATTAGTTTTAGAAAAGATTTCTGATATTAGTAAAAGAAATGATTTGCTTAAAATAATTGACCTTCTAATACTTGTTAGAAAAAATTGATTAAAAAAATTGCTTTAGAAAAGTTGAATTAAAAGTTGATTTAAAAACAATTTATTTTATTTTATATTAGTTAAAAACAAAGATTTTAAAAATTAGTTGAAATTTTGGTTTTTTATAACATGATTTTTTAAAATAATAACATGAATAAAAAGATCTTGATTTTTTCATTTTATTTTGATTTCTCCTTTATTTTTTAAATTAAAATATATTAAAAATATATAATATAATAATAATTAAAATAAAAATTAATAAAAATTTAGAAAGCAAAATATAAAAAAAAATACAAATTTTAATTTTAAAATAATATAAGTGAAGGTAAAAAGAAGACGAAACTCTAAAAGTGGAGAAAATTTAATGTACGTAAATGTTTCTTCTATTATCAAATTATTAGATTGAAATATTTAATTATAATATTAAAATGGGAATCAAAATAAAATAAATAATTAATGTAAATGGATGCTAATCTAACATAAGAATATACTAAAAATGTTTGCTCATAATATTTGATTTAAAAAAAATTAGATTTATAATATTAACTTAGGAAAAAAAGGATTTATGATATTTAGTTTTAAAAAATGATTTATGATATTTGTTAAAAAAAGGTTATTTATGATATTAGTTTTAAAAAAGATTTGTGATATTAGTAAAAAAAATGATTTGCTTAAAATAATTGACCTTCTAATACTTGTTAGAAAAAATTGATTAAAAAATCGCTTTAGAAAAGTTGAATTAAAAGTTTATTTAAAAAGAATTGATTTTTTTTATATTAGTTAAAAACAAAGATTTTAAAAATTAGTTGAAATTTTGGTTTTTTATAACATGATTTTTTAAAATAATAACATGAATAAAAAGATCCTGATTTTTTTTATTTTATTTTGATTTTTCCTTTATTTTTTAAATTAAAATATATTAAAAATATATAATATAATTGTAATTAAAATAAATTAATAAAAATTTAGAAAACTAAATATAAATAAAATACAAATTTTAATTTTAAAATAATATAAGTGAAGGTAAAAAGAAGACGAAACTCTAAAAGTGGGGAAAATTTAATGTGCGTAAATGTTTCGTCTATTATCAAATTATTAGATTAAAATATTTATTTATAATATTAAAATGGGAATCAAAATAAAAAAAATATTAATGTAAATGGATGCTAATCTAACATAAAAATATATATTTTTTATTTTTTTCGTTAAGTTGCCTCATAAAGATACTAAATTACTATTAAATTTAAAGCTTAAATAAATAAATAAATAAATAAATAAATAAATAATAGTAAAAATTACAAATTTAACTATAATAATTAGACCCTAATCAATGAAATAAAAAAAATTAGAATAAAATACTAATAATGATAAAAGAGATTTTTGATTTTATCTTAAAGATATTGATTCGAAAATAAAGATTGAATTCAAAAATTAAAATAGAATGTGCAAACTTGATTTTTTATTAAATTCGAAAATTTAAGAAAATATGAAAAATTGTTTTTTTTAAATATACTAAAAAACAAAAATTTGTAAAATTAAAAAATAGGAAAAAACAAAAAATATAAAATTTGATTTTTAGAAATAACATAATTAAAACATACAAATTTTGTAATTGAAAAAAAAGAAGGAGAAAAGTTCCAAAAACTGAGAAAGTGAGATTTGAACTCATGTGTTTATACTAAAATTCCTTACACTCCTCTTACTATCAACTAAACAATCACGTTTATTTTAAATAAAATAACTTTGGCAAGTATATAGGATAAGAATCTAAATATCTCAATAACCATTAAACAATCTTAATAGATATTTTAAACTTAGATAGTTGACTAATTAAAATATCATCATAGTCAATAATAATTAATAATTTTTCTAGCCTAATTACTTAATTAAACAAATGACAGAATGACTTTAACCTGTACTTTCTAATAGATTGTGTAACACCCCAAAATTTGCCCTCCTCGTTCATGCATTCATTTCATATTGCATTTCATCATGTCAATCAGAATTAGATCCGAAAAAAAAAACGAAAAAAACGGAAAAAAATAATAATAATAATAATAATTTTTTACAAAATAAATAAATAAATAAAAATAATAATAAAAAAATAAATAAAATATAATAAAATTTTTTGGACTTGGGTCTCTCATTTGAGCCCACAAAACCATGAAATTCAGTCTATAAATACCAAGGCTTCACTTGAGAAAAAGGGAGAGAAGCAAAATACTCTGAGGTTTCCTTGGAACAAAACCCTGGACAAAACCTGAAGAGAAACCTGACAGAGAACTCAGAGTAACCCCCAGACAGCTCTGAAAAATTCAATCTGACTCACACACTTTCATTGCCTTGCAAACCCAGCCGTGCCATTTGATTTCAACCGGTCTCTCCCATCAGATTTGCCTCATTCCCATGATTTTATGCTCTTAATTTGGATCATCTGAATGTATGAGGTATGATGGATGAATTTCATTATATTTTTGCCCACGGGTTTAATTATGCATGAATGGGTGAAACCTATGCCTTGAATGTTTAATCACATGATTTCTGAAATGTATGCCACAGGGTTTGAGGTTTCTGAAACCATACTGTTATCCATGAAAAAAATGCTTATGGTGTTTCACTAACCCTTTTGTTGAGTTTTTGTGAGGGCTCACATGACTTTTGCAGGGATAACTTGCGTGGTTTCCCACTTTATTTGTGGGATAACCCCTGGAGGTTCATTCCGATTACCTGTACTGACTCACCTTTCTTTGATGACATTAGCTTGGGAGATCCCTGGGTTTCTTACTCCTTTAATTGCTGTTACTTCGGATCTTTATCCGTGTGGTACTTTTACCTCTTTTCCGCATTTTATCGCTTTCTTAGCTGGAAGACCTCGATAGGAGGCATTTGTTTTCTTTTGTTTATTTACTTCTGAGCCCCTTGTTGGCACATTTACTTTATACATGTTTGTTTTGTATGTGTTCGTATCCCTGCAGGTAGCGCGGTTCCTTCGTCAAGGACTGCCTTTTTGCCCTTGAGCATCCCAAACCCTAAAACCCAAAGCAACACGTTAACTCCTTCTACTACAGGCGAGTAAGTCTCCAAAGGTCGAGCATCCGGTAGATTGCGTAGTGACGTCGTTCGTCCAAAACCCAATCCATAACCCCATAGTTAGCCGAACTACGGCTTGCTCTGATTCTCATTCCAGATGAGATACGTAGGCATAAGACGCGATGTCTTAGCGAGCACACATCCCCCCAACCCATAGGTCAGCCGAGCTACGAAGACTCTGATTCTCATATTCAGATGAGATACGTATGCAGTGGATGCGACATCCGCGCGAGTCATTTTCATTTAACCCTTTTTTTTTGGCAAACAGCACAAGATAAACCCACACCCTTTAGACAAGAACTACAAAAGTGGATCCCGTAGAGTACTACGGATGCGTAGGGGTGCTAATACCTTCCCTTCGCATAACCGACTCCCGAACCCAAGATTTGGTTGCGAGACCCCGTCTTGTCCTTTCCTTTTTCAGGTTTACTTCGAGCGTTTCCTTTCCCTCCTTTGGGATGAATAACGCACGGTGGCGACTCTTCTGTCATTTTCTTTCGTCAGTTGTTTTTTCGCGCACTGTATTTTTCAGGTTGCGACAGCTGGCGACTCTGCTGGGGACTAAGAAGTTGACCTCTTGCTGGTCCATCTTCCCTAAGCGAGTCCCTCCTAGCTTGTGTGATTTCTTGTTTATTGGGTGTTCATGCTTTTGTACATTTATTTGCTTACCTGCTTGCATGCATCTGTTGTATCTATTGGATCTGTTTGTTTGTTTGTTGGGATGGGATGTTCTATGAGAGATAAGCCCATTACCCAGGCTTGAGTGTACACACAGGTTTTAGAGTGGATGATCATGAGGCTTGCGTGGCATGTTGCTACGTTAAGTCGTTCATGAAGAACCACACCCAGACGAGGTTTCTTTTGGATATATTATGTCCTACGGATGTTCCGTAACGACATGGTGTTCCTTTAGAAATCGTCGACTCTGGTGACCATTTCCCGAGAACTCAGTCGAGGCCTCTCCTCCGAGACGTGATTATGTTAGCTCTGGTGGGCGCATTCTCGCTGATCAATCCGAGGACCCCGAGACTGGGAACTTGCTTTAGGATGTCCTGTTGAGGGGAGTCAGTGGAGGTCTTTTATCCCGTAATAATGCCAAACCTTCAGTGGTAAACGTATTATTCGCGACTGAAGGGATGAAGCTGACGAACTTCTGTTCTTAGAACCTACCAGTGAGGGGTGGGCTAAATTCAGGAAACCTTAACCTCCAACCAACCCGGTTTTCTGGAGCAGAGTTTTGGTCTTGTATTATATTCCTCAGTGAATTTCTCTCCAGGCAGTGCAACCTGACAGATGTTCAAGCGGATCCATCAATTCTGATTGACATGCCTTTGCATTGCATAACATCATCTGCATATTTGCATCCAACATCTCATGCTTATTCATTTGCAGGGTATTCCCTTTCAAAACGGGGGTGCCTTAAAACTGAACAAGCAGTGCATCGCATACCATGCATATTAACCCTTGTCTGTTTTGCAGGTGTCACCGCAGTGTCTAATGTTTGTTCCCTGTATCAGGCAGTTATTGGTCCCAAGCGAGTTCACAGATACCCGACAAAGGAAAACCGTCCACGACTAGCGATGGACCAAGTACAGAAAGAGCTGGCTGATATACGTGAAAGGATGGATCAGTTCATGACATTGATGACTGGTATGGCAGAAGGCCAAGCGAAGCTGAGGGAATTGGTTGAGCAACCGAGACCCGATCCGGAGGTGGAGATACCAAATGCTGAGGGAAACCCTGGTAACCCTGGGAACGCTGATAACCCTGTGAACACTGGTAACGCGGGTAACGCAAATGCTGATGGAAACCCGGGTAATGTTGGCAACACAGGGAATGTTGGAAATGGTATTGGCGGAAGGTACAATGTGAATCAAGGAATTCGGATTAACGGGCGCCCCGTTACTGAAGATTATCAGTGTGATCAATTTTCTTTGCACGACGAGGCCCTCGAGACCACTCGCCGTATGGATGAGCTTGCTGAGAAGCTCAAATCTTTGGAGTCTCAAAATTCCTTAGGCTTTGATGTCACAAATCTTGGTCTGGTTCAGGGAGTAAGGATTCCTCACAAGTTCAAACCCCCTACTTTTGAGAAATACAACGGGGCTTCTTGCCCACGCACTCATCTCCAATCTTATTGGGAAGGTTGGGAGCTCACACGGAAGATGAAAAGCTGTGGATGTACTATTTTGAAGACAGTCTAACTGGAGCTTCTCGTGAATGGTATTCTCATTTGTCTCGTACTACCATCAAGAGCTGGAAAGACTTGGCAGAGGCTTTTGTCAAGCAATATCAATACAACTTGGACATGGCTCCGAATCGGACCTTGTTGCAAGGTATGTCCCAGACTGCCAAGGAGACCTTTAGAGAATATGCTCAGCGTTGGAGACAGATTGCTGCGTCCGTCCAACCCCCTATGTCTGAAAGGGAGATGGCGGACATGTTCATGAACACTCTTCAAGGCAATTATATTGAGAGATTGGCTGCTTGCCCGTCAATCAGCTTTGCAGAGATAGTAATTGCTGGAGAAAGAATCGAGAGTCTGTTGAAGATGGGCCGAATTCAAGACAATAGTGTTTCCAACCCATCAGGTCCCAAGAGACCGTTTGCTGGTAACGGTCAGCGAAGAAAAGAAGGCGAGGCAAGCGTTGTGTATGCCGGCAGAGGCAGGAGTAAAGGACGCCCTAACTATTATCAAGATCAAGTGGCCGCAGTCACTATTCCAACACCTGTTCCTCAACCGCAATATCATCCACAACAACAACCCAGGTACAACAATCAACAACAAGGAGGTAATCCGGGTCAGCAGAGACACTATCAACAACGTCTAAGGCAGACGGACCGGGTCATCGAGCCAATCCCAATGCCTTATTCAGTATTACTTCCCAAGCTGATTGACATGAATCTGGTTACATTGAGAACTCTGGCCCCACCAATCGATCCCAATAATTTGCCTAGAGGTTATGATGTCAACGCCAAATGTGCTTTTCACTCCAACGCACCTGGCCATACTACAGATAATTGCAAGGCTCTCCAGTTAAAGGTACAAGATTTGAGAGATGCCCAGGCTATCAATTTTGCTCTGGTGCCTAATGTTATCCAGAACCCGATGCCGGCTCACGGCGGGCAGAGGATTAATGCTGTTGATAGTGGGGAAACTTTGAATTTGGTTTCTGATGTGACTAAGGTGAAGACTTCGCTATCGGTGGTTAAAGACCGACTTCTGAAAGGACAGATTTTCCCGGGCTGTGGGGAAGAATGCAGAAATTGTCAAGCTGCCGAAAACGGATGTGACAGTTTGAGAAGGGGTATTCAGGAGCTGATAGATGAAGGTTGTCTTCAATTCGATCAGGCCCATCCGGTGAAGAATGATGTATCGACGGTGACGTTTTATTTCACTCCTGAAGAAATATATGTTCCCGAGAGACTCGCTCCGACAACAATATATTTCCCAGAAAGTACAGAACCAGCAGCGGTGAACATCGAAAGTTCAGCACCAGTCGCAATTTACTCTGACAGCCCTCAACCGACTTTGGTTGGTCCAATCACCATCACGGTACCAGGACCTGTTCCGTATGAGAAAGACAGTGCTATCCCGTGGCACTATGGGGCTAATATCTACTGCCAGGGGCAGAAAGTTAACGAAGAAGACATTGACATTGGTAGCTCCGCTGTAGACAATGTTGGAGGGGTTGGTGGCTTCACTCGCAGTGGACGCCTATTTGCACCATCAACATTACGCGCGAATACTGAAGCCGAGGCAGCTGCCAAGGCTAAAGGGAAACAGGTATCCACCGAAGAGGTTACTACTGAGGAAGATCCTCCTAAGACCGCATTCGAGAAGGAAGTGGATGAGTTTATGAGGATTATCAAGAAAAGTGACTACAAGGTAGTCGACCAGCTAAATCAGACACCCTCAAAGATCTCCATTCTCTCACTATTGCTGTGTTATGAGGCGCACAGAGCAGCCTTGTTGAAAGTACTGAATATGGCCTATGTTCCACCGGAGATAACTGTTAACCAGCTGGAGTCGGTAGTTTCCAATGTAAACGCTAGCCGGGGGCTAGGTTTCACCGATAATGACCTGACACCTGAGGGCAGGAATCACAACAAAGCCTTGCATATCACAATGGAGTGCAAAGGGGTGGTGCTTTCCCATGTTTTGGTTGATACAGGCTCTTCTCTGAATGTTCTTCCAAAGAAAGCCTTAATGAAGTTGGATTGCGATGGCATCATCCTGAGGCCAAGTAACTTAGTTGTGAGGGCTTTTGATGGCTCTAAGAGAGCTGTCTTTGGCGAAGTTGAGTTGCCAGTTAAGATTGGACCGCAGGTGTTCAAGAGCACCTTTTATGTGATGGATATCCAGCCTGCCTACAGCTGTCTGCTAGGTCGGCCTTGGATTCATGCTGCCGGTGTTGTTACTTCTACCCTCCACCAGAAGCTCAAATATGAACTAGAAGGTCAGATCGTCACCGTATGTGGTGAAGAGGATATTTTTGTTAGCCACCTGTCTACATTTAAGTATGTAGAGATGGACGGCGAGATGCATGAGATGCTGTGTCAGGGCTTCGAAACTACAAACATCAATGAGGTCGCGCCCGAAGCTGTCTTTTCACCTGAGTTTGAGAAGGTCAGGACTTCTATCTCTTCATACAAGCAAGTTGTCGAAGTGGTTAAAGCTGGTAATGCCCAAGGCTGGGGCAAATTTGTGGAGCCAGTCATCAAAGAAGACAAGTTTGGATTGGGGTATGCTCCGGGATCTCAGAAGAATGAAACCGGTACTCTCTCCAGCGGGGGTTTGGTTTCCCCCCACATCGTCAATGCTGCAGATGAAGACAAGGCTGACAGCGACTGTGACTTAGATAGCTGGATTCGCCCGTGTGTCCCAGGAGAAAAGCTCGACAATTGGTCGTCTGAAAAAACTGTCCGGGTTACTCTACTGAAAGAGTGATTTTTATTGTTTTCCTTTATTACATGCATAATAAAGTCTTACACTTTGCCCAAGGTGTAACGGCTCATTTGTAGGGCCATCCATTTAGTTACGTTTCGCAATTATTTTATCATCAATAAAGGATGGCTTTTGCAAACAATTTTGTGTTCTCTTTCTTTCAGTTTTTTTTTTACAAAAAAAATGGCAATGTTTCTTTTTTCGTTTTTCCTTTCTTTCAAAAAAAAAATCTCTCATTCTAAGGTAAAGCATGATCCTCCATCATGCAGAGTCGACCACTCGGATCTCACTGCTAACGACACTGCTATGGCCAAGTATGACTTCGACAATCCTATCTATCAAGCCGAAGAAGGGGCTGAGGAAGATTGTGAATTGCCTGAAGGGTTAGCCAGATTGTTGAAACAGGAGGACCGAGCTATTACACCTTATCAGGAGGTGGTTGAGACCATCAACGTTGGTATCGAAGACGACAAGAAAGAGATCAAGATCAGAGCCAGTCTACAGGCCGAGAGGAAAGACCGTTGATCATGTACTTGACTGTGTTAGAAAGGTTAATGGGTTGTGTGCTCGGTCAGCATGACGAGTCAGGTCGAAAAGAGCATGCAATATACTACCTTAGCAAAAGTTTACCGACTGTGAACACAGATACTCATTGCTCGAGAAAACTTGCCGCGCTTTGGCATGGGCTGCTCGCCGACTAAGACAATATATGTTGACTCACACGACTCTATTGATATCAAAAATGGATCCAGTCAAGTATATTTTTGAAAAGCCATCACTTACCGGAAAGGTTACTAGGTGACAAATGATACTGACAGAGTATGACATCCAATACACTTCACAAAAAGCCATCAAGGGAAGTGTCTTGTCAGACTATCTTGCAGAGCAACCGATTGATGATTACCAACCTATGAGGTTTGACTTTCCTGATGAGGACATCATGTTTCTCAAATCGAAAGATTGAGAGGAACCACTCCCGGAGGAGGGGCCTGACCCTGAATCCAAATGGGTTATGATGTTTGATGGGGCGGTCCACGTCAATGGTCGCGGAGTTGGTATAGTGTTGATCACACCGGAAGGGGGTTCATATGCCATTTGGTGCCAGAATAACTTTTCCCTGCACCAACAATGAAGCCGAATACGAAGCTTGTATCCTAAGACTTGAGGAAGCCGTCAATATACAGATTAAAACCCTGGATGTATACGGGGATTCAGCTTTGGTCATTAATCAAACCAACGGGAAATGGTGCTATGCTGGAACTACGTACCCAGAATTGACGTATCTCGGTCAGAGACGAATGAAGAAAGCATTTGGTCAGAAAGTGCGCCCTCGGGGGTATCAAGTCGGTGAATTGGTACTCAAAATATTTCTTCCTCCCAACACAAATCACAGGGGCAAATGGACACCGAACTATGAGGGTCCGTACGTGGTTAAAAGGATTTTCTATGGCGGAGTTTTGATGCTAACAACCATGAATGGCGAAGGATTCCCGTCCCCTATTAACTCAGACGCAGTTAAAAAAAAAATACTTCGCATAAAATAGACCCGCTGGACAGTAAAAAGAATAGTCCGGGCAAAAAAAGGGCATCCCGACGAACCAAAAAAAAAAGAATAAAGAGGTTCGGGCAAAAATTAGGGATATAAAAAAAGAGTACACCCGGTGAGTCGAAAACCCAAAAGGGCGGCTCAGGCAAAAATGGGTATCCCGATGGATTGAAAACCCGAAAAGGGGGCGATCCAGGCAAAAGTTAGGGAATAAGCGAATGACTGTGATCTGAGTTCATCAGTGTTATATCACCGTTTCATTCAATCCGGCAATCTTCGAAGGTTAAAGATCGACTAATCATCCACTTCAGAAAGCAAGATGAGCAGAGCGTCTTGAGGACATACGAGTCATAGCAGAGTCGAAACTCAGTGGGACCCCGTATCCCCATTGCCATTAGGATAGTTCTCTTTTTATAGCGATCACCTCTTTTCAGGGATCAGCTTCCTGATACCCTCGCCTATTCCTGGCACAAATTTTCTCCCCATTAAGAGTCGAATAATTTAGTTAAAGAGCCTCTTTATTTTTCATTTATCAGTTTGTTTGCAAAAATGTCCGAATTTTTGATAAAACATATTGCATATGAACATAATGGTGGCTTTTGCAGATGATTTGCACAGGAAAACATTTAAAATTGCTTTGAATGTGCTTAATCCCGAACGGTGAATTCAAACCGAGTAATTCCCCCGAGGCATACGTGTATTTTTGGTTGCAGGTCACAAGAACCGGATGCCAAGTCATGAATCCTCATCCCCAAGCGGTTGACAAAGTCTCTCCTCAGCAGAGCATGTTCCCCAACAGAGTTGACAGTATCCAGACTGTCTATCCCCAGTAGAGTTGACAGTATCCAGACTATATATCCCCAGCGGAGTTGACAGTGTCAGGCTGTATCTTCCTAGCAACAGCGGAGTGGTTGCATACCCAACGGACAAGAGGGTGGTGTTCCCAGTGTTTATCTCATTCCCTAGCAGATTATTTTTAACAGATTTGTTAATCCCCAGCTTGAGGGCGATTAGCAAGTTCATATCCCCAGCAAAGGTCGTTTCCTACGACATTTCCCCAAGAAGTGTTTTCCCCACAGACTCTCCTCACAGAGCCTCGCCGAACAAAGTTTCCATAGTTGATACTCCCCCCGCAAGGTCAACTTTTCAAGCAGCCAATTTATTTTTGGTGGCTCATTGGTCCCGGCAGACAGATCATTCCCCACAGAGCATTCAAGGATTGATACAGCGATCTGTTCCCTACCGGAGTTTGCTTCCCCAAGCAGATTTCTTTTTACACCATGCATAACATTTGCATTTGCATGCATATCATATCAAGCATACACATAAGCTGATAAACAGGTTCTTCCAAGCAGACTGAAGAATTACTTTACAACCAAGGTCATGAGATCCAGCCAGAGGATCAAGCGTGAGTGATCCAGCCTGAGGGTCGTTTTGAAGATTCAGCCTGAGAATCGTTTTCCAGTGATCCAGCCTGAGGGTCATTTCGAAGATTCAGCCTGAGAATCGTGTTCCAGTAAGCCAGCCTAAGGCTCAATTTGAAGATTCCCCAGTGAAGTCGCCTACAAGCTTTATTTCCCCAGCAAGCCCAAGTCTAATTGAGGAGTCGTTACAACATGTTCTAGCCCGAAGAATATGTACGAAGCCCAAAAGTGGAATATCCTCGAAGCTGCATATCTAATATGAAGGTTGGGTGTAGATTTCAAAAGAGGGTCAACCAGCGCATGCCTCAGATGCGGGATCCTAATGATGGGAATTTATCATCAAAACAATCCAGATCTAGCCAGAAGATCGAAATAGATTCAGCCAGAGAATCGAAACAATTCAGATCTAGCCAGAAGATCGAAGTAGATTCAGCCAGAGAATCAAAGGAAATAGATTCAGCCAGAGAATCGAAACAAAGGAGATCTAGCCAGAAGATCAAAATCGTATCCAGCCCGAGGATCAAAATTAATATCCAGCCAGAGGATCGAAACTCCAGATTAAGCCAGAGGATCGGAAGAAAAATAAACAGCACGGTGTATTTCCGCGTTTTTGTGGTGTTCTCGGAGCGCAAATTTTCGATCTATCTTTGGTATTCAATCACAGCTCACCCCGTTTGTCTGATAAGCTGTTCGCTTTCATCCTACTCGGTTTAGCGGATGATTGAATATGGGCAGCTGTAACACCCCAAAATTTGCCCTCCTCGTTCATGCATTCATTTCATATTGCATTTCATCATGTCAATCAGAATTAGATCCGGAGAAAAAAAATAAAATAATAATAATAATAATAATTTACAAAATAAATAAATAAATAAAAATAATAATAAATAAATAAATAAAATATGATAAAATTTTTTGGACTTGGGTCTCTCTCATTTGAGCCCACAAAACCATGAAATTCAGTCTATAAATACCAAGGCTTCACTTGGGAAAAAGGGAGAGAAGCAAAATACTCTGAGGTTTCCTTGGAACAAAACCCTGGACAAAACCTGAAGAGAAACCTGACAGAGAACTCAGAGTAACCCCCAGGCAGCTCTGAAAAATTCAATCTGACTCACACACTTTCATTGCCTTGCAAACCCAGCCGTGCCATTTGATTTCAACCGGTCTCTCCCATCAGGTTTGCCTCATTCTCATGATTTTATGCTCTTAATTTGGATCATCTGAATGTATGAGGTATGATGGATGAATTTCATTATGTTTTTGCCCACGGGTTTAATTATGCATGAATGGGTGAAACTTATGCCTTGAATGTTTAATCACATGATTTCTGAAATGTATGCCATAGGGTTTGAGGTTTCTGAAACCATACTGTTATCCATGAAAAAAATGCTTATGGTGTTTCACTAACCCTTTTGTTGAGTTTTTGTGAGGGCTCACATGACTTTTGCAGGGATAACTTGCGTGGTTTCCCACTTTATTTGTGGGATAACCCCTGGAGGTTCATTCCGATTACCTGTACTGACTCACCTTTCTTTGATGGCATTAGCTTGGGAGATCCCTGGGTTTCTTACTCCTTTAATTGCTGTTACTTCGGATCTTTATCCGTGTGGTACTTTTACCTCTTTTCCGCATTTTATCGCTTTCTTAGCTGGAAGACCTCGATAGGAGGCATTTGTTTTCTTTTGTTTATTTACTTCTGAGCCCCTTGTTGGCACATTTACTTTATACATGTTTGTTTTGTATGTGTTCGTATCCCTGCAGGTAGCGCGGTTCCTTCGTCAAGGACTGCCTTTTTGCCCTTGAGCATCCCAAACCCTAAAACCCAAAGCAACACGTTAACTCCTTCTACTACAGGCGATTAAGTCTCCAAAGGTCGAGCATCCGGTAGATTGCGTAGTGACGTCGTTCGTCCAAAACCCAATCCATAACCCCATAGTTAGCCGAACTACGGCTTGCTCTGATTCTCATTCCAGATGAGATACGTAGGCATAAGACGCAATGTCTTAGCGAGCACACATCCCCCCAACCCATAGGTCAGCCGAGCTACGAAGACTCTGATTCTCATATTCAGATGAGATACGTATGCAGTGGATGCGACATCCGCGCGAGTCATTTTCATTTAACCCTTTTTTTTTGGCAAACAGCACAAGATAAACCCACACCCTTTAGACAAGAACTACAAAAGTGGATCCCGTAGAGTACTACGGATGCGTAGGGGTGCTAATACCTTCCCTTCGCATAACCGACTCCCGAACCCAAGATTTGGTTGCGAGACCCCGTCTTGTCCTTTCCTTTTTCAGGTTTACTTCGAGCGTTTCCTTTCCCTCCTTTGGGATGAATAACGCACGGTGGAGAGTCTTCTGTCATTTTCTTTCGCCGGTTGTTTTTTCGCGCACTGTGTTTTTCAGGTTGCGACAGATTGCAAACTATATATTTTTATCAGTAGTTAATACAATTATATGTTAGCTTGACAAATTAAACTATACCCTAAAAACAAAATCCTAAAATAACAATTAAACTCTAATGTAAGATCAAATTCCTTAGGTAGAATAAAAAGTCAAAAGGGTCTCCTTTAACTTTTTAAGTCTTTGGGTTGACCAGATAACCTGTAAGGACTTTTGGACATGTGAGTAATCTAAACTCTAAGGTAGTTGAGAAGGGTGGTCAAAATTAGGGGTACAACACCACCAGATTACTCATCTAAAAAATATATAATTAATTTTAATAATTATATTATAACTCAAAAATTCATCAACGTGCTCAAACATCTCAACAAAGTATTTTATTATTTTAATTTTATACTCATAGCTTATCAAAAGTTATAACAATTCATATAACTCAACACAGTTCTCAAGAAACTCTAAATAACTCTACAACAACTCTTAAACCTCCAAAAATGACTATAGAGTATTCAAAAGAACTCTAAAGTACTCAAACATGCTCTACTGACAATTTTTCACAGGAGATAACTCTATTGGACTCTAAGTGGTTGCATCCTAGCTCAAAACTATCCAAAAATATTTAATTCACATAACACTCCAAACACGTCAAACTAACTCATTGAACACATTAGATTCCACTCAATCATTTCAAACTCAGCTCTAACCATGTTAGTAGTTCAAAATACAACACTAACCCACTACTTTAAACATATTCAAACTCAATTTCAATACTAGATATGTTAACAACTCTAAACTCATAACAAATTAACTTCCTTAATGTAATCAACTCTAAAACATATCACTAACTCAATTTTAAGTTATTTATAATTATCTTTAATTCCTTAAATTGCTAAAGGATTTTCCAAAACTCTTTGTATCACTTCAAAATAGAACCAAATATTGTAGACTTATGATAAAATTATGAAACTCTTTAGTTTGAAATTTCTTTAAACCCTATTTCAAACCCACTTAACCGCACCTCAATTGGAGTTACGAAACTTTAGTTCTATTCGTTTCAGTTCAACCATATCGAGATAATTCCTGCATAAACTCTAAAACAGAATGCCTGACTTCAAAATAGCACTACAAATTATATACTCATGATAAAATTATGATACTATCTAGTTTGAAAGATCATTAAGTCCTCTTTCTAATACAATTAACCGCACCCTAAATAGACTTCCGAAACTCAAGTTACACGTGAAACATGATGACCAATGCATGACTGAAATTGACTATGCCTCTGGTATAAAAACCAACAAATTGGTACTATTTTTAGCCTCTAGACCCAATTCCCCCATGTCAAAAGAAATATTATTGTGTTAGCTTTCTAACGCAACTGATGACACGTCAAACAAACTTATGAAACTCAAATTATGTATGAAATAAGATGATCAATCCCCTTCTATGTCTACCTACAACTTTTTATTTTTTATTTTTCGATAAAAAATCCAATTTTTTTTATTTTTAACTTTTCTGACATTTTACAGCATTTGAGAAAATCATATCACAAAGTTTCACGGGAATTCATCGATAAACACATATATTTGGGGGAAAATATACCAAAAAGGTTTTCCCATAAATCATCGATAAATTAGAGTAACATTAACAATAACATATATCAAAATTAGAGTACTACACAATCAACCGCCTCAAAGGGTTTTGCCCAAACCCTTTTGGCCAAAACATAGAAATCACATTCATACATATTTTTATTCAATGCTTAAAACACATACCACACAACAAATACATATATGTCATGATTTTATTACTAAAAATTGCCCAAATGGCACAAACACATATCAATAGTCAATCGATAATCTCAGGGGTTTTGGTCAAACCCCTTTGGTGTTTAACAAGGCCATAAAACATACAATATGAAATATAGAGATAAGAGAGTAAGAACCTCTCACCATCCCAACTACTCAGAGTCATCCATGAGTACAAAAATTTCTCCTACCTCAAAGTTTGAAGGTTGATGAAAATTCTTCCCTTTTTTCACGATCGCTCTCTTCCCTCTTCAGATCCGTCTCCTTTTTCAAATTCCAATATTTCACGTATAAACTTTTAAGCCCTCACGTTAGCTTATATGTAACCCTAAAATGGTGTTTAACAAGGCCATAAAATATACAATATGAAATATAGAGATAAGAGAGTAAGCACCTCTCACCATCCCAACTACTCAGAGTCATCCATGAGTACAAAAATTTCTCCTACCTCAAAGTTTGAAGGTTGATGAAAATTCTTCCCTTTTTTCACGATCGCTCTCTTCCCTCTTCAGATCCGTCTCCTTTTTCAAATTCCAATATTTCACGTATAAACTTTTAAGCCCTCACGTTAGCTTATATGTAACCCTAAAATTTCAAATTATTTCCACTCCACTAATATCTGATTTTAATAAAATGATTATTTTATTTTATTTTAACAAAATACCATAAAATAATTATTTAATAAAAATCCAAATTATGTAATAATTATAAAATACTCATTTTCTATTTAATATGATATTTTCTAATTACCTCCAATAATTAAATTATCTAATTATTTCTAAATTACGTAATTTCTATTTTATTTTTTCTCTCAATACTCTATATTCCCATCACTTATTAAATTACTAAATACACTTAACTCCCATAAAACACATAAAATAAAAAATACTCACAATAATTTAAGCAAAACATATATATTCACTCAATCAAGTCTAATAATTTAAATAAATTAAATCTAATAATTTAAATAAATTAATAAACTAAAGTCTGGGTGTTACACACCGCACTAGAAGGAGAAGAGGAGTTTTGAAAAGGAGTAGAAGTATACGAAAAAAGAAAAAGGAGAGTCGATTTCACGTACCTGAAGGTGATTTTGGGCTCGCCGAAAACCTGGAAATTCCAAGTTATGGCGAGGTGTTTTCTTCATTTTTTCATATACTTCTCCTTGCATATTCCTTGCTTTATTGCTTTAAATTGTTGTAATCGAACCAAAATAGTGGAATGGGTTTTTAGGTTTTTGTTTGGGGGGAAAGGGATCAATCTGCTTTATTTATGATTTTTTTGGTTATTTGGATGTTGAATTCATGCCGAGGGGAGAAAATGGAGAGAGGTTTGTGTTGATAATTTATGGATTTGACACTTTTTGGTGAATCTGGAAAATGGAGAAAATGAACATTCAAATGTACATTCTCTGTTCTTCCTCGGCTGCCTTGTTCAATCAAAAGAACGAGTGAATTGTGTTTGGTTACGTGTTTGTGGCTCAGAGTAAAGAGAGATAAAGAGGTGTGATGAGAGAGAGAGAGAGAGAGAGAGAGAGAGAGAGAAAAGGAAAATGGAGAGCATGATTTTGAACCTATTTTGTTTCCAATTGCTAGCAACACGTGGTGCCCTAGGCGCCCTTAGATTAGATGACCTTTTTCTTTGAACAAAGGTACCATGCAGGGACCCCCACCATAATACCATATGCCTTATTTTCCAACCACTAGATCAAGCTGTAATTCCTTGGTTGTTGATCCAGCGAGTAGGATTGAGTCATTATCTTTGACTCTCCTTGACCCTTTGGATTGGGCTAGCACCCCTCTAGGCCTTCTCACCCCTGGGCCTGCTATCCACGCCTCCTTCTTTCTATTTGCTATGTGTTTTTTTTGTAATTTCTTTTTTTTTGTTGGGCCTAGCCTACTCTTGTTTTTTTTTTGCTTATCTCATCACTCCCTTGCCATTACATGCTCCCACCTTTCCTCTTTATTTTTTTCTATTACTTCATTATGTCATTTTATTGTTATTACTTTATTAATAAAAATCATTTTAATAAATAAAATCAACATTTTCCAAATAAAAAATCTTGATTAACATCAAACTTTTCAAAATCAAATTCAAAACTTTTTTCAAACCAAAATCAAACAATTTTCAAACGCAAATCAACACACTTGATCGCCATCAAGTCCTTTTCAAACTTAAGCGTTCAAAAGCTTTTTTCACAATAAACAATCAGTTAAAAAGTATTAGTTGGACGTGATTATCCTTCTTAGTCCCCTAGTATTTGGATGATGGTCTTACTTAGCCTACCATTCAAGTACTCAACTTTCGTTTCAAAACACATTAAATAATCTAATCTAGTTCATTATCTAGTGGATGAAAAAGATTAGTTGGACTTAATTATCCTTCCTAATCTCGAGCATTTGGATAATGGATGTACTTAGTCTCCCGTTCGAATACTTGTCATTCGTTAAAGAAACGTGACTAAATTCGCCTCACAAATATCATAAATAACCTGGATGAAAAATATTAGATGTACGTAGTTATCCTCCCTAGTCCCGAGTATTTGGATGATAGTTGGACTTAGCCTATAGTTCAAGTACTCGTCATCCACTAAAAAATATACCCAACCAATCAAACCTATCTTTTCTAGCCCTCGCACAATTGAAAACTTTTCATAAACGAAAGATGACTTATCCATTCCAAGACGATGCAAACAAAGCTTTGTTCCTACCATACGCAAGAAGTAAGAACGCTTTCCGCTAGAATGCGATGAGAACATAAATCTGTGAGATTCCATATTATGTTGTTTATTCTAATGCGATGATATTATTCACTTCTGCATGTTTTGGGTAGCAAGCAAGTATTTTCTGCTCGAATTCGACTAAGTACCTTTCACTAAAAATTGACCAACCCACAAACATTTGCTACCCATAACTACGTAGCCTTTAGTTCCCCATTGCACCTGGGGATATGTATGAGCGAGATTCAGTGTCTCGGTAGGCACCCTAATAATAAAACCTATTTTTTTCCTTTTATTTTTTCTCTTAAACTTCCAATAACTAGAAGAAGCAAATAAACGAAAGCCAACTTTCTATTCGCAAAGCCAGCTAAATGGTTCCCATTGAGTACAATGGGTGCGAGGGCTACTAATACATTCCCCTCGCATAACTGACTCCCGAATCCGAATTTGGTTGCGAAAACCATTTTATTTTTATTTTGGGGTTTCATCGATATTTTCCCTTTCCTTTTGGAATAAATAAATTTCTACGGTGACTCTGTTATCATTTTGAGCATGCAAACACCCGTGGTATTTTTTACGCCACGACAGTTGGTGACTTTGCTGGGGACTCCTTTCCCAAGAGAGTCAAGCCTAGTTTATTTAACTTTCCGATGAATCTTAGATTTGTCTATTTTCTTTCTTCTACCTTCTTCTCTTTTATATTTTATGTGCTTTTATTATGGTTATCATATATCTGTTGTATAGTTCTTATGTGTCGTGGTGGATATTATGGTTGCTTGGACACATTGTAAGATAAGCTCTACACCCGAGTCTCGAGAAGAAACATAAGATATGAGGATGGTTGCATAGTGTTGGCCTACTGGACTTACTTGTCTTGTTGGGTTAGTACAAAAACCTCACTTAGAGTAGACCCTCTTGAGGATATTGTTGTCCGAGAAGTAATTTTGCCGATGGAGACAATGTTTTCATGTTGAGTCTGTGACTCTAAGAACCTTTTAGAACCTTAAATTCATGGCTATTAGGATTGATGGTTGCGTAGTGTTGGCCTACTGGACGTACTTGTCTTATTGGGTTGATGTGAAAATATCACATAGAGTAGATCCTCTTGTGGGTATTATCGTCTAACAAGTAATTTCCCTAGTAGGGGCAATGTTCCCAAGAAAGATCGATGACCCTGGGAATCCCGTCTAGAACCTAAAAGTTGATGGTTGCATAGTGTTGGCCTATTGGACGTACTTGTCTTGTTGGGTTGACGCGAAAACCTCACCTAGAGTTGATCCTCTTGAGGGTATTATCATCTAGCAAGTAACTTTTCTAATGGGGGAAATGTCTGCATGTATGATCCATGACTCTAGGAACCTTCTCAAACCCTAGAGTCACCTTGATCATTGTGTGTGTGCAATGAGAATCGACCTGTACTTGGGCTCATTTGGAATCACCTGGTTCTATACACCCCAAACATGCATGATATGACATTGCATTTCACAAAAATATTTTTGCATAATTTTTTTTTCATGCATCTACATTCATCTGCATGCATACATTAAGAAAACGAAGAAAAAAAACCCTCATTTCACCTCTTTCTCATCCTCAGAAACACCAAATCGGTCAACCTTCAAACTGATTCCCTGACATAACTATGGGACTAGAGCCAACTTGAGAAGGAAGATGGAAGGATAACATCAAGGTGAAGTGAAAATTTAAGGGAGACATCGACGATCTCAAGGGAGCGATGAGTAAAATGACGGAAATGCTACAAGCATTGACCATCAAGGAAGATCAACCTCAACGCATGGTGATTTTTTAAATCATCAGCCTCTGTATAGAGCCACAATGCACTCATAGAATGAATGTTTCATGGCCATAATTCGGTCTACCACCCAACTATTCTCCACCATTTGCATATGCTTTTGGAATAGGACCATCTACTCGACATGTGGTTCAACTCCCAGTAATTACTAAAGCACCACCACCTATGGTCCACACTATTCTCGGGGTCCTTTTGAAGATCCTCGTTATGCATACCACAATTCTAGTTCCCATAACGATGATTAGATGAGATTGGAGAACTTAATGAAGTGAAAGATAAATGCAAAATCCTGAAGAAAAAGGATGAAGGCTATGGAAGGCAATGATATTTTTGGGGCAGCTGCCATGGATATGTGCTTGGCCTCAGACTTGACCATACCAGCTAAATTCAAAATACTAAATCTGAGAAGTATAGAGGATACACTTATCCGAGAAGTCACTTTGTCACGTACTATAGAAAGATGTCTACCCACACCAAGAACGATAAACTATTAATCCATTTCTTCTAGGAAAGTTTAAGTGGAGCATCTCTAAAATGGTATATGGCCTTAGAGAAGAGTCACATATAGAAATGGAAAGATCTGGATGACGCCTTCCTTCAGCAATACAAATATAACATGGACGTGGCTCCTGAAAAGAGACAATTACAAAACATGTCAATGAAGGAGAGAGAAACCTTTAGGGAATATGCCCAATGTTTGAGGGAGCTTGGGGCTCAGGTAGAGTCTCTTTTGTTTGAGAAGGAGCTAAATGGCTTGTTCATGGATACATTTTAAGCCCATTTCTTTGAAAACATGATCTTAAGTGGGGCATCTGGCTTTCTTGATTTTGTTGCCATCAGATAGAGGATTGAGCAAGGGATTAAGGATGGCAAGATTCTTGGTGCTACTGGAGCATCCAGTAATGCAAGAAAATTCTCTTGGAATTTCCAAAATAAAAAGAAGGGAGAGACAAACTCCATTTCTGCTAGTAGAGGTAGATCCCGTCAAAGGAAACCACAACAATCATTGATTTATCAACAACCTTCCATGCCAATGCCATATTATACACATCCATGTGTAACAACTATTACACCAACCTACCAATAAGATTTGGGCCCAACTTATCAACAAGCTTTTGCTCCAGGATACTAACAAGGCCTTGTTTCTCCCGTGTATCAACAAATGCATGTTGCTCATGCTTATCAGCAACCCATGTCCCAGGCACAAACAAGATCATAATGCTCCTGCAAACCACAATCGTAACAGAAGGAATAAGACTCAGTTTGATCCTTTTCCTATGACCTAGAGCCAATTGTACTCGTCACTAGTTCAAAAGGGATTGGTTGTTCCTAGGCTTCTTCATCTAATACCGAAGCCATACCCACATTGGTATGACCCTAGCGTGCATTGTGAATTCCATGGGTCCACACCAGGGCATTCACTAGAGGGTTGTTATGATTTAAAAGCTAAAGTTCAAGACTTGATAAACAACAAGATCTTGTATTTCAAATAAACAAGACTAAATGTCAGGAACAACCATTTGCCACCGCATGGAGGACCCTCAATTAATACTATTGAAGAAGTTTCTAGCATCTAGTGGATCAGAGATGTAAGGGAAGTGAAAACTACATTAATAGATTTCCATGCATGACTTGTGGAATCTGGTATGGTCCGAGTGAGGCACGGTGATTACGTTGAGTATTCTATTCATCCTGGAGGATGTCAAATAGTACAAAGGAACGTGCAGTGTTTGATGGACCAAGATGTTATATAGATAAGTCACACTAAAAATGCTAGAGACATCTCAGTGATAAAGCCTCACTTTGAGTTACTAACTTGTGGAGATTGTATATTAGAGAGTAGACAAAGCTTGGCCGAGGACAAATCAGATGTCTCTAGTGGTTATTTGCATGCCGCCCACTTTTCTGTTCGAGAGCACCAAGTTTGTGCCTTGGCGGTATGATGTGACCTCCATTGTAAATGGTCAGGAAGAGCGCATTGAGGAAAAACTAAAAGATGTTACCAAGTTGATGTCACTAACATTATAGGAACCAGTAGAATAACCCGCAATGGTTGTATTTTTGCACCTGCATAACCTCAGAGGGTAATTGAAGAAATTCCCATGGGACCAGTGATTGAAGCGTCGACTTCCAGCAAAGAGCTGTATACTTCCAAGAATGATATCCCATCAATAAATCAAATTAGTTTTTAAAGCTTATAAAGAGGAGTGATTATAAAGTAGTTGATCAACTTCACCAAACACCTTCACAGATTTCCATCTTGTCCTTGCTAATAAATTCAGAAGCTCATAGTGAAGCATTGTTAAAGGTGTTCACTCAAGCCCATGTGGCTCAAAGTATAACAATGGATCAATTCAATGGAGTTGCATCCAACATCACGACATGCTGCAACCTGAGTTTCAATGATGATGAGCTCCCAGAAGAAGGAAGAAACCATGATTGAGCATTACATATCTCTATGAAGTGTCTTGACGATGTGATTTCCCAAGTTTTGATAGATATTGGCTCATCGTTAAATGTCATGCCTAAGTCCACTCCGACAAAACTTTCCTGCAAAGAGACATTGATGAGACCTAGTGTTATGGTGGTAAAGGCTTTTGAGGTATCGAGAAGGATTTTTGTTTGTGAAATGGACCTACCCATACAAATAGGCCCACATGTCTTCCAAATAACCTTTCAAGTTATGAACATCAATCCAGCTTACAACTTCTTACTGGGAAGACCATGGATATACGTCGTAGGTGTGGTTACATCCACTTTACACAAGAAGATGAAGTTTGTGGTCAAGGGTAAGCTAATCATTATGTCCAGGGAGGAAGACCTATTAGTGAGCCATTTATCGTCATTCCAATATATAGAAGCTAGTAGGAGGTACCAGAAACTTCTTTCCAAGCCCTTGAAATAGCCAATGTTATGATCATAGAGGATAAAGACCATGATGTAAGCGCAAGCATGAGATTCACTTCATTGAAGAGTGCAAGGAAAATGTTATAGAGAGGTAACCCCGAAGGTTGGGGTCAGCTGATCAACATCTCTAAGAAGATAAATTGCTTTGGATTAGGATACGAGCTCCCAGGGAGAAACAAGCACAAGGTCCTGCAGGACCGACATCCGAAGTTTTCAAGAAGTATTCTACAGTGTTGGTTTCATCCATGACAACTAGATAACCGCTATAGAAAATGACACAACAGAATCAGAAACGCCAAGCTTGGTTTACTGTTGTACTCCCAACACCACTTCGGACAACTGGGAAGCCATTGATCTACCCGAGACCTTCCCTATTTCAAAGCAATTTGTTATTTTTCAAGTCCTTTTACCCCGACCAAGGCTTAAGGATCATATGTAGGGCCCCTTTGTTTTGAATGAATATCATCATTAATAAAGGCATTTTGTTATTCAATCATCTATATATTTTTTATTTTTTGTTATCTTTTAAGAAAATGATAACCTTTTCTAAAAAAACAAACACTTTTCTTTTTGAACTTTTTAATTTTACTTCCTTTTTCTAAAAGGGTCACCATAAAATCATGCAAAATAATAAATGAACCTGTTGAATCCAATAAATTTATAATCTCTCATAGCATTGAGCTCCCCATTAATAAAGCTGAAGAAAAGTTTGAGGACAATTTTGATCTTCCTAAAGAACTATCAAGGCTGCTCGAGCACGAGTCCAAATCCATTCAGCCGCATCAAGAGCCGGTGGAAGTGATCAATTTGGGCACAAGACAAGAGAAGAAAAAAGTCAAGACCAAGACCTCACTAGAAGAAAACATCAAATAGATGTTGGTCAAGCTCCTGCAGGAGTATGTGGATGTGTTTGTATTGTCATATCAAGATATATACGCCTGGACTAGACACAAACATTGTTGAGCACAAATTACCACTTCGGCCAGAATACCCGCAAGTGAAGTAAAATTTGAGAAGGACTAGGCTTGATATGTCTATTAAGATTCATGAAGAAGTCAAAAGGAAGTTTGATGCAAGATTCCTAGCAGTGGCCAAATATCCTCAATGGGTTGCCAATATCGTTTCATTCCGAAGAAGGATGGAAAAGTGTGAATGTGTGTCAATTATAGGGATTTGAACAAATCCAATCCAAAGGATGACTTCCCCTACCACATATTGATGTTCTGGTAGACAATACCGCAAAGTTCTCAGTATTCTCCTTCATGGACGGATTATCTGGATATTGAAGGTGGCAAGAAATACAAGAAATGGGGGTTTGAATTGGGTTTCTAAAAACAAAAGCTTTTTCAAAACCAACTCAATCAAGCAAAAACACGAACAAGAAAAATAATTATACTGGTTCACTGTTAACAAAGCTACCTCCAGTCTACCCTACCAAGGTGATTTCTCCTTCTCAAGAAGGACTTAATCCACTATAACCAAAACCTGATTACAGACACCACAAAGACAAACCATCTTTGTCTTCTTGAGTCTATCTGACTAAAACCTAGTCACTCAAGGAAACCACTCAAACAGATTTGAGATTTATAAGTTATGTTTACAAAGAATGCTTCTAAGAAAGCAGATTAACACAAGTTAATACAATGAATATTTCTCACACAGTAACGAGAAAAAACTCTTGTGTGTTTACAAAACTATACACAGAAATAATATGATTTCAGCATGAGCATGTGTAATAGCGTAGTTATGAGCGCAGTAAATTAACAGCTTCGTCCGATCTTCAAGTATCCTATATATAGGCATATAAAAGTACCGTTGAAGGGTAGAATTGGAATACTAAATTGTAGTTGTCATAACAGTTTTCATATAGGAGGCCAAAAGGTAAAATAGTATTGTCATAAGCCCACAAAATTAGCGTAGTGGAGGAAAGGTTGATCTTGTACTGTGTACTCTTTTCCTGATGCAAAACCTTTCATATCATCTTTTAATCTTCAGGGGCTTCAAATGAAACGACGTTGAAGCATGCTTAGAATGATCAATAGACAAGTTGACAGAATCTTCAGAACCTTAGTCGTTAGAGTCTTGACACAGTTCCTCAGAACCTAGTCTTCAGAGTCTTCAAATCTTATTCTTCAGAATCTTCAAAACTTGAGCACAGAATCTAGAAGGCATACAAACCATCAGAGGCTCTTCAATCAGAGTCACAGTCAGAAGCTTTAGCATAAACTCTTAACATAATCGTTGTCTAAGAGATTTCTAGAACTTGATAACATCTTGGAAATCACTAGTATCTCCTCGGAGTCAGAGTGTGTTGATTCCAGAATCTGATGATGTCACACGTCATTGCTTCAAAGTCAGAACCTATTAGCAAGAGCTACACACTATATACAAACTATTAGTGTACAAAATTGTTCTCTAAGAAACAATTGATTGTTATCATCAAAACTAAAGGCCAGATGCATAACCAAATCTTATTCTAACAGATATAACCACATTAAGATGGCTTCATAAGATATGTAAAAAACCACGTTCATCGGCCTATAGGGGGTGTTTTGCTACAAAGTAATGCCCTTCGGTCTAAAGAACATCGGGGCAACCTATCAGAGAGTGATGACCATCTTTTTCCATGACATGATACACAAAGAGATTGAAGTGTATGCCAATGACATGATTGCCAGATCTCAGAGTAAGGAGGATCGTATGGACCACTTGAAAAATTTGTTCGAGCACCTAAGAAAATTCAAGCTGCGATTGAACACTGTTAAGTGCACATTTGGTGTCCGATCTGGAAAATTGCTTGGATTCATTGTTAGCCAACAAGGAATTGAAGGGGATCTTGACAAAGTAAGGTCATTACGATAAATGATTGCTCAGTGTACTAAAAAGGAGATCAGAGGATTCCTAGAAAGATTGAATTATATCTCCCGGTTCATTTCTCACACGACTGCTACTTATGAGTCAGTCTTAAAATTACTTTGAAAGGATCAAGCAATTGAATGGAATGTTGATTTCCAAAAGGCCTTTGAGATGATCAAACACTATCTACAAGAGCCTCCTATCTTGATTCCACATGTCACATGCAAGTCACTCATAATGTACCTAACAGTACTTGGAGGTCAATCAGGTGTGTGTTGTGGGCACATGACGTAACTGGCATAAAAGAGCTTTCCATTTATTATCTGAGTAAAAAGTTCACCGGTTTTGAAACAAGATACTCAATGCTTGAAAATACTTGTTGTGCATTGGCATGGCCAACCAAACGTTTAAGATAGTACATGTTGACTCATACTACTTGGTTGATATCTAAAATGGATCCAATCAAGTACGTCTTTGTGAAGCATGCCATAATAGTGAGGATAGCTCGTTGGCAGATGTTGTTGTCTGAATATGATATCCAGTACATCACTCAAAAATCTATAAAAGGCAGCGTGTTGTCATAATATCTCACGCACCAACTAGTGGAAGACTACCAACCCATGTGGTTTGAATTCCATGATGAATACATCATGGTCATGAATGACGAAAAGGTCATAGGTGATGATGAAGAGCCCTAGCCAGGAGCTCGATGTAAGCTCACGTTCGATCTCAAATTCCTTGGTCATGGAATTGGAGCGGTCTTAATCTCTCCAAGGAATTTCTTTACTCCCTTCACAACAAGTTATGTTTTGATTTCACAAACAGTGTTGCTAAATATGAAGCGTGTGTAATAGGCATTGAAGCTACTATTGACATGAAGATTAAAATCTTGGAGGTAGATGAAGACTCAACAGTGGTTATTTACCAGGTGAAAAGAGAATGGGAAACCCTTTATCCTAAGTTTATCCCATATCGTTCTCATGTCGTGGAGTTGATGAAATAATTTGAAGAAATTATTTTTCATCACATTCTGAGAGAGGAAAACCAGGTGGCAGACGCTCTGGATACATTAGCATCAATTTATCAAGTGAATTTCCACAACAAAGCTCTGATCATTAAAATAAATCATAAGGTGAGTCGATATATTATCAATCAGTTGAAGAGGAAGTCGATGGTAAACCATGGTTTCATGACATCAAATGTTATCTTCAAAAACAAGAGTACCCTTCAAATGCTTCAACCGTGAACAAGAAAACATTTAGAAGATTAGCATCAAAATTCTTCTAGAGTGGGGACATGCTCTATAAAAGAAACCATGATATAGTTCTGCTCAGATGCGTGGATAGACACGAAACAGACATGTTAATAAAAAATCCATGAAGGATCCTTTGGTACCCGTGCCAATGGGCATGCCTTGGCAAAAAAGATCATAAGGGTTTTCTATTAGTGGTTGACAATGAAAAAAAAATGTTTTCACTATTACCAAAACATGCCACAAGTTCCATATTTATGTATATAAAGTGCACATGCCGCCAACTCCTCTGAATATCTTGACATCTCATTGGACATTCTCAATGTGGGGCATTGACATGGTCGGTCTTATCGAGCTAAAAGCTTCTAATGGACACTGATTCATCTTGGTTTCCATTGAATACTTCACCAAGTGGGTAGAAGTTGGTTCATGTGCCAATGTAACAAGGCAAGTGGTCGTCTGGTTTATCAAGAAGGAGATAATTTATCACTATGGAATTCCTAACAAAATTATCACTGATAATGGGTCGAACCTGAACAATAAGATAATCAAAGATTTATGTGAGAGCTTCAAGATTGAGCACCATAACTCATCACTATATCGGCCAAAGATGAATGACACGGTAGAAGCAGCGAATACAAATATCAAAAAGATCATGTAGAAGATGGTGAAAACCTACATGGAGTAGCACAAAATGCTTCCTTTCGCACTGCACGAATACCATACGTCTTTCTTCACTTCAATACGGGCAACCATATTCTCTCTGGTATACGGTATGGAAGCAATACTTACTATTGAAGTGGAGATCCCATCAATGTGAATCTTGATGGAGACCAAGCTTGAAGAGGCTAAATGGATTCAAAACAGGTTTGAGCAATTAAACCCCATTGACAAGAAGCGCATGATTTCTCTGTGCCATGGTCAGTTGTATCAGAAATGGATCAATAAGGCATTTGATAAGAAGTTTTGTCCTCGAAAGTTCAAGGAAGGTGATCTTGTGCTCAATAAGATCTTGCCCATTCACAAAGATTCATGCATAAAGTAGACTCCAAATTGCAAGGCCCCATACGTTATAAGAAAAGCCTTCTATGTAGGAGATTTGATTCTTACAACCATGGATGGTAAAGAGTTTCCACTTCCGGTGAACTCTAATGCAGTCAAGACATACTATGACTAAGAAAAAAGATAGCCCACTATGTCAAAGGGTGACTTAGGAAAAAAGGGGTATACTAGTGGACTGAAAACCTGAAAGGGTGGTCCAGGAAAAATTAGGGGTAAAAAATATGTTAGCTCGCTAAGTCGAAATCTGAAAGGGAGACTTAGGAAAAAAAGAGAATCTCGGTGGATTGAAAACTCTAAAGAGAAATTTAGGAAAAAATAGGGATTTTAAAGGCAAAGATACTGCATCGGGCAAAACTTATCAACATATTATAACCAGAAGCAGGAAGGATCAATCTAGTTTCTCTTTCAGAAGCAAGGTTTTGTGGACTCGTGGTTATAGGGAAAGTAGTGATTGTTATGATTCAATGCAAAGCTCATTCCCATTTCCATTTTCTATTATCCCCTTAGTAATATTCTATATGAAGCTACACCTTCGTGTGCTACCATTCCATGAATAAATCCAGATTTGTCTATCATAAGCTTTTCGTCAGTGTTTTATTTAACGCCATTTATTTTTTATGATATAATTTTGAAGCTAAAGAATAATAAACATATTAAAAAACACAAATGTTTTGACATTTGAAATGATTAAAGGAAGATCTATGTTTTTTCCAAAAGTCACAAAGTCATAACGCACATTTGGATCACCCTAGAAGGAATCTTCATGGGACACGACTCATAAGCTTTCCAAAGGGATCATCAGCTAGGTATATAACCATTAGGCCTGACACAAGATCCTTAAAAGCATATCAACAACAAGAAGTGGCAAGAGTTCCATGTGTCTGGGAATTAAAACTCTAATACCATAAGAGCTCAATTGTTCTTGTCACAAAAGCTCATACTTCATAAGCATTAAACATTGCATGCATTGATATTTCATATAGCATGCACAGACATATAATTCAATATTATGCATAGCTCGAAGTATGTTTTGCGCTTATATGCATTTCCGAAGATCCTGTTGGCATCAATATCACCTTTTTCTTAAAGTCTAACTTCTTTGGCACCTACAAAGAACATATGTTTCACATGTTAAGGTTCAACGTCTCATTTATATATCCGATGTATTTCGGAATGTGTCCTTTCGTTTTGATGTATTTCCAGAACTTGTTCCTTTTTCTCTCTGATGTATTTCTGGATGAGTATCGTATTCTGATGTATTTCCAGAACATTTTCCTTTCCTCCGATGAATTTTCGAACGAGTCTTTTTGTTTTGATGTATTTCCATAACCCTTGTCCTTTTATCCGATGTATTTTCAAATGTGTCTTGTCATTCTAACATATTTCCAAAACCTTTCCCTTTTACTCGATGTATTTCGAGATGTTCCCTCATTGTTCTGATGTATTTCTAGAACTTGTACCTTCTCTCTCGGATGTATTTTCGGATGTTCCCTTGATATTCTGTTGTATTTCCAGAACCTATTCCCTTTATATCCAATGTATTTTCGGATATATCATTTTATTTTGATGTATTTCTAAAATTATTCCTTTTGTTCTCTGATGCATTTTCGGATATGTCTTGTCATTCTTATGTATTTCTGGAATTTATTTCTTTTATTCTCCGATGCATTTCCGGATATTTCTTACCTTTCTGATGTATTTACATAATTTATTCCCTTTGTATCCGAGGTATTTCTAGATGTTTATTACCATTATTATGTATTTTTGCATGCTTCTTCGTCTCTCTGATGTATTCCCGGATGAGTATTATGATCTGACGTATTTCTAGAACTTATTTCCCCTCCATCCGATGTATTTCCAGATATGTCCTTTGGTTTTGAGGAATTTTCAGAATATTGCTTTTGTTATCCGATGTAGTTCCATATGTTTCCTTGATGATCTGACGCATTTCCAGAACCCTTTCCCTTTGTCCGATGTTTTTTTTGGATGTGTCTTATCGTTCTGATGTATTTCTAGGACTTTCTTGTTTTTTCTGTCCGATGTATTTTCATATATTTCTGTCGTTCTGATGTATTTCCAGAACATATCTTTGTTTTTCCCCAGTGAGTCATTTTCACCTTACCTCATTTAATCCTCAATAATGATGTCATTTAGTCCCTCTAGTACAATTCCAACGTCACTTTATTTTAGGTTGGAGGCGCCATCCCTTGATAGGATCCATATGTGGGGAGTCTGCTTTCCTGCTGGAGAACTAAACTCCACCACAAAATCGACTAACACCTATGACTTGATACTCCCTTTGGGTATATATTGGATATCATACTCATATAACTCAAGTGACCAATGTTGTAGTGCGAAAAATAGTATTTGAGACATGCTCGAAATCAATGAAATTTCCATCAAAGTTCATTTTAAATAAGGGGAAACATTTATAAAACCATTTCAAAACAAAAATGGTCTTTGAAACCAAATTTAGGTTCGAGATACGATTATTTATGTGGAAGGTATCAACATCCAACTGTAGCGGTACAAATTTTGAGTTTAAGCTATGAATTAACTTAACTCGCAAAGCAAGGGTCGTCACCGCGCTTTTATTATTGATGCGGTCAATAACTTGATGCGGTGTTCGCAAGTATACGAACGCGTCAGAGTAATATAAAAGATTGTCGAATCCACAGAGACCAAGTGTCAATCTATCGTTATCTGTCGTTATGGTGTTTATCAAAGGCAATCGAAATAAGTGTTTTTGTAGTGTGCAATGAAAAGTAAAGTGTTGAAATAAAGATATAATTGATAAAGACAGGGTCGAATGTAATTCACGTAATCAATTAATAATCCAAGTACTTGCTAATAGAATTACTTACGGGCAATGTTTCCTACTTTGAAAAGAACTAATTTAACAGGAACTATCGCTTTCGCGTATTCAGAACCGAGTTGTACTCCCTAATCAAACCCTCTTATTGTCACTTATAAAAAGGCGCGCATTGCGTTAGAGTAGTAAACCTATTTTTAAGAAATATAGTATCTTGACTAAGTTGAAAAGTATTATAACCTGGATTTCTTAACCAAAAGAGGTTCTCACGAACCAGACTCTAAACTTATAAACGCGTCCGAAAATAGTTTTAAAATCTCTTTTCTTTTTAATGTTAAAAACTCCTAATGAACTAAACAAAGCGCTTTCATTGTTTTTGAAATAGTTAAAAACAATTAAGTTTAGATAGACGTTGGACGGCTTTCGATCTTACCCAACGGAATTGAAGTGCGGGAAAACTTAAGTTGAAAGTTAAAATAACCCTTAAGTGTTTCTACAAACAATTGTACGGATTATCGGTTCAATTACGATCCTTACATTCTAACCTTATAAATTTAGCTAGACATGGTAAAGTAAAAGTGCATTAAAATAAATAAAAGTAGTGTGAGTGCGGAAAGTAAATAAAAGTAGTGCGAGTGCGGAAAGTAAATAATTTAAAGCGAGTGCGAGGAAATAAATAAAAGTAAAGCGAGTGCGAGGAAATAAATAAAAGTAAAGCGAGTGCGAGGAAATAAATAAAGTAAAGCGAGTGCGGAAAATAAATAAGATAAAGACAAGTAATAAAAACCTGCTCCAATCGAAGGGTTGAATAAATTGCAAAGCGGAAATGAAAATGGCGGCAGGATTAACTTCCTTCTAAAGTGCTCCAAACTCGATTACAGACTCTATCACAGACTTGATTACACAATTGTGGTAACACTCCAATGCGAAGAGATTACCACTATAAAATACTGAATATATGCCTAAGTGAAACAAATTTGCTTCTGAGTTTGCCTCTGTTCTAAGTTTGGATGATTGTAAAAGTGAATTCGCGTTTCTATTTATAAGCAAGTAAAAAGATGGAAATGACTTGGATGCCCTTCAACTTGAAAATAGGAGGGAACCGTTTTTCCTCTTGTGGCGCCCGCCACAAGGCCATGGCGCCCGCCACAAGGCCAAAGTGAGGCGCCTTAGTGGATGTAGTGGAGAACGTGGGAGTTGAGGGAAGTTGAGCTTGGACACGTCATGGCTTGGTCTGTGGCGCCCGCCATTGGGTAGTCCATAAGAATAAAATGCTGAATTTTAGGGTTTTTGGCTCTTTTTCGCTCCTTTTCTCGATCGGGGCTCCGATTAAAGTAAAAACCTGTAAACAAAGAAAAATATAACAATAACACAACAAAATGATAATAAAACAACTAGAATGCATGTGAAATCGGAGTCGAAAATACGGTAAATTTCAGTGTGATCAAACTCTCCCACACTTAAACCTTTGCTTGTCCTCAAGCAAAACATTGAAAAGCTCATAAAAGAAAATTTGTGTAAACGAGTGCTTCAGGTAAAATTTCCAGGTTCAAGTCGGGATGCAGTGATAGGTACTAACTGAGTGAACTAAGGGTATCATGATGACACTAATCCGCAAATACGAACATAAACTTCATTCCTATATTAACCAACCCATATTATCCCACAATACCTAGGCCTGCCTCTTCATCTCTTTTTATATCCTTTTCATTCAGGCGCAATCACATTAAGCCTGTTATCCGTACATGCTTCATAGTAGAGTGGCCTGTTAGTGATTATGATCAGAGCTTGGGGTTTCTGGCACATAAACATGTGTAAACCCTTTTATTGGACCCAACTGTAGTTGTGGGGGATCGGATCGTAATCCGCCCTACCGAGTTCAGTGCCAGATACCTCTGAACCAACTAGCAGTGGGTACTGCTTTTCTTTTTCTTTTTCTTTTTCTTTTTTGTAGCAATTTTTTTACAATTCTTTGGTTTAAATGACTTTGTGAGGGTCACCTATACCGGAGTTGCCTTTTTGCTTTCTTTTATTTTTTTTTTTGTTTTTCTGGATCATTCACTTATTTGCATCGGTCCCCTACGTAGAGGATGCGTAGGCCGGAGCTGACTGCTGAGATAAACTACTAAGGACTTATACGGAAATGATGATTAAGGCCATGGTATATGGGGTTTCAGGAATGATTCCTATATTTACGAAGCTTATGGTGCTAAAACAGATACTGATGTTTCGCAAAGTTCTCCCAAGTCACCGTATCCTTACTCAAAACATGTCTTTAAAACCTGAAAACTTTCGGAATAACACTATTTTCTTTTGCAAAAAATTTTTGGTGGGGCTAAAGGTATGGGGAGGTAGGATTGTACTAAAGATCTACTATATTTGGTGACTCGTCAGACTCATCCATTATACTAAGAAAGCAAAATAAACAACTAAAAGGAAATAACAATAAATAAACTATCTAAAAACAGCAAAGAAAAAATGATAAAGGAAAAAAGAGAAAAGCAATAAAGAAAAGACGATAGAGTCTCCTCCCACACTTAAATCGAACATTGTCCCCAATGTTTCGAAATAAGATAAGGAAGAGTTACCTGGCAACCTATTGCTGACCACTAGTGCCCTCGCCATCCTGAGGTGGACGACGGGATCGGGTACGACGACGGTCTCTCTGATCCATCCTCGCCTGCAGGGAATCCTGAGCGATCCTCACTTCTCGAAGGTGACCTAAAATGGAACCCTGAGTGTTTTCTATGAGAGCAATATGCTGACGGTGGTGGTGTTGCTGACGGACTTGTGAATCTGTGATCGTTTGCAGAGACTGTAGAACAGTGTCATAGGACCTGTCTGTCCTCCGCTGCAATTCTTGCATAAAGCGCATGTTGTCCGCCATTTGTTGCTGGATGGTAGAGAGGAGGTCGTCACGCCTTTGCTCTCTAGCCATGTGGTCACGCCACATCTCCTATGTAATATAGAAGCCAGGAGTGGTACCTGCAGAAGAAGAAGATGGTGCGGTGTGTGGTGGTGAAGGATGATGGGGGGACACATGGGGTACGGGAGATCTCTCTCTCCGATCATATTCATCATCAGTGTCATGTCCCGCCTCATCAGGCATGTTAGGAGGAAGAGGACCCAAAACAGGTGGGGCGTCTAAATCGTAGGTCCAATTCCTATCATCTCGTATATCTGTACGTCTAGTGCAAGGTAGGACAATAGATGGGATGGCTACACCATGAACCATAAGTGTATAACCTCCTTCTCTCCTTGAACGGCACAATTTCATGTCTCAGAAATTTTAGGTTAATTGTGCGAGGAGGTAATCAATCCACCAAAAGAAATCGGTCCCGCTTTATTCAAAGTTAAAATCATATGAGCAAGCATGAACGGGACCGAATTAATACGTCTATTTGTGAGGCTTCCTTGTAAAAATAGAAGCTCTCTAGCATTAACCTTATTTTAATTCTCCCGGCCAAAAATAGTGCATGCCAACAGATATCTAAAAACTCTGATGGTCGGGTTATGGATAGTTGAGGCAAGAACTCCTTCAAAAGAGTTTATGGAAGTGTTTGATAAACGCTCCCAGAAGGAAAATACCTCAACAGACCACTCAGAATCCAAAGGGGCCTCACAAATAACACTGTCCCCATGAGGGATTCCTAAGAAGCTGGCTAGTTCGTCGGTACTGAATTGGTATTCAACAGCAAACATTCTAAATTTGACAGTACCAACGGTGCTAACAGTGTTAGGGTTGACAATATAAATTAAGGAACTCAAAAATTCAATTGTCAACCGCTCATAGGTAGGTTCTTTATTGGAAAAGAAATTATGCAAACCTAAATTATCTAATAAATGAAATATGCTATGATAGATACCTAAAGTGTAGAGACAGTCTTCGTCAACATACCTTGTCGGGAGGATTTCCCGATTTTGCAACCGTTCAATAATTTTTCTTTGTCGATCCCCTGGTTTCCCTCCTCGAAGAATGAATCCGTTAAACTCCATTTGAATGCTCTTGAAAAGTGGTGAAGAAGATGAAGTGGTTTTGTGAAAAGGTTGGATTTTTAGAAAATCCGACGGATGAAATCGAAAATGGAAAGTGGAATAATGATTTGTGTGGTATGATGGTTAGGAAAGTATGAGCTTTTTGTGGGTTCAAGGACTTTTTTCCAAGGTGAAAAAATGGGTTTGGGAGGTTGTAAGTTGCAAAAATGGTGAAGAAAAGGATTCTGCCCCGACCATTTACAGACGCTGTGGCGGGCGCCACAGGTCCTATGGCGGGCGCCACAAGGCAAAATCTGGCTGGGCCAGATTTTGGTCCTTTGGTTTGGGCTTCTCTTGTCTTTTGGCTTTGAGGGGTCTGGATAGGATTTGTCTTGTGATTCTCCTAGTGTCTTTGGCTTGCATAATTTTATAAAAATAAAAACGAAAATAAAAAGTGAAACTGAAAAGAAAAAAAACAGAAATTAAATATAAATAAATAAATAACTGAAAAATTAAAATGCAAATAAAATAAATGTAAAACATATATAGATAAAGATAGAAATACTGATGTATAGACGTAGTCTATATAATATTCCAAATGCGATAATATAAGATGAGTTATGTAAATACGAGAAATATAAAAATGAGATAAAATAAGATTAAATGGTGAGATCATGTAGTTGGGATGTCATCTTCCTGAGAGGAACCACGGAGCATGGCTACTTCTTGCTTGAGTTCTGCGATCTCCTGATATAGACAGTCGGCTTCAGTAGCATGGGTGAGATCAGACACTTCCATCTGTAAAGTAAGGTCAGCCACCTGCTGTCTAAGCGCTGCGATCTCTCTACGACACTCAGCAATCTGAGTGCGGATGTCGGGTGTCTGCAATGAAAGATTATTAGAGAGAACAGTGATTCTGGGAGATGGTGGTGTAGGTGTGTATTCAGCAGCGGATGGTGATCTCGGTTCCTCAACGGTCTCTCCCTGGCCCTCTAGAGCATAACTCCAATTTGCTGGATCATGCACACTGGTCATCATAGGGTCTGGCAGTGTGAAATAGTGAATAGCGTCACTGTCGACTAGCAATCGGAACTGACATGGGTGGAAAGAGGCTCTCCTCATCAATCCTCTGGTCAAACAGAAGTCGATGTCCATGGTCGTGTACCCACAGTAGGTCCGAAGATGTAACAACTTGCGAGACAAACCTAAGGCGACAGCAATCTGCGTGATGATTTCGCCAACATGGATGACTCCTTCGGTAGATCTGGAGATACCGCTGAGACTGTATAATAAAAAGTTCCCACATGCTACTGGACGAGACTGGGATGCACAAAATAATAGGAAGATCTCCTCTTCACTCAGTAGTGTCTCTGCATCCGGTCTTCCCAGGAAGGAATGTGTTAATATCATCTGAAAGTATCTGAAGGCGGGGTTATGTATGACATGAGACAGCTGCATAGATGGATCCTGGCTTCCGCCACCTGATATATCACTCCAAAACTTCTCCACCTCCTTACCTAGGAAATATCCCATAGGTGTCTCTGGGATAGCATCAGGAGTAGTCTGGAAACCCAATAAGTCGCCGAACTCTTTCTGGCTGAAGGAGTACTAAACTCCGAAAAGTCTGAAAGCAGCATACCCGTCTGGTCTAGAATATGGGTCGTAGTCGAATGAACTCAGGAACTCCAAAGTCAGGTTCCTATATGTGTTACTCAAGTCATCAGCAAATTCGTCCCAGTGAAGCTGGTGGCTAAGGAATCGAATACTAGGCTCGATACCCAGTGCCTTCATACACTGCTGATCAGGATAACGTGTGGGTGCCATAGGGCGCTGATACAAAGCGATGTAGCGCTCCCTCTGAGCATTATCTCTATAGGCCACATGCATGTCATCAAAATCCTGCATCCTGTAAAAGTTAAGAAAGTGATCCTGAAAATACAAACCATTCAAATCTTAGTCTCAATGCAAAATATGATAAAATAAAATAAAAATAAAATTAAATAAATGCGAAAAAGTAAAATGAAAGAAAAACCATGGGTTGCCTCCCACGCAGCGCTTGTTTAACGTCAATAGCTTGACGATTAGAATCTATACACCTGTAGTAGGAATTAGTGGATCAATCAGGGTGTGGCTCGAGTAGTATGCTGGAATGTCTCCTCCTTCGTAGAGCTTCAGTCTTTGTCCATTTACAATGAATGGACTACAGGTATCGTTCTTGATTTCTACGGCTCCGGATCTCAGAATCTTGGATACTTCGAAAGGACCAGTCCATCTTGAACGTGGCTTTCCAGGGAAGAGTCGTAACCTAGTGTTGAAAAGGAGAACAAAATCGCCTATATTGAAGTTTTTCTTTACTATTCTTTTGTCGTGATAGGCTTTTGTCCTCTCTTTATATGTTTTTGCATTCTCATAGGCCGATTGTCTAAGTTCTTCTAATTTATGAATGTCTAGGGTACGCTTTTCTTCAGCGGCTAGGTAGTCTAAATTCAAAGTATTAATGGCCCAATAGGCCTTATGCTCTAATTCGAATGGTAAGTGACATGATTTTCCATAAAATAGTTGATAAGGAGTAGTTCCTATAGGGGTTTTGAAAGCGGTTCTATAGGCCCATAATGCTTCTTGAAGCTTCTGAGACCAGTCTCTCCTAGAAATAGAAACAGTTTTCTCTAGGATTTGTTTTATCTCCCTATTAGATACTTCTACTTGGCCACTAGTTTGTGGGTGGTACGGTGTTGCTACTCTATGCCTAACTCCATATTTTCTTAAAATTTTATCAAATATTCTCGATATAAAGTGTGATCCTCCATCGCTTATGACTAAACGTGGTGTTCCAAATCTAGGGAATATATAGTTTTTAAATAGTTTGATTACTACCCTAGTGTCATTTGTGGGTGCAGCTATAGCTTCAATCCACTTAGACACATAGTCTACAGCTACTAAGATGTACCTATTTCCTAAGGATGGTGGAAAAGGTCCCATGAAATCTATACCCCATACGTCGAAGAGTTCTACTTCCTGAATGTTTCTTAGAGGCATTTCATCACGTCTTGAAATGTTTCCAGTGCGTTGGCATCTATCACACTTGACAATGAAAGCATAGACATCACGCCACATGGTAGGCCAGAATAGGCCAGCTTAAAGAATCTTGGCGTATGTCTTAGAGGTGCTCGCATGTCCACCATAGGGTGCAGAATGACAATGCTCGATAATATTATTTACCTCTTCTTCTAGAACGCAACGGAGAAAAATGCCATCTTTACCCCTTTTGAAAAGGAGCGGTTCATCCCAATAGAAGTTTCTTACATCGTGGAAGAATTTCTTCTTGTGGTGGTAGTCAAGATCAGGGGGTACTATATCAGCAGCTAGGTAATTAACGAAATCTGCATACCAGGGTACGTTACTTATTGCTAAGGAATTTTGGGGGTGCTCATGAGGATCTAGGTTATCATCTTCAATGGTTTCTACTTTAGCTATCAGTCTATCATAGGCAAAATCATCATTTATGGGTATTAGTTCTGGTTTTAGATGTTCTAGCCTAGAAAGGTGATCGGCCACTACATTTTCAGTGCCTTTTTTATCTCTTATGTCTAAATCAAACTCTTGTAGTAATAGAATCCATCGGAGTAACCTGGGCTTGGCATCTTTTTTACTTAATAGGTAACGAATGGCAGCATGATCGGTGTAAACAATAATTTTTGCTCCTACTAGATAAGATCTAAATTTTTCTATAGCAAAAACTACAGCGAGTAATTCTTTTCCAGTTGTTGCGTAGTTAAGTTGGGCAGCATCTAGGGTTCTACTGGCATAATAAATGGCATGTAATTTTTTATCTTTCCTTTGTCCTAGAACGGCTCCAACTGCGTAATCACTAGCATCGCACATTATCTCAAACGGTTTTGACCAATCAGGTGGTTTCATAATGGGTCCAGATACTAATGCTTGCTTTAAAAGATTAAATGCGTCATTACATTTTTCATCAAAGATGAATTCAGCATCTTTCATTAAAAGTCCAGTTAAAGGTTTTGTTATTTTGGAGAAGTCCTTAATAAAACGCCGATAGAATCCAGCGTGTCCAAGAAAGCTTCGGACTTCTCTGATTGTTTTTGGTGGTTTTAGGTTTTCTATAACTTCTATTTTAGCTTTATCTACCTCTATACCTTTTTCGGAAACTATATGTCCTAAAACTATTCCTTCGGTTACCATGAAATGACATTTTTCCCAGTTTAGCACGAGGTTCACCTCCACGCATATCTCCAGGATTTTCTCAAGGTTAGCAAGGCAATTGTGGAAATCAAATCCGCAAACCGAAAAATCGTCCATAAACACTTCCATGATACCATCTAGGTAATCTGCAAAGATTGACATCATGCAACGTTGGAAAGTAGCTGGGGCGTTACAGAGGCCGAACGACATTCGTCTGTAGGCAAAAGTTCCATAAGGGCATGTAAAGGTAGTTTTTTCTTGACCTTCGGGGTGAATAGGTATTTGGAAGAATCCAGAGTATCCATCTAGATAGCAGAAGTAAGAGTGTCTGGCTAGACGCTCCAACATTTGGTCTATAAATGGTAAAGGGAAATGATCCTTCCTAGTTGCTTTATTTAATTTTCTATAATCTATACACATCCGTCATCCTCCTTCTAAACGGTTCACTACATGTTCGCCTTTATCGTTTTGCACGACTGTGATGCCTCCCTTTTTAGGTACTACATGCATAGGGCTCACCCACTTACTATCCGAGATCTGGTAGATGATATCTGCCTCAAGTAACTTAAGAACTTCCTTTTTAACAACATCACTCATTATAGGGTTTATTCTTCTCTGATGTTCCCTTGAGGGTTTTGAATCTTCTTCGAGCGAAATCCGATGCATGCATACGGATGTGCTTATACCTTTCAGGTCAGAGATATTATATCCTAAGGCTGAGGAATGTCTTCGTAAAACGTCTAAAAGTTGGTTCGTTTCCTCTTGGCTCAAGGTAGCACTAACTATCACTGGACGGTTCATCTTTTCATTGAGGAACTCATATCTCAGGTTCTTAGGCAGTTCCTTAAGTTCTAAGGTTGGTTTCTTAGGGCATGGCATAGGATCTGGGGTAAGGGATAAACATTCGTAAAGGTTATCACCGATGGAGGGTTTCTTAAAGTCATCATCTTCCCTTATGAGAGTTGATGGTAACTGAATTGTTTTTATAATTTCTTTTTGTTCTAATTCTCTAACACATTCATCAATGATATCTAAGGCATTAACACGAGTCTCCCATCACAGGTGTCATAAGAAATTTCGAAAGTATAAATTCTATTTTCTCGTCACCTACCTCAAATGTCAACTTTCCTTTCTTGACATCTATTATGGCTCCTGCAGTCGATAAGAATGGTCTACCTAGAAGGATTGGTATATCATTGTCCTCTTTGATGTCCATGACAACAAAATCAGTAGGGATAAATAATTGACCTATCCTAACAAGAACATCTTCTAAAATGCCTATCGGATACTTAACAGATCTATCGCTTAACTGAAGTGACATCTTAGTGGGTTGTAATTCTCCTAAGTTTAACCTCTCACAAACCGCTAAAGGCATTAGGCTCACACTAGCTCCTAAGTTTAGAAAAGCTTTTCCGATGACATGATTACCCAAAAGGCAAGGAATGGAGAAATTTCCAGGATCTTTATCTTTCTTTGCTAATTTGTCCTCGGAAATAGCATTACATTCCAAAGGCTTCGGATCGTCAAGTCTACGTTTGTTGGTAAGGATGTCTTTGAGAAACTTCGCATAAGAAGGTATTTGGGTGATGGCTTCTATGAAAGGGATTTCTACATGAAGTTTTTCTATAACTTTAATAAATTTTTGATACTGTTTATTGATCTGGGTTTGTTTGAGTCTTTGCGGATATGGTATAGGTGGTTTGTATGGCGGGGGTGGTACGTAAGTTTTATCTTTAGGTTCTTCTCCTTTTTCTCGACCTTCCTGGTTTTCAGATTCCTCTGGTTTCTTTACTTTGTCCGGGGGTTTGGTACATTCCTTAGAAGTTTTGGGTTCACTCAATCTAGGATTTGGTGGCTCATCATAAGCGTTCCCACTTCATAGGGTAATGGCATTGGCTTGTCCTCTCGGATTTTGTTGAGGTTGTCCAGGGAATTGTCCTCCAGGTGTAGTCTGAGGGGCTTGGTTTAAAGCTACCTGAGAGATCTGGGTTTCAAGCATCTTGGTATGAGTAACTATTTGGTCAACCTTGGTTCCTAACTGAGTAATCAATTCGTTAACATGAATGTTTTGGTTCATGAACTCCTTGTTTTGTTGGGTTTGAGCGGTGATAAAATTTTCCATAATTTTCTCAAGGCTCGATTTTGGTGGTACAGGTTGCATAGGTTGATTTGATCTTGGGGCTTGATAACTAGGTCTCGGAGGTGTATTATTTTGAATAGGGTTATTGTTTTTATAGGAGAAGTTCTGGTGATTCCTCCATCCAGGGTTATAGGTATTCGAATATGGGTTCCCTTGGGTGTAGTTTACTTGCTCAGAGTGGGTTTCGTTTAATAGACTGCATTCTGCAGATTGGTGTCCTTTGGTTCCACATATCTCACAATCCGACGAAACTGCGGCTACAGTATTCGGGTTTATGCACATATGCTCGACTTTAAGGGCTAATGCGTCCATTTTAGCTTGCATCATGTCTATAGAGCTTAGTTCATGCACTCCTCCTTGGGCTTCCTTCTTCTCAACTGTCGCTCGTTCGACTCCCCATGATTGATGGTTTTGAGCCATATCTTCGATGAGGGCACTAGCTTCAGGATAAGGTTTGTTCATCAGAGCACCGCCTGCGGAAGCGTTGATGGTCATCTTTGTGTTATAATGAAGTCCATTATAGAAGGTTTGAATGATTAACCAATTTTCTAAACCATTATGTGGGCATGCTCGTAACAACTCTTTATATCTCTCCCAAGCTTCGAACAACGATTCTCCTTGGTTTTGGGTAAATCTAGTTATATGGTTTCGAAGAACGGCGGTCTTACTCGGGGGAAAATATCTAGCAAGAAAAACTCTTCTAAGGTTATCCCAAGTCGTAATTGTAAGACCCCAATTTTGACCCTAAGATCCCTCATGGCATCATAACATTGCATTTGCATTGCCTCAAGGATCTTTAGCATCTTAGTTCCCTTTGCCTTTGGGTGGGACTCCTTGTGATTGGTTTGAGATCACCAAGCATGCTTGGATTATACATCATTGTTTCTCTTACTTTTGTTTACTAACCAAAAGCACAAAAATGTGTCACTAACATATTTTGTTTGAAGCTTGAGTATCATCCAAGACACTTTGTGGGTTCTATTTAGATGATCAGTCAACATAAGGGAATGGCTTGATATACTTCCAACAGGTTCAAATGGGGTCTATTCGTCAGTCAAAACGTTAGTCGTGAAGGAGCAAAAGTTTGTTCATGAGCTGTCATGCTCGTTAGGTGAGCAGAATGGATCGCCTAGCGAGTCCCAAGAAAAGCCACCAGAATTACCTACGCTCAGAGGAATTTCTTGAACTGTCATGCTCGCTAGGCGAAGCCCACGTGTTTAAAAAAAAAGAAAAAAAAAAGAACGAAAAAATAAGAATGAAAAAAAAAAGAACGAAAAACGAAAAAATAAATAAATAAATAAAATATAACAGAAAATTTTTGGACTTGGGCCTCTCTCATTTGAGCCCACAGGTCCACAAAAATCAGGTTATAAATTCAGAGTTTCAGTGAAACAAAAAGATTCTATTCCTATTACCCTGGCTGGGAAAAAGATAGTGAGAGAAGAGCTAACAGAGTTCAGAGCAACCTCCAGAGACTGAAGGGAACTCATCTGCAAAGAACCAATTCCATCTCATATAAACCCTCAGATTGCTTTGCAAACCCAACCGGGCAATTCAATTTCATTCGATCTCTCCAGTCAGGTTTGCCTTATTCCCATTACTTTATGCTTTTAATTTGAATGCTCTGAATGTATGAGGTATTATGGGTGAATTTGATACCCTTTTGATGCATGTGTTTGCCAAGAGGTTTAGGCCTCCTATCCTTGGTTGCTTTTTGTGAGCTTTTTGTGAATTTTAATGGCAGGATTCATGTGGTTACATTTTGATTTGGGGGCAACTCTTGATTACCCTATCCTGTTTTCTCTAACCTGTTTTGTGTTTGTTATGGCATTGTTTTCTCCTAATTCCGTCATATTACTCTAACCTGTTTGTTGAGTTTTTGTGAGGGCTCACATACTCTTGCAGGGATAGCTTGCTTGGTGTTCCACTTTATTTGTGGGATACCACCTGGAGGTTTATTCCGATTACCTGTACTGACCCCCTTTCTTTGATGGTGTTTAGCTTGGGAATCTCTGGGTTTCTTATTTATCTAACTGTTGTTGCTTCGGATCTTTATCCGCGTGGTACTTTATTTTTCCCGCATTTTACCGTTTTTTTAGGTTTCGTATAGCCTCTCGGGGCATGTCAATTAAGGTAGCGCGGTTCCTTCATCTAGGACTGCCTTTTTGCATGAGCATCCCTAAACACCCCAAACTCATTGATTTTTCTTCTCCTAAGAACACGTGTACTCCTTCTACTACAGGCGAGTAAGTCTCCAAAGGTCGAGCATCCGGTAGATTGCGTAGTAACATCGTTCAACCCTTATCCCTGTAGTTAGTCGAACTACGTTTTGCTCTGATTTTCATCCCAGATGAGATACGTAGGCATAAGACGCGATGTCTTTGCGAGCACACTCCCCTTTAACCCATAGGTAGCCGAGCTACGAAGACTCTGATTCTCAGATTCAGATGAGATACGTATGCAGTGGATGCGACGTCCGTGCGAGTCATTTTCTTTTGACCCTTCTTTTAGTAAGTAGTACATTAGATAAACATACACGCTTTTCTCATCCCTTCAATCATGTTTGCACAAATAATTTTTCACAAAACAACAACCTTTGCAACAAATGTGAAAAGGGCTCCCTAGGAGTACCTAGGATGCTTTGGGTGCCTAACACCTTCCCATTGCATAACCAACCCCCTTACCCAGATCTCTGACATTTTTACTAGTTTTTGATTCGATAAAACTTTTAGGTTTTTGTTCGCTTTCTAACCATTCCTTTGGATAAATAGAAGTGCGGTGGCGACTCGACTTGTATGATTTACCTTGGATTTAGTCAATATCTCTAATAGTAACGAATACCCCGCTACAGAAAAGTGGCGACTCTGCTGGGGATCTTCCTAGTGGGTTTTGCCTACTTTTCATATTGTGTTGTATTGTATATTGTTTTGTGACATATTTTTGTGCAATTTGGGATTACTGTATTGTATGTAATGATTGAATTGTTTGAACATTAATTTCTTGTGTGCTTGGTGATCTTTGTGAGATGAGTTCTATACCCAAACTCGAGTGCACTTAGGATAGGAGAATGGCATAGTCTTGTCGACTTGTGTGGAGTTATTCCTTAGCAAGTTGACTTGCAAGCCCATTCACTTGGTGGAGGTTATGTTGGGATCAATAATGTCACACAAGTAAGTTGTGGTTAGACATTACTTTTTCCAATATAGACCTTAGAAGCCAAGGACCTTAGTTTACCAAACCCATCTTGGCCTATTCGTAGGATGTAGTGCGAAAGTCGTTCAAGTGTAAGATTTGATACGGTTGTTACGCGATACTACACTCATAAGAGTCTCTCTTGATAATATTTTTGGAATACGAGTAGTCGTTTCTCCGATAATATCCAAAAGATGGGATGATGACTATGGGAACCTTTTGTAGAACATGTTTGGCAGGTTTAAACCTTAGTACACTCCCTTTTGGGTGGTTCTTAACCTAAACTCCATGCTCGTGACTTGCAACAAACCCTTGACTCATGGTTGATCCGTTCAGATATCCTTAATATCAATGGAACTTGGGTGTTGATAAGGTGTAAACCATAATCCACCAAAATGGATGATTGATATTAAGGATAACATGATCCATCCCATGACCTTTGTTTGATGTGCTTTGCTTGATCCTTGAGTGTGATTGTTGCATTCATGCACCCATTTGCATTCATATCATCAAAGTAATAAGAAAATTTTCAAGGAACTTAAGAGGTTTATTTGCAAAATTTTCAGACATGGAAAGACAAAGAAGGAATACAAAGAAGTACAGTTTCAGACAACCAGACTTGAAAGAGTTAAGGAATTTGACATCTTATGTATTAGATCCCTTGGGTTTCAAAGCTCGTTTTGGGAAGCTTCTTCCTCTTCTGACTACTCAGGTGGATGAATGATTGATGAGTGTATTGGTGCAGTTTTACGATCCTTTGTACCGTTGCTTCACGTTTCCGGATTTTCAGCTTTTGCCTACACTTGAGGAGTATGCTTATCTTGTGGGTATACCTATCCTGGATCAGTTGTCGTTCAGTGGCTTGGAGAATGTTCCTACTTCTCAAGAGATAGCAGACATGTTACACATAGATGATTCTCTGGTTGATGCTCATATAACTACCAAAGGAGGAATTCAAGGTCTCCCTTCTGAGTTCCTCATTGCTCAAGCTACTATGTATGGGAAGGCCATGAGTGAGGACGCCTTTGAGGCCATATTTGTACTTCTCATCTATGGGCTAGTGTTATTCCCCAACATCGACGAGTTTGTGGATGTGAACGCTATTAGGATTTTCTCTACTCTTAATCTCGTTCCGACTCTGTTGGGCGATACCTACTTCTCTTTGCATATGAGGAATGCAAAGGGTGGTGGCGCCATTGTGTGTTGTTTGCCGTTGTTGTATGAGTGGTTTATTTCTCACTTACCTCAGACGGTCGCTTTCAAGGAGAACAAGGAATGTCTACGGTGGTCCATGAGACTTATGTCTCTCACTAATGATGATATCTCTTGGTATAACCGTGTGTATGATGGTGTGCAGATTATTGACTCTTGTGGCGAATTCTCCAATGTACCTCTTCTTGGTACATGTGGTGGGATTACCTACAATCCTGTTTTGGCACGTCGGCAGCTTGGGTTCCCCTTGAAGGATAAACCCAATAACATTCTGTTAGAGGGTGTATTCTTTCAGGATGGTAAAGATCCCCAAGGCTTGAAAGCTAGGATGGTCCGCGCTTGGCGCAAGATTCATAGGAAAGGAAGGAAAAAGTTGGGTCCTAAGAATTGCATCGCTTTGGAGCCTTACACTGTTTGGGTTAGGAAGAGGGCGTCTGAGTATCTCATGCCTTACGAGTATCTGAGACCTACACCTATGATTATGGTTGGGCCTTCAACCCTCCCTAATCAAGGAGTAGAGGAGTTGAGAGACGAAGACCGTTCACGTGCCTGGATCCGTGAACGTGAAGAGTTGCTTCAGCAGATTAAGGAGAAGAATACGTTGATTGAGTTTCTTGAGCATCAGGTTATTGATGACCTTGATGATGTATGGACTTCTCTACTTCCCTAGTCTTCTAAGTTCTGGAAGAGAAAGTATGATCAACTCGCCAAAAAGAAGGCAGATATGGAAGCAGCCTACGAGAGGGAGGTGAAGAGGCTTCACGCAGCTTATCTTCCTGTGTCCCGAGCTTTAGATGATTGTTTCTAGGGATCCATAAGACGACTATTTTCCTTTTCTCTTGTATATGATTGACGATGCTGCACTTCTTTTCCCTGATATTATTTGATGAGATATTTCCATATGTGATAAAATGCTTAATATTTCCAGAATTTGCAAATAAAACTCTAAAGTTCCTTTGAAATAAAAAACAAATCATATGCACAAACATTGCATGCATCATATGCATAAGCAGGTTTTGTTTACGGTCCCTTGCCCTGTGGTCTAACTCTGTGTCCTTCATTTATTTTGAAGACAAGCTGACTCACCGGTACTACACTAGAGCCAACATTTCAAGACTGATGGATCACTTAGAGCAAGAGAACCGCGAGCTGAAAGAGGAAGTGGCCAGATTGACTTCCCTAATGGAGTCACTCATGGCTTCCCAGAGCCAGTCTTCTCCGACACCTTCAACTCCTCCCCAGAGGACAGTTATCTCCGAGATTGTCTCCTCTACTGTGCCCGCTGCCAGTGCACACTTTGTTCCAACAGCCATGCCAACCGGATTCCCGTGGGGGATGCCTCCCAATTTCATGCCTGAGGGTCCCGTTCCTACCTTTGCTTCTCTGCCGGCATCTAGCCCGGTCCTTGCCGTTCCTCCTCCTGTCGTGCATACTTTGCCCAAGGTAGACGACACCATCTATCATTTTGATCCGTCTGAGGGTCCAGATGTTTATGAGAAGATGGATTCTATGAACGATCAATTTCTTGAGCTTCGCAAGGAATTGAAAACTCTCAGAGGGAAGGATCTTTTCAGCAAGTCTGCTGCCGAACTCTGCTTGGTTCCAAATGTGAAGATCCCTGTGAAATTCAAGGTCCCTGATTTTGAAAAGTACAAAGGAAATACTTGTCCTCTCAGCCACCTAGTCATGTATGCCAGGAAGATGTCGACTCAAACCGATAATGACCAACTACTCATCCACTACTTTCAGGACAGTCTGTCCGGTGCCGCTTTGCGTTGGTACATGGGTTTAGACAGCGCGAACATCCGATCCTTCAATGATCTCGGCGAAGCCTTCGTCAAGCAGTACAAGTACAACGTGGATATGGCTCCCGATAGAGATCAATTGAGAGCCATGTCCCAGAAGGATAAAGAAACATTTAAGGAGTACGCCCAGAGGTGGCGAGAGGTGGCAGCACAGATCGTGCCTCCGCTAGAAGAGAAAGAGATGACTATGATCTTTTTGAAGACTTTAAGTTCTTTTTATTATGAGTGGATGATTGCTAGCGCTCCTTCTGACTTCACCGAGATGGTGAATATGGGGATGCGTCTAGAAGAAGGGGTCCGTGAAGGACGGTTAACCAGAGAAGAAGGCTCTTCTACCAAACGTTATGGGGCGTTTGCAAAGAAGAAAGATGGAGAGGCACATGCTGTGACCTCCCATGAGAAACCAAGAAGACCCTCTGTGAGGAGGAAGACTATGCGTCCCGCCAGTAACCAGCACCTGGTGGCTCATATAGCACCTGTCTTTAGAGATGATCAACAGTATCAGCATCACGACAACAATCAGCAACCACCTCAGCAATATCAGCCACAACAACTCCGTCCACAACAGCAGGCCTACCAGCCTCGAAACAGTAATCAAACCAGCACGAGTTACGAGAGGAAAAGGGTCACCTTCGATCCTATTCCTATGACGTACGTAGAGTTATATCCCTCTTTGATAGAAAGGAAGCTGATTACTCCGAGAGACCCACCGGTTATACCTGCTAACCCCCAGTGGTGGTATAAGCCTGAGTTACATTGTGTTTACCATTCTGGTGCTCCCGGCCACGACGTGGAGAATTGTTACCCTTTGAAGACCAAGGTTCAAGACCTTGTGAGGTGTGGTATTCTATGTTTTGAGGACGTAGGCCCTAATGTGAAGAAGAACCCATTTCCCGAACATGGGAAATCTGTCAACATGGTCCAGGGTTGCCCTGGAAAATACAAGGTCAAATATGTCAGTCATATTCAACAGTCTCTGGTCCAGATGCATCGTTTGTTGTGTGACTACAGTCATTATGAGCATGACCATGATAGATGTCGAGTCTGCTCTGTTAACCGATTGGGTTGTTGCCAGGTGCGCAAGGATGTTCAGGAAATGTTGGACGAAGGAGTCATTGAGATCCTTCAAAATAGGAATGTTGATGAAAATGAGCCTGAGGTCAATATGATCTCCCCAGTGTTCCGGATACCCGAGCCTGTTATCATCAAGTACAATGGTAGCAAGCAGAAGGCTTCTCCCGCTCTGATCATTAAGCCTGCTGGTCCTGTGCCTTACTCCTCTGAAAAGGCAGTTCCCTATCGCTACAACGTCGTAGCAGTAGAGAATGGGAAAGAGGTGTCCTTGCCCTCTTCTTCTGTTGTGAATATTGCCGATGTTAGCGGTTTGACCCGTAGTGGCCGTGTATTTTCAGCACCGCCGAAGCCTCAAATTAATGCTGATTTTGTTGAACGCCCGATCGGGAACATTGTGAATTCTCCGAATCCGGCACTTGCTGTTAAGCCCTCCTCCATACTGAAAACTCCTACTTCCGTTGGCCCGAGTGGCAATGAGAAAGAAGACTGTGATGAGATGTTGAGACTCATCAAAAGGAGCGAGTACAATGTTGTAGACCAACTTCTACAAACGCCATCCAAAATATCTGTGTTATCCTTACTCTTAAATTCAGAACCACACCGAGAGGCTCTGCAGAAGGTGTTGGATGTGGCATATGTGGATCACGATGTCACTTTGGAGCAATTCGATAGCATTGTTGCAAACATTACTGCTTGTAACAACCTGAGCTTTTGTGACTCTGATCTCCATGAGGAGGGAAGAGATCACAACCTGGCATTACATATATCTATGGGTTGTAAAGACGACGCCATGTCCAATGTACTGGTGGACACCGGGTCATCATTGAACGTATTACCAAAGTCCACTCTCTCAAAACTATCATATCAAGGGCCTCCCATGAGGCAGAGTGGAGTAGTTGTGAAGGCTTTCGATGGGTCTCGCAAAACTGTGATTGGGGAAGTTGATCTCCCAATCAAGATCCGACCAAGTGATTTCCAGATTACCTTCCAGGTTATGGACATTCACCCATCGTATAGTTGTCTCTTAGGAAGACCATGGATTCACGAGGCAGGCGCCGTGACGTCCACCCTACACCAGAAATTGAAATTCGTGAAAAACAAGAAGCTGGTGGTGGTAGGGGGAGAAAGGGCTCTCCTGGTTAGCCATTTGTCTTCCTTCTCTTATATAGATGCTGAGGTTGAAATTGGAACTCCTTTCCAAGCTTTATCTATAGCTGAGCCTATTAAGAAAAGAACTCCTTCATTTGCTTCCTACAAAGATGCAAAGTTGGCCATTGAGCGTGGTGCAACCATTGGTTTAGAAAAATGATTGAGTTAGAAGACAACGAGTCCCGGGCTGGCATAGGTTTTTCTTCTGGTACTTTCAACAAGCAAGGGTTATTCAAGAGTGGAGGTTTTATCCACACCGGTCAAGATGAGGAGGCTGCTGCCATTTTAGAAGAAGATACAAAGGATTCTGGCAATTTCATCATCCTTGGATGGGTCTGCAACAATTGGGTCGCTGTGGATATTCCGACAGTTGTCCATAAGTCAACGTCATTATCACTTTGTTTAAAAACCCTTCTCCCATGCCAAAAGGAGGAGGGATGACATTGATGGCGCATAAATACAATGATATTTTCACTCAATAAATTCATGTTAAATGTTTGTTTTTCCATTTATTTTCCCTTTTCGCTTTTGCATGAAATTGGTGATCACATAAAACCTCAAAATGGAATAAAATCAATCTTTTCATCTGCATAATGATTTGCCTTGTTTGAATTCTAAATCTTTTCATATCCAAAATCATTATGCAGGTTGATTTCTAAACCCATTGAACATAATGACCCAACACCATCTCCCAATTTTGAATTCCCTGTATTTGAGGCAGAGGAAGATGATGTTGAAGAGATTCCTGATGAGATCACCCGGCTACTTGAGCATGAAGAGAAGATCATTCAACCGCATCTTGAGAATCTGGAAACAGTCAACTTGGGGTCTGAAGATTGTGTGCGAGAGGTAAAGATTGGGGCACTTCTGGAAGAATCTGTTAAGAAGGGGTTGATTAAGTTGCTACAAGAATATGTTGACGTCTTTGCCTGGTCATATGAAGACATGCCTGGTCTAGATATTGATATTGTGCAACATTTCCTACCTTTAAAGCCTGAGTGCGTGCCTATAAAGCAGAAGCTCAGAAGAACTCATCCTGACATGGCAGTAAAGATTAAAGAGGAAGTTCAGAAGCAAATTGATGCAGGGTTTCTGGTGACTTCTACATATCCTCAATGGGTGGCCAATATTGTGCCCGTGCCTAAGAAAGATGGAAAAGTTCGGATGTGTGTGGACTATAGAGACTTGAATAAAGCTAGTCCGAAAGATGATTTCCCTCTACCACATATTGATATGTTGGTAGACAATACAGCTAAATTCAAAGTCTTCTCATTTATGGACGGATTTTCCGGATATAATCAGATTAAAATGGCACCTGAGGATATGGAGAAGACAACATTCATCACACCTTGGGGAACATTTTGTTATCGAGTGATGCCCTTCGGTTTGAAGAACGCTGGAGCCACGTATCAACGAGCTATGACTACCTTGTTCCATGACATGATGCATAAGGAGATTGAGGTGTACGTTGACGATATGATCGCTAAGTCAAGATCGGAGGCTGCACTCCCTGTAGAGGTGGAGATCCCATCAATGAGAGTCTTGATGGAGGCCAAGTTGACTGACGCTGAATGGGTTCAGAGTCGTTATGACCAGCTAAACTTGATTGAAGAGAAGAGATTGACTGCCATGTGCCATGGGCAGTTATATCAGCAGAGGATGAAGAAAGCTTTTGATAAGAAGGTCAAGCCTCGTGTGTTCCGAGAAGGTGACCTTGTGCTCAAGAAAGTTTTGTCTTTCGCGCCCGATTCCAGGGGCAAGTGGACTCCGAACTATGAAGGTCCGTATGTTGTTAAGAGAGCCTTTTCAGGCGGTGCTTTGATACTTACAACTATGGATGGGGAGGATTTCACTCGTCTTGTGAATTCAGATGCAGTCAAGAAATACTTCGCCTAAAAAAATAAAAACTGAATAGCTCGCTAAGTTGAAAACCCGAAAGGGTGGCTTAGGCAAAAATGAGCGTCTCGGTGGATTGAAAACCTGAAAGGGCGATCCAGGCAAAAGTTAGAGACACAAAAAATATATAATAATGAATATAGGTATCCCGCTAGATTGAGTACCTCATCCTGGGGCAATCTAGGCAAAAATTAGGGATTTGGCAAGTAACTGCATCCTGACAAGACTTTGTTCTACAACTGTCGTCCGTCAGAGATCCTTGCTCATTATCAGCCAAAGCTTCAAATACATTGAATTCAGAATTGGTGGAGAAATGGTTATTATGTTCAATGTAGCCCTTTTCCAATATATATCACCAATTTCAAATTTGTAAAGATCTATGGAGTCTTGCCATTCGCAGACTACCATTCTATCAAATAAATTTGAGCCTTTTATCCAATTATTGGCACTCTTATCTGTTTCTATTCAACAAATGTTTTGCATGTTTTGATTAAGAAAATATCATTGTTTTAAACGATCAAATTTTTTATAATTTGTTTTTAAACAAAGTGAACATTCACAATGACGAAAGGATACTTAGGAGATCCTCAGTGCTCTCCCAAGGGTGGTACGATCCCCAACAGGGTAAGATTTTTGTCCATATTCCTGGCATGACTGTATCTCCTCCCTCCGAAACCCCTTGTGGTTTATCCTACCAAGTGGATTGCTTGTTGAGAGTCACCTCTCTTCCCTTCAGCAGAGTAGCAATCTTTCTTCTTCATCAGCTTGGATCTCTTTAGGCAAGAGCGGTATTTGGTGGTTGATCCCGATAAATCCTTTATCTCCTCGAATAGATTCCCCAGTAGAGTTGTTGGTGTGGTGGACCTTGTCTGTGATAACTCTCGTCCCCAGCTGGAACGATTGATGATTCATCCCTTGCAAAGTTCTTTGCTTCCTGGTATCTCTGACCCCCAGCAGATTGGATACTCTCCGGTGAACTTGGCTTTCTCTCTTAAGATGTAGTACCGGTCGGTTGATTCTTGGACCTGGTTGTGTTAGATATGTCTGTTTGTCAACATACATCATACATAAACCACGCATATTCATGCATAATTATAACATTCAGATATTCATGTTGCATTCTTTGCCATATATCGTTGTTTGCTGTCTCCTGCTATTTGGTGATATACTTCCCCAAGCAGACGTGTGTGTCTGATCTCTCCATATAGAGTCAGCTCCATAGGCAGAAAGCGTCTATCCTTTCTTCCATATTCCCCACCGGGTTATATCCTCGTGGATGTTGATTGTTTTTGTTCCTTCCCAACACATATACTGGGATGGGTTTCCCCATTGAGTTATATCCTCACCGGGACAAGTCTTGATTTGGTGTGCCTATCTAGTTTGATCCTAGATCGGTCTCTTGAGACTCTTTTCCTGTTTCCCCGTGGTAAATGAATAATTGCTCAATAATTAGTAATTATTATCCCCGGCGGAGTCTGTGTTTCTCTACCCTCATACCGGTAGTTGTAAACCCTATTTCTTCCCTTTTTACAGAGTAACTATTTTTGCTCATCTTTAATTGGTGACAGTTATCTTCATCCAATATTCGATGATGATATCCCCTCATCTGCTTGGATAATTGCCCTGATTATGCAATTTATCCCCAGCGGGTCATCTCTCGTCTACCTTGTTGTTGTTGGTAACGATTGTTTCTCTCCTGAATTGGTCATCATTATATACCTAGTTTCGGTATCCCGATACCTTTTCTTTTCGGTCGATTTATCCTTTATTAACCCAGTAACCGGTTGTGGATAATCGTCCATGCAAGTATATTATCTATGTTCTGACGGTAATAGATAGTATATCTCATGCACTCTCGGGTCTGAAGCCTTTTGTTCTTCCCCAGTTGAGTAAGATTCGTATCCCCTTTGTGGAGTCGAATATCCATCCTGTAATCGAGTTTGCTTTTAGCCCTCTTTTGGATGATGAGTGTTTTGGGAATATTCCCTAATTCACGCCTTGGTTGGTCACCTATTATATGCCCAGTAACCGGTATCCCTGGTGTTCCTTCCTCTCTGCTCCCTATTATGACTTTTTGTCCCCTGTGGAGTCAGAATCCCTGAGTTGAAATATACCTTTTAGGTTTTCCTCAGACGTTTTGAAGTTTTGATATCTCTCACCCTTATGCCGGTCTTGGATATTCATCTCTTCCTGAGCATGTTGTATCTCTCACCCTCATACCTGGCGTTCAGATCACATGTCTCCTTGAGCTTATTACCCAGTAACCGGTAATACCTCGTCCCGCTGCTTCCCCAGGAGAGTCTTTTTAGACATCCCCAGCGAAGTCCCTTAGTGGATTGTTTTCATCCGGATTTTATCCGAAGTATCCGTTGTGGATAGTTTTTTGCTGTATTGGCATATTCCCCAATACATGCATCTTCGAGTCAGCTCGAGTTTTTCCATTGGATCTTTTCCCTTTGGAATTCTATTCCCCACGCTTTGAGTCGTGACCTGCTCGCGCATTTTTATCCCTTTTCTACCCCTAGGAGAGTCCCCAGGGTCTTGGTCCCATGGAGTGAATTGCTCAAATGGATTATCAGTGGCTTCTGATTTCTTTGCTTTTGTGGACACATATCTCCACAGAGTGCTACCATTTTTCATACCTACATTTGCATCATGAGGTCTCTTAGGGACCAAAATTCGTCTCTTTGTTATTATTTAAGCCCATTCTACCCCGTCGAGACGAATATTTTAACCTTCACTTCTCCGGCTAGAATGACCTTAAATAGGGGCATCTGTAAGACCCTAATTTTGACCCTAAGATCCCTCATGGCATCATAACATTGCATTTGCATTGCCTCAAGGATCTTTAGCATCTTGGTTCCCTTTGCCTTTGGGTGAGACTCCTTGTGATTGGTTTGAGATCACCAAGCATGCTTGAATTATACATCATTGTTTCTCTTACTTTTGTTTACTAACCAAAAGCACAAAAATGTGTCACTAACATCTTTTGTTTGAAGCTTGAGTATCATCCAAGAAACTTTGTGGGTTCTATTTAGATGATCAGTCAACACAAGGGAATGGCTTGATATACTTCCAACAGGTTCAAATAGGGTCTCTTCGTCAGTCAAAACGTTAATCGTGAAGGAGAAAAAGTTTGTTCATGAGCTGTCATGCTCGCTAGGTGAGCAGAATGGGTCGCCTAGCGAGTCCCAAGAAAAGCCACCAGAATCACCTATGCTCAGAGGAATTTCTTGAACTGTCATGCTCGCTAGGCGAAGCCCACGTGTTTAAAAAAAAAGAACGAAAAACGAAATAAATAAATAAATAAATAAAATATAACAAAAATTTTTTGGACTTGGGCCTCTCTCATTTGAGCCCACAGGTCCACAAAAATCAGGTTATAAATTCAGAGTTTCAGTGAAACAAAAAGATTTTATTCATATTACCCTGGCTGAGAAAAAGATAGTGAGAGAAGAGCTAATAGAGTTCAGAGCAACCTCCAGAGACTGAAGGTAACTCATCTGCAAAGAACCAATTCCATCTCATATAAACCCTCAGATTTCTTTGCAAACCCAACCGGGCAATTCAATTTCATTCGATCTCTCCAGTCAGGTTTGCCTTATTCCCATTACTTTATGCTTTTAATTTGAATGCTCTGTATGTATGAGGTATTATGGGTGAATTTGATACCCTTTTGATGCATGTGTTTGACAAGAGGTTTAGACCTCCTACCCTTGGTTGCTTTTTGTGAGCTTTTTGTGAATTTTAATGGCAGGATTCATGTGGTTACATTTTGATTTGGGGGCAACTCTTGATTACCCTATCCTGTTTGCTCTAACCTGTTTTGTGTTTGTTATGGCATTGTTTTCTCCTAATTCCGTCATATTACTCTAACCTGTTTGTTGAGTTTTTGTGAGGGCTCACATACTCTTGCAGGGATAGCTTGCTTGGTGTTCCACTTTATTTGTGGGATACCACCTGGAGGTTTATTCCGATTACCTGTACTGACCCACTTTCTTTGATGGTGTTTAGCTTGGGAATCTCTGGGTTTCTTATTTATCTAACTGCTGTTGCTTCGGATCTTTATCCGCGTGGTACTTTATTTTTCCCGCATTTTACCGTTTTTTTAGGTTTCGTATAGCCTCTCGGGGCATGTCAATTAAGGTAGCGCGGTTCCTTCATCTAGGACTGCCTTTTTGCATGAGCATCCCTAAACACCCCAAACTCATTGATTTTTCTTCTCCTAAGAACACGTTTACTCCTTCTACTACATGCGAGTAAGTCTCCAAAGGTCGAGCATCCGGTAGATTGCGTAGTAACGCCGTTCAACCCTTACCCCTGTAGTTAGTCGAACTACGTTTTGCTCTGATTTTCATCCCAGATGAGATACGTAGGCATAAGACGCGATGTCTTAGCGAGCACACTCCCCTTTAACCCATAGGTAGCCGAGCTACGAAGACTCTGATTCTTAGATTCAGATGAGATACGTATGCAGTGGATGCGACGTCCGTGCGAGTCATTTTCTTTTGACCCTTCTTTTAGTAAGTAGTACATTAGATAAACATACACGCTTTTCTCATGCCTTCAATCATGTTTGCACAAATAATTTTTCACAAAACAACAACCTTTGCAACAAATGTGAAAAGGGCTCCCTAGGAGTACCTAGGATGCTTTGGGTGCCTAACACCTTCCCATTGCATAACCAACCCCCTTACCCAGATCTCTGACATTTTTACTAGTTTTTGATTCGATAAAACTTTTAGGTTTTTGTTTGCTTTCTAACCATTCCTTTGGATAAATAGAAGTGCGGTGGTGACTCGACTTGTATGATCTACCTTGGAATTGATGGTAACGAATACCCCGCTACAGTAATGGAATTGGGTGGAAGGGAATCTAACCATGATAGGGCTTTATCTCTGAGGGAAAAAGGAAATAATCGTAAACGTATTGCCTCAGGAGAAGCTCCATTGGTTTTAAAAGTATCTGCTAATTGAAGAAATATTTTTAAATGTTGGTTTGGGTTCTCGGTAGCGAGACCCGCGAATTGTCTCTGTTGCACTAGTTACAACAGGGATGGTTTAAGTTCAAAATTATTAGTTGGGATGGTTGGGTTTACTATACTAGAACTAGGTTCTTCGTTTGATGGTTGAGCGAAGTCCTTAAGAGGTCTTTAGTTTTGATCTTCGGCCATAGCTCTCTTAATTCTATGAAAGAATAAACGTGCGCGAGCGTAACGTTCAGGTTCCGCCAGAGGGTATACTAAGCTTAAACTTCCGGTGCTGCGAGTTCTTCGCATTGACCGGCGGGAAATAGCCTAAGTCTAAATGATATAACAACAGGAAAATGAAATTTGACGAAATTGGTCCCCGGCAACGGCGCCAAAAACTTGATGCGGTCAATAACTTGATGCGGTGTTCGCAAGTATACGAACGCGTCAGAGTAATATAAAAGATTGTCGAATCCACAGAGACCAAGTGTCAATCTATCGTTATCTGTCGTTATGGTGTTTATCAAAGGCAATCGAAATAAGTGTTTTTGTAGTGTGCAATGAAAAGTAAAGTGTTGAAATAAAGATATAATTGATAAAGACAGGGTCGAATGTAATTCACGTAATCAATTAATAATCCAAGTACTTGCTAATAGAATTACTTACGGGCAATGTTTCCTACTTTGAAAAGAACTAATTTAACAGGAACTGTCGCTTTCGCGTATTCAGAACCGAGTTGTACTCCCTAATCAAACCCTCTTATTGTCACTTATAAAAAGGCGCGCATTGCATTAGAGTAGTAAACCTATTTTTAAGAAATATAGTATCTTGACTAAGTTGAAAAGTATTATAACCTGGATTTCTTAACCAAAAGAGGTTCTCACGAACCAGACTCTAAACTTATAAACGCGTCCGAAAATAGTTTTAAAATCTCTTTTCTTTTTAATGTTAAAAACTCCTAATGAACTAAACAAAGCGCTTTCGCTGTTTTTGAAATAGTTAAAAACAATTAAGTTTAGATAGACGTTGGACGGCTTTCGATCTTACCCAACGGAATTGAAGTGCGGGAAAACTTAAGTTGAAAGTTAAAATAGCCCTTAAGTGTTTCTACGAACAATTGTACGGATTATCGGTTCAATTACGATCCTTACATTCTAACCTTATAAATTTAGCTAGACATGGTAAAGTAAAAGTGCATTAAAATAAATAAAAGTAGTGCGAGTGCGGAAAGTAAATAAAAGTAGTGCGAGTGTGGAAAGTAAATAATTTAAAGCGAGTGCGAGTAAATAAATAAAAGTAAAGCGAGTGCGAGGAAATAAATAAAAGTAAAGCGAGTGTGTCGCATTACGCGAAAAACCGGCGGGAAAAAAGAAACAACAGAGCCGCCACCGTGCGTTATTTATCCCAAAAGAGGGAAAGGAAACGCTCAGAGTAAACCTGGAAAGAACATGGTCTCGCGACCAGAGAGAATGGGATCGGGAGTCGGTTATGCGAAGGGAAGGTATTAGCACCCCTACGCATCCGTCGTACTCGACGGGATCCACGCACAATAGGAAGGAAAATGGTTGCTAAAACACTGCTCAAACACACACACTGGCTGAAAGAGACACAAGAAAACAGACAAGGCTGACTCGGCAGGATATCGCATCCTGAGCCTACTTAGTCTATCAGGCATAGACATCAGAGTCAAAGTAGTTCGGACTGGGGAAACGACACATGCTCGCTAGGATATCGCATCCTATGCATACGTATCTCCTCGGACGAGAGAAGAATCAGAGCATTCGTAGCTCGGCTGACACGCACACAAACAAACACAGGCAAAGGCAAACGTGGAGCCTGAATGCCAAACACTGGGCTTACATCAGCATCCGAACCAACAAACCCCCACTGGAACCCGAATGCCACTCGATGGACTTACATCAGCTTCCAAGCACACAACAACACACACGGAAGGGTTGAAGACAAAAGGGGTGAAAAAGAAAAAGGGCGCCCGGAGAGATCAGCTCATCTCCTGCCTACGTACCTCATCTGGTATGAGGATCAGGGCGACGTAGTTCCCCTACGCAGGGAAAAAAGAAGGACTAGCCTAACCAGATAACAGAGGGAGACACAACACTAGGGAGACTACGACTCGAGCCTAGATGTTGTCATGCAAAGTCGTCCCTAAGTTAAGGTTTCTAGCTAACTTGCACAGGAAGCAAGCCTATCCTAAACATGACTTGCACAGGAAGCAAGCCACACCAAACCTAACTTGCACAGGAAGCAAGGGTCTCGATTACAACTAGGGCAAGAGAAAGGGAAGGTCTCAATCGCAACGAGGGCGAGAGAAAGGATCGCAACGAGGGCGAAAGCAAACAAGGATTAGTTGTTAGTTGTTAGTCAAACTCGACAAGACATCGCATCTCGTGCCTACGTATCTCATCTGGACATGAGAATCAGAGTTGCCGTAGTTCGGCCAAACCATTCCCATTGGTTTGTGTTTTTTAAGTGGACAACGTCACTGTGCAATCTACCGGATGCTCGACCTTGGGAGACTTACTCACCTGTAGTAGAAGGAGTGGACGTATCCTTAAGAGGGGATAATGTTTGTTTGTGTTTTAAGAAAGCGCAAGCAAGAAAGGAAGTCCTATACGAAGGAACCGTGCTACCTTAATTGACATGCAAACGAGACTACACGGAGTCTAACAAACCTAGGGGATATGATCACACCACACAAACATACACAAGCATATACAGCAAAAAATAAACACACCAACAAGGGGCTCAAACATGGGTTAGGTTTTAGTCGAGGGGTCATATCAACCTCAACAAACAAACCTCTGGAATGGGGTGAGTGTTGCTCTTAACCTTGCCATTGAGGGGCTAAGGTGAAGCAGATGAAAGGAGATGAGGGGTGTGCCTCATTGCTTCTATCCCTGGCCAGGGAGAGCATTTGACAAGAATGTGTGGGTTCAGAAAGTGGGACCCTTCTACACATTTGATACTGACTCAACTGTGCAATTGCACAAGATCTTGGGTTTTTATCTGTAATGCATCAACACAGTGGTGTGAGTAAAATAGAAGACACACTGAATAGCAGGGGATAGGTTGCTTATCCCTTGGTTCTGCCAATTGCCTCTTCACTTAGGAGGTCTTTGACTCTGTACAAGGACAAATTAAACATACACAAACATTGCCTCTTAAGGAGGACTTCAGACAGTTGCCTGGCCAAGTAACAGGCCAGGTCTTCCAGACTACATGAAGAAAAAGGAATTATACCTCAAGCAAGTTGCTAAATAGAAAAGCAAAGCAAGTTCAAAGAACTTAAGCAACTAATGGTACCTGAAATAGTCAAACAAATCAGTACACATTTCAACAGTTAAAGCAAAAGGAAAAGAATCAACAGTCAACACATGGGACCAATGTGCAAAGCACAAGACTCAAATCATATGAGTCAAGCCACCTACAAAATCAAGAGGTTAGACAATGATATTCAAGCAAGCTTCAATCAAAAGAAATTGATCTCAATGGTCATTTGGTGTTCAACCTGAAAACATAAACTCAAAAGTGAGTACCAGAACCACTAGGGCAAGCCTAGGGTCAAAAGAGAATGAAAAAGTCAAAACAGCAAAGGGCAAGCATTCAAAATTATGTTGAATCAATCAAGAAACAATTCCAATTGGGTTCACATTCATATCATGCATCATCATCAATTCACAAGCAAAAGAAGTCAAAGCATGGCAAGGGAGAGCTCAAAGAAGTCAACAGAATGACTTGTATCAAAAGTCAACTCAAACATTTCCAAAAATTATCAAATAAATCAAGACCAATCCTAACACATAGCATGGTAAGCATGTCAAATTTCATCTCATTTGGATCATGGGAAGATAGTCAATTAAAATCAGAAAGTCAAACAATTTCAAACATGCTCAAAAAAGTCAAACAAACATGTATCAACTTCAAAAAAATCATAAGTCAGTGATAACAAATGATAAATGAATGGGATCAACACCATGGCAAAGCTTAAGATGTCTAGTATGCACATGTAAAAATTCATGATCATCCAATAAAGTATGAGAATTTCCCAAATGGAATGGCAACATGTGTCACACAAAGTCAACATTTGACTAGACAGGGGAGAAAAATCTCAAACAATTAGGAAATGGTATAATTAATTCCAAGAAAAATCACAAGTCAACTATACATATAAGAGAAGGATCATGCAGAATTTTTACATTAATTGGAGGTCAGGAAGCATGTCAACAAAAATCATGAAATTGCACATCCATGGTGTGACACAAGTTGTCACACCCTACTTCAAAAAATCACAACTCTCAAACCACATAAGATAAAATCAAGATCCTTACATCAAAATAAACATGAATGAGTGTAGATTAAGCACAAAAAATTTCAGATCAAATGGATGTATCATCACAATTTCACAATGGTTTTGGCAAAAGGTACAAAATATTGATACATGAGCAAAACCCTAATACCATTAAAAATTCGACCATGCAAAAATTCAGCAAAAATCATGATAAAATACTAGACATCAAACAGGACAATATGCAAAAATTTTCATGAAATTTGGATGTGAAATGATGATGTTATGAATTTTAGAAGATGATGAACCAAAATTAAATAACAAAATGAAATGAATTGATTTTAATTTGAATTAAATAAACCGTGGATGGCATTCTTGTAAATATGTGAATCATTTAGCAAAACGCAGCGTACAGCACTGGGTCACGAAATGTTTTGATTGGTTGAGGGCAATGGAACAGTGACAAGGCCATGCATACACGTGAATGGAAAGAAATAGAATCTGGGGAATTAGGGTTTTATGTACAGTGCACGCATCTTCATCCTCCAAACTCGTGAAAAAAATATTTGCCCAGAAAATCAAATCAAGTATACCAACGTGATCAACAGACAACACACAACAAGAATATGGCATCTATTTTCATTAAATCACCCTAAGCATCATGAATCGAGCACAAAGATATTTCATCATCAAACTTGAAAACAACATATCTTCTTAAATAGCCAACCATTTTTAGTGGTTTAAAGTTCATTGGAATCAGCAATCTAAGATCTATCATAAGCACCTCATGATTTTGGAAATAGAGAGAGTCGAAAACCTACTTGTTCTTGAAGACAAAGTTGGAACAGTGTTGATTTGGCTATGAAAAGTTGAAACAGTTGAAGCTTTAAGTTCCAGATGGTTGATGATGCACGAGTTTTAGCTCAACAAACTTGTTTCTAGCTGCAACCACGATCTGCCATTGATGGAGCTTTGGATGAAACAGTTGTTTGAGTGCTTTACAGTAGGAAAATGAAGCTTGCAATCAACTCAAAATGGTGAGCACATGAGGAAACCAACCAGACAGCTCGAGCTCTTTTGGGTTTTGACAGAAAAATGCAAAAATGAGGAAAATGAGAATTGAGAGAAATGGGAGTTTTCTGTGTGTAATGGCTGCAGCTTCTCTCTAGGGTTTGTAAAATGACAGAAAATAAGTTTAAATACTTCTGTTTAGCATTGGCTAAGTGAATGTTAAGCATGATTATCTTAAATGAAGCCATTTGCCATTTTGCTAATCTTGAACCAAATGCACATGGAGGTGTGTGGTCTGCCCGAGTTTGGGCCTCAAACATGCTTCAAATATCATTCCAAACATGTTCCAAATGGCAAAAATGCTTAAAAGTGGTTATTTCAAAAAGTCATTTTTGCACCATTCTTGAATTTAATTAGTGCAAGTCCAAAAAGGCCATTTTGCATGGTGAGGTTTTGATGAATGATGAATACATTTTTGGAAAGAGGGGAACAAATATGACTTGTAGGAAAAAACCCCACCAAATTTGGTCAAATGGTTTGAGAGATATGGCCCTTTGAAGTTCAAGAATTTTTGAAATTGAAATGATCATATCTTGCCAACCAAACATGGGAATTGAGTGTTCTTGGACTTTTTGGAAATGGGAGAACAAGATCTTCAACTTTCATGTTGGGCAAAAATTCATTTGAAGCTTGTATCATGATGTAAGTTTGGGATCAAGAAGTTTCCATTTTTGGCAGTTAAAATTACAGGTCCAGTTTCTATTTTTGGAAATTTCTGATTTGGCTTCAAATTCTTCAATGATGTTGTTTGCCATGATATATGAGGCCTATTGGGACATGAATAAGCTCTCTCAAACCAAATCCATCCATCAAAACCATAAAATCAACCACAGTTGACCAAGTTTGACTTTCTAGGGTTTCTGACTGATTGTGCATGGACTGATGACCTCTGAGCCTCCAATCTTTGACCTAATCACTTCAAATGGATCCCCAAGTCATGTGAACATGTTGGACCAACCCTAGGGCCTTGGCTCAATGAAAAACACACTTGCTTGCTTGGTTGACTGGTCTCCTGACCAGTTTGACCTAATTTCTTGACTGGCTTGCACTTGAGGCAAAGGGACAATGCAATGCTATGCAGTGGACCATGTTATGTTATGACCTAATATGAGAATGTATGTACAATGATAAGTGCAAATTTGAGGTGCTACAGCTGCCCCTATTCAATCAGCTGGGAACCCGAACGGATGATAGCGATGGCTGTCAGACTTTCAAGGTAAACAGGGATTGAATACTAAGAACCGTAGAAATTTGCACCCAGCTGGGAAAATAAAAACAATGCCTGCCAGGATCGGCAAAGAAAAATCCGTCTGGAATGGAGAAAAGAAAATCGGCCTGAATACCAAAACAGAAAACGTCGACCTGGATACCAAAATAAATGGTAATACAGGGATAACCAAGGCTTGAGCACCGTAAGTACATCGACCTGATCGTCGGAAACTTCTTCGGTCTGAATACCGGCAAAATTGGCCTGAATGCCATAAGTACATCGACCTGATCGTCGGAAACTTCTTCGGTCTGAATACCGGAAAAATCATGAGTACATCGACCTGATCGTCGGAAACTTCTTCGGTCTGAATACCGGAAAAAACATAAGTACATCGACCTGATCGTCGGAAACTTCTTCGGTCTGAATACCGGAAAAATCATGAGTACATCGACCTGATCGTCGGAAACTTCTTCGGTCTGAATACCGGAAAAATCATAAGTACATCGACCTGATCGTCGGAAACTTCTTCGGTCTGAATACCGGAAAAATCATAAGTACATCGACCTGATCGTCGGAAACTTCTTCGGTCTGAATACCGGAAAAATCATAAGTACATCGACCTGATCGTCGGAAACTTCTTCGGTCTGAATACCGGAAAAATCATAAGTACATCGACCTGATCGTCGGAAACTTCTTCGGTCTGAATACCGGAAAAATCATAAGTACATCGACCTGATCGTCGGAAACTTCTTCGGTCTGAATACCGGCAAAATTCATGGGACATATTATCTATAGCCGTCAAAACGTAGATAATACACTCGCATGGAAGATTATCCATAACCGGGTTGTAGGTTGTTAAATGGATAAACGACCGAAAAGAAAGGCATCAGGGTACCAGGACTAGGTATGCCAAAAGATGACTAATCAAAAGAGGATAACGTTGCTTACTCGGAGCAAGTATCCAAAAAGAAGGGGAAGACCCAATGGGGACAATACTGCTTAACCAAGGCAAGTATCCAAAGGGGAAAGAATATCAATACCGCAAACCGGATACTGATAACTGCAAAGAGGGGATTACGTCTACCGGTTAGTAGGCAGAAAACCACGGAAAAGTAACCAGTCATCGATAGGATGAGCACAAAGGGTTAACTCCAACAAGGGGATGAAAGTGGGATTTTACAACTACCAGCTAGTGGGTAGAAAACCACAAAGATAGGACTTACAACTACCGGTTCGTAGGTAGAGGCCAACAAATAATCTGCTGAGAGACAAAGTGAGAAAAAGGATTTACAACTACCGGGTAGTGGGTAGAAGACCGTAAAGAAAGGACTTACAGCTACCGGTTCGTAGGTAGAGGCCACCAAATTCCGCTGAGGATAAGATGAATGAGTGTCGGTTAGTGAGCGACTATTCATTTATGCCCCAGGGAAGCACGGGAGACAGCCAACAGGAAGCCAATTTAGGATCGATCCAAAAAGGCAGGCTGAAACAAAATTCATCCTAATGAGGAAATAACTCAATAGGGACAACCCGTCCCGTTAGGGAGGGAACGGAAACAACCATCAACCACGAGGACATAACTCAGTGGGGAGCGCAGAAGGAAATGGTAGACATTTTCTGCTTAAGGGGTAGACTCTACATGGAGAGATCAGACACACCCACTTCTGCTAAGGGAATGGACCCAAGCTTGCAAAATGATGCCAACTTCGGGGAGTAACACTGCTGGGGATACTCACTCAACTAAGGAGTCACTTATTGGGAAAACACCAACTTCTTAACCATGCTGATGAACCCAATTCTGAAGCCGATCCAATGGCGCGATGCTAAACTCTTTCCAACAATCCAAACTCGGCTGGTCACCACGGCCTAGGGCTAATGGACATGTTTGCAATGTTGATGCATGAGTTTTTTCCTTGTTTTACATAATGCCCCATGATCATGATCATGGGAATGCTATGCACTGATGATGCAATATGCTATGCTTATCTAAATGATGAATGCATAAACACACGTCTCCTCCAGAGACAACACCGGGGAACTCCAGGAACAGTGCTGAGGATCTTATAACCATGTCAACTTCCACCCTGTCGGGGGAAGACAAACCTTGCTTGGGAGTAACCAGGCGACTTGCTAGGGATAATCAGGCGACTTCACTGGGGAGAGCCAACCAATCCATAAGTAGGATCAACTCTGCTTTGGGAAATAAATACTACTCCGCTGGGGAAGACTTAACCAATCCACAGCTAGGAGAATGGCTTCGTTCTGGGAAATAAACTGCTGGGGAAATGCTCACAGGTAACGACCTGCGCAACGGAACAACAGATGCCCCAGGGGGTACGTGGACAAGATATGCTCAAGTGTCCTCAACATTCAAAATGATTTTCAAATGTTTTAATTTTTCTGCACGTCATTGTTTAGCCTTCATGTTTTTTAGATGCAATGTTTATCAAAAATTCGGACGTTTTTTGCAAACAAAACAGCAAAAGTAGAAACAAGAGAGCAATTTATCTGAATAACGACTTTTATTGATTGAAAGTGTGCCTGAAAAGGCAAATACATTGGGAAGCAATTCCTAGGAAGAGGTAATTGCGCACAAAAGGAAAATAAACTATCCTAATGGCAATGTGAACACGGCATCCACTGTTTCCCAACTCCGTTATAACTCATAGATCATCAGTTTCCTCCCAATTCCTTGCTTTCTGAGAAGACTGACTGGACCGATCACATCTGTCGAGATGGCAGCTAACGAAGCATGATGAAGTATAGATAACTCAAACTGTAGTCTTCGCTTTAATCCCTCTTTTGGCTGGATCGCCCTTTCGGGTTTTCAATCCACCGGGATACCCATTTTTGCCTAAGCCGCCCTTGCGGGTTTTCGACTTACCGGGTGTACAATTTTTTTTATTTTTATCCCTAACTTTTGCCCGAACCTTTTCTTTCTGTTTTTGGTTCGCCGGGATGCCCATTTTTGCCTGGACTCTTTTATTCTTTTTTTTTTGTCCAGCGGGTCAATTTATGCGAAGTATTTTTTGACTACGTCTGAGTTAACAGGGGAAGGAAAATCTTCACCGTCCATAGTTGTAAGCATCAAGGCTCCACCGGAGAAGACCTTCTTCACAACATATGGACCTTCGTAATTAGGAGTCCACTTGCCCCTGTTATCTGTACCGGGAGGAAGGATCCTCTTCAAAACCAGATCGCCAGTTTGAAATGTCTGAGGACGCACTTTCTGATCAAAGGCTCGCTTCATCCTCCTCTGATATAACTGCCCATGGCAAACAGCTGCTAACCATCTTTCTTCGATAAGGCTTAACTCGTTAAACCTTGTACGAATCCACTCGGCTTCGTCCAGCTTGACATCCAATAATACCCTCAGAGAAGGGATCTCCACTTCAACTGGTAGGACTGCTTCCATACCATACACAAGGGAGTAGGGGGTTGCTCTGGTCGACGTACGTACTGAAGTACGGTATCCATGCAAAGCGAAAGGCAACATCTCATGCCAATCTTTGTACGTAACGACCATTTTCTGCACAATCTTCTTGATATTCTTGTTAGCTGCCTCTACAGCACCATTCATCTTTGGTCTGTAAGGAGAAGAATTGTGATGTTCGATCTTGAAATCTTTGCAAAGCTCTTTCATCATCTTGTTGTTGAGATTCGAACCATTGTCAGTGATGATTCTCTCAGGGACTCCATAACGACAGATGATTTCTTTCTTGATGAACCGGGCAACCACTTGTTTGGTGACGTTAGCATAAGAAGCTGCTTCTACCCATTTGGTGAAGTAATCAATTGCGACCAAGATGAAGCAATGTCCATTCGAAGCAGTAGGCTCAATCTTCCCAATCATGTCAATGCCCCACATGGCGAACGGCCAAGGCGAGTTCATGATATTCAATGGGCTTGGTGGTACATGCACCTTATCAGCATAGATTTGACACTTATGGCACTTCCGAGCGTATTTGAAACAATCGGATTCCATAGTCATCCAGTAATATCCGGCTCTCAGCAATTTCTTCGACATTGCATGACCACCAGCGTGGGTACCAAACGAACCCTCGTGCACCTCTTGCATTAACATGTCTGCTTCGTGTCTATCCACGCATCTGAGCAAGACCATGTCAAAGTTCCTCTTGTACAACACGTCATCCTGATTCAGATAAAAGCTTCCAGCTAGCCTTCTCAGGGTCTTCTTATCATTCTTTGACGCACCCTCAGGATACTCTTGAGTCTTGAGGAAGTTCTTGATGTCATAATACCACGGTTTTTCATCAATCGCAACAGACTCGGCTGCGAACACATACGCAGGCCTCTCGAGTCGATTCACCGCAACATGTGGCACATGATTCCACCAATGAACCTTTATCATGGACGATAAAGTAGCCAAAGCATCAGCCATTTGATTCTCATCCCGGGGGACATGATACAACTTCACCTTCTTGAAGAACGTCAGTATTCTTCTGGTGTAATCTCTATACGGAATCAAGTGTGGCTGGTTCGTATTCCAATCTCCATTGACCTGATTGATCACTAGAGCTGAATCTCCAAATATGTCAAGTGTTTTGATCCTCAGATCAATGGCTTCTTCTATCCCCATGATACAAGCCTCATACTCAGCTTCATTGTTGGTGACGTCGAAAGTCAATCTGGCAGAGAAAGGTATATGAGCACCTTTGGGATTGATCAGTACTGCACCAACACCATTACCGTTCATATTCACAGCCCCATCAAACATCAGTGTCCACTTGTCATCAGGATCCGGTCCTTCCTCGACAAGCGGCTCTTCGCAATCTTTCATCTTCAAATACATGATGTCTTCATCAGGGAATTCAAACATCATAGGCTGATAGTCATCAATCGGTTGCTCGGCAAGGTAGTCTGACAGAATACTACCTTTGATGGCCTTCTGCGACGTGTACTGAATGTCATACTCTGTTAGAATCATCTGCCAACGGGCAACACGTCCGGTGAGAGCCGGCTTCTCAAAGATGTATTTCACAGGATCCATCTTAGAAATCAACAGAGTAGTATGGTTCAACATATACTGCCTTAGTCGGCGAGCAGCCCAGGCCAAAGCACAACAAGTTTTCTCGAGCAGTGAATATCTTGTTTCACAGTCGGTAAACTTTTTGCTTAGGTAGTATATGGCATGCTCTTTTCGACCAGACTCGTCATGCTGACCCAATACACACCCCATCGAAGTCTCAGTAACTGATAGGTACATTATCAATGGTCTCCCTGGGACTGGAGGAATCAGGATTGGAGGGTTCTGTAAATATTCTTTAATCTTGTCAAATGCCTTCTGACAGTCATTATTCCATTTGATCGCCTGATTCTTTCTGAGTAGTTTGAAAATTGGTTCACACGTGGCAGTTAGGTGAGATATGAACCGTGCAATGTAGTTCAATCTCCCTAAAAACCCACGGACTTGCTTTTCCGTTTTCGGTTCAGGCATCTCTTGAATAGCTTTGACTTTCGCTGGATCAACCTCAATCCCTTTCTCACTGACAATGAAGCCTAACAGCTTCCCTGATCTCACCCCAAACGTACACTTGTTCGGGTTCAGCCTCAGTTTGAACGTGACCAGTCTATCAAACAACTTCTGCAAATTAACCAGGTGCTCCTCTTCTGTCTGCGACTTCGCAATCATATCATCCACGTACACTTCAATTTCTTTGTGCATCATGTCATGAAAGAGAGTCGTCATTGCCCTCTGATAGGTAGCACCGGCATTCTTCAGCCCAAATGGCATCACTTTGTAGCAGAACGTGCCCCAAGGTGTAATGAATGTCGTCTTTTCCATGTCCTCTGGCGCCATCTTGATCTGGTTATAGCCCGAGAAACCGTCCATGAAAGAGAATACCGAGGATTGAGCCGTATTATCCACTAATACATCAATGTGAGGTAATGGGAAATCATCTTTCGGACTCGCCCTGTTCAAATCTCGGTAATCGACACACATTCTGACTTTGCCATCCTTCTTTGGCACGGGAACAATATTGGCAACCCACGGCGGGTAACTGGTAACTGCCAGGAAACCTGCATCCCACTGCTTCTGAACCTCTTCCTTGATCTTGACAGCCATATCAGGACTTGTTCTGCGAAGCTTCTGCTTGACCGACGGACACTCTTCTCTGAGAGGTAACCGATGCACCACAATGTCTGTATCCAGCCCAGGCATGTCTTGATATGTCCAGGCGAATATTTCCACATATTCTCTTAGCATCTCAATTAGCCTCCTCTTGACAGAGTTTTCTAAAGCAGCCCCAATCTTGATCTCTCTTCTGGCGTCCTCAGTACCCAGATTAACAATTTCCAACTCCTCCTGATGAGGTTGGATGACCCTTTCCTCTTGCTTCAGTAGTCTGACCAATTCTACAGGGAGTTCACAGTCTTCCTCACTCTCCTCTTCAGCTTGGTAGATGGGATTATCAAAATCATACTGAGCCATAACAGAGTCGTTCACAGTGGACGCCAAAATATCACTTCTGCATGTTTAATGTTTTGTTTTTAGAAAAAGATTTCCATAAAGTCACAAAAAACAAAAAACATTGCCATTTTTATTATTTTTTGAAAAAGTGAAAAACAGAAAATAGAAAGACAAAGATCTCAAAATTTGATTGCAAAACGTCCTTTATTTATGATAATCATTTTTAAACATGATGTGGCCCTACAATGAACCACTACGCCTTGGGCAGAACGTAGGGTTTTCATGCAAAATGAAAAAACAAAAGAAAATTACTCTGTCAGTAGAGTAACTTGGACCACTTCTTCAGTTGTCCAGTTGTTGATAGATTCGCCTGGTGCACACGGGCGGACCCAGACGTTCAAATCACAATCACTGCCTTCGCCCTCAGTAGCAAAGACATCTCCATGGTTCATCAGCCCAGCGCCGGTAAAGGTGCTCGGACCTGCCTGTACGCTCTGCTCTGCTTGGAGAGGCTCGTACCCGATACCGAACTTGTCTTCTTTGATTGGCAAATCAACCATTTTGCCCCAGCCCTCGGTTCTTCCGGAGTCAACCACTTCCTTGGCTTGCTTGTACGACGTAATTGAAGCACCTAGCTTCCTCTGCTCAGCACAAGCTACCCCTTCAAGCGCCACGGTCTCAAATGCCTGGCACAAGGTTTCATGGATCTCGCCATCTACCTCAACATACTTGAATGAGGAGAGATGACTCACCAGAATTTCTTCTTCGCCACATACGGTCACAATCTGACCGTTCCAGACATATTTGAGTTTTTGGTGGAGAGTCGACGAGACTGCCCCAGCTGCGTGTATCCACGGACGCCCCAACAAACAGCTATAGGCAGGCTGAATGTCCATCACATAGAAGACTATGTCGAAAACTTCCGGACCTATCTTTACCGGCAAGGTGACTTCACCAAACACAGAACGTTTGGATCCGTCAAAGGCACGCACAATAAGGTCACTGGGAGTGAGCACAACTCCCTCGACATCAATCTTCTTTAGAATCTGCTTGGGTAGGACATTCAGGGACGACCCGGTGTCTACCAGCACGTGAGACAAAACAGCGTCCTTGCACTCCATAGTGATGTGCAAGGCTTTGTTATGATTACGACCCTCAGGCGTCAAGTCCAGGTCGGTGAAACCTAAACCATGCCTGGTGCTCACGTTGGCTAGTACACCCTCCAACTGGTTGACAGAGATCTCTTGCGGGACATAGGCCATGTTCAGCATCTTCAACAAAGCGTCCCGGTGTGCCTCCGAGCACAACAGCAAAGAGAGTATTGAGATCTTGGACGGAGTCTGGTTGAGCTGATCCACTATCTTGTAGTCACTCTTCTTAACAATCTTCATAAACTCCTCAACGTCCTTTTCAAAAGAACCCTCAGCCCCCTTCTGAGCCGGTTCCTCGTCAACCACAGCTTGTTTACCCTTAGCCCTAGCAGATGCTTCAGCATTAGCATCTCTCAAAGGCTGAGGAGCAAACAGTCGTCCGCTCCTGGTGAAACCTCCTGGTCCTCCAACATTGTCCACCACAGGACTTACAACCGCAGGAGTTCTTACAGGAGCACTGATAGTAACAGGTGCTTGACTAGCTGGCCTTGTCTGATTAACGGCCCTCTGATTGCTGCGATAGGTATTGTCATACCTCCAGGGAACAACCCTACTATTTTCAACCGGTCTTCTGCCAGACGCCACAATAGTAGTTGGTGCACTGATGGTTACCGGAGCAGGAATGGTAACCGGAGTACTGCTCGTTGTCGGTGCACTGACAGCCCCTCGTCCTCGTCCTTCAGACGGCTTGAAATAGATGGTGACAGTCGACACCAACCCATTATCTCTGACAGCCCGGCTGAATTGGAGACAGCCTTCATTGATTAACTTCTGGATACCATCCCTTAACTGGTCACACCCATTGTCAGCTTCAGCACAGCCCAAACATCCTTCGTCACAACCTGGGTAGACACCCCCCTTCAACAAACGGTCCTTCACAACTGATAAAGAAGTCTGAACATCTTCAACATTATCAACCAGATTTCCAGCTTCTCCTCCTTCAACATTGTTTACCCTATGCCCACCATGCTGAGGCATAGGGTTGTTCACTACATTGGGTACCGGAGCAAAGTTGATCGCTTTAGCATCGATCAAGTCTTGTACCTTGTGCTGCAAAACCCGGCATCTCTCAGTATGGTGCCCTGGTGCCCCAGAATGAAAGTCACAGCGAACGTTCGCATCATACCCGGGCGGCAATACTGTTGGTGTAGCCATGGTACGCAATTCAACAAACCCTAACCGGAGTAGTTCGGGTAATAATTCAGCGTACGACATTGGCAATGGATCAAAACGTCGCTCAGCCATTCTTTGTCTGGGCTGATACGGACGTGGTTGCTGTTGTTGTTGTTGTTGCGGTTGTTGAACCCTTTGTTGTTGTTGTTGGCGAGGTTGAGGTGCAGGAATGGTCACTACAGCTACCGGACGATATTGATCTTTGTTTACATTCCCTCTGTACACATTCCCTCTGTGTTGTGCGGCGTTGGTCTCTCCTTCTCTACGGCGAGGTGCCCCAGAGAAGGGTTTCTTTGAAGAAGAACCCGCATCATGAATTCTACCGGCCTTGATCAAACTTTCGGTTCTCTCGCCACAGATGACGACATCAGAAAAACTTCCAAATGGGCAGCTTCCCATCCGGTCCATATACACACCTTGAAGAGTGCTGATAAACATGTCAGTCAACTCCCTTTCCAGCATAGGGGGTTGAACTCTCGCAGCAAGCTCGCGCCATCTCTGGGCGTACTCCTTAAAGCTTTCATTATTCTTCTGACAAAGACTCTGCAGCTGAGTCCTGGTCGGAGCCATGTCCATGTTATGCTTATACTGTCTGAGGAACGCTTCACCCAGGTCTCTCCAGCATCTGATTGAATCCCGCTTCAATTCCATATACCAATCCAAAGACGCCCCAGATAGGCTGTCTTGGAAAAAATACATCCACATCTTCTCGTCATCAGTGTATGCGGAGATTTTTCTGTAGTATGCCTGCACATGGGTGCGAGGGCAGGAAGTACCGTTGTACTTGTCGAATGACGGTGCTTTGAACTTGTGCGGGATTCTCAGACCTTCAACTAATCCCATGTTTGTAACATCAAAACCGAGGGAGTTTTGACATTCCATAGCCCGGATTTTCTCAGCAAGGGCCTCAATTTTACGATCTCTCGCATCGTTTCTTCCCAAAATGTCGTCGTCTTCGCTGAGCATAGTGAGCAAATCCTCTTGTCTGTCAACAATCGGAAATCGGTTACGGGCCGGAGCATGGATTACCCTGGCATTAGCAGCATCTGGAGCAATTGGTTGACCGTCAACTCGGATACCCCTCAACTCTTCACCTACAGCATAGTTGTTGACGGGAATAGCAGCAGCAGGAGTATCAGGAACTGGGTTTCCTTCTGGCAAAGCCTGGTTGGGCGGTGGAAGTGCAGCTTCTTGCCTCTGGACCAGTGCTCTGAGTTCTTCTTGTCCTTGCGCAACCCCTTGCATCATGTGAATGAACTGGGCCATGTTAGCCCTCATCTCTGCTAACTCGGCTTGTACTTGATCCATATTGCGTTGATGGTTGAGCCTCGTTGAGTAGCGGTGCGGTCTCTGATCAGCTATCCTGCCTGGACACAGGAACCAAAGTGAGAAGATGGCACAAGAACACCTGTTATGCAAATGATATGAGTATGATGTTAAATGATGCGTATGATGCACATGATATGCTCATTTCTCAGGCATTCAAAGAGCCTGACCCATCCTCAAAAGATGGCAACCTGCAGCAACAAGAGAACAACAGATACAGGGAAATGAGAACAACAGGGAAATACTGCCAACCTTATCTATACATAAGGGTAAAAAGGTCAATACAACCAAGTCAACAAAATATTCGCATAAACAGAGTACAAAGAAAAGAATCCCATCCAACAATCCTGGAGGTGATTCTCAACACAAGACGGAGTACAAACAAGTGAATCCCATCCAACAAGCCTGGAGGTGATTCTAAAAAAAAAAACAATCCAAGGTACAGACTAAGACAGACGGTCTTTCGGAATGAGGGTCTTCAGGTAATGGCACTGGTCTATCAACAGTGAGCATTCTGAACATTCTGGTAGAGGGGTGATCTTCTCTTTCAACTGTCTTCTAAGCTCTAAGACTTCTCCTCCAAGATAATCCTCTGATGTCTGTCTCAACTCCATCTCTTTCTTCAACCGGACGTCTTTGTCTCTGAGTTGAATGTCTTTGTCTCTGAGTTGCTTCTCTAGATCTCTGATCTTCTTCTGATAGTTGACTTCTGCTCTCTGTAGTCTCAAACGCTCCCTATGCTCTTCATCCAACATGGACTCCATCTCCTCGTAAGATCTCTTCTTGCTCCTTGCTCTGCTAGCATCCTCTCCTTGCACTTCCCTGAGTTGATGGGCCAAGTGCAACCGATCAGCTTTGGCTTTGTATAACTCCATCTGAGTGTCTTGCTCCTTCTCTCTCAAATGGCGACTCTCCATCAAGGCTTGCTTATAGTGCTCAGCAGGTACACTATCAGCAAGAACCAAAGGTGGTTGCTCCTGCAACGGCTCCATCCTATCATAGGGTAATAATAAGGTTTCCACTCTCTTCTTTACCCAATCGGTGTAATCGGGCATTGCAATGGCAAACTTCTTCCCTAAGACGGATCCATCTCTTACTCCCACAGATTTCCAAGCTCTCCCTATCTGCTCTAATCTAACAGGATCATCCTTCTTCTCAAAATACACACTCTCAGCTATCTCAGCTTCAAGTGGTCTTCTACTCATAACAAACCCTAACTGGCGAAGAGAAAGAACTGGATTATAGTTGATGCAACCCTGGGTCCCCACGAGTGGCACATTCCTGAATTCACCACAACTCATGATAACATTCCGTACGTCCATCCGGTAAGATTGCCATCTGATGTCGTAGGAGGTGAGCGACATGACCCTTTGAGTCCACTTAAGAGTGCTCTGGGTATCCACAAAGGGTCCACTAGCTGGCAGAAGGGACATGAACCATCTGAGCAGAAGAGGTAGACAGCATCTGATGGCTCCACCCTTACCATGCCTACTGTGGATGGCATAGTAAGTATCAGCTAAAAGAGTGGGGATCGGATTTCCTTTGATGAAGATACTGATAGCAGCATGGTCGATGAAATTAGGCATGCTTGGGAATAGGACGACCCCATAGATCATGGCAGCTAGCTGTGCGTGAGAAACTTCCCAATTCCCTTTCTCCGCTTCACTTCTAGCAACTCTCAAAAGAAACTTCAACGGCAGACCCACAACTCCCCCACTGGGCTTCCAATTATCACAAACTTCCTTAACACTCAACCGAAGAGCTCTGGCAACAACTTTAAAGTCAACCTCCTTTGGTACGTCCAAGAAAGGAACCTGATGCTGAATCGGGATGCTCAACAGGATAGAATACTCCTCGAGAGTAGGCGCCAACTGATAGTCTTGGAACGTGAAACATCTAAGCTCCGGGTCATAGAACTGAAGAAGTGTCTGCAACGGCACTGGGTCGACTACCATCTTCAACAGAGTCAGAATATCCCCATACTGATTCACGAACCCCCCCCAGACGATCACTGGTCACAAGACTGCCCAACTCAATCAGAGACGTCAAAGGCTCCCGGTGAAAAACGTAGATACAAGTCTTCCGCTTCGGCTCTAGAACTGCTGCCATCTCTATCGGCGAATCAAACTTTGGAATGTACCTGAGAAATGATATGCATGCAGGGATTAGTTTTTTTTCTTTTCTTTTTTTTTTTTTTTTTTTTTTTCTTTTGCGTTTCTTTTGAAAAATAAATATGCTATGATGCAAATGATGCAGACTGGACTGGCTGGTTGTGCAATCTGATCACTAGGTCGAAGCTTCAGTCAAAATCAGAACCCAAATCCAACTTGAAAACCCAAGATCAACTGAATACACTGTTGTCTGAACCCAAAGTCACCAACAGAACCATAAGTCACCAACAGTACCTGTAATGAAGATCAAACCCTTCCCCACTCACGGGTGTCGTCTAGGCCAGGGTAAGGTCGAGAGAAACGCAGGATAAACAACCCTTTCAAGAATATCATCCTGTGCACACCCGATGTATGCACCGATAATACCCCATCAGAGTCTGAACTGCTCGTGATATCAATGTTCCGCTAAGTGGCGTACACCACCCGCTTCCCATGAATCACTCTATTCCTAGGTATCCTAGATTTCACTCATGGTCTGGGTATTGGACCTTTTACCTCAACTGACTCCCACCCCACAAAGAAAAACAGACAACCAGCCAGGCAGAATGAATAATGAATATGAATGCAAACATTAATGCACACAATAAATGCAAACAGTAAATGAAATGAACAAATAATGAATGCAATAAATAAACACAGCACAAAGCAACCAAAACCCTAACCTAGAGAACGCTAGGAGAGACTCGCTTAGGGAAGACGGACCAGTACAGGTCAACTTCTCTATATCCCCAGCAGAGTCGCCAGCTGTCGCATTACGCGAAAAACCGGCGGGAAAAAAGAAACAACAGAGCCGCCACCGTGCGTTATTTATCCCAAAAGAGGGAAAGGAAACGCTCAGAGTAAACCTGGAAAGAACATGGTCTCGCGACCAGAGAGAATGGGATCGGGAGTCGGTTATGCGAAGGGAAGGTATTAGCACCCCTACGCATCCGTCGTACTCGACGGGATCCACGCACAATAGGAAGGAAAATGGTTGCTAAAACACTGCTCAAACACACACACACTGGCTGAAAGAGACACAAGAAAACAGACAAGGCTGACTCGGCAGGATATCGCATCCTGAGCCTACTTAGTCTATCAGGCATAGACATCAGAGTCAAAGTAGTTCGGACTGGGGAAACGACACATGCTCGCTAGGATATCGCATCCTATGCATACGTATCTCCTCGGACGAGAGAAGAATCAGAGCATTCGTAGCTCGGCTGACACGCACACAAACAAACACAGGCAAAGGCAAACGTGGAGCCTGAATGCCAAACACTGGGCTTACATCAGCATCCGAACCAACAAACCCCCACTGGAACCCGAATGCCACTCGATGGACTTACATCAGCTTCCAAGCACACAACAACACACACGGAAGGGTTGAAGACAAAAGGGGTGAAAAAGAAAAAGGGCGCCCGGAGAGATCAGCTCATCTCCTGCCTACGTACCTCATCTGGTATGAGGATCAGGGCGACGTAGTTCCCCTACGCAGGGAAAAAAGAAGGACTAGCCTAACCAGATAACAGAGGGAGACACAACACTAGGGAGACTACGACTCGAGCCTAGATGTTGTCATGCAAAGTCGTCCCTAAGTTAAGGTTTCTAGCTAACTTGCACAGGAAGCAAGCCTATCCTAAACATGACTTGCACAGGAAGCAAGCCACACCAAACCTAACTTGCACAGGAAGCAAGGGTCTCGATTACAACTAGGGCAAGAGAAAGGGAAGGTCTCAATCGCAACGAGGGCGAGAGAAAGGATCGCAACGAGGGCGAAAGCAAACAAGGATTAGTTGTTAGTTGTTAGTCAAACTCGACATGACATCGCATCTCGTGCCTACGTATCTCATCTGGACATGAGAATCAGAGTTGCCGTAGTTCGGCCAAACCATTCCCATTGGTTTGTGTTTTTTAAGTGGACAACGTCACTGTGCAATCTACCGGATGCTCGACCTTGGGAGACTTACTCACCTGTAGTAGAAGGAGTGGACGTATCCTTAAGAGGGGATAATGTTTGTTTGTGTTTTAAGAAAGCGCAAGCAAGAAAGGAAGTCCTATACGAAGGAACCGTGCTACCTTAATTGACATGCAAACGAGACTACGCGGAGTCTAACAAACCTAGGGGATATGATCACACCACACAAACATACACAAGCATATACAGCAAAAAATAAACACACCAACAAGGGGCTCAAACATGGGTTAGGTTTTAGTCGAGGGGTCATATCAACCTCAACAAACAAACCTCTGGAATGGGGTGAGTGTTGCTCTTAACCTTGCCATTGAGGGGCTAAGGTGAAGCAGATGAAAGGAGATGAGGGGTGTGCCTCATTGCTTCTATCCCTGGCCAGGGAGAGCATTTGACAAGAATGTGTGGGTTCAGAAAGTGGGACCCTTCTACACATTTGATACTGACTCAACTGTGCAATTGCACAAGATCTTGGGTTTTTATCTGTAATGCATCAACACAGTGGTGTGAGTAAAACAGAAGACACACTGAATAGCAGGGGATAGGTTGCTTATCCCTTGGTTCTGCCAATTGCCTCTTCACTTAGGAGGTCTTTGACTCTGTACAAGGACAAATTAAACATACACAAACATTGCCTCTTAAGGAGGACTTCAGACAGTTGCCTGGCCAAGTAACAGGCCAGGTCTTCCAGACTACATGAAGAAAAAGGAATTATACCTCAAGCAAGTTGCTAAATAGAAAAGAAAAGCAAGTTCAAAGAACTTAAGCAACTAATGGTACCTGAAATAGTCAAACAAATCAGTACACATTTCAACAGTTAAAGCAAAAGGAAAAGAATCAACAGTCAACACATGGGACCAATGTGCAAAGCACAAGACTCAAATCATATGAGTCAAGCCACCTACAAAATCAAGAGGTTAGACAATGATATTCAAGCAAGCTTCAATCAAAAGAAATTGATCTCAATGGTCATTTGGTGTTCAACCTGAAAACATAAACTCAAAAGTGAGTACCAGGACCACTAGGGCAAGCCTAGGGTCAAAAGAGAATGAAAAAGTCAAAACAGCAAAGGGCAAGCATTCAAAATTATGTTGAATCAATCAAGAAACAATTCCAATTGGGTTCACATTCATATCATGCATCATCATCAATTCACAAGCAAAAGAAGTCAAAGCATGGCAAGGGAGAGCTCAAAGAAGTCAACAGAATGACTTGTATCAAAAGTCAACTCAAACATTTCCAAAAATTATCAAATAAATCAAGAACAATCCTAACACATAGCATGGTAAGCATGTCAAATTTCATCTCATTTGGATCATGGGAAGATAGTCAATTAAAATCAGAAAGTCAAACAATTTCAAACATGCTCAAAAAAGTCAAACAAACATGTATCAACTTCAAAAAAATCATAAGTCAGTGATAACAAATGATAAATGAATGGGATCAACACCATGGCAAAGCTTAAGATGTCTAGTATGCACATGTAAAAATTCATGATCATCCAATAAAGTATGAGAATTTCCCAAATGGAATGGCAACATGTGTCACACAAAGTCAACATTTGACTAGACAGGGGAGAAAAATCTCAAACAATTAGGAAATGGCATAATTAATTCCAAGAAAAATCACAAGTCAACTAGACATATAAGAGAAGGATCATGCAAAATTTCACATTAATTGGAGGTCAGGAAGCATGTCAACAAAAATCATGAAATTGCACATCCATGGTGTGACACAAGTTGTCACACCCTACTTCAAAAAATCACAACTCTCAAACCACATAAGATAAAATCAAGATCCTTACATCAAAATAAACATGAATGAGTGTAGATTAAGCACAAAAAATTTCAGATCAAATGGATGTATCATCACAATTTCACAATGGTTTTGGCAAAAGGTACAAAATATTGATACATGAGCAAAACCCTAATACCATTAAAAATTCGACCATGAAAAAATTCAGCAAAAATCATGATAAAATACTAGACATCAAACAGGACAATATGCAAAAATTTTCATGAAATTTGGATGTGAAATGATGATGTTATGAATTTTAGAAGATGATGAACCAAAATGAAATAACAAAATGAAATGAATTGATTTTAATTTGAATTAAATAAACCGTGGATGACATTCTTGTAAATATGTGAATCATTTAGCAAAACGCAGCGTACAGCACTGGGTCATGAAATGTTTTGATTGGTTGAGGGCAATGGAACAGTGACAAGGCCATGCATACACGTGAATGGAAAGAAATAGAATCTGGGGAATTAGGGTTTTATGTACAGTGCACGCATCTTCATCCTCCAAACTCGTGAAAAAAATATTTGCCCAGAAAATCAAATCAAGTATACCAACGTGATCAACAGACAACACACAACAAGAATATGGCATCTATTTTCATTAAATCACCCTAAGCATCATGAATCGAGCACAAAGATATTTCATCATCAAACTTGAAAACAACATATCTTCTTAAATAGCCAACCATTTTTAGTGGTTTAAAGTTCATTGGAATCAGCAATCTAAGATCTATCATAAGCACCTCATGATTTTGGAAATAGAGAGAGTCGAAAACCTACTTGTTCTTGAAGACAAAGTTGGAACAGTGTTGATTTGGCTATGAAAAGTTGAAACAGTTGAAGCTTTAAGTTCCAGATGGTTGATGATGCACGAGTTTTAGCTCAACAAACTTGTTTCTAGCTGCAACCACGATCTGCCATTGATGGAGCTTTGGATGAAACAGTTGTTTGAGTGCTTTACAGTAGGAAAATGAAGCTTGCAATCAACTCAAAATGGTGAGCACATGAGGAAACCAACCAGACAGCTCGAGCTCTTTTGGGTTTTGACAGAAAAATGCAAAAATGAGGAAAATGAGAATTGAGAGAAATGGGAGTTTTCTGTGTGTAATGGCTGCAGCTTCTCTCTAGGGTTTGTAAAATGACAGAAAATAAGTTTAAATACTTCTGTTTAGCATTGGCTAAGTGAATGTTAAGCATGATTATCTTAAATGAAGCCATTTGCCATTTTGCTAATCTTGAACCAAATGCACATGGAGGTGTGTGGTCTGCCCGAGTTTGGGCCTCAAACATGCTTCAAATATCATTCCAAACATGTTCCAAATGGCAAAAATGCTTAAAAGTGGTTATTTCAAAAAGTCATTTTTGCACCATTCTTGAATTTAATTAGTGCAAGTCCAAAAAGGCCATTTTGCATGGTGAGGTTTTGATGAATGATGAATACATTTTTGGAGAGAGGGGAACAAATATGACTTGTAGGAAAAAACCCCACCAAATTTGGTCAAATGGTTTGAGAGATATGGCCCTTTGAAGTTCAAGAATTTTTGAAATTGAAATGACCATATCTTGCCAACCAAACATGGGAATTGAGTGTTCTCTGACTTTTTGGAAATGGGAGAACAAGATCTTCAACTTTCATGTTGGGCAAAAATTCATTTGAAGCTTGTATCATGATGTAAGTTTGGGATCAAGAAGTTTCCATTTTTGGCAGTTAAAATTACAGGTCCAGTTTCTATTTTTGGAAATTTCTGATTTGGCTTCAAATTCTTCAATGATGTTGTTTGCCATGATATATGAGGCCTATTGGGACATGAATAAGCTCTCTCAAACCAAATCCATCCATCAAAACCATAAAATCAACCACAGTTGACCAAGTTTGACTTTCTAGGGTTTCTGACTGATTGTGCATGGACTGATGACCTCTGAGCCTCCAATCTTTGACCTAATCACTTCAAATGGATCCCCAAGTCATGTGAACATGTTGGACCAACCCTAGGGCCTTGGCTCAATGAAAAACACACTTGCTTGCTTGGTTGACTGGTCTCCTGACCAGTTTGACCTAATTTCTTGACTGGCTTGCACTTGAGGCAAAGGGACAATGCAATGCTATGCAGTGGACCATGTTATGTTATGACCTAATATGAGAATGTATGTACAATGATAGGTGCAAATTTGAGGTGCTACAGAGTGCAAGGAAATAAATAAAGTAAAGCGAGTGCGGAAAATAAATAAGATAAAGGCAAGTAATAAAAACCTGCTCCAATCGGAGGTTTGAATAAATTGCAAAGCGGAAATGAAAATGGCGGCAGGATTAACTTCCTTCCAAAGTGCTCCAAACTCGATTACAGACTCTATCACAGACTTGATTACACAATTGTGGTAACACTCCAATGCGAAGCGATTACCACTATAAAATACTGAATATATGCCTAAGTGAAACAAATTTTCTTCTGAGTTTGCCTCTGTTCTAAGTTTGGATGATTGTAAAAGTGAATTCGCGTTTCTATTTATAAGCAAGTAAAAAGATGGAAATGACTTGGATGCCCTTCAACTTGAAAATAGGAGGGAACCGTTTTTCCTCTTGTGGCGCCCGCCACAAGGCCATGGCGCCCGCCACAAGGCCAAAGTGAGGCGCCTTAGTGGATGTAGTGGAGAACGTGGGAGTTGAGGGAAGTTGAGCTTGGACACGTCATGGCTTGGTCTGTGGCGCCCGCCATTGGGTAGTCCATAAGAACAAAATGGTGAATTTTAGGGTTTTTGGCTCTTTTTCGCTCCTTTTCTCGATCGGGGCTCCGATTAAAGTAAAAACCTGTAAACAAAGAAAAACATAACAATAACACAACAAAATGATAATAAAACAACTAAAATGCATGTGAAATCGGAGTCGAAAATACGGTAAATTTCAGTGTGATCAATTATTTCCAAAGGAAAACGAGAAAAAGTACGAACAAAATCCAAAGAAGTTTTTAAAACAAAAGTAATAAAAAAAAGATAAAGGTTTGGGGGTTAGTTATGCAAAGGGAAGGTATTATCACCCTAAACATCTATAGTACTCTATAGGAACCTCTTTGAAAATCTGTGAATTTTGGCTTAAAAATGGTGTTGTTTGCAAATGATTGGGGAGATGAGAAAATAAATATTTTTTTCATATTTTTCTGTGTTTGCCAAGACCTTTAGAGTCTCATGCCTACGCAACAACAAAGTGCAATGGAGGATTAAAACCTCGTAGTTCATGGTAAAATAACAAAAAGGTTTATTTTGATTCATTTTTTTATGAAAAGACATTTTGTCATTTTTGAGGAGAATACTCAACTAGTCACCCACAAGTATGAGAACTTTGCATCATCATGAGAAGGGCTCTAACTTGGATAAAGATCAACAAGTATGCCACTAGCGCTCTTATATGGAAAAGATTTATCATCCACATTATGGGGATAGGAGAATTATATCTCAACTATGGAAATGACTAATGTCTAAACTTTGAGAAAAGTTTTAAAAGAAAATGTACACAAAGGGCACAAAGTGATTTAAATGGGTTCATGCATATTTTAAGTCTTTTGAAATTGGTCTGAATATGTTTAAGATAGCTTAGCATTTATTAAGAAAAGATTTTTGAAAATCACTTGAAAAGGGTCAAGGTTTATTGAGAAAATGGTTCAAGTTTGAAAACAAGAAGATTTAAAAAAAAGATTTTGAAAATCAAAGAAGGGGAGAAGAAGAAGAGACTATCATAAAATATAAAGTAAAAGCTAGGGAGGAAAGATCTAACCAAGAGATAGCAAGCCTTATGACATAAGTCAAGCAAGAGTTCCCTCATTTGGATTAAGTCTCAAACAAGCCAAATGAACAAAGAATAAATCATGTATCTGATGAAATTAAAGTAACCAAACCAAGTCTTCAAAAGGAACCCAAAGTCATAGGTGTCAGATGGATCCCAAGGTCTCAAGTCATAAACTCCCAAAGCAAGGGTCAAGATCTTAGTCCTAAGTTCACAGCTCCACAACAATGCTAAGGATAGTAACCATAAGTCTATGAATCAAAAGGATCAATTCCTTTTTAGGTCTTTCCTTTATTAATGTCTTTTTACAAGGAAATCAAAGTCCAAAATGGACAAAGAACAAATAACATAAACACAAATAATATAACATGGGATGCTAAAAATAAAGCATAACGTAAATGACAAAAGAGTAAAAAGCATAAGGTAAATGACATTAAAGTAGAGTTAAGGCAAAAATATGTTAGTAAATGTTAGTGATTAAAATGAAAGATGGTTTTGTGATCTTCTGGAGAACACTCAACTATTCACCCACAAGTATGAAAATATGAACCTCTACATCACTTATAAGAATGACTCCAACTTGGATAAAATTAACAAATATGCCACTAGCTCTCATAAATAAAAAGGAAAGCAATATTTTCACACAATACCATGAGGAGTAGGAGACTTACAATCTCACTTATAAAAATGACTTACTTTCCGGACAAATTTAGCGCTATGTTAAGCAATCATAATTGGATTTATGTAGAAGTCACAACTATTTGAGGCCGGTAAATAATAATGTTTGTGTTAATACATACTAGAGACATGACATGTAATAATTCTCCTAAAGTCAGGCCACACAAAATGAAAAGACTATGGATCAAGCACAAAGGCTATGAGGATGGTTCATTACTTCAATCCATACTTCATAGTACTTTGGATAAACTTATGCATCAATCCCGAGTACATTAAATGATCCATGATGAATTAGGAGGTAGATTTGAAATGATGAAAGTTTATCAAATACCAATCCATACATCATGAACAAGATGGACACAAACCATCCAATTGATCAAGAGTAAAAGAAATAGATGAAGAAGAAAATGACAAGAGAGTTCACACCCAAATTAGATCAAAGGTTTGATCAAGTCATCATCAAAATCAATCATCCATTTTGGTGGGTTAGGGTTTTCACCCCATGAACACCCAAGATCCATTGAGTTTGATGAGACTTATGATCAAAACAACCATGATCCAAGGCCAACAGAAGTCAACAAAGGTCAAATAAATATAAAATGCAACAAAAATGATTTTAAAATGAATTCTAAAATATGAATAAAGTGAAAAATCCATAAAGTCCTTGAAAACACCAAATAAATGGCCAAGAAAATCATGGAAGGTTGGAAATAAAGTAAGAAGCACATAATAATTTATTCAGAATTTAAAAATGTAGAAAAGTATTTCTAATCCAATTAAAACCAAGGAGAAAATAGGAATTCCATGAAAAATAGAAAATCAATAAAATAAAATATGGAAAAGTAAAAATAAAATGAAGAAAAAAAAAGATAATTTTAGAAAATTGTAAGTATAAAATGCCTGAAAATGACCTATAATGTCTTCAAACGTTTGATGCATCCATTTTCATGTAGTAGCTTCCTCTATTTATAGGGAATGTGTTTAGATCCAAATATGTGTGGAATCAAGCTTAATTCGTGCAAAATAAATTTGATTATGAAGTGAGAAAAATGCGACTTACAACTCATCAAAACTCAACCAAATGATGCATTTCAAGGGTCAATTAACTTCTGGAGACTTGGTTAAACATGTTTAGATCCAAAACACGTGTTGATTTGGCTTGTATTGAGAATTAGTGAAGTTCAAATTCAGACCATGGCAATTTCTTCAGTTCCAAGTCACCATGTTCAATCCAATGAGGTATCCTACTTAGGAGGCTTTTTGACCCCATTCTTTTTGCAAAGTGTTGACATCATAACAAAGATTACGATGTGCCAAGAAATTTTGCATTTGGATACTTGAGCATAAAGTTATGGCATGTTGAAGTTGACACGAAAAACTGGTCATGTAACTTAGAAAATTCTAAGTATAAAATGCCTGAAAATGACCTATAATGTCTCAATGAATTACATGGCCTTCCAAGCATATTTTGGCTTTGATCTTTGAAGAAAACTTGTAGAGGGAATCACAAATGATATTATGAAAAATTAGTAAGCCTCAAATGTTACATATTGAAGAAGTTATAATCCTTGAAAGTTGAGAAAAAGTCACTTGAAAATAGGTCAAATTTCACTAAGTCCATAAATGACCTATAATGTCTTCAAACGTTTGATGATCCTCCAAGCATAACTGGATCTTGTCATGTAAAGAGAATTTATAAAGGGTATTGATAATATTCATATTAAAAAACAATCATTCAAAAATGTTAAGAATTGAAGGAGTTCTTATCCTTGACACTTTGATTTCAAATTTTGACTTTTTGGTCAAACCTTTTGAGATAAACTTGTGCACTTGAACTTTTCTTGCATTCCAAGGTACATGGATGATTATATGAACTCAAAGTAAGATGTAATTGAATCTATATTGATTAAATCTCTCAAATTTTGAGGTAGCTTGTTGAAGAAGGCATGGAAATAAACACATGAACCTTTGACTTTTCTTGAGAAGTAAGCCACAAGACTTTGAGATGCTCTTGATCCAAATGATATTAAAAGGTGCTTGAGGACCTTAGAGATCATGTATTGATATATATCCCCTTGAGAATCAATGGTTGACCCTACTTTGCTGAGGAATCAAAACAAATCCTAGCTGAAGAGCCATGCTTGATGTTCTTGATGGAAAGGCCCTAACTTGCACAATAGACTTAAAGAAAACAAAACATATTTTTTATATTTTGATTAGTAGTTAGATAAGTAATGAACATATAAAAAAAAGGTAAAACACTAACAAAGAGGTTCTTGATGATCCTTGTAAAAGGTAAACCCCAAATATGAGAGGGAGAGGACAAAAATGTGATCTTGTTTGTATACAAGGATGCAAATGGTATGTGGGATCTTAGGGTTAAAAATTAGGTTATCCCTTAATGCGCCATATTTTGAGTCCTTTGACTTGTGTATAGATTGATTCATATGTGACTTCCTTAACTCTCCTCTTCACTCTTTCTATCTTCATCTCTTCTTTTATTTTGCTTTGATCATTGTGTTACATGTTGTAGGAGATTAACTTTGTGTTAATTCTCTAACATGTCTGACACATAAATTATTATTTACCGGCCTCATATAGGCATGGCTTCTACATAAGCCTACTTACAATTGCTTAACATAGCGTTAAATTGTCCTGACACAATTAATTAACCACTAGCTCCTAACGTAACTTTATGCACTTTACTTTATTGCCATTTAATTCAAGTCTTTTAATTTATGTCATTTACTTTTATGCCATTTATTTAATTCACTTTAATTTTATGTTTCATTACTCATCATCTCACTTCATACTTTATTTATCTTGTCTTATTCATTTGTTGTTTCTTATCTTGTTTGATTGATCTGCTTTTTAATCTCAATGAATCAAAACATGACAAAATGGATTTAACTTGATCTTTAAGACATATGCCTGACTCGGAGGATTGATTACCTCTTGGAACTTTGGACCTTGGACTTAGTACTTATTCCCTTTGCTTGACTTGGAGTGACCTTGGACCCATGGACCTTGTGGACACTTTGACTCGTCTTTGCTCCTGTTGAACTTTTGAGCTTGTGATTTTGTCCATCTGCTTTATGCCTCTACTTATTGCATTCATCTGATTAGGTTAGCATACTTTCAAGCCACATGGCTTACTCTTGGGCTACCTTAAAATGTGTTCGGGCATATTTCACGTAGCTTCACTTCATACTAGTCGCAATAATTATCACCATAACCATGATTCACAAAGTCACAATAACTATAATGGTCATGATCAAACTTTTCCCAATACTAAGAAGCCAACATCCAACACTATTTTCATATGTCAATATTATGAAAAATATGGCCACATAGAAAAACTGTGCTACAAGATTCATGGCTACCCAAACAAACATCTTCATCCTACTGCGCATGTTGCACAAACAGTGGCCTCTCACTCATCTCCACCTTCATGTCTCTTTGATTCTGGCGCGTCCCACCACATTACCAATTACATGAGAAATTTATCTATCAAATAAGACTATCATGGAACCGACAATCTCCAAGTTTCAAATGGTAATCAACTTCCCATTACTCATATTGGTTCCACAATCAATTCCACAAATAGTTCTTCCTTAAAGTTGTCAGATATTCTCTATGTTCCAAATGTTACTCAAAATTTGATACATGTCTCTAAATTGTGCCAAACTAACAAAGTTTCTATTGAATCCCTTGGAATTTCTAGGTAAAGGACTTGCATACGAAGGAGATTCTTCTGCGAGGATTGAATGAAGACAATGTATACAAGTTTCAACCAAATGCACCATCCCCACAAATTTCCTATGCAATCTCCAACCCCTCACTCAAACTATGGCACCACATACTCGATCATCCTACACCTGATACTCTCCTTCACGCCCTCAATTCAAATAATATTTCCTATTCTGGTTCTTTTAATAATTGTCTAGATTGTCTTTCTAATAAGAGTCATAAACTATCATTCTCAGGGTATTCTATCTCTAGTTCTAGTCCCTTGGAAATTTTGTACTCAGATTTATGGGGTTTGGCTTCAGTAAATTCAATTGATGGTTTTCATTATTATGTAATTTTTTCGTTATTATGTAATTTTTGTGGACCATTTTTCCAAGTATGTTTGGTTATACCCTCAAAAACTCAAATTTGATGTTTCAATAATATTTCCAATTTTTAAAAACTTAGTAGAAAGATAATTTAACTCTAGAATTAAAACCCTTTACTCTAACAATGGTGGAGAATTTATAAAAAAAATCGACCATTCTTACAAGCCAATGGTATCTCTCACTTAACCTCCTCACCCCATACCCCTGAACATAATGCCCTCTCTAAACGAAAGCACCATCACCTCACTAAAACAACCCGCTTCCTCCTAAACCATGCCTCCCTACCTTCCACTTTTTGGTCATATGCCTTTCAAACAGATGCGTATCTCATTAATCGGTTACACATTCATGGTCTTAACATGAGCACACCATACCATCTACTCTTTAAAATACCTCCAAACTACAAAAAAAAACTAAAAACATTTAGGTGCCTATTCTTTCTTTGGCTTAAACCATACACAAATAATAAGCTAAAACCAAGATATGAACCATGCATGTTCCTTGGATATAGTCTCACATAAAGTGCATACATTTGCTTCAATTTCAAAAACAACAAAATCCATCATTCTAGACATGCTTAATTTCTAGAAGACATTTTCTCATACTCACCAAACAAAAATATGACATCACATATATCTCACCTTGATCTAGACTCTAAACAACATTCTACAAATATAGATTATGATGTTCAACCTTTAACCTCTATAATACCAGTCTCAAAATCTACCCCTGCTAACCTTACTCAAATCTCTCGCTCAGCTACCCCCACCTCATCTAGATCACCAATGAATTCCTTAACCTAAAGTGATACCTCACCATCCAATCAACCCATTAATCCTTTTTCTCCTCCTTAAACCACAATACATTCTCCACCTCAATCACCACCTGTACATGTTTCATCTTCATCTCAATCACTTGCATCCGGTTCTCCTTCTAAAGTTTCAACTTCAGTAATGACAAATCACTCTATGATCACTCGTGGAAAAGCAGGAACATTCAAACCAAAGAAACTTTTTTCTGTGTCTAAGCATCCACTGCCACCAGCTGAAGAACCAACATGTGTATCCAAAGCACTACAATGTGTGACTTGTTGCTAAAGGTTTTCATCAACGACTAGGTATTGATTATAAAGACACTTTTAGTCCTGTTATTAAGCCGTAAACGATCAAAATAGTATTGTGTATTTCACTTTTAAAAGGCTGGAATTTAATTCAAATGGATGTTAACAATGCCCTTTTGCATGGTACCATATCTGAATATGTCTACATGTGGCTTTGTTCATCCTACACTATCTAATCATGTATGCAAACTCCATAAAGCATTATATAGTCTAAAACAAGCTCCCTGAGCTTGGTACAATGAATTAAAATCGTTTGTGGTTGCTTCTGGATTTCTCAATAGCAAATCATATTCATCTCTCTTCATCTACAATCATGGTAATATCACTGCATATTTCCTAGTATATGTTGATGATCTACTTCTTACGGGAAACAATATCAACTTCTTAAATAAATTCGAGCCTGATCTAGCAACAAAATTTTCTCTAAAAGATCTTAGAAGACCAAGTCATTTCCTTAGTGTCAAACTCGTTCCCACAACCATCGGAATTTTCATGTCTCAAAATCATTATATTCGAGACATACTGCAAAAATGAAATATGATTGATGCCAAGCTAGTAGAAACTCCAATGTCTACTACTTGTTCCCTTGGCACCCATGATGATACACCTCCATGTGATGCTACTTCTTTTCGCATCATGATTGGATCTTTTCATTATTTATCTATCACTAGACCAGATGTGACATTTGTTGTCAATAAGTTATCCCAATTCATGCAAGCACCCTCAACAACTCACATGCAAACTCTCAAATGCATTATGCGATATCTCAAGCACACTTTCTCACACGGTCTCCATCTAGTATCAACAGAGAATCTTGAACTCGCTGCCTTTTGTGATGCAGATTGGGACGGTGACATTGTTGATTGAAAGTCCATGGGTTTCTATGTTTATCTCAGACCCAATCTCATTTCTTGGTCCTGCAAGAAACAACCCACAATTGTGAGATCCTCCATAGAGGCTGAATATCACACAATCCGAACTACTACATCGGAACTTTTGTGGTTACAACAACTTCTATTGGAACTTGGGATCAAAATTACTCATCTGCCGAACATATTTTCAAATAATATTGGTGCAACATATCTTTGTGCAAATCCAATGTTCCACTCACGTATGAAGCACTTAGCTATCGACTATCGCTTCGTTCATGACATCATTGCCAAAGGTGAACTCAATGTGTCTCATGTACCTTCTAGTCACCAACTAGTTGATTTACTAACGAAACCACCCTCTCGACCTCGTCATGAGTTTCTTCTCTCCAAGATTTGCGTCATTGACCACCCCCCTTCTATCTTGCAGGGACCTATTAGCACAATCACATAATTATTATAGCAGCTCCTTAATCCTTGCCTCAACTCCTTAATTATAGCCGTATCTGTTACAATTTGTAAATATTGTATAGTTATTACAATATATATTTAAATTAGCTTGATTTGTTGCCTTATTTCTAGCTGATTTGTTATGCAATTGTTGGCAACAAATTAATTTTCATAACTTGCCTCTCTTATTTATTCCATTCATGATACACGTAAATGAAATAACAAAATATACACATTCTGTAAAAGATCCACTACATTGTAAAATGAGTATTTAATTTTCTTAAATAATTTAATCTGGCAACTATTTTATAAGAGCATACATGTTTAAAGTACTTATTTAATTTTCTTAAGTGATTTATTCGGACAAATATTTTAACAAATATAAGATTCTGTACTAATTTGGCTTGCATTCAAAGACAATGGATAAACCTCCTAAAATCCTGCTAAGTGTAACTTCTTTTCGTTTCTCAACTATTAAATTTTTCATTTGACTTAAACCCAACTTGTATTAACTTATTTTCTTTTGTTAGTTGGAGTTGCCTTTATGGAGTATTTGATTGTGCTTTTGTCTCATGTCGTATTCAATATATAGCATTAATTTAGTCCCTAATTTGAATTATATTCTGTAAGACCGTTACCTCATTTCATTCACGTCTTTATCTTTTGACGAAATCATGTTTATTAATTTAACTTATATTTCCTAATTTTTAGCTTTATATTTGCGGTGCACATGCTTAGTTTGATAAAGTCGTGTTATTTATAAATAAATAAATCGAGTTTTTTATCATTCTATTTAATTTTCTTTTAAATATTGAAAAATGTAAACCGTGCATGCATGCTGAAAGAACTTATTAAAAATTGATGATGTATAATAAAGTCAAATTCATGTGGCTACTCTTATTAAAAAGACAATGAGGATAATGATTGATTATCTATACAAATTGATGACATATAATAGAGACAAATTCACATGGCCACTTACAGTCGATTTTGAGAGGTTGAGTAATTTATGCTAATTAAGATAATTATGTTCTATTAATAATTTGAATCAATAACAAAACGTGTCCAAAATATTTGGGAAACGACCTATACTAAATAAAATAATGTACTCATTTCGTCTCTTTATAAAAGCATTTTTTTAAAATTTATACTAAGATAATTAAATTTAATGTATTCATTTTGTTTTGAAAAATCAGAGTATATTCATTAAAAGACTATGTACAATGAATAGAAAAGAAAGAATACAAAATAGTCAAGAAAATACAACAAAGTCAAAGAGCATCATGAAATGATGTGGCCTAAAAAACTTAGGGCATAGGTTTGAATCTCTTCTCAATTTTAGTTTTTAAAATCTGTTTTACAAATCTATCTTGCAAATTTGTTTTTGAGAAAATAAAATAAAAAGAATTTATTTGATAATTCAATTTTTGAAAATTGTTTTAAAAATTAAAAGGTGAAAAAATATGTTTGATAGTATAATTTGTAAAGATTATTTTTCTTTAAATAGAACAATATAGCTTGTTTGATAATCTATATTCTAAAAATCGATTTTACTAAATAAAAATAATTGTGATATATTTTTTAAAAATATAAAAATTCAGCTAAAATACATTTGAGTTCATTAAAATATTTTTAATAATTAATGATAAAATATACCATTCACTTAATGTATAAAAATTATATATGAGTGTTGGTTTGAATATATATATATATATATATATATATATATATATATATATATATATATATATATATATATATATATATATATATATATATATATATATATATATAATTCACTTAATGTATAAAAATATACAATTCACTTAACGAGGATTAATTAGAGAGAGTAATAGAGCGTGAGAATTTTAATTTTCATTAACAATAGATGATGATTAATAATAAATTGAGAGTAAAATATTATAATTAAAAAATATTGCAAGTAATTACTATAATGCGATTAATGAAACCGTGTTTTTTTTCAATTTACCTCAATTAAAAATTGAAAAGTAAAACTGAAAATTGAAAATCAAAACATATTTTGATAGTTTCAGTTTGTAGATTTTAAAACACTGAATTTTAAAAGTGTTTTTAAAAATAGTTTTGAGAAACAAACGTATCAAACAAGTTTTTTATTTTTCAATTTTAAAAAATTGTAAAACTGTTTTTTAGAACAGTTTCAAACAGGCCCTTAGTGGATTGATTCACCAATGATTAAAATCGTACGAAAATAAGTTGAGTTTAACTATAATCCACCACAACAAGTGAATTTTCATGTGAAGATAATTAATTGCGGCCCTATAACATGTTGTTATGCTTAGACCAAATAATTCATGAGAATAATCATCCATCCTACAAAATGTTTTCACATTATATTAAGTCATAATTACTTATAGAATTCGGATATACATCTTCACACACGTATCTTTTTTATATATTTATCAATTCAAATTTTTTAGATTCCTTTATTTTGTTAAAATTTAATCTGACGATACGAATCCGTATTAACGTTAGATTGAGTTCGGATATACCTCTCCATAAAAATTATTTATTCAATAATCAGTGAATTTTTCATAAACAACCAGAAATAATGGTAGAATGTTGGAAAAAAAAATATAAATTAACCTCAAAATACTTAATATTACATAGATGATTGTTTACATAAATTTAACATTACATTTCATTACAAACGGATGGTTCAAAACTTTGTAACATCCTTGGTATATCTTCGGTTGATCTTGTAATCGTCACAACCACTTCAAGTAGATCATTTGTTGAGTAACGGTAAAATATACTCCACATAACCTTTAAATCATCATTCGTCTTAAGTTCAAGCTTGGTGAACTGTATCTTTCACTTGTTGTCAATTGAGGATGAACGATACTCGAGCTTGACAACTCTTTGATTTTATAGATATCGAGGAGAGTATTCAGTTTGAATTTCAGATTCGCGAAAGATATGTCCTCGGACACAATAAATTGAAGTGGAGTATTTCCGTCATTGAAATACACAAATTCAAGTTGAGGATATGTATTCATTCTGCTTTGTTGTGTTTTTGTAAAGAACATGGAAAGATAAACCTCTATTTATACAAGTTTTGGATCAATTTGAACCTTAGAAACCATATCCTTTCATCAGAATATATTTCGGATATGCATATCCGGACACATCCTATTTTTTACAATATAAGGGTGTTTACGAAAATGCACATTCGTAAAATCCCCTATTTTATTTTTTACAATTAAAATGGGGTGTATATGGAGATGTCTATTTGGACTCACCCAGAACATTGTTCATACAAAACCAGTATAATATGCAGGACAAAATTTAGAAACGGAAATTTTTCCAAAAAAAACATCATAGAAAAAATTACATACAAAAACTGAGTTACAGTGTTGGATAAAAACTATAATGTATCAAAACATGTGTTAATGCCTAAACTCATTTGTGGTTCCTTTTTGACCTTTTCTTATTCGATTATTTTTTCAATGTCGCTCAACTTGATAAAACATGTAACAAACCACATTAATGTAAGGAATGATAGATGAAATGAATGAACTTTATCTTACATTTCAGTTTCTTTTACTTCATTTAATGTGATAAAATATAATAATGATATTTTGGTGTTAAAAAGTTGATTTAGAATTGAAGAAATTTTTTAGAGGGTTTTAAAGGTGAAGCTCCCTTTGATAATGAGGGACAAGAACACGCAAGGTGGTGTGTTTATCAAATTTCTCGTTTGGTATTTTCAGATATGCGTCTCTAGAACCATCACTTAGTTGTTAAATAAACCAGCTCAGTGAGTAAAAATACTATAAATGAGTACATGAGGTGTTACGGAGATGTATTACGCCAAAAACTGGAATAGACAGCGCACCTTAGAGGGCGCTTTATTACAAAAGCGCACTCTAAAGTGAAGCGAAAAAATAAGGAGCGAACAACTGGAATAGACAGCGCACTTTAGAGGGCGCTTTTGTAATAAAGCGCCCTCTAAGGTGAAGCGAAAAAATAAGGAGGAGATAGAGGGACAACAATACAGGGCGCTTTTTAGAAAGCAAGCGCTCTATAAGTCCATGTGCATTTCCAGTTTATAAAGCGCTTTTGGAAAGTCTTAGAGAGCGCTTTCATAAGCGCCCTCTTAGGCCCCCTTTAGAGGGCGCTTTTTTTCCACAAGCGCCCTCTAAGGTCCCCTTTAGTAAACATTAAAATTATAACATACTGCGCGTTTTGTTATTTCACTCTCTGTTATTTTCGTTCTTTTTCACGTTAGGGTTCTCACTGCTACGATTTTCGCTACTTCTAAGGCGTTCTCCTTCCACCTCTGTTAGATCTACGACGTTTCCTCCTTCTATTAATTCGTTGTTAGCTGTTCGATTTTGACACCATAGGTATTTTTCTAATCTTCATATTACTTGGTTTCTCTTCTGACGTTCTCTATTGTTCATTTTTGGTTTCATTTTTCTTGGTTCATACATTTATTGAGTATTCTCAACAATAATTATTGTGTTGCAATGCTAGCAATGGAGACTAGGCATTATGGGTTAAATTTCACCAACTGTTCCATTTGTTTCTCGATGTAGAAAAAGGAGGCAGCAATATCTAAAACACCTTCTACCAATCAAAGGTACACTATGCAGCTTATGAGTGTATTTATTCTAGCATACATAGCGTAGCTAGTAACTTAAGAAGTTTAGGTATGAATGTTATTTGATAGAGTAAATTAGAGTCAACTATTCTTCTGTTAGCTTTCAGTTAGACCATTATACAATTCTACATATATATTTTCTAGTCAATGTTTATCTTTTGTAAAAACTATATGATGATATATAACTATGCTACAAATTAGTGCATACCACTAATGCTTAATGCATGGTTCATACATTCTCATGCTATTGAAGTCAGAGATATCTGAAAATGTTGAGAAACTAACTCAATAAACCAAAATTGTTTTGGTTTTGGGTTGTTGTTGGAGACATGAATGCCCTGCACAGAGACTAACTCAATAAAGCGAAATTGTTTTGTCTCATCCCATTTTTGGTTTCTCTTCTGAATTTTTTTTTTTATTCTAATTAGTAATGGATAATACATTTTTTTTTATTCTAATTAGTAATGGATAATACATGGATGTCTTCCAATCGATTTTCGAGAGAGTACGAGAATGGGGTATCAGAATTCGTTAAGTTTGCCGTTGCGCACGCCGAAGACCCCAGTAGAATGATATGTCCTTGCTTGGGTTGTTGTTATGGGAAACGGGTTGACGCAGTTCAGTTGACATCGCATCTAATGAGGCATGGAATTGATCGAAGTTATACATGTTGGAATTTGCATGGTGAGAAAAGTAACGAGAATGTTGAACCGGGGGATAGTACGACCTATGCCTCAAACTATAGTGGTGCAGATACATACGATTGTGATCGAGTTGAAGAGATTGCAGAAGCACTTGAAGGAGATCTTAAGGATTGTCCCGAAATGTTGATGATAAAAGTACTATGCAGAATAGTGGTGTCACCGTGGTAGCTGAAGCAATGCACATATCAAGTGTGAAGAACTTAAACCGCAAATTTGCAAATCTGTCGTATTTTGGTGTTATCGAGCGCATTTGGGTGTTTGATTATGAGAAGTTTCAGATTCCTATATTTGGTTGCAAGTGGGTTGAAAATAATAACGGCATTCGAATGGATAAGTCAGGATTTTTGCAAGTGGATCTTAATAGGGTGGGATACAAAGATGAGTCTTTTATTCTAGCCTCTCAAGCTAGACAAGTGTTCTATGTCAATGATCCGAAAAGTACGAAATGGTCTATAGTTCTTTTTTCCAACAAAGTAATTGATGAAAACACTGGAGATCAAGGTGATATTGATGTTGAGATTGAATCGTTTACCAGAAATGATCAAGATGAGAATATTATATCAAATGATTCATATATTAGAAATGATCATAATGAGGGTATTTGGATCAATCCAACCGTCTGTGTTGTTAAGAGACATGTAGAACATATTCCAACCAAGAAAAGAAAGAGAACTTAGTGAAAAAGGTACAGGTCAAATGATTTTAATTGTTTTCTTTATTACAGGTAAAATGGCTTTTATTACAACAAATCGAGTCAGTTGCATAAAAAAAAGGTATAAACACAATTATTGATATTTATGCATAGAAAATGTTAATTCTTGATCTTATACTTCACCTAACTAATTTTATGATATTTTAGGTTCATGCTATTGATATTGAACAAAAAGAGGTTGTTGCTAAGAAGACTGCGACTAGCAAAAAAAACATACATCTCAGAGATGCTTTTGCTACTTAATTTTATTTCTTTTTAAGTTATGAATTGGTTGTATATTTAGAATCTTTAGAAGTTAAACGATTATATATCAGTGGATTTTTGTATATGTATGGATTGTTGTATATAAGGCTTGTTGAATGCAATGTGTGAAAAAGGACTTCAAATTATACAGTTTTAGGTGTACTGCTTCAATATACAGGTTGTCTAAAATAAATAAATAAATATAGCGCTTTTTAAAAAAAAAAATTAAATAACCACCCACTTTAGAGGGCGCTTTCCAAAATAAGCGCCCTCTAAACCCTTTAAATTTCCACTTTAGAGGGCGCTTTCCAGTAAAAGCGCCCTCTAAACCCTTAAAAGTTTCCACTTTAGAGGGCGCTTTCTTTAAAAAGCGCCATCTAAAGTGGCCCTTAAAGGGCTTAAAGAGCCACTTTAGAGAGCGCTTTCACCAGGAAAAAAAGTGTTGTCTTTACCTATGCCAGCGCCAGATTAGAGGGCGCTTTAAAGCGCTGTTATAGGCCAAAAAAAGCGCCCTCTTTTCCCTTATTTGGCGTAGTGATCTTCGGATACACCCCAAATAATATTCGGAGATGCACCTCCATACCAGATTTTGACAAAAATGGAGTATGTGGCTGATTATGAGGGTTTATGTGATTTTAGGTGTGTCCAGAGAGGCATCTCTGGACATAGGAAAGGTATTTTTGAGTTTACAAAGGCATGGGGCGCACCCTATGGGATGGAAAGAGTATTTTCCATAATTCAAACATACATAATCAAATGGCTCAGAAATAATAAGTATTTCTTTTTATGCGGTAAGAAGCCCAAAAATTGATGATTATGAAACACAACATTATTTGACAAAGCGCTTGATATACCTAACCAATTCGAAATACAATATCAAACACTCTCACACCATCGAAGATAAGTATTTTGAGTTTTCTTCAACCCTACACCCATGAAGAGAAAGAGAAGACTCGCCATTAATGAAATCACATTAAATCGGGTTTGTCTTTGTCAAAATCCAGTATTGAAAAATTATTTAAGAGAAAAAAGAAACTTTTAAAGAGGTTTATTCGTCTCACACTATATCCTAAATGAGTAATGGGTCCTCCAACTCGGTCTTCGTCAACAACATGTATTTTTTTTAATGAAAAAAATCTCGCTATGATCAAGCTTTCAGGTAGGGATGTACATGAGTTGGGTAAATCCACCAAATCCGATCAAACTCACCCAAACCGATCTAAATAAGTGGGTTTGAAGGTGTCAGTGGGTCAATATGGGTTTTGAAAATGAAAAAGTATTTAAAATAAGGGAATTTGCTAATGCATCCTATATATTACTAGGGCGCCACATGAAAATACAAAAATCCTTCATCGACCAATTGGATTGGCGCCCCCTCTTAAAAATTGCAAGGAGGCGCCAATTGGATTGGCTAGGGCAGGTGCCCTAGCCAATCCAATTGGCGCCTATGTGTAATTTTTAAGAGGGGGCGCCAATCCAATTGGCGCCTCCCTTAAAAAAACCTCAAATGGAAAAACTTCCAACATGAAAGTTGTAGATCTTTTCAAGACAATGAATTTGGATATAAATTTTGCAACATTTGGATTTGTTTTGAGAAAGTTATGGGCAGTTGAAGTTGGACTTCTGAGTTTTTCAACTAGTATCTGAGTCATAATGTTTTGTATTATTGCATGTGTTTCTTTTAGGAATATGAATTTTTGTCCAACATAACATTTGAAGTAGACATCTTAAATTTTCCAATGCACTTGGTCCCACATCAAAATAATTAAAAATGAGTGAGTTATGTCCCTGCGAACTTGACCCAAAATTAGGGTTTCTGTCAAAACAAGTGTATGTGAATTTTGCCAAAAGGGACCAACTTCAAGCCCTTTAGTTTGAATGATAAAAGCCTCAAATGACAAAACCTTCAACATAAAAGTTGTAGATCTTTTCAAGATAATGAATTTGGACTAAAGTTTTGCATCATTTGCAATTTTTATGAGAAAGGTATGGGCACCTGAACTTGGACTCTTTGACATTTTAACTGTTATCTGAGTCATAATGTTTTGTATTATTGCATGTGTTTCTTTTATGAATATGAATTTTTGTCCAACATAACATTTGAAGTAGACATCTTAAATTTTCCAATTCACTTGGTCCCACCTCAAAATAATTAAAAATGAGTGAGGTAGGTCCTTGCGAACTTGACCCAAAATTAGGGTTTCTGTCAAAATATGTGTATGTGAATTTTGCCAAAAGGGACCAAATTCAAGCCCTTCAACATAACAATAAGAAGTCCTTGAATTAGGGTTTCTGACCTATAAATTTTTGTTTTATGATATGTGTTTATTTTAGAATTATGAAAGAAACTTAATGTTTGGAGAATACACAAAGATAAATTTGACATAATACGAATTGATATTAATAAAATTTGGATTTTACACAATGAATCCTAATGGTGATGACCGGGATCACCTAACCGACCTCCGGTCCCACATCCCCTAGCTACCCTAACCCTTGGCCCTAACCCACGTTGACGATTCTGCACCGGTGTTTGTTCATCTGATGGTCCAGGAGCGTCATTACCGCCTACAGGAGAAGGTCCGTTGAGGTATTCAGCCAACTCAGCATAGTCTTCAGTATTCAATGATGGTGTACCGGCGTAGCTGAGCTCATGACCCATGCCAGAGAAGTTGGGGTGTGGTTGACTCATGGATGGGCGACCAGGACGGTTGAAGGGGGACATGGGTGACAATGATGGGTCTAGGAAAGGTTGGAAAGGTTGTTGGGGTGTTTGGAAGAGATATGGTTGTGGGATGTTTTGGTATTGTGATGTTTGGGGTTCTTGGCTACGGTAGGTGATGGGGCGGTTAGTGTTTTGGGTAAGGCGACTTTGGTAGGGTGATGGTGTGGGTGCGAAGCGATGTTCGGTCGAAGGTTGATGGTCCATTTGTTGGTGGTGGTATGGGGGATGTTCTTGGTTTTGGGGTTGGGTGAATGGCATGTTTTGGTTGTATGTTTGTGTGTTTGTGGAACGGAAAGTTTGTCGGATAGGTGGTTGTGAGTAATCGGGCTGAGAATGTTGTTGGGGGTTAGATGTTGAGCCTTCTTGTGTGTAACTTGTCTGGCGTGGGTCGTAGAGGTACATATCATCGGCGATGAATTGAAATCCAACTGATCTATACCAAGCCATATAAGTACGACTTGGTTTTACCTCATTTGGCATGACTGCGTCAGTTAAGACATGGTCATGACGGTGCTTCCACTTGCGACACTCTGATCTTGCGAATTGTTGCCAAGGGTTGTAGTTCCATTGGTCGTTCACTTTACGCATATGCCATTCTCCTAGGCTAGCTGGGGGATCTGGGATATTCTGGACCATACCAAACTGCAGCTTCACACGATCGGTGTTGTGCAGCTCCACTGTTGTGAACCGTATTATTGGTGTGCATGTTGTCCATACGGCTGCGTCTTCAGGGTTGATCTGATGCTCATGATCCATATTAAGGTATGGACGCCAAATGAACTGAAATGTTAAAGACAATAGGATTTAAATGAATGTAGAAAAAGTCAATATAATATGAAGAAATAATGTAATTATTTTGCTTACGTCTGCCGGTCGAAGGTGATCCAAAAGGTTGCGATATTGAGTAATACAGTGTCTCGGACATCTACTGTAATTCATACCGCGTGCCGACCATCTACACCAAAAAGTTAAAATAAATTAGTTATGGGTAATAAACTGTAAGGAAGGAAGTAAAGATATAGCAATTTAAACAACTTACTTTTTTGCATATGGAAAAGTGAAGGGGTTGCTATTGACCGGTGCTAGAGACGGTAGTCTTGACCATCCCCATGCTTGTAGCAAAACAGCACATCCAGAAAATGTAGAAGTATCTTTGTGGCAGTTTTTGCACAAAGAACTATACAGATAGGCTAGACATGCGGATCCCCAACTATAACTACCTATTCTATCTATATGTCTAAGTAAAGGTAAGTACATAATATGCATGCTAGAACCACTACCTTCGGGAAATAAAAAGGATCCTAGTAACAACATAATGTAACACCTAGTTTTGATGATTCGAGCATCTTCGGTAGAATGCTCATCTAAATAAAAACTATTATAATATGACTTTAGGCGTGATAGTAGTATACCTTGTCCCCTAGCATTATCATCTAACAAATCAACGTTTAAAAGCTCCATGCAAATTGAATTTGGAAAGTTGGTCTTACCATTAACAGCTTTGCCTTCAATTCGTAGTCCTAAAAGCATGTAGACGTCTTCTAACGTCACGGTACACTCACCGGTTGGAAACCAAAATGTGTGTGTCTCTGGCCTCCATCTTTCGCATAAGGCTAGAATGAATTTGTTATCTATAGACCAAGACATAATTTTGCTAAGGTGACCAAAACCGGCGAGTTCAACATAAGGTTGAATCATCGGGTCCATTGGGACAAATTCGTGGACTCGAGTGCGAAACCTTGAGACATCCTATAATAGAAATAATGTAACACTTGACTAAGTCGGTATTTCAAAATAAAATGGGGTTGGTGGAGATGAAACATAAAAAAGAAGTACACGAAAAAACTTACGTATGTCGCGATGTTTGCAACTGTTCCTCTGTGTGCTTCGCCCATTGTGAGTAAAGACATATTGTTGGGGAGTTGGTGTAGATGAAAATGGAAAAGAAGTAATGTAGATGAAGTAGTGAGAAATGTAGATGAGGTAGTGAGAATGTTTGTGTGGAAGAATTGTTGAAGGAGTGGATCAATTTATAGGCAAATGGAGGAGTGCATGAAAAAATGTGTTTGCATGGTGTCTCCACCTCATTTGGCGACCATGTACAATTTTAAGGAGGGGGCGCCATTCAAATTGGCGACACCATAGGGTACATGCATGCAAGGCTAGTTCTGAATGCATGGTTTCGAGGACTGACTACATGGGGGCGCTATTCAAATTGGCGACCATGTACAAGCCATAAAGGTAGGCGCCAAACCAATTGGCGCCACCTTCTGCATGTCTGACACGTGGCATTGTTGTCTCCTGCATGCTTAACAAAACACTTATGGTTGGCTTGCATGATTGACACGTCATCTCTGACCATCTTAGGTGTCCGACACGTGTCTGTTTTGTCTCCTGTATGCTGATGACTACCTTCTTGATAGCTTGCCTGGCTGACACATCAACTCATACTGTCTTGCAGGATTGACACATCATCTCAGACACGTGGCTCTCTACTATCCTGCATGCTGAATACTCACTTTTGTCTTGCATGACAGACACATCAACTCTTGACTACCTAGCATGCTTGACACATCAAGTCACACTGTATTGCATGACAGACACCTCATCTATGAAATTACTTGCATGCTTGACACGGTATCTCAGACTTGCTTCAATGTGAGACACTGATACCATCTATTTAAGTGTCTTACTATCATATTCATCTGCACTTGCAAAATCCTTTTCATCTTCACTCACATTCATCTTCACTCACATTCATCTTCACTCACATTAATACTTATCATCTGCAAAATACCTAGCATCTTCACTCACATTCATCTGCACTTGCAAAATAGTTTTCATCTCCAAAATGTCATCTTCATCATTATACAGTATCAACGTTCACTGCAACGGTGAAACTTTTGAGTCTGAGATTCATGGTTTTTGTTTTAAAAACACTGATACCATTAGAGTCACGATGAAGAGAAATGCAACCTTTTTGCATTTCAAAAAAAGAATACAATCCTTCATAGCATCAGGTAATGTGTCAAAGATGACATATCAGAATCCTATATTTTTTGAGAATGGTCAATGCAAGTTTTTCCCCCTAAAGATACGAGACGATGAAGATGTTGAAAGCATGTTTCTTAGTCATGAACATTCAGGCATGGATTGTATCGAGTTGTACATTACTCTACAGCCATGTATACCGTCTCAACAGTCTCAACTAACAGATCAGGATCCAGCTGGCGGAGATGCTGCAGATGATGCACAATGGTCAGATGAACTCAACCCAGAAGCAGAAGTAGAGGTCGACGTTATTGATGAAGAAGAAGAGGAGACTGAGATACAGGTTGATCACATCCTGAATAACGACGATGAAGATGAGGCTCAACCACCACCAATACCTCCTACTCATGCCTATATTCCTCCTCAACATATGACAAATATGGCTCTTAACGACGATGAAATGTCCGACAGTGTCTTCTATAATCCGTATCCGAGACCAGTAGGCGAATTAAAGGTGGGAGACATGTTTCGTACCAAAGAGGAATGTGTCTTGGCAATCAAAAAATACCACATGAACAACTTTGCTGACTTTACGGTGAAACGCACTGATTCTAGAAGGTATGTTATCGAATGTCGTAACATGCTTTGTAAATTTCGTTTGGCTGCATCTTACAAGAAGAAAAATGACTCTTGGGAGATCGCTTCAATAGACCCACCACACAGTTGCGTCGCAACAACGGTTGAACAAGATCACCGTAAACTGAGCACAACTTTGATATGTCGAGACATTCTGCCATTGGTAAATAAAGACCCATCAGTGAAGGTGAGTATAACTATATCCCATATCCGAACAACATATAATTATACTCCATCTTACAAGAAAGCATGGATTGCGAGGACAAAGGCTGTTGAGCAGGTTTTCGGAAACTGGGAGGACTCATTCAAGGAATTACCACGGTTTTTATGGGCACTAAAAACTTATGTCCCAGGAACTGTGGCAATTCTGGAGACAGTGCCAGCAATGATGCCAGACGGAACCTGTGCTACAGGTAATAGAATATTTCACCGTCTCTTTTGGGCATTTGACCCGTGCATCAGAGGTTTCGCTTTCTGCAAACCTCTCCTACAAATTGATGGCACTTGGTTATACGGAAAATATAAGGGTACGTTGCTCATGGCAGTTGCACAAGACGGTAACAACAATGTATTTCCCATTGCCTTTGCTCTTGTTGAAGGTGAAGCGGCTGGTGGATGGGGTTTCTTTCTTCGACATCTCAGAACGCATGTCGCTCCACAAGCCAATCTATGTTTGATTTCTGATAGACATGCTGCCATCGAAAGTGCCTACAACAACCATGACAACGGATGGCATGATCCTCCTTCTACACATGTCTACTGTATCAGACACATTGCACAAAACTTCATGCGTGCTATAAAAGATAAGAATCTTCGCAAGAAGGTGGTGAATGCTGGGTATGCTTTAACTCAACCGTCTTTTCAATATTATTGTGATGAGATTCGTCTGTCTAATGAAGACGCGGGGAGATGGATAAATAACATCCCAGTTGAGCAGTGGACAAGAGCATTTGACGGTGGTCGTCGATGGGGCCACATGACAACAAACATTGTGGAATGCATGAACGGGGTTTTCAAAGGAATTCGAAACCTGCCGATAACCGCCTTGGTAAGATCAACCTATTATAGGTTGGCTTCTATGTTCGCAACCAGAGGTGAAAGATGGAGTGCAGTGTTAATGTCTGGACAAGTATTCAGTGAGTGTTGCATGAAGGTCATGAAAGAGGAGAGCATCAAAGCTACGACACACGCTGTAACAGTGTTTGACCGTCAAAGACAAAATTTCAGCGTCCAGGAAACAATGGGCAACAGCGACGGGAGACCAAACTTAGCCTACGCGGTTAAACTACACAGAAGTTGGTGCGATTGTGGAAAATTTCAGGCCTTCCGCATACCTTGCTCCCATGTCATTGCAGCATGCGCTTATACTCGTCAAGACGCTTACACCCATTTATCTGATGTGTACAAGGCAAACACCATCATGAACGTATATAGTCAAAGCTTTTCAGTACTACCAATGGAGGATTACTGGCCTCCATATGAAGGAGATATTGTTTGGCACAATGAAGAGATGCGTAGAAAGAAGAAAGGAAGGCCAAACAGCACACGTATCAGAACAGAGATGGATTCCACAGATAAAATGATAAGATTATGTAGTATCTGTCGTCAACCAGGACACAACAAAAATAACTGTCCCAATCAAGGAGCATCATCTAGATCTTAAGATTTTTGTAACATTTTATCTAGACCTTAAGCTTTTTGTAACATTTTATCTTGCTCTTATGTTTTTTGTAACATTGTATTTCTGTAACAATCAATCAATATATATCATTAAGTTCTTGTTACAACGAGTTTCATAACCAACATCAGTACAAAACATCTGAAAACATAAATAATTCTAACTGATTACAACAATCAAATTAATGTCGTCTCGACCAAACATCATTTCCCTAGCATCCTTATCAGTCTTCATTCGCACCCAACCAAAGATACTGTCAAGTCTCTCAATACTTCTGATTTTTTCCCCTTCTGGTATTTTCCCGTCTAACCATCGAACCAGCTCCCTCTTCAGTTGATCTAACGTGGTGATGTTCCAAAACAGCATCAGCAATTGAGGTTTGTCTCTCGCATAAATCACCTTACCGTATCGGCGACGAACACCAAACATGATAGGCAAATGATTATATGAGTTGTGGAACAATAGGTCACACAACACATCTATTTATAAGACAAAAAAGGCATTTTATGAGGGACTCGCCAATTGAGTTGGCGCCTCCTTTTAAAACATACACATAGGCGCCAATTGGATTGGCTAGGGCACCTACCCTAGCCTAGGGCACCTGCCCTAGCCTAGGGCACCTGCCCTAGCCAATCCAACTGGCGCCTCCATTCAAGTTTTAACAACAGTCGCCATATGAGCAACTTTCATGTTCATCAAAAATCCATTTGAAACTTGGAAGCTCATCATTCATTTCAAAACATTATAGATCATTTTGACAGAAACCCTAATTTTAGGTCAACTTCGCAGGGACCTAACTCACTCATTTTTAATTATTTTGAGGTGGGACCAAGTGCATTAGAAAATTTAAGATGTCTACTTCAAATGTTATGTTGGACAAAATTTCATAACTCTAAAAGAAACACATGAAATAATGCAAGACATTATAGGTCAGATTACAGTTGAAACCCTAATTTTTAGTCAAGTTCGCAAGGACCTACCTCACTCATTTTTAATTATTTTGAGGTGGGACCAAGTGCATTGGAAAATTTAATATGTCTACTTCAAATGTTATGTTGGACAAAATTTCATAACTCTAAAAGAAACACATGAAATAATGCAAGACACTATAGGTCAGATTACAGTTGAAAAACTCAGAAGTCCAACTTCAACTGCCCATAACTTTCTCATAAAAAATCCAAATGATGCAAAATTTATATCCAAATTCATTGTCTTGAAAAGATCTACAACTTTCATGTTGAAGGTTTTTTCATTTGAGGCTTTTTTAAGGGAGTCGCCAATTGGATTGGCGCCTCCTTGTAATTTTTAAGAGGGGTCGCCAATCCAATTGGCGCCTCCTCCTAAAAGTGGGGTAGATTGGGAAATTTTTTGAAACCTGGATTATTTTGGGAAATTAATTGAAAATGTGGGGTATATTGGTAAAAAATCCGTTAGTTTGTATATTGTAAAGAAAGAGAAGAATCAATAATTTTTTAATACATGAAAATTCTATTTGCTTAACAAATACATATTTACCCTAAAAAAGAGACATATGTATTAAAAATTTAAATTCTATTTGTTTTCTAAAGTTTACATATATATATATATATATATATATATATATATATATATATATATATATATATATATATATATACTAAATTGTCCATACTGATTATGAAACATCTATCAGATTTTAAATTTTTTTTTGTCATTCCATACTATTGGCTAATGTAATTTAAATAAGTTTAATTGTAATTTTGGTCCTCTTATTTTGTCTTTTTTTTATTTCCTATTTTAAAAATAACGATTTTGATCCTTTTTTAACTTTTTTGTTGGATTTTAGTCTCCTTTCCAATTTGAAACTTATTTTTAATAACGTGACGCTATTTCTGATGACGTGTAATTTACTCTTTGATCAAATATAGTTCCACGTCATTTTTGTCCATTTAAAATTAAATTACTTCTTTAAGTTTAATAATAATTCAATTATCTTATCTATTTTAATAAATAATCCAATTAGAAATCACAATAAGAAAAACGTTAAAGAAAATCTTCAGTCACTCTCTTCCTCTCTCATAGATATGAACATGAACTATAAGTATAGAAATTGAAATTCTCATTGTAAATCTACTCGTTTTCTGAAGCCGTCATTGGAAATCTACCCCTTGGTCTCTCATCTCGAAAATGACAACCCCAACTTATGTTTCGAGGTATGTATGGTCGCTCATCTCTGAAATGGAAAACCCAACTCGTTGGTCGCTTTCATCTGATTCATTTGATGATTATGAAATGTGATTTTTCTTATAGTTGTTGTATTTATCGCTCATTCTGAACATTTGTTTATATTTGTTATTTTTTAATGTCGTGGTCCCTGATTTATTCATTCTAAAATGTTGTTACATTTATAATATGTTGGACGTTTGAGTTGATCTTATTCGTTTAAGTTACACGTTTAAGGTTATAATGATTCTGAAATATGATTTTGCTTAGGGTTGTGATTTTGCATTAATGTTGTGGTCCCTGATTCGCTCATTATGAATATTTGTTTATGTTATGGGATTTGTTTATGTTGTGGTCCTTGAAGTGTTAATGTGTTGTGGTCTTTGAAATGTTAATGTGTTGTGGTCCCTGTTTTGTTAATGTTGTGGTCCCTAAATTGATAATGCTTGTAATTTGTTTATGTTCTATTGTAGGTCATATGATACCCAAGTTTTCAGACTTAGAGTACACCATCAGAGACATTTAGTACATAATACATTAAAGTTGTATGTTGATGTGCTTGTTTTTGAAATGAATTGGGATTGGGATGTGAAATTAATGTCCTATATGCAAATTGAAGAATTAATCAAAGGTGAAGGCTATTGTAATATAAAGTGTTTATGATATTGGAATCCTAACTTTTATTTTTCTCGTGGACTTCAGCCTTTGAATAATGACAATGATGTGTTAAGGTTCATGGAAGATATTAGAGGATTTTTAGTCATTGACGTTTATGCTGAACACATAGTTGAAGAAATTAATATTAAAGATATTATTTATGAGGAGGTTAATGGCGAAGATGCAAATGTTGAGGGAGCAAAGGAAGAAGTTAATAATGAGGGAGAAAATGAAAAAGAAAATGCGGAGGGAGCAAATGAAGAAGTTAATAATGAGGGAGAAAATGAAGAAGCAAATGTTGAAGATTCAAAGGAAGAGAGTGAAACAGATCCTGGTTATAACATTACCAGTGAGGATGACAAGGAAGGTGATAAAGATGACATTGATGAGTTGAACTTAGGTCCTAATGTTGGTGTTGGTTGGAAGACAATCATCCCTAAGGCTACAATTGAATAACCTTAAAGCTTAGATGATATTTTTGATAATGATAGTTGTGATTCATATGTACTTCACACTCCACCCGATAGTGATGTTGAAGCTGATATGGAAAGGTTTCCGACATTTAAGGAAACTACAAAACTTGAAGTAAGGGTGATGTTCAAGGATAAATCTTAAATCAAAGACGCCATAAAGGAGTATGAAATGGAGAAAAAGAAGAATCTTGTGTTCAAGAAAAATGACAAGAAGAGAATGATAGTTAAATGTATAGAAGTTTGTCCATTTTATATTAGGTTTAGTATGAGGACTACCAACCAATTTTGGCAACTTGTTAGCTTCACTGATCGACATAGTTGTCATAAGACAACCAAGAATAGACAAGCAATCGTCGAAAGGACTTTTTTTTGGGGAAATTTGTTAGCTGGGATTTTTTTACCAGAGGAAAAGCCTCATCAAACAAGGGTAAAGGAGAAAATCTTGGTTCAACCAGAATCTGGACTTAGTGAAATCTTCGGATGTTGCAAGAGACATTTTAATTATGTGATAGCATCGACCGCGTAGGTCTTACGATAGTGGAAAATCGATTTACAAGGCAGTTATTTGGATGCATAATGTCACGTTCGAATATTAATAACTGCCTGTAGATCTCCTTCTAAAGGAACATGGAGAAAGCACAAAGATAGGTTGCATGCAAGGCTTTACATGGATAAATCTGAAGATAGAAACGTTTATTTCATACTTGTATATATAGGAGTTCATTACGTTGAATTAGTGGTGTTCATTGTATTACAAAAATCTCACTAAAAACTCAAAGTATCAGCATACAGAGAAACGACTGAATAACTGAGAGAATTTAAGAACTAATGAATTATCAACCTTTTACTTTGAATGCAGAGTTTCTAGTCTTGTTGTTTCACTTTGCTTTATTTCATTTACTTTTAGCATTTCTAGTTTTTATCTTTTCTTTTCTACACTTTTGGAATAGTTGAAGTCGACATCTTTTGTTCATACGGTCGCCTAAGTCCCTATTTTTTCAACCTAGTCGAAAACAATCATTTTAACATAAGAGAATAAAAATGAAGTGGTTATTTGGCACTATGTCCTAGGATTCACTGGTTGATCCTGCAAGTAAGCCTCAATTTGGAGACCAACGATTGTTTACCATTTTTCAGCGTAAACATGTTCTTATTCTTCTTTGTTAACCTTAGATATATTCGAGGGACCTTTGATATTGGTCTCGTCTTTTGTTTTCGTTTCACCTGCAACAAAAATATACATGAAGTTGAAGGAATGAAGAAGGGAGAAATAATAAAAATAATAATTAATTGGTATGTACCTGCTTTCTTCTCAGAATTTTCTTGCAAAGTGGAAAAGGCGATCAATAGTCTTTTTTGAAATTTTTGTTTGGAAAAACTAGTTTGAAAGTGGTGCGACCACCAACCATCAAACTCCACCGTGGAGTAGAATCTAGGACGTGTTGTCGAGCGAACACCATGAAATCCTTGTACTCCAGAGCAGAAATTTTCCCTTCCGACCAAAGTTGTCATTCTACAAAGTATAGAGCGACCTTGGCAGCATTTGGCTGAGACCAAATTTCCTAGCCACTATATTGGGTTGGTAGCCAATGAACCCAAAGCCAACAATCCCCGTCTCAATTCAAGTGGAGAGAAGTGTAGGAGTTAAAAAAGCTGCCCAAACAGAGTTTGACATTGCAGCAGCCAAGGGAGTTACACCAGGAAATCTGTTTCGAAACCAAGTTGGGCCAACACATCTATCCACAAAATGGGCCATGGTCGAAACGAAGGTTTTTGACTCAAGGAAAAAGTTAATATAATTCAAGAAAATTATTTATGAGAGAGTATCATATGGAGTGGTTATGGAAAGTCTAGTGCCTTCGATGATCCTACAGTCATTTTCTTTCATCAAAGCTTTTGAACTGGTTATGTGTAGCTTTGGCTTAAATGTGGCATTCAACCAAAGATGTAAAATCCAGAAGGGACAATAAATAAGGTATTTTTTATTGGTTTCAGGGAGATGTCTGAGTTTTTAGTAAACACTACCTATAAATTGATACAAAGTGGCTAAGAGTAACTTACTAGGGAAATCCTTTGACCCTCGTGGAGTTGGATTGCTAAGGGGATATATTTTTTGGTTATTTGTAATGAACTGGAACAAAAGAAAAAGTAAGAAAGCCAAAGAGTCGGAAAAGCTATATGTTCTTGGTCGGAGACCTCTTTATTCTTTCTCTTATGATGATCGAAGATGTAGTTTTTAAAGTTTGTACGCTCAAAGACGAACTCATTATCGGTTTCTATTATGGGAGTGAAGGTTTCACCTATAAGGTAAAGCCCCGTGATAACTGTTATGTTGAACAGAGTCGGCGTAAGCATTCCACGAGAAAATTGAATTGTGTTGGTCGAACCTACCCAAAAGAAGATCGACACAAGTAACATGGAAGGGTTATACCTAGGGTCAGTTCTAGAAATATGGATTATGTCTAAGATACATAGATCTTCCCATTGTTTTTTCCTAATAATTTGGAACCTGTCGAGCCAAGCTATCTACTCTTTATTTTGAGATGGGGATGCTTATCTGAAAACACGCATATGTGTTTCCACGAAGGATAGGTCGGGGGAGAGTTCTTCGAACGCAGAAGGCATCACAATAGGGTGACATAGGAAGAAGTCTTTTACCTTCCCAGATTGTGACTTAGCCATCGGAAACAGTCCTAAAAACGCCAAAAGTTTATCAAAAAGGGAGAAAGGGATGAGTACCTATTTAGCCCATATGGAGATTTTTTCTTTGGCCATTGGTGGTTCAGGTACAAAATATCTTCTATCGTTATCTTCTGATGACAGAATCATGAATGCCAAAGGATTTTTGTCGGTGTCTAGTTTGTAAGATGAAATGGAAGTTGCCATTTTTGAATTTGAGAAGCTTGATACGAGAAAAGTTCTTTCTATATTTAAAATGATGGAGTGAGAGTGAAGAAGATGGAAATAAAGTATGAATGAAGTATCTATAGAAGTGGTGATCCTTCCATTAACAAACATATGGCAGGCACGTGTTTGAGGTAAGACGTTTTATTTCTCAAAGAAGTGGGAGAGTTGATAGAAGTTGAGAAGTTGGTGAAATCGTGCAAACCCATGATCTCCTAGGAAATAGGAGTACTGATGGAATTTTGAGGAAATCTTTTGGAAAATGATAACTTACATTAACGATGTAATGATGACACTAACATCAGCGAGATGATTAGAACAGTGTCGAAAATAAAATCAAAAATGTTATTTTTCTCCTTTTGATTAAAAGGAAAGTCGAAACATGGCATTTTGGGGGATAATTTGTTACCTCGAATTTTCGACACAAACCTTTATCAAGATTTAATAATTTTGAAGATTGTTTAATAATTTAAGTCTTCAACTTAGGTTGCAATGGTTATTCGAACATACAGTCAAAATTAGTGGTTCTTCGACGAGGCATATCCATCGAATGATATTAATGACCATGATCGAGATTCTAACCATTTAGTTAAAGATCGAAAATTGTTAGTTTTTGGACTTAGGGAATTTTAAAGTTCTAAAAATGTTTATTCTCCACGCAGACGAATGAGGTGTAAGTGGATAAGATCAAATAGTTATTTGAGAACACGTGGAAGTCTGTCGAAGATGAAAGTTGCATGGAAACGAAGACGTGACATAATTTGCTTAGTCGACCATTGCATGACGGTTAAGTTAGGACTAGTATATAAGTAGCGATCACTTATAGTTTTAAGCGTCCGCAACTATACACAAATTCTGTAAACTCAAAGTATCTATGTTTGGGAAGAAAAGAGTTGTGAGAATATATGTATTTATGTTCCATTTTATGAATTAAAGTCTTTCTTTTCAAGTCATTTATTGCTTTCCAAAGTTGTTTCTAAGTTTCCTGTCAATTTCGACTTTGATGTTAAATTCATTTCAAACTTATGATTTTCACACAATATGTCATATGATATTTTCGAGTTTAATCCCTTAAGTGAAATCAAATTTGTTTTTGTTTACTAAATTTCATATTAAACAGTCGACAAATAAAGATTCAAAAAACAACTATCTGATTTTTCCGTTTGATACATCAAATAACAATGTTCAAATCAGATACGTATCACAATCCATGTCATCATTAAGCTACTTCAAGACATCATGTATCTCGACACAATCTCAACATTCATCATGTTTATTGAACTATTTTTGATATATTACTAAAAAAAGAGCGGCAACACCATTTCCCTAAGGTACGCACAAGTTACCTACTAGTTGTAAAAACAAAATTAAACAAAAGAGATCTATAAAATTATGTGATAATAAGTGATGATATTCAAGTTATTTGTAGGGCATCATTTTCAAATTACACCGACACCTTACATATGAATTTGACTGTATTATATGTCATCAATTTGTATAGATAATCAATCATTATCTTCAGTGATTTATTTAGACTTTTTAGTAAGAGTGGCCATATAAATTAGACTTTATCATATGTCATCCATTTTTAATCAGTATCTTTCAGCATTCATGCATGCATGCATGGTTTTCATATGTTTAATATTTAAAAGAAAAACTAAAGAGAACGATAAAGACTAATACCTTTATTTAAAAATAACATGACTTTATCAAAAGAAAGAACGAAGCAACGCAGAAATAAAGCTAAGTACTTGGAAATATAAGTAAAATTAGTAAATATGATTCCATCCAAAAATAAATATGATAAAGACGTGAATGAAATGAGGTAACGGTCTTACAGAATATGGTTACAAACCCAAAAAGACAACGAAATGTCTTAACTGAGGTTGAGGTAGGTTTACATACAGAATAGGACTCGACAGAAAACGACAATCAAATAACTACGTAAAGGTAACTCCAACTACCAAAAAGTTAACTTGAATATTAAATTACAATCTTTTAAGTTTTGGAATAAGAATTTATTTATTTATAATTAAAATATATCAGTTAATTTAATTATTTTCTTTAAAAATTTACATAGTAAGTTTAAATATTGTATAATTTTTTGTATAAAAATACTATTTAAATTAGAATTTAATTGAAATATATCCTATAAAGAAATTTTATATTACCAATTAATCATCACAATTAAATTTTTTACAATTATTTAACTTCTATTTTAATCATAATTGTGAAAGTACAGGTCATGCTCCATTGAAATAGAAAAACAAAACTTGAATCACAGAAAAAGAAAAAGAAGATAAAACTTGTATATTTTTGTTTCTCGGTGAATTTGGTAAACAAAACAAGTCCTTATTAATATTTAAATGATTAAATTCAAAAATATCTTGAAATATATTTGTGTGAATTGTAGTTTTTGAACATGTTGTTGTCGAAATCGAAGAGCAATGTTTGAAAGATAATGATCCGAACTTAAGTGAAATTGAAACGTAAAAGCTTTGCAAATAAAGTGACTGAAATCAAAATGCAAAGATTTAAAGGTAAAATGACAGAAAATAACTTGAATGTAAAATTCTTTGAATTCATAAAAGTGGAACGCAACGTACATATTTCCTCACTCGTTTCTCAATACGCAGATACTTTGAGTTTGTAGGATTTTTAGTAGAATTGCGGATCTCTATAACATAAGCAAAACTCTTTTTATATACTAGCCTAAAAATAACTACCCATAATGGTCGACTAGACACAATGCGCAACGTCTCATCCCCGTGCATTTGTTGTTTTCGACGAACTTCCACGTGTCTCTAAATAACAACCTAGTCTTATCCATATCTGATTCATTCGACTGATCAAAATAACCAACCCAATTATTGGAATTTTCACTAAGTTCAGATTTCACATGTTCCCTTGGTCTTTGGCTAGCGTTCAATTGGGAAAAGATAAGTTACCCTTTGGCTTTCCTACTACGTTTTCTGCTCTGGTTCCTTACAAGTAGCTAAGAAATTCATAGCTTTAGCTATTCAGCTTCGTGAGGGTCGAAAGATCTAATTAAGTAAACTCATCTTGACAAACCTTTATCAATCACTTGGCGAAGCTTCCTATAAATTGAAACATCTTCCTGAAACTAATAAGGCGTTATTGCTTTATGGCCTCTTATGGATTCTCCAACTCTGGCTGAACGCCACATTTGAGCCAAAACCTTAAATAACTAAGTCCCAAGCTTTAATAGAACAAATTGGCTGCTGAGCCATCGAAGGCACAAGGCTTGCTTTAACCACCCCTCATGACACCCCCTCACGAATCACATTCATGGAATACATATAACTATTTGTCGAGCCAACCACTTTTGTCTCGACCATGGCTCCTTTCGTGGACCAATGTGTTGGTCCATCTTGGTTCAGAAATAGATTTCTTGGTGTGTCGCCCTTAGTCGCTACCATGTCGAATTCTGTCTGGGAGCCTTTTTTACTCCCACACTCCTATAAACTAGAACCAAAACAGGGACTCCTGGCTATGGCTTTTTTTGGCTATCAACCCAACTTAGCAGCCAGACAATTTGGCTTCAGCCAGTTACTACCATGTTCCCTCTATACTCGAGACACTGGCATTTGCTGGTCTGAGAGAAAATTCAGTATCAAAGACTACACAACTTTCACAATATTTACTCATAACCAAGTCCTTGAACTCACTACTTTCCAATTTCAACAGTCCTTCTACATGATGGTTGAATACCATAACTTGTGGACACAATACTTTGAAGGCCATTTTCCAAAAGAATTTTTTTGAAAAAGATTGTCAATTTCCTTCTCCACCGTCCCAGATCCTCCAGAACAAAAAGGTAGATATTTACCATAAATTTAAAATTCTCATACATCTTTCATCTTCTCACATTTCAATTTCAGGTGAACCTTAAACACAAATTGATACCAATTTCTAAGGACCTTCCGACGCTTAAGAAGTTAAGAAAAATGAAGAGCCTAAGAAAAAGGTAGGTCTTTTCTCATCGAACTATTCTAATCATCGAAGGAATTTTGACATAGTTTTATTCTACATAATCGAAAGTGTGACCCCAATTCGCCAACAACTACCAAACCCCAAAAGGAGAAAAAATTTAAGACCACTTTGAAACAAGCATACCACCTACTTTGAATCCCTTAATGATCTTCGATAACTCCTTTATGTAATTTGTCTTAAACTTTCTAGACTATTACTACTCCAAAACCACTGGAAACTTCGGTTTACAATGAGAGCTCAGAGGACACAGATGAACCTCTCATATTTTTTAGGATCAAACCTAAAGCTTCTCCTAAGCCAAGTGTGAGTCATAAGAAGAGAGGAACTCTCCAAAAACCCAAATCCAAAAAATATTTCGTTGTCTCGACTGCTGGTCATTCCCATAAAGAAAAAGAAAACGAAGCAGAGAAATAAGAAACACAGCAAAAAGAAAGAGAAGAAGAAGGACAAGAGACAAATCAAGACCTCCGTCCTCCTGGTGACCAAATACCAGTTGAACCTCAGAAAAAAAACGGTCGATGAACCAAACAATATCGACCCTAAGGTAGTTATTGACTCAACTTGTAATTATCTGTGTACTTCTTAATTTAAACTTTGACTCACCATATTTTTTCCTCAGGAAACAAACTAAACGAACAAGAATGAAGCAAAAAAATCACCTGGTATCCCTTGTTTGATTCCTTCTGAAACCTTTTCTAACATACATTTGTCGTGTTTTCTTGATTCCAGCATTTCATCTGTCAATCCAACCACCAAGCCCGTCAACAAAACAATAGATGCATCTCCACAACCACAACCTGAATTTGAAGTTGATGCTAAATAACTTTCTACGGAGTGTAACAAAGAAATAGATGATACCATTGCTTCTGTCCATGATAATATAATTTTAGATGACCCAAAGCCCAATAATCCAGAAAACATTTCCGAAGAACAAACAATGTATGATGTCGAAGTTATCCCGACCATAGAGAAAGAACTAACTGCTACCAATGACAAAGAGCAAACTCAAGCCACCTTTCATGATTCAGCGTCGAATACTCTTTGAGTCAAGAGATGAAATTTTGGCTCTTAAAATAAAGAATTAAACTGAAGCTTTGAAGTGCCTCCAAAAACTCCACAAACTTTTGACAAGCTCTAAGTTAAACCACTCCTCTTATGCTTCTTTGGCTGATACAGACAATAATTTAGTGAATCTCTTGATCCAACAATTAAAAGCCAATATTTTTTAATCTGATCTTCGGAATGCCATTGAAGGTAATGCCCGACTTGGCATTGATATTCAACAATTTATGACTGAGCTCAACAAGCAACGAGTGTCTGACCCCATGGTTCAATTCCTTTTTGAGTTCGAACCTTACTTCGATCGAGTATGAAAGGACATTGATCATAAACGAACTAATAATGCCCGACTTCAATAAGTGAAATATGTCATGATTGTGGCCTGGGACTTAAGCAGTGCATCTGAGCAGGAAGTTGATAAGCTCGAAACCAAGCTCCAGGAGTACACCGACAAGAATGTTGTACTTGATGACCAAATTTCATAATGTCAAGAAAAGATTGCAAAGTTGAACAACCTAGAGAAAGAGAAAGTTGAACTTGCTTGGGAAAAGTCACTATCCACTAGGGAGATGATCGATGAAAAAGCCACCAAAGGTGTCGAACACGCTAAGGTTGCCCTTAAACTGGGGCTCAAGATCAAATCTCTGGAAGAACTTTGAGATCGGTTGACTGCTAGACTTGACTTCTCTAAGACCAAGCTTGAGGAATTCAAGTCGAAATTTCCTATTTAAGTTTCATTTTTATTTCCTCTGCTTTTCATGTTTGTAATGATAATGCCATTTTGACACTTTATTTAATACCATTTTGGCGTTGTTTTCTTAATGCATATTATTCTTTATCAATTCGAATTTCTTGTAGTGATCAGTGCCTTTGGATGCATATTTTTCTACTATTGTACTTAGGCAACTCTATAATTTATTCTACTATTTTTTACTATTTAAGTGTGTTTTTATATTTAATTTTATTTTTGGCTATTTTATTTTTGTACTTTATTTTCAGCATAAATAGTTATTTGATACCTTGTCACTATGCAAACCCTAACTTGAGCTACGGGAATCGGATTGACGCGTTATAATATGAGTTGGAAGGTTAATATAAAGAGATACAAGTTTCATGTTTAAGTAAAAAGCTTATTCTAAGTGGAGGAGGGTCCAATAATTCTTTGACGTTCTAGACTTAATTTAAATAGTTAGTTTGAACCAGTTTTTGTAATTTTCTGGTCGAATCCCATAAGGGTCCGAATTTCCCTTTTATTATATTAGGTCTTTCACTGCTACAATAATCTTATTCTGCATTTACGAAAATTAAAGGCTAGGGTACGAATTTCATAGAGAACTAAAGTTCACAAGGTTGATCTGCTGTAATCGGTTTCCGTAGATACTTTGAGGTTTCTTAATTTTCAATCAAATGTTTTTTCCCTTTCAATATTTTGTTCTATGTCTTGTATGGTTTATTCAAGTTCTATAGAATATGTTTTGTTTAATTTCTATTGATATATGTTTCATAATTGTGTTTGCTTAATTCGTGTGTGCTTAACCCGTTTACTTAATTCGAAATATGTTTGCTTAATTCAGAAATTAGGAACATATATCATATATTAGTATCAATGCGCTTGTTATTGTTACTGTAATTGAAAATGGATTAGAATCTGCTTAGAGCATGAAAATTATATTAACCAATGATAAGTTAGGAAACCAAATCAATAGATCAGCTTATTTCATAATCACTTTTTATAATCACTTATTCTAAATCGAATTGAAACCCCCTATTTCGTTTTCTTATTTGGTTAATTTTCCAAGAGTCCTTGCGATAGGATACTCGAGTTTCGCTTCCCTAAACTACCATTCTTAATTACTCGTTTTTATCCGTGTGTGATAGCAGATCAGTAGTATAGGCTTATACCTCTTCAGGTATTTACCATTTAGTTTTAGAATTTGTTCATTACTTGTTAACTCTTCAATTTCATAAGCATTATTAGAAATGCATGTATGATCCGAAATGGGTCTTCCCAATTTGGAGACAACTTGCCTAAATTTCTATCTCTTTTATCTATAGGTAATATTACCTTCCACACGAGATCCCTAATCGAGAGCGTTTTTACTTTAGCCTTCTTATTATAGGCCTTGGAAACTCGCTCTTTTTGTATTATCAAGACATCTAATATTGCTAACCTTTCCTCATCCAAATTGACCATTTCATATAACATCATACTCCAATAATGGTCAGACGGAATCTTAACCTGCCTTTGAATTCAGACTGATTGCAAATAAATTTCGACAGGAAATACAACCTTGTGTCCATAAGTCAATTGAAATAGAGTAGTATTCGTTGCTTCATTAGGAGATGTCCAACATGCCCATAAGACTTGGTCTAAAGTCTTACGCAAATTCTTTGGTTTCTTCCTAACATGTTTCTTGTTCAAACAAGTGACGATCTTATTGTCCGCTTCGACTTGGCCATTAGCATGGGCATAGTAAGGCATCGAAGTTAATAACTTAATCCCCATTTCAGATGTGAATTCTTTCATCTTTCGACCAGTGAACACCAACCCCTAATCGGTCGTGATAGTTTTAGGAATTACAAACCTATACACAATGTGTTTCTGAATAAACTCCATTATGGCCTCTTGGTCAGCATTTACTAAAGAAATAACTTTTATCCATTTTGTGAAATAATCAATGTCGACTAGAATGTATTTCTGGCTTTTGAAAGATGATGGTCGAATCTCACTAAGCAAATCTAAAGCCCATCCTCTAAATGGCCATGGCTTCACAACCGCGTGCAAGTCACTTGCAAGGAAGTGTTGAATGCCTGAGTGTACTTGGCACTCCTGACAACCCTTGGAAAAATCAATATAATATTTCAACATTGTAGGCCAATAGACACCTTGGTGACAAAGAAACCATATCATCTTGTTCCTCACTTGATGGACACCACATGCGCCACTATGGACATTCAACACATCCAAATATGCCTCACTTTCACCAAGGCATTTAAGTAACACTTCTTCAGGCATTTTCTTAAATAATTGATTCCCTATAATGACATAACTCAGGGATCTATATTTTAACTTTCGATCAGTTTTTGTAGTCGGATTCTCAAAATATTCAACTATTGGTTTTCTCCAATCAGTATCAGTCAGATTTTCCATAGTAAAAACTTTAAAGTTTTTTGGATCTGCTAATCCTAACTTAGTCATTTATAGATCTAACAGGGATAATCTTGTCAACTTTACTCTCCCTTTAACCTCAATCAAATTTTATAGCTTTTCTTTTGAGACTTTATACCCTGAAGCAACTTACGTCAACTCATTCTCCTCTTTATTCTCAAGTTGAGGAATATGTTGAATGTCCACAAAGTCGAAATACTTGATTAGTCGATTAACTATAATGAAGTACATGATTAAGTTCTCCTTAATACATCTGTACTCCTTTGTTACTTGCTTCACTACTAATTTGGAATCTCCTCTTACTTTGACTCGTCTTGCCACCAAATATAATAAGATCTCAAGACCAGTTATCAAAGCTTTGTATTCGGCCTTATTATTTGAACAAATTTTGTCACTTCTATATTTGAACTTGGTCAGAATCTTGTCAGGATAAATTATTAAGATTCCAACGTCAGTCCCATTTTTATGATTGGAACCATCAAAGTATAACTTTCATGGTTCTGGCTCTAAGTAATTTAAAGGTGTCTCAACTATCGAATGATCCACAATAAAGTCGGCGACCACTTTCCCCTTCATGGCCCTTAAAGTCACATATATTAAAGAGTATTTTGTTAAGGCAATAGCCCATTTCCCAATCCGACTATGTAAAATTGTTTTAGACAACATATGCTTAACGACGTCGAAATGAGAAGACACCTATACATCGACTGGTTTTATATAATGCTTCTATTTCATACGTGAAAAATATAAATAAAGGCACATATTTTCTATAAGACTATACTTAGTTTCTACATCATTCAAGACTCGACTAAGGTAATATATGGCCCTTTCGACGCCATTATCATTCTCTTAAGCTAACATACTCCCTATAGTCAAGTCTGGGGAAGAAATATACAACCTCGTGCACCTATTTCTAGACGGAGGGGACAAAATTGGAGGATTCTTCAAATACTCCTTTATTTCATCAAAAATCCTTTGGTGCCCTGGATGCCAAATGAACTCTTCCTTCTTCAGGCGGAGTAACAGAGAGAATGCTCGAATCATGTCACTTAGATTTGAAATGAACCTCCTTAGAAAATTAATTTTCCCTAAAAGAGATTGAAGCTCTTCCTTAGTCGAAGGCGGTTTAGTTTCCCTGATAGTTTTAGTTTTGTTCTAGTTAATCTCAATTCCCTTGTTATGGACAACTAAACCAAGAAAGTCTCCAACCTGCGCACAAAAATCACACTTAAAAGGATTCACTTTTAGTTTATATTTTCTCATCCTTTTGAATGATTATCGAAGGTGGTCCAGATGACCATTTCCCGGAGCAGACTTAATGAATATATTATCAATAGACACCTGCATCAATGTTTCGATATAATCCTGAAATATAGAATTCATCACCCTCTGGTAAGTCACCCCAGCATTCTTCGATCCAAATGGAATCACTACCCACTTGTAGTTGCCTAAAGCTCTTGGGAATAGAAACACCATCTTCGACACGTCTTCATCTGCAATGAAAAATTGGTTATAACTAGAATAACCATCAAGCATACTAAGATACTCAAAAACCACTGCTGAGTTAACCAACATCCCGACGACAGACATTGGGTATTCGTCTTTTTAGATTGCAACATTCATATCTCTGAAGTCGATGCACACCATCATTGCCTTATTTTTCTTAATTACTGGAATGATATTTGCAATTCATTCGACATACCTTGCCTTTCTTATGAACTTTCTTTTCAGGAGTCTTTCGATCTCCTCATTTATCTTGAACATGGCCTTTGTGTAGCGGTGTATTCGTCACTTTATGATTTATTGACTAAATCAAAAGCAAAGCATACAAAGATAGAGTCGCCACCGCACTTTTATTTATCCAAAGGAATGGCTAAAAAGCGAACAAAAGCCTAAGAAGTTTTACACATAGAAAACTAATGAAAGGTCAGAGATCTGGGTAAGGGGGTAATTATGCAAAGGGAAGGTGTTAGGCACCCAATGCATCCTAGGTACTCCTAGGGAACCCTTTTCACAAATTGTTGCAAAAGATATTGTTTATGAAACATTTATTGTGCAAACATTGATTGGGAGGATGAGAAAAGAATATACAATTTTTATTATTTTTGTGTTTGGATGGATAACCATTGCCTACGTACCTTTACAGGATCAAAACCTCGTAGTTCGGCTAAAAGATTTCCAAAATATGAGTGGGTTGATTTTAAACAAAATCCCTAAGGTCTTTCATTATCCACGGGAGAAAACTCAACCTATACAACCACAAGTCCACCATGCGAGAAAAGCTTCAACTTGCTAGTGAGGGACCATGCCCTATAATAAGCAAGGAAGTCTTACAATTCAATCACTAAGGACAAAAGGCGAGATTTACATCAACCACTAAGATAATTGAGATCTATGGCTAATGTATGAAAACTTATCAAGAATGGACTTGAGCCACAAAATAATTGAATGAGTGTAATTAACCAATTAGAATTTATTCACAAAAGATGGTCAAAGTATGATTAGAATTCAATTCAAAAGAAGTATTATGAAAATGAAGTTTGAAAATCAAAGGCTTAAGGCCTAGGTTTCTAGTTTGAAAAGAAATGAAAATGTTTGCACAATATTTTCTGGTTTTGGGTTAACATGCCAATGGAGGTTTAGAGAACAAAAAAGGTGGAGGTTAAGGGATGTAAAACTTCTTATATGTTCACCTCTTGAGATCATATGTAGATGATCCAAGTGATTCCTTTGGAAAAGGCAACAAGCAAATAACAGATGAACAAGGTAAATGGATATCGGATGCCAATCAATGGACTTATTCCAATCTCACAAAACAAAATGGATACCGGATGCCAATCAATGGACTTATACCAATCTCACAAAACAAAAAGAAACATGGATACCAGATGCCAATCAATGGACTTATACTAGTCTCACAGGAATGATCATAGGAAACAACTGCCAATAGTTGGACTTACAATTGACTCCTCACAAGAAACAAATAACAAATGCAATAAGCAAGAGGAAACAAGTTGCCAAAAAATGGTCTTACACTTGACTCCAAGGAAATGGGATGCCAATCAATGGTCTTAGTCCCAACTCCTCCCAGATCATAGGAAACAACTGCCAATAAATGGACTTACAATTGACTCCTCAATGGACAAACAAAGTGTCACAAAGATATGAACAATGATCATGAAATGATATACAATTAATGCTCAAAGACGAAAATAATGCACAAAGGCACACTCAAACAATTATGCACATATGGGCAAACCAGCAAACAAGAAATCAATTAGCACACACTATACACAATCAATTAGGCTCAAACAAGGTTAGGCTTTACAGCCAACTGGAATGGGGCATTTTGAGCTCTTAACCCTAACATTGAGAGTTAGGGTGAAGCAGATGAAATGGAGATGAGGGTTATGCCTCATAGCTCTTATCCCTGGCCTGGGAGAGCTTCAAACAATAGAAAGTGTGGGAGTTCAGAATATAGGAACTCTTCTCCACAAAGGATTGACTCTATAAGATCTTGGGTTCTTATTCACAATGCATCAACACATGGTGTGAGCAAAGTGAATGACACAACTGAATAGCAGGGGATGGATTATACATCCCTTTTATCTGCCAATTGCCTCTTAAGAGGACTTTACCTGCTTGGCACAAAATTAAACAAACAAAGACATGGCCTCTTAAGGAGGGCTTCAGACAGGTGCCTGTCAAAGTAACATGACAGGTCTTCCAGACTACATGAAGATTAGAGATTATACCTAAGTGGTATGCCAACCACAAGCAAAAGCAAAGCAAAGTTCAAATGAACTTAAAGCAACTTAGGTACCTGTGGAAACAGCTAAACCAATCAGTACAACTTTCAGACAAACAGACAACAGTTAATAACCAACAGACAATCCCAATGTACAAACACAAAAGCCATAAGGCAAACTCAAATGAGTTATCATCACCCTACAAAACAGCAAGTGTTAGCAATCAAAAGCAAATATCAATATCCAAGTGATGAAGCATCATTAACCATGGCATTTGGATGCTTAAACCTGAAATTCAATACTCACATGTAAGCAACAAACCACTAGGTCAAAGCCTAGGGTCAAAGATGAAGAAAAAATTCAAAACAGGAGCTGAAATTCAACACATTGCAACTTCAAGCACATATTAACAAGTCCTAAAAAGGCTCACATCAAAATCAATCATCAAATGCATTTCATGATCAAAAGAAGTCAAAGGCAATTTCAAAGCTCATATATGGACATCATGAATGAAAATTTCAAATCAAAACAGAAATGATTCAAATAATTCTGGAAAAATTCATGAACATTCAACACATTCAACATGATCAACATACAAAAACTCAAAAGCATCCAAGATCATTTAGCATGGAAATTAAATTGCACAAGGTGGACAATCAAATGTGTGACATACATTGTCACACCATGTTAACACAAGCATAAAACAGAAATGGTACATGAGAAAAATACCAAACCAAGCCTAAAACATCCAGCAATGTGTCTAGAATCAACATGCAAAATTTCAAGTCCATTGGATTAAAATCAAGCATTTCATGACAGAAAGAGTGAAGCAATGTCACAAAAGCACATATGATCAATCAACCAATCACAATTCAAATTCCAGCAATGGTAAAAATCCAGAAATCCACACAAAAAAATAAAGGACAAACATGTGAACATTTAGCAAAAAGAATGGAATTATTTGGATCATTTTTCAATTTAATATGAATTTTTGAAGTTGATGAAAAAATAAAAAAACAAGTGAAGCATGTAGCATACAAAAGTGGAGGGAAATGATAAAATGCATGAACATTTGAAATTATGCGCCAGCCAGGAATCGAAGCGTGTGCGTGCCTGAACCAGACAAAACCCTGGCACTGGTACGCGTATGGTACGCGTAATGTAAAAAAAATTGCAGGTCGTACGCGTATGATACGCGTACGGTGCGCGGAGGTTTCCACCGTCTTCTTCGCGAAGACGGTGGCATCACAGTGCATGCGTTCAGAAAATTATTCCAGAATCCAGCAAAATCTATACCAAATTAAAGCTTATGCAATGTAGGTTACAGATCAATCAACATCTAAGCCTAACAAGCCATGGATTAAGAGATACGAGCAAAAATATTTTGACATGTCAAACTTTAATCAAGCATAACTCATTCATTTTTCATCCATTTCACACGAATTTTATATCAGATTAATCAGCATGAAAAGCTCTACCTAAACATGGCAATGGATCGAAGAATTGAGAGATTCGAATTTTTACCTCTTGAAGAGCAGAACAATAAAACCAGTGATTCAAGCTCCTAAAGCGTCCAGATCCACTCCTATATTGATGACTTGAAGCTTTATGAAGAAATTAGAGCTTGTAGTGGCTTAGATCTTGATTAATTTTCCACTTCCATCTTCATGAATTTGCTTGGAGTATGCTTGATTTCTGCTCGAATTCAATGATCCAATGCTTGATTCTTCATCCACTACACTCAATAAACCAGAATATGGAAGAAAAATGCTATGCTATGTGGAGAATTTTCAAGTTTTGATTGAGAGAAAATTTTGGAGGGAAAAAGTTTTTGGATCTAGAAATGTGAATTGTGATTAACCTCTTTCAAATCTGTTATGATTAGAGTATTTATATGCTTTCTTAATCACCTTGCTAATCCATGTTTAATTTGGTTAAGTGAAATAAGGTGTTTTGCAAATTTTTGAAAATGCATGGTGCATGTACTAATTGCACGTGAACATTACTCTTTGCCTCACCAAAGTCACTTAAAATCATCTTTTAAACTCAATGGCAATGGTAGAAAGTCCATACAATGCACCATTTTTGAATTTTGCAATTTCCCTCCAAAAAAGTCATGGATATGCAAGTGATTATGTGATGATATTTTATGTAATGTGATGCATGATTTGGAAATTAGAGGTCAAGAGAAGAATATTGCAAAAAGAACCACTCAATTTGGAGCTTTGGATCAAAAGTTATACTCATTTGAAGTTCCATGTATACTTGGCAATGATTGGATCATATCTCCTCAACCATTCATCAGATGCTTATGATCTTGGACTTTTTGAAAATGGGAGAAAGAGATCTACAACTTTCATGTTCAACAAAATTTCACTTGAAGCTTCTTTGATGATGGAAAGTTGAGTTGAAGTTGGATCAAAAACTTGCCATTTTTGGAAAGTTGAAATTATAAGTCACTTTCCATTTTGGGAAATTTTTGACTTGACTTCAAATTCTTCAATGTGAGTGTTTGAAATATCAAATGAGACTTGTTTGAACATGAATGAAGTATTTCTAATCACTTCCCACCTCCAAATCCACAGTTGACTTTGTAGTTGACTTTCTGGGTCTTCAGATGACCTGGAAATGTCCTGATGAAATTTAGACCTCTACCACTTGGGATTTTGCTTCAAAATGACATCATAGCTCATATGAACTCTTGATAATGATCATGGGGCCCAAATCTCAAGAATAACCACCATCTATTGCTCAATGAATGCCTTTCATTGCTTGACCTGCAAATGCTTCAGCTGCAAGTAACAAGGGTTAATGACATATTTTTGTACATTTTGGTTTGTGATAAAAAGAAAAGCAATGATATACAAATGCAAGCAATGCTTGGTGATCAAGAATCACTCTCAAAGGGATCCCACCCACAGGGAAAGAAGCAAGGTGTTCAATGATCCTTGAGGCAATGCAATGAAATGATATGATGCCATGAGGGATCTTAGGGACAAAATTGGGGTCTTACACTCTGGCACAAAGCGCATAGGCTTCTTCTTGATCGGCTTTTCCCCAATTTTATTGGCAGTTTTAACTCCACCAATTCCCTGCTCAAACTTGGAATTTCATTATAATCCCAAGAAAGACAGTCTTTAAACTTATGAAGTATATTAATTACCTCAAACCTTAGCTTTGGATCGATGTTGACACTGATGTAAGTCGGCCTTTTGGTAATTCCATCACCCAAATCAATTTCTTCAAGTGGATCTTAAGGCTGCATCTTTGTGGTAGACGCGACATGATCTTTTTCAAAGCCCAACGACTCATCATCATATATGCAGTCGAGTGTCTGGTCCTCTTGGCCATCATTTTCTAGGCCTACTATTTATGGCTCCTCGACTGGTCTCGGTCCAATGCTTACCCTTTGACTCACGTCGAACACTTTTAACTCATTGGATTTAATAGCCATGTGTGGTATTTCGGCCTTCAGGGCTGCTTTTAATCTATTTTTGGCTATGTAAGCCGATATTCGCTTCAATGCATCAAATTCAGACATCGTCATCAAATTTGTCGCCCTAGCAAGTTGGCCGGATTGAGTCATAAGTCCTCTCACCCATTATTTCTCTACCCCACATAAAGCCATGGGTTGGGTGGAGTCTCAAAGAGTAAAATTCCTCTTCTAGAGGCATGTAAGAAAACCCTACTGGTGTGCAAGGAGCTATGTTGGCTAGATTCTTATCAAAATATCTTTTATCTACATGGTTCACCTCTACCATGTAGTATCCTTGGTCTGCTTCAACATTCTATATTATCCCATCGTTTTTCCAGATTGCTACTCTTTGATGAAGTGAAAAAGGCACCGCTCCCATTCCATGGGTCCATTCTCGACCCAGAAGTAAATTGTAGCTAGCCTTTGATACTATAACCATAAACACATTGGGTCGAGTTATTGATCCCACTGTTACATTAAATTGTACAACCCCCATTGTCTGTCATGTCTTACTTTAATAATTTGGAAGCAACATGTTATGGGGCCTTAAGTATGTGTCAAACCTTCATATTTTCCCCAACAAGAAATGTGGCATTAAGTTAACAGCTTCCCTTCCATCTACCAAAATTTTGTTCACCGTCGTATTCTCGATTTTTGCTCTTATATACAGGGGTTTCATATGACTTTTCATCCCCTCATGAGGCCATTTGAAAAATGAATTTTGTTCTTTGATACACCCATTATCCATCACAAAATAGCACACTGGATTGTGCTTAGCCATCTCTTCTTCCTCACAATCTCCAGGTTCAACCACTTCTGTTACACAATCGTACTCCTTAGGGAGTACAGACACCACATTGCATATCACGTCAAAATCATCTTCCGACCCAGAGTCGAAATTGTCAGTCACTAACTCGTCCTTCTTCGATGGTACCTATTCTTTCACATTTCCTTTCTACTAATTTGTTTTAGGAAAGAACAATTGTCTTCCCATTAGTTTTTTCACTTGGTTTTTCACTTGACTCTGATATGCCTGATTATTACTTGATTGTGTAGCTTCCTTCTCAGCTTTTTTCTTTCTTTGGAATCTCCTCCATTGGATTCTTGACATTGGGTTTTTTCCTTTATAATTATTGGGACCATATGAACGCCTCTCCGACATCTGAAAATTCTCTCGATAACTCATCGATGAACCTCGTCCCATTTCAAAATTCCTCCGCTTTTGATTCCCAGACTATTATCCTTTGCCAACATGTTTCATCCATCTCCCCTTGGGAGCATTAGATGCTGGTACATAAGTACCAGGCTTACTCTTTTATTGGGAAGGGAATTGTTCCTTCTCCCGAGAGACTTCCCTTTTGTCGAAATAAAACTGAGGCTTATTCTTCCTCCAGTTCTCGTTCTTCTTTTCCTGCTGGGCGCTTTCGACCTTCTTTGCAGCCTTTTTTATCGAACACAACATTGCATTGAGGGTACAATATCACTTCTGAATCTTTAGCTTTACACCTGTGGAGAAATTCCAGCAACCCCTCTCCAGCCTTAGGGTGAACAACCTCAATCTAATTCTCACTTTTAAACTAAACCATGTCAAAATCCTCAGTAATTTCGACCATATTGATGGTTACATGCTCTAAGTAACTGGCATCTAGAACTTGTAATGGGTCAGAGTCAATTTTCATTGGAGCCTTGCTTTAGGAAAACTTCAGTCTTCCTTCGTTCAACACATTCTGAACAAGAACCCTGAAAAGAAAGCATTGTCACCTCTTATGCCCTAGAAAATTATGATATTTAAAAAATCCTCGTTTCTTTCTTTGTTCCAATGGTGGTACTTTCGCGCCTGGTGGCACTAATACTTGACCATCTACGACCAATAAGTCAAAAATCTCATCACATTTGATCACATCGAAGTGTAAGTTTTCTTAGGGAACTTATCACTTTTTCCAGGTTTGGAAGGATTCTTCCCATTTGCAGGCGTAAGCAACTTACACACATATGGGGGACCTGGCTTTAATTCAGCTACATCAACCTCAATTTCTTTGATATGATTATATTCGACATCTGACGTCAAGTCATTGTCTTCCATGTCGACTAAGAACATGTGTTCCTTTTTACCTTTATTTACTTTGGCTTTCTCAACCTTTAGTCTTTCTACTTATCGAACTCTGCCGACCAACTGAGCCATAGCTCTCAGATACTGGGTATCCAATTTCTTCCTAATAGAGTAATCTAACCTTCCAACAGCCATTTCCACTAACTCATGTTCATGAACATAAGTAAAACATCGCATTTTTAATAATTGGAATCAATTTAGGTAATTGTCGACTGATTCAACGAACTTTCGCTTCACACTCGACAACTCTTTCAGACTAATTTTTGATTGCCCCATGTAAAACTTCTCATGGAACAACCTTTTTAATCGAGTCCAATCATTGATGGAATGGGCAGGGAGCGTTGTAAACCATGTAAAGACATTTTTGGTGAGAGAACTGGGAAAGTATCTCGTCCTTAAGTTCTCATTATTCACTATGTCTCCCACCTCGGTCAAATATCGGGAAATATGCTTGATGGTAGACTCATTTATACCACTAGTAAATTTGGTGAACTTAGGGATTTTCCATCCCCATGGCAATTCAGTTTGTAACACATATTATAATAGATGAGATGTATAATTTGGCCTTTGCAGGCCTATGTTTGCACCATTTAAAGCCATTATCCGTTCGACAATGGTTGCAAGGTTGTTTTCTCCTAATAAATTTCCTTGTCGAACTTGGTGAACAACTTGATATGCATCTTGGTTTCAATTAACCATTATGACAGGTTGACACTAGAATTCCCTAGGTATCTCTTGTTCGACTACCTGGGGCATAAATTACTTCCCCTGATTTATCGTGTTTTCCTCTAAGGCTACCCCTTCATTTCGAACTTTCCTAAAGACTTGGGGTTGTACCACATGACAAACTTGCGCTGGTAGAGCGCCAAAAAAATCAACAATTTGATTCATTTGAGTCGCAACTGTTGGTAAATCTGATTCGTATTTTGAATCAATTGGTTAAATATAGTACCCATTTGTTGGGTAAGAGTATTGACCATATTGTGGTTACTCCCATCCATCTGTTGTCGCATTGCCATTATATAAATTGGCATAAACGTTGGCATTGTCTGAGAACCAAATCCCATTCCCATCTTGGGTGGAATGGTTCGACCGTGGTTACCTATGGCCGACCCAGACACTAACATTAGCGAATAGGTATTCGCAACATTATCTACAAAAGTCGCAGGATTAATATGTAGGCTCTCCATCACGGATGTTGGCATTCTATAAGGTTGGTCACGCCCCAACATGGGCATTGTAAAACATGTGGCAAAAGACCTATATTTTGTCGTCATAAATGGTCTAGGAGTTACTGGGTGACTTTGAGTTATTGAAGGGGGGAAAATCACCCCTTCTTGCACAGTTGTTGGCGTAACCATCATCGACGGTGTGGAAGTCACACTAGCAATCGAAGGGGTTGGCTCAGTTGACGTCGCAGTGATTGTGCCTGCCCCAGTGCTATTAGAGGGTTGTTCTCCATTGTTGTTTCTAGGAATAGCCATTCTTTTGACGTATTTCCTCTTGAGTTTCCTAATTTCTCTCTTAGTTATCCTACCACTCCTCAATCTCATGCACACTCATAAAATGAGAAGTTAATGAATTGAAGAACTTAACAAAATGGTAGTTTGCAAACAAAACTTAAAATTTCAAACAAAAAGTGTCCCACTGGGCGTGCCAATTTATTTACTAGAGAATTTTGTAAACAAAACAATTTTCTATTGATATTTAAAGGATTAAACTCAAAAATATTCCGGAACATATTTGTGTGACTTATAGTTTTTGAACATGTTGTTGTCGAAATCGAAGAGCAATGTTTGAAAGATAATGATCTGAACTTAAGTGAAATCTAAATGTAAAAGCTTTGCAAATAAAGTGACTCAAACCAAAATACAAATATTTAAAGGTAAAATGATAGAAAATAACTTGAATGCAGTAATAACTTGAATGTAAAATGCTTTGATTTCATAAAAGTCGAACATATACGTACATATTTCCTCACTTGTTTCTCAATACGCAAATACTTTGAGTTTGGAGTATTTTTAGTATAATTACGGACCTCTATAACATAAGCAAACGTCTCCTCATATACTAGCCTAAAAATAATTACCCACAATGGTAGACTAGACACATTGCGTGACGTCTCATCCCCATGCAATCGTTATCTTCGACGAACTTCCACGTGCCTCTGAATAACCACCTGGTCTTGTCCACTTCTGATTCATTTGACTGATCAAAATAACAAACCTAAATATTGGAAATTTCACTAAGTCCATATTTCACATGTTCCCTTGGTCTTTGGCTAGCGTTCGACTGAGAATTGTTAAGTTACCCTTTGACAAACCAAAGTCATCAATTCAATCTTATGGTCTCAATCGAACATGTTCGACTTCACCTCACTATGGCATGCCTTTGTGTCTTGCTTACCATTAATATACATGTTATAAATCCAAGGTAACAATTTCACAATTGCTCTTTATCATTACAAGGCATTAAACATATATAATGATCTAGAGTTAATTACATCCTAACTAACTCTTATAACCAACTAAAACTACCTAACCAACTAATGATTACAGTTGTAACTTGCACACTAAGAAAACTCATTATGTGCCTTGCTCATCATGCATAGATTGCTTTGAAGGTTTCTAAAAGGTCCTACATGAAGATATTTTGTCAAGATGTCAGTTACTTGGTCCTTCGATGTAATGGGAAACGAGTGAAGAATTCATGCCTGTACTTTGTCTCTCACCACATGACAATCAATCTAAATGTGCTTAGTTCTCTCATGGAAAACAATATTGGATGTTATATGAAGAGATGACTTATTGTCACAATAGATCGCAATTGGAGCTTAGTGTTTAATTTAAAAGTCTTGCAGCAAATACAAAATCCATTTCCCTTCACATGTGGCTTGTGCCAATGCTCAATATTCAGCTTTAGATGATAATCTGGACATCACTTGTTTGTTTCTTGTTTTTCCAACTTATCAAAGAGTTTCCAAGGAAGAAGAAAAAACCAGTTGTTGGTCTTCTAGTATCGGGGCATGCTCCCCAGTCAGAATCTGAGAAACCTTTAAGTGTAAGAACTGATGATCAATTAAAGAATAGACCATTAACAGGACTTCCTTTGAGGTACTTCGGAACATGAATTCCATCTAACATGTGTTCAATAATAGGAGCACTCAAAAGTTGACTAAGTTTGCTTATAACATATGATATTTCAAGCATGGAATGTGTGAGATACAAGAGTCTCCCAATCAATTTCCTGTACTCAGTGGGATAAAAAAGAAGTTCACCAGATCCTTTGTGAAACTGAAGATGAGTTTGCATGGGAGTATTGCATGGTTTTACTCCAGTTAGGCATGTATCCTGCAATAGATCCAATGTGTATTTCCTTTGACAAAGGGTGATTCCTTCTTTGGACCTTCTTACTTCAAAGCCAATAAAGCATTTGAGAACTCCTAGATCCTTGATGTTGCGTTTGTTATGTAAGAGGGTCTTAATGTTAGTGATCTCATCATCATTGTTCCCCCTAACACCAAATCATCTACATAGACATGGATGAGTATGAATTAAAGGCTATTAGATTTGGTGTACAAGGAGTAGTCTGATTTAGATTGAGTATAGCCCGACTCTAATAGAGTTTCAGTGAGTTTAGTGTTCCATTATCTGCTTTCCTGTTTTAGGCCATAAAGAGACTTTTGGAGCTTGCAAGCCATATTGGTATGAAGCAAGGAAAGACCAGGAGGAGATTGCATATAGACTTCTTCAAGAAGATCACCATGTAGAAAGGTTATGTTGACATCACGTTGAAAGAAAGCCAATGTTGTGCAGCTAGAATGACCATAAAAACCCTAATGATTGTCATTTTGACAACAAGATTGAAAGTGTCCATGTAATTCAGACCTTCAGTTTGGGTGAAACTATTGGCCACTAAACGTGATTTGTACCTCTCTACAGAACCATCAGTGTATAGTTTGAGTTTGAAAACCCCTCTACACCCAATGGCTTTCTTGTGTTGAGGCAATGTAACTAAGTTCCATGTATGAGTCTGCATGAGTGCAGTTAGCTTCTTACAAATAGCTTCTTGATAAGTGCTAGGCTCAGAAATAAAAGACATATGAAGAATATATTGATTGTGTGCAGGAGAAAGATTATGGTAATAAAGAAACTGAGATAAATGATACTTACTTTTGGAAGAAGATTGAGTGGCAGTTGAATTGTTGAGATGCATTGTATTATCAATAAAGTTGCAATGGTAATTTTATAGGTAAGTATGAGGCTTGCTAGTTATAATTGATCTTATCAATTGAAGATCAGTATTAGAAAAATGATTAGGGACAAGTAGATTATTGGAAATGGAAGGAATAATAGGGGAATTGGGAATGTTGGGAGAAGCATTATCAGGACTGGTGACAGGGGTACGTTCAGGTGAGTTTGATTGTTGACTAGCAGATGACTGATGAGAGTTAGAGTCAACAATATAAGGGAAGTCAAAAACATCATTAGGATGGGATGGATGAGAGGAAGAAGAATGGAGAGTAGATGAAAAATTGGAAGAATGTTTATAAGTAAAGATGGTTTCAAAAAATACAGCATCCCTAGATAAGAAGATTTCCTTGGAATGCAAGTCAAACAAGATGTGACCTTGACTCCAAGTTTGAGTCTTAAGTATAGACATTTTATGGACCCGGAATCTAGTTTATTTCTATGTGCTTGCAATGTGGAAGCAAAGCATAAAGAGCCAAAGACTCTAAGGGAATGAATATCAGGAAGGCAGTTATGCAGTATTTGAAAAGGTGACTTGTTATGCAAGAAATGTGTGGGAAGTCTATTAAGTATGTGGATGGCATGAGTGAAAGCATAGGACCAGAAACGTTTAGGGAGTTAAGCTTGTAACAAAAGGGCTTGAGTAATGGCAAGAATGTGTTGGTGTTTTCTCTCAACTATGCCATTTTGTTGAGGAGTACCAACACATGAGGTTTGATGAATAATGTTATTGCCTTTATAGTAATCTTGTAGTAGAAACTCATTACCATTATCTGATCTAAGACATTTAATGGATTTATTGTATTGGGTAAGGGTCGGGGAAACAAAGGCTTTGATAAGATTAGCAGTTTCAGACTTGGTTTTCATGAGAAAAATCCAGGTAAAATGAATCTTGTCATCAACTACAATCAGGAAATACTTATGACCATTGATGGGAGGAATTGATAAAGGACCCCAAATGTCCATGTGTACCATATCAAAGATATGAGCAAACTTATGAGTACTATCAAGAAATTACAGTCTCTTTTGCTTAGCATAAAAACAAACATCACAGGGTAAACTAGAAGGTGCAATAGTGATAAAAGGTAAATCTTTCTTTATTTCAATCAACTTGCCACTTGACGGATGACCAAGTCTCCAATGCCAAATGTTACAATCAGTGTCATTCCTAAGGAATACATAATTGATGTCTAAACTAGACTTGTGTTTGGAAAGTAATGAGTTTATTCAAGAAGGTGTAGTGGAAGGGATAACAACTCGAGGGTGATTGAGAATGTACCGTCCTCCTCTTAATTCAGTTGCACCAATCATCTTCTTGGAGTAAGAGGTATGTATGAAACAACTAGTAGTGTCAAAAACCAATTGACATTCTAGATTAAGAGTAAGTTTAGGCACAAAAATAAGGTTGAATGTGAAGTGAGGCATGTACAACATATTTGTCAAAACAAAATTATCATCAAAACGAATAGTTCGTGTAAGATTGGTTGTGACTAAGGAACCATTAGGTGATTTAACAGTTATTGAAGGAATTATTTTCAAACAAGAGAATAATCTTCTAAAAAAGCACACATGATCAGTTGCTCTTATGTCAAGAATGAAAGATCCAGTAATCTCTATATTAGGAATGATGCAGATAATACCTGAATTGGACTTAGGTTGAGTTACAAGATGATTAACACTATGAGAGGTAAAGGACTAATGAAACAATGTCAGTAAAGCCTTATGCTGAGCAGGTGTAAAACCTATGAGGCCAGATGCAGTGCCATTGAGTTGTTCTTCAAATGTATCAGGTTAAGCCTCATCTTCTTGATCATAATCGGTGGAAACATTGTTAACTTGACCATGTAGTTGCCAATGAGGAGGATAACCATGCTTTTTGAAACAGGTATCTATAGTGTGATCGGTTATGCCACAATGAGTGCAAACTCTCATGCCTTTTCCACGACCATAAAATGATCTACCACTTCTTGATCCTTTTCCTCGAAAGGAACTGTTACCTCTACATTGAGACTGAGTAGCAGGGAAAGCTAAAAGCTTGGATTCATCAATAGGAACTATAAACTGTCTTTCTTGTTGAACAAGTAAGGAATAAACTTTACAAATATTTGGGAGAGGATCCATCAACATGATTTGGGATCTAACTGTAGAGTAGTTATCATTCAAACCTTTGAGAAATCTGATTACTTGATCATAATCTCGATAGTTGTGAATCTTGTCAATGTCTGAACACGAAACATCACATTTACATGTAGGAATTGGACGAAAATTGTTCAGTTCTTGCCATAACGTTTTCAGTTTTGTAAATAAGAAGAAATGGAACAATCACCTTTCCTAAGGGTGCAAATTTCTTCCCGAATTTCTGAAATTATGAAAACATCTCCATGATAAAAATGATCTTTCAATTCCTTCCATATGCCTGGAGCTCTTTCCATCCATAAAACGCTTTGTGAAATCTCATATTCGATCGAGTTATTCAACCATGACATGATCACTTTGTTGCACCGAGCCCAAGCAATGGAGTCACGATCTTCATCTGGTGGTCGAGGTAATGCACCATGGATGAAATGCAATTTATTCTTGGATCTTAATGCCTTTGTCATGGATCTTGGCCAAGAATGATAGTTATCGGCGTTTAAGAGAGGAATAACGAGAACAAGTACGAGATTCTCATTAGGATGCATGAAATAGGCATTGTGTCATTTTGATAACCTTTATTTGCAGTGGAGAATGTGATGTTAGCATGGCTAGAAGAAGAACTCGAAGAACTATTGGCAGACATGGTTGAAAAGAAAAATGGAGAAGCCGAAATACAAAACAAGAAAACAAATTGAGTTGTGAAGAAGGATGAGAAGAATGTAGTGATGAATGCAATGAAAAGCTAGCCACATATCGATGATACCATGTGGAACTACAAGTCATGAACCATTGAAATAGAATAACAAAGATTGCATCACAAAGAAGAAGAAGATAAAACTTGTATATTTCATAACTGAACTTTATCATTACAAGACAATCAAGCATATATAGTGATCTAGAGTTAGTTACATCCTAACTAACTATTATAACCAATTAAAACTACCTAACTAACTAATGATTTCAGTTGTAACTTGCACACTAAGAAAACTCATTATGTGTCTTGTTCATCTTGCTTAACAATAACATTTATGGATGATTCTGTTACACCGATCGTGTACAAAAAAATTCACAGACAATATATAGAAATTAATCTCTTTAAATTAATGTGTATAATTTTAAATGGAGTGCTAGGAACACCCTCTTTCTAACACTTTCTCTAACACTCATATATTATTGATTGAAACATACAGGTATCCTCACTTTAGAATTGGATTCCAAATAAAGATAAATATAAGTTAAATTAGCAACTCGACAGATCTAAATGGAAAAGTCGTTTGTTAACCTAGTTGTAGCACACGAAATTTCAGTCAGTATCCTATTATATATTTGTTAGCATTTCTTACAAAAACAATACCTACATCATTTGATCATTATTATAAATAATAAAATACTTTTTAGATTTATTAAATAAATAATGTATCAGATTATTATATATCAGATATATCAATTATTTAATGAATGAACAATTTTTTTTTTTAATTATGAGAGATATAGCAAACATGATTTCATCAAAAGAGACTTGAATGAAATTTGGGGTAACGGTCTAACGGAATATTAATATTACATTGTCATAAACAAACAACGAAATGTCTTAACTGATACTAGAAGAAGGCTCCTACATAGAATACGACATGAGATAAGAGGAGAAATAAAATTCAACAAAAATTTTTATGAGGCTGACACATTTTTATATCACAATTAATTTTGCAGAGAACTTCGCCATAATTTGTTGACCCATTCATTGGAATATTAATTTGTAAGAAAGCTTCATCTGATATGCGACGAGAGAGTGCAATATTTTATAACTTTTTCTTTTTGTTCTATAAACATTCTTTTATGAGCCTGCGTTCTTCGGTTCGTTCATAGCACTAGTATATTTTATTTAACAAATCAATCATCACTTTTCTTTGCGAGAATTAATCAATCATCTATGTTTCGTGTATCCACAGAGTTTTCCAACTATATGATAATAAATACAAAAAGTAGTGTATATTTATTTATATATTCTAGCATTAAATATAATGCGAGACTAATTCCTTGGCAACATTTCAATTGCACTAGAAGACTACGTAATAGTATCAACTGTTCTAAACAAAGAAGAGTACGCATCAAAAATGTTATTATTAGTATTTATTATTTGACTGAAAATATTATATACGTTTTAGGCTTTTAACATATATGGTGAATCCATTCATTGATGCAACTGCTACATAAAAGGTTGCACATGAGAAAGAGAAGTCAGAAGATTTCAATGCTCTGATAATGATAATTTTGAGAAGGTTGGTGATTATAACCTCAAAGTAAGTTTGGAAAATTCTGAAAAATATATGTATGCACTAATAAAGTAAAGGTGACGAAGTTACAAACCCACAATAGGTCGTTGGAATTAACACAGATGGAAGAGAAGGAAGTTATCAGTGAATATGCAACAAAAATTATAAGATTGACGAATCAAATTAAGATATCTAGAAAGACAATCACTGAGTAGTGTGGTTAGAAAAATCTTGAGATATTTACACTACTACAAATAATATATTTTATGACAAAATTTTCACCTCACCTAAAAAATAACCGAAGTATAAAATCTGGGTGCATCACATTTTATTTTTTATTTTAAAAATTACAATTTATTCTCTCGGTTGCTACACACAACCGAGGGGTAAACAAACTAAGAGACACACTTCGAATCCAATCAATTGATGTTTAAGTTTTATTTCTTTTATAATGACATCATTCTATTTTAATTTATTTTCATTTAAATATTAAGCCATCCCTTTGGTTAACCTACCAATCGAGGGGAAATATTATTCAGTTTTTCCCGTAACCTAACTCGTCTTTTGCCACTCAAACTCGTAAACATCATTCTTTGAGATGAATTGGAAGATAAATTTTCTTTAAGGTTTCTTAATTGATTAGGAAATATTTCAAGGTTGTTGTTGTTGTTATTGTTGTTGTTATTATTGTGTTCTTGTTGTTCTTGTTGTCACATTCATTCATTGAAGAAACTAATTTTACCAATCTCGAACAAAATATTTTTATGCTCTTGCAATCTATCTCACAGAATGATGTTGTTGATTCTACCTTTCACAATCTATTTTTATATCTGAGAAAAATTCTCTACGTTGTCATTCAAGAAAAAAAATCAATGATTTAATTCTTTCCTTGGCTGACACAATATTGAGAAGCTTATACTTAATCATATTTCAAAATATTGCAACTCAAAAACAAAATGGTGGATAGTAAAAATATATAAGTGATATACCTTACATTTCACCATTTTCTTTTTGGTGTTGCAATAGAAGTAATTTAGTCCCTCGGACGGGCTGAAAACCACGTAGAAAAGTCATTATTTTATTTTATTTTTTATGCAAAAAATAAATCACTTATTAAATCAGTGTTCATAAATATCAGAGGGAAAAAGTGACAGTTTTTATTATAAATTAATCTTTTTTCGTCCATGTATTGATTATCAATACTCAATACATTGTTAACTCATCCATCTAAAGGAAACATTAGTGATTCGGATGAAACCCTCACACTAGTCAATAAGAATGGGAACCTCACAAATATATATCTTGGATGCTACGTTGTGATTGACAAATATTTACAATAAAAATATTAAGATTGAAAAAAGTGAATCTTAAAGAAGTTTGAAAACAATCTCTGTGATAAATTGCAAGTACGGAAAAAAAATCTTTGTTCATGATTGGTGTTCCTTACATAATCTATTGCAAATTATAACATGATAAAAAAGAATTATTATCTAACCTTTATAAATAAAATTTCGTAAATAAATGCATGCAAAACCATTGAAAATATATTGCATACATATGAGTATGCAACAAAAACTAGTATTTGATATTCACCAAAATTGAAAAGCATGGTAATGCAGAAACAGACACTGTTGAATTTTCTAACAAAATTGTATTTGTTAATTGAAATAAAAATAATGAAAATTAAGAAATACTATATATATATATATATATATATATATATATATATATATATATATATATATATATATATATATATATATATATATATATATATATATATTAGGTGCTAGCAACTTTCACTTGTTCGGAGTAGGGGTTGAAAAGAGCTCTTTGTATAGGTTGGATTTGTTGAAATTTTACGCTTACCTTATTATTATTAAAAGGGAAAAGTTTGATAAAGGAGCTTTTAAGCATTTTTTCTGGATTATTGGTCTGCAGTCCCGCCATATAGAATGAATCAAATAAGAAGAGACAACTGAGCCACAATTATACTACTCCTTACCTCACACCATTCTCACTCATTTAAAGGTTAAAGTCGTTGAAGCGAGTCTAAAGGCCAAAGAGTGATCTTTGAATGTTACTACAAATCCTTACTAATTCATAGGTATAGTATAAGGTGGGTTTGTTTTGGTATAGCATGACTTGAGTCAGCGACCATTATGTTAAAAGCCTATATCTCTATCAACCGAGCTATACACCCAAAAAATATATTTATATAGTCATAAATAAAGATTGGTGTAGATAAGAGGGCGGTGTGTGGTTTGCCTTTGCCTCATCATATTAAAGGGGCTTTGTATGAGGCTCACACTACGGAGCAAGCAAAGAACAAGGATGTGCGTTAACACTCCTTCAAGAAAATAACCTTACTAAAAAAGAACACATTTATTAGTAAGTTGTTTACACTCATTGAAGATTCTATTTACAAAATAAGATCAACAGGGGATACTCAAGTTGCTCTCATTGACACCGTCTACAAGAAGGTGAGGTTGTCTTTCTTTCCATCCTCCATACGGTTCACCTTAAAGCCAGAGAAAGGGAGGAATAGCTATCTATATAATTACAGTCTTTGTTGATCGTTGCTACGATTGAGAACTCTCTTTTCTTTGCTTTGTTCAATAGAGTCTTACCAAATAACATTGACTTCTGACCAACCTACAAAGGGCTGTGAATTGGTACCACATACAAAGAATTCATCTATATATGTGTATAATACATAAGTTGTTGTTCGGAGGCCACTCAACTGTTCGAGCGTAATACAATGGTGGTTAGTTTCAATTCGACAAGGATATAAATTATGGTTGAAGGTCCAATACAATATGTAACAGGTGTGTTCATTTTGGCTCCCGAGCAAGAGCAATAAATATACATTGCACCATTCTTACTACTATGGATGTGAACCTTTACTTAAGAGATTCATCCAATGGAACCCACACTCAAAGGAGGACCACAAGCTCGGGGCTCGATGAAACAGAAAATATCAGCACTAAGAAACTTATTGGGTTAGCAGTGAAAGAAAAATCCCAACATTCGTTCACATTCATAACTTAGTCTATAAAAATAAAAGAGGTAAAAACCTTATAGTGGTGATTACCAGACATCTCTTATCGTTCACCTCTAATATGATGCATTCCCTCTCAGTTATATGATCAACGAGATCATTTGGCTAGAGAGAAGGGCTATTCTTATTTCGGGGAGCAATAGTCGTCCCATTTAATGATCAAACCCTCAATTCAGGGGTCTTCGTCAACATGTTGTGAGGCTCCAGTCTTCGGTAGGTCACCATTACTTGACTTAGAAAGGCGTACATCTAGGCAAGGGAAAACACAAGGTGCCTGGTGCAAATCGATTTTCTTTTCCATGATATATCAATCAAAATGGGGGATCCTTCCTACATACATGATTGATAAAGGAACTGCTTAAGGGGTCAGTCAACTTTATATGGCAGAGGTATGAATGCAAGTTGATCTTGTATTGTATTCATTTGTAGTGAGTAAGGCCTCTTTCTCGTTGATCTGTTTGCCAACACTCTGTTGAAAGGTCTCCATTCCTAAGGCAGTTTTGTCAATGAATGTGTCTCGAGCCGAATTGACTAACCTAACCCTTAATTAAGGGGGACTTATCGTAGTTGGGTGCTCTAGTTTAGTGTGATTGATGAAGGCTAGGCTAGTAATGCCCAAAAGAAATGAAAAGAGGTCAGAAAATAAAATAAGTCGGGGCCCTTTTGCATTACCAAGTCTACCAGATAGAAATTTTAAGACCGGGTTCAAATAGATACAAGAATGGCTTTCTCCCTAAGTGGAGTAAATGGAATAACCTGCTTTTGGCTAAGTATACAAAGTTGGGTCTACCATTCATTCAATTATCACCTCTAATATATTCAGATCATTCTTTTCCTCTTTACTTCATTATATCGTCTATTCTTCTCTGGCTTCAGCCTGTCTTTGAGCTCTATCTTGTCCTTCCTTTGGATTACTATTAAGTGGACATGCTTTAGGCATCGATCATCTTACTAACTACATGGTACTCTCCCTCCATGGATGGTGGAAAAATAAGGAAGTGTCCCTTATAGAAAGAGAGTTTGTTCTCTCATTGTCTGGTTGCATCGTAGATCGTCTGCACCAATTGCTTGGTTGTAGTAACAACCTCCTTTCTCCTTTTTTTCATTTGAAAATAAGAAAGATTTAAAATATAGTAAGTGTAAGAACCACTTTAATATTTATTCACTAAAAATAAAAGTTGGGTTCCAATAAGAGTTGTCCAGTAATTGTTCTGGGCTCTATCGATTAAGTAGTCTAAGTAGTCACTCATTCCTTATTTTCTTGATCTTGAGCTAATAAGGTTATAGGAGGCCCTATCGTTTCTTTGGGCCAAACAAGCCAATGGTCTAATCTAAGAACCTTGAAGCATGATTATTTCCTTCAGCCTCATAAAGTGAGGGCTTACGTATATAAATATCTTCCTTTTTGTACTAAAGAAATGCTTGGATTTTATCTTGGTTTTTAGTAAGCAAGTGAAGTGAGCTATTCTTTAGGGGCAGTGGTAGAGGAGGTTTTATTTCTCTCCCTCTTGATGTCTTGTCGGTTTAACCATTTTCCCAAAAAGAGAATAGTGGCACTTTCTTCAGATCCTTTGACTTTCCATGCTTTGTGAAGGGCTCACTTTCGATCAAGTTAAGTTATTCCTACTCTAGTTCCCGACAAAGAATGAATGAATACTCATGAGTTCCCACTATCGAATCGTCTCAGTTCTTTACTATTTCGGGAATTGAAAGCTAAAATCAAAAGACATCAAGGACTAAGTCAGACAATGATGGTCTTCTCTTAAAATAGCAAGAAAACTTAACTTGTGGAGGACTCTGCACCCAGTAAGGTCAACACTTTCAACCAAGAAGATGTTTTGCCACCCAATCGTTTGAAGCATTGCCTAATTTGTTCACCCTTTATATCGACCAGTTATGGTGGGACATCAGGAGTTGATGCACATCACTAAAAATAGGCCTCAGACTACCATCTGTAGACGACTTTTGACTATGAAAAATTATATATATATATATATATATATATATATATATATATATATATATATATATATATATATATATATATATATATATATATATATATATATATATATATATATATATATATATATATATATATATATATATATATATATATATATATATATATATATATATATATGGGTGTACATGGGTTGGATCAACCCACAAAGCTCGATCAAACCCACCCTAAAAATAAAAAAAGTGGGTTGCGTCAGGTAATTGGGTGGATGTGGGTTTAAAAACTAAAAAATCCATTAAAAAAATTGTGTTTCGGGTAAAGCCGGACCCAAACCTAAAAAACCCATTGACCCACTAATCAATCACTTATTATTTCAATTTTAATGATTTTGATGAATATTAACTTAGTTGTTGCCATTTTAGTCACTTAACATTTACTAGTTTAGTGAACCATGATTTAAACTAATTTTGAATGTTTCTTTCTTTAGTTATTTTGATGCTAATACAATTTTATGTCATGCAACTTTAGTTTGTTGTTAGTATTTTATGATAATTTTATTAGCTGATGATTTTATTTATTATATTAAGAAGTTAAAAGATAGTAAAAATAGATTATTTAATTTAAAAAATAAAAATATTGAGTAATTTTTATGAAAAAATATGATGACTCATTATTTAGTTATTTAATATTTATAAAAAAGAAAAATTATTTGGGCAACCCACTATCCAACCCAACCTAATCCGAACGGATTTGCCCAAATCGGTCAATTGGTGTAACATGTGGTTATTTTACCTCACCAAAATCGGACTGTCCTATATGGATTGGGTATTGGGTTTGGGAAAATCCAACTCAAACCTGCCCACGTACACCCATATATATATATATATATATATATATATATATATATATATATATATATATATATATATATATATATATATATATATATATATATATATATATATATATATATATATATATATATATATATATATATATATATATATATATATATATATATATATATATATATATATATATATATATATATATATATATATATATATATATATATATATATATATATATATATATATATATACCACCTTGAGTATTTTAACAACCGTGGGGAAAAGTAATGTGTTTAGAAAATACAAAATATTGTTGTTGGGGATCAAATCAATGACCAGTACAAATTTTCCCCTTAGTTAGATGTTCAACCAAAGGGAAAATTGACGCACTTTCCATGACACGCTTCTTTACCTCGCCCACAAAACCAAGATTAACATTTTCCCCTTAGTTAGATGTTCAACAAATGGGAAAAGTGACACACTTTGCATGAGTTAGATTTTGGTTAGTTATGTTATAAGAAGGAGCAGGGAGGTTATAAAATCAGTGATGATGGCTCTTTGGGACGGTTTGAATTTTCCATACCAAATGAGGTTTATGGAGATTTTGGCCGTTAGATATGGACCTTTGTGGTACTGAAATTTAAATTGTTAATCTGATTCGTTGAGTTTTCTTGTTGACATTAAATGACATAATGAAATTATGAGAAAAAAGAGTAAATGTGATAGTTATGTTAAGAGATGTCATTTGGGTTTTGTATTGAAAGAAAGAAGAAAGTAATTAAAAGTAGAAGGCAGGTGGAAGAAAGAGAGTTAATAATTGGTATTGGTGAAGTCAAATTATGGTGGAGGGTGAGTGGAGGTTCATTGTTGTGGTTTGAACTTGAGTGTTAATCTTGGAGAAATGGAATATTATGTATATTGAAACTTGATCATGGGGATAGTTAGAATTACAAAACTGTTAGATGGAGGAGTTGATTTGGATAATAAAATTAGTTATGAACTAGAAAAAACGTTGATTAGTTAGAATGAATATGAATGTAGGCTTACTATGTTTAGAATTCTAAGTGTTAATTGAAATGGGAATCTAACTGAACTATCTTGAATGTTAGTAGCAAACTGAACATTATGCTATATGTTAAGCTAGATTAGTTTGGATTCCTTGGTGTATTTGTTCTAATGATGCATTATGGTTGTATTGTAGGGATGATCTTCATGGTATTTTGGGTGACCAAAATGGTTAAGGCGTGGAATAACTGAGAGTACAAGGATGGAAGATCCATTGGGATTTGAGTGGTTAGCTTGACTTTGGTCAATTATTGACCAAAAAATCAACAGTTGACCAAAGTCAACTCTCGGTCAATATGTGTAAAAAGATGTAGTTTTGTTTTCTTGTAATGTAATAGATGAATTTTTGTAATAAAATGTTTTCATGAATGAAATGCGTAGCTTTGTGTACTTGTCTCTGTAATTTGGATTTAGACGTAGTATTGACTAATTTAATGACCTGTAATAAGAATGATCCTATTTGAATGAACTCATGTGTATGGCTTGATTCTTAAGAAGAATGGTTCCCCTCCAAAATTGTGTTTGAACATTTGATTTTGTGTTGTTCTTTGCAAAATAACCATGGCCTTTAAAAATTGAACATGAACCTTGAACCTTGTATGTATCTCAATGCCTTATCTTGCAGCCAACTTAAGCATCTAAAGGACTAGTATAATGAATAAACCCATAAAGAAATTAGGTCAACAAGAGCCAACCTCTTGCAATCAATCTAATGCCCAAAATGAAATTCATAGTAATCAAAACCAATAGTAAAAGAATAGGGTTTCATGAAACTTGGTCCAAAAAATAAGCCTCTCAACTTGAGCGCACCACCAATATGTATAAGTTTGACTCCCATAGAAACCCTAACTCCCTGTCAGTCATAAGTAACACAAACCTTTCAATTCATGATGTTTGTTTTGACAATGTTAATATGAATAAATGATATACATGAATATGGCATGAATGTGTTGATGAGTTAAAAGCCATGAGCTAGATGAAAAGTGGAAAGAGTATGACAAATTTTGGGGTATGACACCAGCTCACATGAGGTGAGATGACCTGTTGGTGGTCGGCATTGTTGGGATGCATGCAGGCAGTTAGTTGATATATGTTGAGGCTACCAGGAGCATAGTGCTCTCTGAGTAGTGGAGTATGTGTATAACTTGATAATCTCTTATCCCCTTTAGGGATACGATATTTATATGAGTCCCTGCCGCTTAGGGTTTTTACCTTCTGGACATGGTCTTAACCGCTCCCATCTTATTAAGGGAGGTTGTTGACCATCTATATTCTTAGAGTCAGTGAGGACTTTCTCTCGCTTGACTCCCACGTTGGTGGGACCTTTTGGGAGACTTCCTTGGATTCCATATGGGTGGCCTAATTGTTAGGCGATGGCATCCTAGTCTAGGGCTTTACCAAATATAGTACTATAAAATTCATGTCTTTCAAATCAATCAAGTTCTATTTCATGTTCTTGAAGTTTTCCAAATAATGCAGCTAATGGTATTTTAGAAAGACTTTTTTTTCCAAATATTATCGTCACTTTTGGTTGTCATTCTCTAGACAATGATCTAAGAACTCTGAGATTTAAATAGTCATTTGTGAATGTTTTGCAAGAGTCGTCAAATGATTTCTCAGGTGTGTAAATATCTTTTTACAAATCAAGAATACTATCATGGGGTAGAAATCTGAACAATTGACATTTTTGAGATAAGGTGTTCAATTTGGACCCTTTCACTTCCTTCATGCCTTCGCGTGTTACTTCCAAAGTATCCCAAATTTGATTTTTTATTTTAGAACTTGATATTCGGAAAAATGTGTCCATTCCTAAGGCAGATGCAAGTATGTTTTTTACCTTCTTATCAAACAACACTTTTTTTTGTCTTCATTGTTCCAAGAGCCTTTCACCTTTGGTTGTTCTATATTGTTTATGAAAGTTATAGGAATGAATGGTTTGTTTTCAATATAAATCCATATTTCTTCTCCTTGTAGTTCTAAGTACATTTGCATGTGAATCTTCAAGAAGTCATAATATTCACCAATGAAACATAGTGGTTTGTTGATGTTGTCAGCATCTGTCAAAACCGGTTTTTATGGAATCCATATCTACCCAGGTTGAGGAGCAAGATACCTTTACCTACTCTGATGCCAATTGTAACTATATAGTGCAACCTAAGAGGGGTGAATTAGGTTTTCTAGATTTTTATCATTTTATACGACGATTCTTCCCTTTTTATTTTTTTCCAAAATTGTTTGGATGAACTTTGAATGAAAGTGAAGAAAACATAAAGTGCAAGAAAGTAAAAGACACAAGAGATTTATCCTAGTTCACCTTTCCAACTTAAGGGTACATCAAGTCCCTTCACACCTTGAAGTATTTTCCACTATTATAGATCTTTGTAAAAGCCTCACACCAAGACCTCTGTTACAATCTGTTAACACATGCACACCAAACTTATGGTGAACTTTGAATCAACACAATTCAAAGTACATTTTCACAAACACCAACATTATGGTGGACTTTGAATCAACCTGAATCAAAGAACCTTTTACAACATAAACATAAAATATATCATTTTATATTTTCAAATACTTTTAGAAAGTACACACATTTTCTTTACAATTCAAGTCACCACACACTTGGTGATTAATTACAACAATATGATAAAAAATACTTTGGTTAACAATGATTTTGGACACTTTCCAAAATTCATAAATTTGATCTTCCCTTTCCAATCAACAATTCACAATTATATAGAGCTTAAGTGTTCAAATATTTGATGAAATGTTTTTATAATATATGAAAGTTATGCAAAAAAAAAGTTTTCATGAAGTTTGTGATTGAATATTTGAAATTTGAATGAATTGTTTGAAAATTCGAATGAAAGAGGTTAATTCAAAATCTGATGTATTTTGCTTTGAATACATCATAAAATACCTCTTAGATTAGTAGTAATGTTTATAGTAAGTTCGTAATGAATTACAATGGTTTAGAATATCAATGATTCATATTTTTCAAAATTTTCCAATGTGCAATCGATTGCTTGAATGGTGCAATTGATTGTCATATTTGTATTGTTCAAAAAATTTGAAAAAAACCATGATGCAATCGATTGCACAAAGGAAACAATTGATTGGCACCTTTAAAATTTCCATTTTTTTCCAGTCAGAGACATCATGCAATCAATTGCACTATTGAAATTTATGGTGGTTCTCGAAGATGATTGTGGCAGTTCCAGATGCCACAACTTACAAAAGAACATTTTTTTTTGCTTTTTAAAAGACTTAACATGAAATGTCTTGATGTATGAATGGTTTATAAACTTTATAGGGAAGTGGATGAGGTTTTTTTCGCATCTAAAGTTTATACGAAGATGAGTTGACATTGTACCTTATTTTATGATCAAATCTTTTTTATTTCCAAAATATCCAAAGCTTATACATTCTTGATTCTTGATTCTAAATTTTTTCTTCTTTGATATTTCTTCTTTGATAAACTTTTATCTTCATCAAAACTAAACTAAGATAAATAATGAATACCTTTTTCACATACAGAAGCAGAGGCATAGGAAGTGAGGATATAAGTGACAATGGCTGGTGGGTCTAAATGCACAAAATAGTGATAAAATGGATATAACAGTGTAATATGAGTAATGAAACTGCAATTGTATTGCTATGAGATCCACAATTACAGGAAGATAGGAATAGAAAAATAGGAAAATAACAAACTGGTAATAGCTACCAATTCCCAAGCACGCAGTGCTCCCAAATCACCTAGAGGTGATCCCACCAGATTCTAACTGAATTCCTTCCTCCTTATTCCCTTCCATTTATAGCTATATATAGCCATTCTCATGCACTTCATGCATTCCTCATGCATTCACATCCACGTCATCATCTTTCATTCCTTTTGTCTTCTTCCTAGTATAAACTTTCCACACCCTTGGCCTAGGCCCCACTTCACTAATCACATTTCTATCAACTCCCACCTCCTTAGACAATGCCTTGTCCTCAAGTCAAAATTCAAGAAATTGGCCATGCAAAAATTCATTATCCTCCCATGTCACATCCTCTAAAGCTTTTTTTTCCATTGTATCAAGGCATGTTGAACCTCATTACCCCCCATGCACTATGACTCTTGAACCCAACACCTTGTCTGGATACACATCAGTCTCCTCAGTCACTTCTAAGTCTTTAGGTAACTCTCCATGTACCTGATAGTTCCCAACAACTCTCTTGAGTAGTGACACATGAAAACTGGACGAATTCTAGATACTGATGGTAGTTTCAACCTGTAAGCTACTTCACCAATCTTCTCCGCCACCTGGAAAGGTCCATAGAATCTTGCAGCGAGTTTCTGATGAATTCTTTTTACCACTGACTGTTGTCTATGGGGTCTAAGTTTCAGAAAGACCCATTCTCCAACTTCAAAACACAAGTCCCTCCTCTTCTTGTTAGCATACCTTGTCATTTGTTCCTGAGCTTTGAGCAAGTGAAGTTTGAGTTGCTTCAAAGCCTCATCTCTTTCACTCAACTCCAATGCCACAGCAGCCACCTTAGTCTCATTAGACAAAAATCTCAACAATGCAGGAGGTTGTCTTCCATATACCACCTCGAATGGAGTCTTCACAATAGACACATGAAAGGTAGTGTTGTACCAAAACTCAGCCCAAGGGACCCACAATGGCCAAGTCTTTGGGTGATCAGAAGCAAAGCACCGCAGATAACTTTCCAGACACCTGTTAACCACTTCCGTTTGACCATTTGTTTCCGGGTGATATGCTGAACTCATTTTCAGCTTAGTGTCGCATTACGCGAAAAACCGGCGGGAAACAAGAACAACAGAGCCGCCACCGTGCGTTATTTATCCCAAAAGAGGGAAAGGAAACGCTCAGAGTAAACCTGGAAAAAGCATGGTCTCGCGACCAAAGAGAATGGGATCGGGAGTCGGTTATGCGAAGGGAAGGTATTAGCACCCCTACGCATCCGTCATACTCGACGGGATCCACGCACAATAGGAAGGAAAATGGTTGCTAAAACACTGCTCACAAACAAACACACACTGGCTGAAAGAGACACAAGAAAACAAACAAGACTGACTCGGCAGGACATCGCGTCCTGGGCCTACTTAGTCTATCAGGCATAGACATCAGAGTCAAAGTAGTTCGAACTAGGGGAAAACATGCTCGCTAGAATGTCGCATCCTATGCATACGTATCTTCTTGGACGAAGAAGAATCAGAGCATTCGTAGCTCAGCTCACGCACACCAAACAAAACCACAGGCAAACATGGAATCCGAATGCCAATCGCTGGGCTTACATCGGATTCCGAACCAAAACACACCCACACTGGAAACCAGATGCCACTTGATGGACTTATACCGGACTCCAAGCACACAACAAGACAAAACAAAAACGGGCGCCCGGAGAGATCTGCTCATCTCCTGCCTACGTACCTCATCTGGTATGAGGATCAGGGCGACGTAGTTCCCCTACGAAGGGACACAAGGCTAGCCTAACCAGATAACAGAGGGAGACACAACTAGGGAGACTAACTCGAGCCTAGATGTTATCATGCATAATCATCCCTAAGTCAAGGTTGCTACCTAACTTGCACATGGAGCAAGCCTATCTTAATCAGCACAAACAACAAAGCAAACAATTACAGATAACACACACTATATACACACCAAGTGGGGCTCAAACAAAGGTGAGGCTGCAAGAGCAAGCCAACTGGAAGGGTAATGTTAGCTCTTAACCTTGACATTGAGATCCAAGGTGAAGCCAGATGAAAGGTGAGTGAAGATTAGACTTCACAGCTCTTATCCCTGGTCAGGGAGAGCTTCAGACAATGAAGTGTGGGTCCAGAAAGTGGGAACCCTTCTACACTTGTGACACTGACTCAACTGATCTTGGGTTAATGTCCACAAGGCATCAACATGTGATGTGAGCCAAGGGACGACTCAACAGAATAGCAGGAGGTGGACTACACACCTCTTGTGTCTGCCAATTGCCTTAACAAAGGTCTTTTCCTGCTTGGGGACAAAAATAAACAAGCACAAACATTGCCTCTTAAGGAGGACTTCAGACAGGTGCCTGGCCAAGTAACAGGCCAGGTCTTCCAGACTACATGGAGAAAAGAATGCTATACCTTGATGCAAATGCTATCAAGCAAAGCAATGCAAGTTCTCAAAGAACTATTAGCAACTAATGTACCTGAAATCAATCAAATACAGTCAGTATACCAATCACAAAGTCAAAACAAGCAAATAAGAACCAACAGTCAACACAATCAATCACATGTGCAAAGCACAAGCCCAAAGCAAGTGAGCTAAGCATCCTACAAAATAGAACAAGTTAGTTTATAACAATCAACCAAACTCAATCAACTTGCATTAATCTCCTTAAGGCATCTGCTTCCTAACCTGAAAAGCAAACTCAAACATGAGAAACAAGACCACTAGGACAAGCCTAGGGTCAAAAGGAGGTGAAAAATTCAAAACAGCAAGTGAAAATTGATCAAAACCAAGATTTATCCAACAAGAGTAGAATCCAATTGGTCTCACCTCAAAACTATGCACCAAATCCATTTCATACACAAAACATGTCAAACTATGCACTTTGGAATCACATTGGAGCAAACAGAATGATCACAATCAAACCAATACCAAAATAGCTCAATAAATTCCCAGAAAATTCAAGTCTAAACTGAACACATTAAATGAGCAACATACCAAATTTCATGCTATTTGGACCAGAGGAAGTATGGAAATTAAATTCATGAAGTCATGGTATGCAAGAACAAACTCAAACAAGGCCACAAATCATGTATCAACTTCAAAAGAGTGCAAAACAGAATTGGCACAAGATAAATGAACCACACCAAAGCCAAAATGAAGTTAAACATGTTAAGAATCAATTCACAAAATTTCAGTTTCATATTATAAGGCATGAGAATTTCACAAATCAAATAGAAACATGTCTCACAAAAAGTCAACAAATGACTAAACAGAAAATAAAATCCCAATCAAATAGGAAATGGATTCAAAAATTCCAGAAAAATTCACAAGCATTCTCAACATCCATAAGATCAATCATGCAAAAATACAGCTCAATTAAAGTTCAATAAGCATTGCAAATAAAATCAAGAAGATGCACAAGGAATAGTATGACACAAAATGTAACACCTCTAAAGATCATATCATATCTCTCAAGCTAGGAACTCAAAAATTACAAACCACATATCAAAATGACCAGGAATAAGTCTAGAACATGCAGGCAAAATTTTAAGAATTTCTTATTAGGCATCAAGATTTTATGATCAAAAGAGTAGGCATGGTGCACAAAAGGACATGTCCAAACAAACCCTAGCCAAATATTTTTTTCACACGTGCACAATATTATTAAAAATAACCAAAAAATCAAGGACATGATAAGGAGAATGATGCAAAACATTGCATATGATTTGGATTATTTTTGAATGAGTTATCATTTTTTGAATATGGAAAGAAATTAAAAAAATGTAGAATTAAGGCATGGTAACATGTGAACAAATTGGAAGAAAGATAAGCTAAGGCAATTTAAAAAAATGAAACGCGGGGAACCGAACCCCAGCCTTATTCAAAAGAGCGCGCTTCATTAACTAGGTGGCAGCGGGCTATTGGTCACATGGCGCTCTAACACGGAAAACACATGCAGACAGAAGTAAAATAGATCAAACACGCGCTGGGGAACAAAATTGGCTAGGGTTTATGAACCTTCATCGTGTTCATCATCAGGATGAACTTTTGTCTCAGAATTGGGCAAACAACATATCAATCGAATCATCTAATCATGCACAACACTAATCCGACCTTAATTAAACTTAATTCATGCTAACCAACTCGGATCGATCAAAAGAACATTTGAACATCAAACTTCAATTCCTAATATCTCATTCAATACTCGATGAAATTCCACGATTCAAAGTTCATTACAACCTACATTAAAAGATCTACAAGAATCATACATTAATTTCGTGAATCAAGAACATGGAAATCTGACCTCTAAGCAATGGCAGTAGCGGAATCGCGAGTTTTGAGCTGTGAAAGATGAAAACAGAAACTCTACAAGGTCCAGGTTGATGAATGGATGAATGATTTCAGTTCACTTATGCTCCACCTTGCTCTAATCATCAACTGCCATGGGAGATGCTTGAATGCAACAGTGCTAGATCTTCCAGTTTTGCCACGATTTTCCTTCAACAGTTCTTCACTAGCATATGCAGATGAGGATTGATGCAAAAGGAAGCAAAAAGAATGATGCGATTTGATGAAAAAATGAGAAAAAGCTTGAACAAAATTGAGAGAATTTTGGTGATTTTCTGTTCAGATCTGAAATTGTGATTGTGATTATTGAATGCAGTTACAATTAATGCTTTATACCACTTCCTAATCCAATTGTTAATCAAGATTAGCAAAATCAAGTGAATTAGTGTAAGTGCACATGTTAAGCAATTTGGCCAAAATGCCCTTTTTCACAAATGACCAATGGAACAGTAAAAAACCAGTTGAAGCAAGTCCAATCTTCTGCTTAGAATGTGTTGGAAATGGTTTGGCATGAAAATTACATGTATTTTTCAAAATCACTATTTCTCCCACCAAAATGCAAATTGGTTGACTTGAAAAATGCCATTTTGATGTGTTGATTTTTGATGAAATGTGATGATGCATCATGATAGTACATGTCAAATGTGACTTGATCAAAAAAGAATCACCCAATTTGGCCAAATGGTTTAAGAGTTTTGCGACTTTGAATTTCAACTTTTCTGAAAATGATTTGATCATAACTTGCCAACCACACATGAGAAATGGATGTTCTTGGACTTTTTGGAAAGGTGAGAGAAAGATCTTCAACTTTCATGTTGGACAAAATTCCATTTGAAGCTTGTATTATGATGTAAATTTGGGGAGAAGAACTTTCCATTTTGGGTAGTTTCCAATTACTGGTCACCTGCTATTTTGGGGAACTTTTCATCTGACCTCAAATTCTTCAACCTTGATCTTTGATTTGTCAAATGAGACTTGTATGGACATGAATGAAACCTTTCAAACCATCTCCCACCTTCAAATCCATGAATTTTGGTACAGTTGACTTTCTAGGGTTTCAGCTAAAATCCAGCTTGACTGTTGAGCTTTGATCATCCAATCTTTGGCCAAACCACTTCACAATGATCACATAATCATATGAACTTGATAAACCAACCCTAGGGCTTTGTCTCAATGGAAATGGCACATGCTTGCTTGTTTGACTGATTCTCCTGATCAGTTTGACCTAATCTTGTCTGATGGCTTGCACTTGGGCAAAAGACAATGCAATGCTATGCAGTGGACTATGTTATGTTAATGACCTAATCATGAAAATTAATGTACAAATGGGAGGTGCAAATTTGAGGTGCTACACTTAGTACCCTACAACTTGAACAACTCCATCCAGAAATGACTCACAAATAAAGGATCTCTATCACTGATTATAAAACTTGGAATTCCAGGAAGTCTCACCACTTCTTTAACAAAGAGCTCAGCAATTGACTTAGCAGTATATGGATGTTTGAGTAAAACAAAATGACTATACTTAGATAGTCTGTCCACGACCACTAACACAGCCTCATAACCTTTAGACTTAGGCAACCCAGTGATAAAGTCTAAGGACAAGTCCTCCCACACCCCATTAGGAATAGGTAGAGGTTGTAACAAACCACCAGGAGTAGTAGCACTATACTTTTGTCTTTGACAAACATCACAAGATCTAACATAATCCCTTACACTCCTCTACATCCCCACCCAATATAAGGAATCTGCCAGTCTTCGGTATATTCTTAGAAAACCTGAGTGCCCTCCAGCAAGAGTACTATGAAATTCTTCCAATAGCCAAGGATTAGAGGGTGATTCGGGGGAAATCACCAGCCTGCCATGATAAAGTAAAACTCATTATTTCACCAGAAACCCAGGTCTAACATCAGGAGACTCCTGTACTTATTTCATTAACTTTTGAATGTACGGGTCATTAGTTATTTCATCCAAAAGTTTCTGTCTATTAGCCCACAAGGGAAAATAAATGATAGAATTCATTTCTACCTCACCATGACATCTGGGCAGAGCATCAGCAGCTCTATTCTCTAAGCCAGGCTTGTACTTGACTTCAAATTGATAGCCTAGCAATTTGGCCAACCAACACTGCTGATCTGGAGATGAAACTCTCTGTTGTAAAAAATGCTTCAAGATTTTATGATCTGTGTGCACAATACATTCTCTGCCCAATAAATAATGTCTCCAGTGCTGAATACAAAGCACAGGGGCCATCAATTCCTTCTCATAGACAGATTTTTCCAGATTTCCATCAGATAAAGCTTTACTGAAAAAAGCAATGGGTTGCCTCTACTGCATTAGAACAACACCTATACCTCTGCCAGCCGCATCACACTCAACTTCAAAAGGTAAATCAAAATTTGGAAGAATTAGCACAGGGGGAGAAGTCATGATCCTCTTCATCTCATCAAAAGCCTTGACAACTTCTATTCCCCAAGAAAAATTGTCTTTCTTAGTCAAATCTGTGAGAGGTTTTGCTATTTTACCATAATCCTGGATAAACTTTCTGTAATACCCTATGAGTCCCAAAAAACCACGTACCCCCTTCACATTCTTTGGTGTAGGCCATACTAGAATACACTTCACCTTCTCAGGGTCCACTACCACACCTTCTCCAGAAATGATATGGCCAAGATAATCAATTTGAGCACAACCAAACCTACACTTTGCTTGATTTGCCACAAAACAATGCTCAACTAAAACAGACAAAACCATCTTCAAATGCATTTGGTGTTCCTTGATATCTCTACTGTAAATCAAAATATCATCAAAAAACACCAAGACAAACTTTCTTAAATATGGCCTAAAAATGTCATTCATGGTAGCTTGGAAGGTAGTTGGGGCATTCATCAATCCAAAGGGCATTACTAAGTACTCATAATGGACATTATGTGTTCTAAACGCCGTTTTAGGGATGTCATCCTCATGCACTCTAATTTGATGATATACAGATTTTAGATCAATTTTACAGAACATAGTAGCTCCATATAGTTCATCTAGCAACTCATCAACTATAGGGATTGGGTACTTATCTGGTATTGTAGCTTTATTTAGGGCCCTGTAGTCTACACACATTCTCCAGCTCTTGTCTTTCTTCTTGACTAATATCACAGGACTTGAAAATGAACTCATACTCGGCCGAATTGTCGCATCCGCGAAAAACAACCGGCGGGCTAAAAAAAAACAACACAGAGCCGCCACCGTGCGTTATTTATCCCAAAAGAGGGAAAGGAAACGCTCGAAGTAAACCTGGGAAAAGCATGGTCTCGCGACCAAAGAGAATGGGATCGGGAGTCGGTTACGCAAGGGAAAGGTATTAGCACCCCTCACGTCTGTCGTACTCGACGGGATCCACGCTCAAAAGATAGAAAAAGGTTGCCAAAACAAACATCACACACACACACACACTGAAGACAACACAGGTGGGAGAAAAGGGGAGAGGGCTCGCTAGGATATCGCATCCTATGCCTACGTATCTCGTCTGGAACGAGAATCAGAGCTGCCGTAGTTCGGCTCACGCACGCCAAACAAAACACACACAAACACAGGCAAACCTGGAACCCGAACGCCAATCGCTGGACTTACATCGGCTTCCGAACCAAACAAACACACTCAGGAAACCAGATGCCACTTGATGGACTTATACCGGACTCCAAGCATACAACAAGAGGATACAGAATGCCAATGGCTGGGCTTACATCCATCTCCTGACACACAAGAGGGTTAACAAGCAAACACACACAAAAAAGAAAAAAAGTGCCCGGAGAGACCTCGCACGGTCTCCTGCCTACGTACCTCATCTGGTATGAGGATCAGGGCGACGTAGTTCCCCTGAACGGGAAAGAAATTCTAACCAGATACAAAGGGAGACACACTACTAGGGAGTTGTACTCGAGCCTAGATGTTATCATGCATCATTGCCCTATGTTATGGTTTCTATCCTAACTTGCTCAGGCAGCAAGCTAATCCTAAACAGGCAAAGCAATCAAAGCAAACATAATCAAAACAAAGCAAACATTCGCAATTAGCACACACTATATCCAGACAAGGTGGGCTCAATCAAGGGTTAAGTTGCAAAAGCAACACAACTGTGTCAGGGTGATGTTAGCTCTTAACCTTGACATTGAGAGTCAAGGTGAAGCCAGATGAAATGGAAGTGAGGGGTGTGCCTCACAGCTCTTATCCCTGGCCAGGGAGAGCTTCAGACAAAGGAGTGTGGGTTCAGAAAGTGGGAACCCTTCTACACTCATGACTCTGGCTCAACTGATCTTGGGTTAATGTCCCAATGCATCAACACAGTGGTGTGAGCAGAGGGACGACTCAACAAGAATAGCAGGGGATGGATTGCACATCCCTTGGGTTCTGCCAATTGCCTTAATCAAGGTCTTTTCTTGCTTGGGGACAAAGTTAAACAATCACAAACATCGCCTCTTAAGGAGGACTTCAGACAGTTGCCTGGCTAAATAACAAGCCAGGTCTTCCAGACTACATGGAGACAAGAGAGTCTACCTCAATTGGTTTATACAACCAAGCAGCAGCACAGCAAGTTCTCAAGGAACTATTAGCAACTAATGTACCTGAAATCAATCAAATACAGTCAGTATACCAATCACAAAGTCAAAACAGACAAGATAAGAATCAACAGTCAACACAATCAATCACATGTGCAAAGCACAATCAACTCAAGTGAGCCAAGCATCCTACAAAATAAACCAAGTTAGTTCATAGCAATCAACCAAACTCAATCAACTTGCATTAATCTCCTTTAAAACATTTGCTTCTTCAACCTGAAAATCACATTCAAACGTGAGAAACAAGACCACTAGGACAAGCCTAGGGTCCAAAGGAGATGAAAAATTCAAAACAGCAAGTGAAACTCAACACGAATCAAGATAAATCACTCCAGAATAAGGTCCAATTGGTCTCACATCAAAACTATGCACCAAATCTATTTTATGAACAAAACATGTCAAACTATGCACTTTGGAAACACATTAGAGCAAACAGAATGATCACAATCAAATCAATATCAAAACAGCTCAATAAATTCCACAAAAATTCAAGCCTAAACAGAACACATTGAATGAGTAACATACCAATTTTCATGCTATTTGAACCAGAGGAAGTATGGAAATTAAATTCACTAAGTCATGGTATGCAAATACAAGCTCAAATAAGGCCACGAATCATGTGTCAACTTTAGGCAAGTGTAAAACAGAAATGGCATAAGATAAATGAACCACACCAAAGCCAAAATGAAATAAAACATGTTAAGAACCAATCCACAAAATTTCAGCTTCATATGATAAGGTATGAGAATTTCACAAGTCATGTAAGTTGATCACTCAAGAAATATTCACAAATGGCTAAACAGCAAAGAAAATTATCAATCAAATAGGAAGTGTATCAACAAATCCTACAAAATATCATGGTTGAACCTAACATCTAGATGGAATCACATGCAAAAATCCAGGGCAAAAGACATAGCATAGGCATGGAAACAAAATTCATGAACATGGCATAACATAGTGTGACACACATTGTCACACTCAACTTGATCACATCATATCTCTCAAACCAGGGACTCAAAATTAACAAACTATACATCAAAATCACCATGAAAGAGTCAAGAATGTGCATATAAAATTTCAAGCATTTTGGATAAGGCATCATTATTTTATGAATGAAATGGTGAGCATAGTGCACAAAGGATACATTCAAACATTCCCTAGGCATTTAATTTTTCCACACGTGCACAAAAATATTAAAAATCACTATAAAAAAGTACACATCACAAGGAGAATGGTGAAAAAAGTCTCATCAAATTTGGATTATTTTTGAAGGAGTTATGAATTTTTAAAGATGAATGATCAAAGTGAAACAAAAATTGCAAAAAAAAATGAAATAAAATGAATTAATATTCAGCAATGGCATTTTTGTAATAATCTGGCAGCGAGAATGAAACGTTGCGTTTCTGTTTACTGCATGGCAGCGTGTGATTGGCTCTAAGGCGCGGTAAACAGAATTCAAACGCGAAGCATGGCAAAACAAGATCAAAACGCTTCCTGGACACGAGTTCTTCATCATTCAAAGTGTTCATCACCAGAAAATCCACATGAACAAATTTTCACTAAAATTATCATGCCATATATCAAAATGACCGGCGTTCAACCTAGAACACAAAACTAACAAGCATTCGACCTAACTCTAACCATGCTTCACGGATCGAGCAAAAATAGTTTCACCTTCCAATGTTCAAATCCAAATATCTCATTCAATTCAGCATGGAAATCAAAACCACAAGTTGCAACGTGCTCTACAAACTTAGATCTACACAAGCCATATCATGATTTTAGCAATTATTGAAATCAAAATCTAACCTTTGAAGATAGCAGCTGTTGAATTTGGTGAATTCGAGGTCTCTAATGCCAAAACAGATGATGCTCGACGATGTAGAAGCTGAATGAAGTATGTATTGTAGCTCAACTATGCTCCAGATTGAAGAATCCTCAAGATGCCATGGATGAGTGAGATTTCAACAGTTCCAATTCCTCAATGCTTTGGCCACGATTTGGTGAAACAGATGTACACAAAGTCCTGTAGAAGAGAGATCACACAAGAAACAGCAAAAAGAATGAAGCAATTCAATGGAAAATGGCGAAAAAGTGTGAAGAAGTTTGAAGAAAATTGAGAGGTTTTTGGATGAAAAGTTTGTTAGATCTGAGAAATGAAATGTGATTATGCAGTTTCTGTTATGATTAATGCTTTATACCATGTGCTAATCCATGTGTTAATCACAATTAGGCAAATTGGAAGTGATTAAGCAAAAATGAATTTTCATGAATTGGCCAAAATGCCCTTTTCCAATTGCAGCCAATGCAACAGTACAAAACCAGTTAGAGCAAGTCATATTTGATGCTTATGATGTGTTAGAAAAGGTTTTGTATGCAAATGCCTTGTATTTTGAAAATTCACTATTTTTCCCACCAATTTTTAAAATGAACACTTGAAAAATGACCTTTTGCTATGATGATTTTTGATGAAATGTGATGATGCATCATGATAGTACAGATCAAATGTGGTTTGCTCAAAGAAAGATCACCCAATTTGGCCTTTCCATTCAAAAGTTATGGCCTCTTGAATTTCAACATTTTCTGAAAATGATTTGATCATAACTTGCCAACCACACATGAGAAATGAGTGTTCTTGGACTTTTTGGAAAGGTGAGAGCAAGATCTACAACTTTCATGTTGAACAAAATTTCATTTGAAGCATTTTTGGACACGTAATTTTGAGGAGAAAAACTTTCCATTTTTGGCAATTTTCAATTACAAGTCACTTTCTATTTTTGGAAAGTTTCCATCTGACTTTATTTTCTTCATTCTTGATGTTTGAAATGTCAAATGAAACTTGTTTAGACATGAATGAAGTGTCTCTAACTCTCTCCCACCTCCAAATCCATCAATTCAGGCACAGTTGACCACAGTTGACTTTTCTGACTGATAGATGAATCTGGCTATGCACTGATCAAGTTGAGCCTCCAACTCCCGATGAAATGGCTCAATGATGAAACCCTAGCTTCCATAAGCTCAATAAAACCATATGATGATCCTCATATCCATTGTAGACCCCATCTCCTTCACAAGCCCTGATTGGCCCAATACAACTGATTAGGGTTGACCAGAGGTCAAAACCCTAATCTCAAGGTATCTGATCAAGCTCAATGAAACCTCTTGGTGATGACAAGCCCATGACGATGATGATGTACCATTTCAACCAAGATAAAGCTCAACCCTCCTTGAGGAACCATGAAACCCTGATTTGAATCACCAACCCTCAGATGATTAGTGATCAGTTCAATGAAACCCTAGCTTGCACCTTAACCTCTTTATCTTCTGATCAAGACCTAGGAGGATGACTTGCTCAATGTAGCCATATGATATGCAACATGCTAATGACTAATGACTTAAAAAATGCAATGCAATATGTTAAGCTAGTCCCAAGAGAGGAGGGCAAATTTTGAGGTGTTACACGAATGACTCCAGCTTTCAACAGTTCTAACACTTGCTTCTCAATTTCTTCTTTTTGGTGATGAGGGTACCTGTAGGGTCTGACATTAATGGCACCATGATCAGGATAAAGCTTAATCCGATGCACCTGACTCCTCTCAGGAGGTAGCTGAATGTTGTCTCCAAACACTTCCTGGAATTCTTCTAGTATAGGATTTAAGCCTTTGGGAACCACTGACTTGGTTGCTTCCATTTACTATAAATGAGCCCACCACCAGCCCAGCTCAGTTCTGCTATGAGTGTCCTCAAGATAGGAGTTCAGATAACATTGTCTGACCACCTTGCTACCTTGACCTTACAATTTCACCAACTCATTTTCATAAGAAAATTGCATAGTCATGGCCTTCCAATCCATAATCACCTTCCCAAGAGTGCTTAACCAGGAAACTCCTAACACTATATCCATTCCCCCTAGCTCCAACACCAGCGCATCCACAATCACTTCAATCCCTCCCACCTTCATATTGACCCCTTTACACACTCCATTTGTTATCACCTTATGACCATCACCAAGCTTGATACTCTTAGCTGTTGTAGGTGTGGCGATAAGACCCAAAGCAGTAGTCACTTTGGGAGAAATGAAATTGTGGCTCGCACCACTATCAATCAACATCAATAAATCTACATTCTGTATCTTCCCTTCAACCTTCATGGTGTGAGACTCACCCATGCTTCCCAATACCCCCATCAGTTTACATTCCACCTCCACTTCTTCTTCACTTTCCACCGTCACGTCCTCCATACTCACAATTTCCCCTTCCTCTGTCATGGTTTCACCTTCTCCTAGGATTAGAACCCTAAGAGCTCGTTCTGGACATTTATGCAACGTAGGGTGGTATTTTCCCCCACATTTGAAACATAGACCCTTTGCTATCCTCTCTTCGAATTCATCATTGTGGATACTTCGTATTCCCTTCCACCTCTCCATCGCGTCGGAACGCGGACTCCCGTCATTTTTGCGAGCTGAGGAAACCAAAGACGAAGTTGAATTTGTGTTGGATCCAATCAAACCCGTTTTCTGACTCAGGTTTGACCCACCCGACTGAAACGAACGAGTTGCATCCCTGGGTTGAGACCCACCTTTACTCCTTAGTAACCCGACCCAATCCTTCTAGCCCACACGCTCGTACCCCCTTTTTTTCACATCACGACGCTCACCATCATCATCTTCCTCCTTCAATTCCTCTTCAACATCTTTCACAATCCTCATCATCTCCATCCTATTTCGAGGATTCAGAGTATGCACCCTCCTCCGAATTTGGGGTTTCAATCCACTCATAAAATATCTCAGGTATTGTTCTTCAGGAAGCCTTCCAACTTGTGATAACAACAGCTCAAAAGCTTCAACGAATTCCTTCACACTTCCCTTCTGTCTCAATGTCGAAAGCTCCTCGAACGGATTCTTCAGACGACGTCCTCCATAACGAGCAATTAACGCTCGCTTCATCTTCTCCCATGACAACTCTGAAGGAGAATAGCGATCCAAAACACAACGGAAATTAAAATTTTCTCCTTTTGTGATCCTTACGAATGGGCATGATCAGTGATAGAATCGTTACCTCTTGTGATGATTGAAACCTTTGATGTAGATCTACGGAGCGATCACGAACGTTGAACGATGACAGCGCTTCTACTCAGTCCACACGAACGGATTCCTTCAATCTCAGTGCTAGCTGCTACGAATGAAGGCTTTGAGTGAGAAAGAGAGAGAGAGAGAGAGAGAGAGAGAGAGAGAGAGAGAGAAACGAAAAATGCAATTGCACTAAATGCTTCTACACAAGGGTTCTATTTATAGAACCACTTGTGTGGGCTATAAGCTAAAAAGTCCACTTAAGTGTATGTGGCCCATATCTTATAATATGCCAAAATCACTTAAGCGCGTGGTAGCTTACCATATTTCGTATTCTACTTAAGTACACCGTACCTTACGATGTTCTACAATTCACTTAAGTGCATCGTACCTTACGGTGTTCCTTAGTTACTCTATCTCTCATCAATCTGTCCTTTGTGTATGACCCTGTAGGTTTTCGCGGCATTGGCAATTATATTAAATCACGTATTTAACATAATAAACAGTGAGCGGTATCTAGCAACACATCACTGCTACCCAAGACAGGAAAATGTCATGTGATCTGGCAAATCCTTCTGTGATAATACTTATGTGTATTATTACCCTTTTGCCCTTATGTCTATATTGAACATAAGGCATAGACCGTCTCATCCTTGTCCAGTTCAATATTGGGCCCATAGACATTTATCCTGTTACACAGGATGGGGAAATTCCATCTAGGTCACTCATGTCCCTTAGCATGCTTCGTGGAGTACCCATCAACTGTCTTTATGGTCATCCAGTTACGGACAACGTTTGATCAGCAACAAGGCACTCGACTCTACATCTAGGGTTTATAGTGGTTTCAGGTCGAAGGGTGGTATACACCATTATCACCATGAGAATAACTTATGACACTTTGCATAACATTCTATATAGTATTCTCATAGCGGGTCAATCCAGTGTAAATATTACTCTTAATATTTATACCTATGTTTAAGACTTGATAACTCCTTATCCATGATCCATGAGATGCGATCATCAGTCTATATACATAACAGTCTTTATGCTTTAATGTTATCCCACTTCACAATAAAGCTCGACTACGGGTACTTTAAGAATAGTGTCCTTATGTTTAATGTGATCTCATGATCAAGTCACACTTGATACATTAAACGGACTAGCTATTCTAGGAACTTTATTAAAAAAACATAATAAAGAAAAAGCCTTTTATTATTAATAAATAATTCGATACAAGTACCAAAAGTATTGGCCTCTAGGGCTTACACCAACAAACTCATCTGTTGGTTCTAAGTGTTGGCAGCAATTTTGATAAAACCAAGAGTGTTCACAAGATGTTACATGTGATGTCTTAACATAAGATATCTTGTACCTGCTGGATGTTTAAAATATAATTATGCAGGATTGTTTCAGGATGTCATACCCGACGTCATGGCATCTGATAGTATGTACCTGCTGGATGTTTAAAATATAATTATGCAGGATTGTTCCAGGATGTCAGACCCGATGTCATGACATCTGTATACAGAACATTCAGTCTGAATGTTATGTATTATGTGATTGTGTTTTTAATGGCAATCTGTGTATGATTGATGACTTAATTGAACACGCTATCAATCAGTAATTACAACGTGATTAACTTATTTTCCAAAGAGATCTAACCAACTGTCATGAGAAGATATGAATGGAAAATAGTTTTAGGGTTTTATGATGTCCAAGCCCAGCCAAATGCTTCTATAAAAAGGACATGGAAAACCTGATTTGATACACAAGAAATACATAGCGAAATATTGAGAGAGAATAAGGGTTTAAGTCTTGTGTGGTCGTGTGACTTGTAAGCCATTCAATTCATCCATAGATGATTGAAATGGTCTGATTTTTGAGTTATAATTTGTCACTCTAAGCTTTTAAGCATGAGTGTGTGTCTACTTGATTGAAGCTGCTAAGTAAGATCAAGTGTGTGTCTTTGAAGAGTGTCTTCTTTTCATTGTAATTCTTGTTTAATATCACTAGTGTGATTGAGGGGGAGTGAGTGAGATCTCATATCTAAGAGTTCTTAGGTAGAAGTCACATGGGTAGAGATTAGGTGAAAAAGACTGTAACTTATGTTGTTTACTGAGAGTCTTTGAACTGATTCTATTTTAGTGGATTTCCTTCCTGGCTTGGTAGCCCCCAGACGTAGGTGAGTTGCACCGAACTGGGTTAACAATTGCTTGTGTCTCTTGCATTACTGCTTTTTTATCTTTATCATGTTTGTATTATTCAGATATTAGTGTCGTAACATTACCTTCGACATCTCATATCTGATACCAGAATTTCAATTGGTATCAGTGCAGGCATCCTGCTCTGGTTCTGGGTGAGATCTAGGGACGATACTTTCTCGTACTATGGAGAGAGATGGATGATCTGTTCACAGGCCACCGATTTTGGATGGATCTAACTATGACTACTGGAAACCTTGAATGATAGCCTTCCTAAAATCTCTGGATAATAAGGCTTGGAAGGTTGTGTTAACAGGCTGGGAACATCCAGTAGTTACTAAGGAAGGAGAAGCTACAACTGATAAAAAGCCTGAAGAACAATGGACCAAGGAGGAGGATGATCTAGCCCTTGGAAATTCTAAAGCATTGAATGCTATATTCAATGGAATAGACAAGAATATCTTCATATTGATAAACAATTGTGAGGTGGCTAAAGATGCTTGGGACATTCTCAAAACCACTCATGAAGGCACCTCTAGAGTGAAGATGTCTAGACTGCAGCTGCTCACCACCAAGTTTGAAAATTTAAGGATGAAAGAAGATGAAAATATTCATGAATTTCATATGAGTATCCTTGAAATTGCTAATGCCTCAGGAGCCCTGGGAGAGAAGATGTCAGATGAAAAATTAGTAAGGAAAATACTCAGGTCACTCCCTAAGAGATTTGCTATGAAGGTGACAGCCATATAAGAGTCTCAAGACATCTCCAATATGAGAGTTGATGAGCTAATTGGTTCCCTCCAAACATTTGAGATGGGAATGTGTGATGGATCTGAAAAGAAAGCCAAAAGCATAGCCTTCATGTCAAACACTGAGGAGGAAGAGGAGGAAAGTGGTCAGGATGTTGATGAAGATCTGGCAAATGATGTAGCAATGCTGGGAAGACAGTTCAACAGACTTCTGAAAAAGATGGATGTAAGATCTAAGACAAATGTCAAGAACATCTCATCTGACATCAGTAAATCCAACAATGTTGGAAGAAGAACAAGGTCAGATGAAAATTCCAAAGAAGGAAAAAGAGTTCAGTGCCATGAATGTGATGGGTATGGACACATTAGAACTGAATGTGGAACCTACCTCAAGAAACAGAAGAGGAGTCTTGTTGCCACTTGGTATGATAAAAGTGAAACAGAAGAGTCTGCAAATCTGGTGATTGCCTTGACTGGAAGATGGGGTTCTGATGAAGACTCAAGTGATGATGAAGTAACCTTTGAGGAGTTGGCCACTACCTACAGAAAGTTGTGTCATAGAAGTGCAGAAGTGTGTCAACAGGTTGAAAGCCAGAAGAAGGTGATAACTCAATTGGATAATGAGAAGGTAGAACACTTGGAAACCATCTCTAAATTAAAAACAGAAGCAGTGGTTCTGAATGCCAAACTAGATGAGAGTCAACAAGTTGAAAGCCAGAAGAAAGTGATAGCACAGTTGGAGAATGAGAAGACAGGACATGTGGAAACCATCTCCAAGTTAAAGACTGAAGCTGTATTCTTGAATTCTAAACTGGATGAGATGACCAAGTATGTAAGAATGCTAAACAATGGATTTGACACCTTAGACAAGATTCTCCAGACTAGATAAATAACAGGAGACAAATTTGGCATTGGGTTCAATGAATCTAAGCCTGAGTGCAGTTACACTGGTGGAAAACCTAAATCCAAACCTAAGTGCAGCCATATTAAAAGCAAACCTGAGATGTCACATCATATGTCACAACATCGTAAGAGAAGACAGCAGAAAGGGAAACACCAAAGATGGAGATGTCATTATTGTGGAAAATTTGGCCACATAAAGCCCTTCTGCTATAAGTTGCATGGTTATCCTAGTCCTGCTCACCATCAACCTAGACCCAAACATCACAGGCATGTCAACAAAAAGCAATGGGTTCCTAAGACTAATGTTACAAGTCTAATAGCTCACACTTCCTTCAGAGTTTCAGCCAAAGAAGATTGGTATTTTGACAGTGGGTGCTCCAGACACATGACTGGAAACAAAAACCTGCTAACTGGTCTTCATCCTCATGCCTCAAGCTATGCAACCTTTGGTGATGGAGCAAAGGGTGAAATCAAGGGGATTGGTAAGCTTGATTACCCTGGAATTCCTGATATTGACAATGTCCTACTTGTTAAGGGTTTGATTGCAAATCTAATAAGCATCAGTCAACTGTGTGACCAGGGTCTAAATGTTAACTTCACTAAAATTGAATGTCTGATTACTAACAAAGAAAGTGAAGTGATCATGAAAGGAGTCAGGTCTAAAGACATCTGTTACATGTGGAGTTCACAAGAAACTGGTTATTCTTCAATGTGTACTTTAGCCAAAGAAGAAGAGGTGAAGATATGGCATCAAAGATTGGGCCATCTGCATCTTAAAAGCATGAAGAGGATTATATTTGTTGAAGCTGTTAGAGGAATTCCCAACTTGAAGATTGATGAAGGAAAAGTCTGTGGGGAATGTCTGATTGGAAAGCAGACAAGAATGTCACACCAGAAGCTCAGACATGACACCACTTCCAAAGTTCTGGAACTCCTCCATATGGATTTGGTGGGACCCATGCAGGTGGAAAGCCTTGGTGGGAAGAAGTATGCATATGTAGTGGGGGATGACTTCTCCAGATACACCTGGATCAATTTTATAAGAGACAAATCTGATGTGTTTGAAGTCTTCAAAGATCTTTGTCTAAAACTTCAAGGAGAAAAGGAAAGTCAAGTTATCAAAATTAGAAGTGAACAAAGAAGGAAGATGGATCCCAAATGTAATGAAGGAATATTTCTGGGCTATCAATAAAAAGCAGAGCATACAGAGTCTTTAATTCTAGAACAAAAGTAATGATGGAATCTATCAATATTGTGGTTGATGATCAACAGACTGATCTCACAGACGATGTTGAGACATCTCCAAATGATTCCCCAGCTGATTTCTCAAACAGGAGTAATGAGAGTGAACCTCCTCAAGCTGAACCTGCAGATGACAAAATCAACAAGGAACCCTCCATCAGAATTCAGAAGGATCATCCCAAAGATCTCATTATAGGAGACCTAAATAAAGGGGTCACAACTAGATCAAGGGAAGTGATCTCACATGGTTGCTTTGTATCCAAGGTTGAGCCTAGAAATGTCAAGGAAGCCTTGACTGATGATTTCTAGATCAATGCTATGCAGGAGGAGTTAGGTCAATTCAAGAGGAGTGAAGGATGGGAACTGGTTCCTAGACCTGAAAGAATAAATGTCATAGGTACAAAGTGGGTGTATAAGAATAAATGTGATGAACAAGGAGTGGATTTTGATGAAACATTTGCTCCTGTAGCTCACCTTGAGTCCATTAGACTTTTGCATGGAGTGGCATGTATTCTGAAGTTCAAACTGTTCCAAATGAATGTAAAAAGTGCCTTCTTGAATGGCTACTTAAAAGAGGAAGTATATGTTGAATAGCCTAAAGGATTCACAGATCCAAACCTTCCAAAGCATGTGTACAGATTGAAGAAAGCCCTCTATGGTTTGAAGCAAGCTCCTAGGGCTTGGTATGAGAGACTCATAGTGTTCCTCACTAACAATGGCTACAAGAGGGGGGTATTGACAAGACCCTATCTGTGAAAAATGAAGGAGGAAAGCTCATGGTGGCTCAAATAGATGTGGATGATATTGTGGTTGGAGGGATGTCAGATCAGATGGTAGAACATGTTGTTAGACAAATGTAGTCTAAGTTTGAGATGAGCCTTGTTGGACTTGGGCTACAAGTCAAGCAGATAGAAGATTCTATTTTTCTATCCCAAAGCCAATATGCCAAGAACAGTGTTAAGAAGGTAGGCATGGAGAATGCAAGGACACCTGCTCCTACATATTTGAAAGTACCCAAAGATGAAAATGGTGTTTGTGCTATACATCAAGCTGAATACATAGCAGCTGGAAGTGGCTGCTCTCAACTGGTTTGGATGAAACAAATGTTGACTGAATACAATGTCACACAAGATGTCATGACATTGTATTGTGACAACCTGACTGCTATAAATATTTCCAAAAATCCTACTCAGCACAGCAGGTCAAACCACATTGATATTCGTCATCACTTTATTAGAGAACTTATGGAAGAGAAAATCATAGCACTGGAGCATGTTACTACTGAAATGCAATTAGCTGACATATTTACAAAGGCTTTGGATGCTAATCAGTTTGAATGTTTAAGAGGGAAATTGGGGATTTGTATTCATGAGAATTTATAGCAATTAAAGTGGAGTGGAAAAGGTAATAAAAATATTGTCTGCCCACTTAAAAGAAAGTGTCCCATTTATGGTAAATCATTACCTAGTATTGGAACTAGCATCTATACCATTTTCACACGCTACCCCAACACAACCACTTCCATCTTCATCAAACTGCTCAGACCATCTCTGCTAGGGCAACAAAGATTTTCTCAAAAGTTCAACAAAATGTCACAACATCCCTCATCCCCTGGTTCAAAACCCACTCACAAAGCAAGGACTCCTTCCATGGAGTTTCTGGATGAAGACGTTTTGGAGGTTATTCCTCTTTCTGTAATCCCAGGCGACGCCCCTGGTCCTTCTTCCATGACATGAAACAATCAAGGTAACTTTTCTGATAACCCTCCTCCTAAGGATGACATGCACTATACAGATCGTGTCATTAGGAATCTGGTAACTAGGATCCTAAATGAAGGACACTCAGTCAAGGGAGTTTCGACTCCTCTGTCTAGAAGGGACCCCTCTCCTGAGGTGGAACCTCAAACTGAGAAAGATGATGATTCATCTAGATTAGAGAAAGACATGGTTGCTGAGGGACTACGCTCTCTAGGTAAAACCTTGCCTAGTAAGAAACCAGTAGATGTTTCTCATGAAACTGCTAAGAAGGTTATTGATTTGGAGGAAGAGAGTTCAGAAGAGGAAGATGACACCTTGGTTCATCATTTGAAACCAAGTGTTGTAAAGAAAATGAAGACCAGGAAAGGCAAGACTGTGGTTGAGATGTTGACATCTAGAACAGGTAAGAAGGCTGCTGCTGTAGGTCCTTCTAAATCATGGAGTAAAGTGGAAGTGAAGAAAAGAAAGGTCAGAGAAAGTTCTGACTCTGAAGATGATGTCGAAGACGATGTCCCAGACATCTCTCCTGCTAAAAGGCAAACTGTTAAAAAGTCTCCAGCTAAGGTTGCAGCTGTGCATTTGGACAACATTTCCTTTCATTTGGAAGATGGTGCAGCCAAATGGAAATTTGTTATACAGAGGAGAGTTGTTGTGGAAAGGGAGCTAGGGAAGGAGACTGTGGAAGTGAAGAAGGTTATGGAATTGATCAAATATGCTGGTTTGATGAAAACAGTTAGTGCGTTGCCCCAATGTTTTGAAGGTTTAGTGAAGAAGTTTATGGTGAATATCCCAGAGGATATTTCTGACAAGAATAGCAAAGAATTCTGCAAGGTGTTTGTGAGAGGAAGGTGTGTAAGGTTCTCCCCAACTATCATCAATAAATTCCTAGGAAGAGGAACTGAAGGAGCTGTTGAGTTAGAGGCTATAGACAATGAAGTCTGTAGGACAATCATTGTTGGCCAAGTCAAGGAATGGCCAAGCAAAAAGCATCTATCAGCTGGAAAATTAACTGTAAAATATGCCATCTTGCATAAGATAGGTTCAGCCAACTGGGTGCCAACAAACCATATCTCAACTATCTCTAATGGTCTTAGAAGGATAATCTATGCTATTGGAACCAGAGTCAACTTTGATTTTGGAAGGTTCATGTTTGAACAAATTGTTAGACATGCCTCCACTAATGCAGTAAAGCTGCCAATTGCTTTTCCCTCTATCATTTGTGGAATTATTTTAAGCCAGCAACCTGGTATTCTAAACACAAGTGATATCCCCAGTAGAAGGAAGCCTCCATTGTCCATTCACTATAAGTTATTTGAAGGCAGTCATGCCAATGACATTGCCATGACATCTGCAAGGAAAGAGCCAACCTCTCAAGGTGGCCTGATTGCTCAATTGAAAGAAACTTGTAAGGAGCTGGAAACTGGGATTAGGGTTGCCAAGGCTAGGAAAGAGGCTTTAGAGGTTCTTAGTAGTAGCTTGGAGCAAGAAGAGATGGATAAGGTTGGTGTAGCCAAGGAGTCAGATGCCCATACCTCAAGTGAGAGGTCTAATTCTCAAGATCAATCTAGTGACAATTCTGAATCTGAAGGTGAAGAAGATGCTACCTCCTCAGACTAAGTTGCGGTGATGGTCCCCCTGATATGATGACATGTGTGTTCTGGATGCTGTTTTTGGATGCTTGGATGATTTGTTGTTTTTCTATTTGATGTTTGTAATTTTTGGCAGTCCTTTCTGATGCCATGATGTAATATTTGGGCTCTTTATGAGTTCCCTGGATTTCTGATTATCTCAGCTATTACAACTGTGTATAATTATGGGTTGTACCACCTAACATTTATGTTTTAACATTTTATATGTTATAACATCCTTTGTGACATTCTCTACTGGACTGATTGACATTTATTTTGTCTAATTGGTCACTTTGGTCTATTTTGACTAAAAGGGGGAGGAGTTATTATGTGGAGAGCTGCAGTTAATGTGTGGAGATGTAGAGAGCTGCAGTTATTATGTGCTGAAGTAGCTAGCTAGGCTAGACAGGGGACAACTGATGTTGAACAGAAGAATGTTCTATGTTGTACAGGTGGTTGTACAGGTGATGTTAAAGGAGATGTCAGAATGTGATTCTGTATGTTATAGATGTTAAAGGAGATGTCAGAAGGAAATTCTGATTGTTACAGGTGTTGTTGTTGTTGAAGGAGATGTCTGTAGGTGAATAGACTTAGGGGGAGAAGAAGCACCCATGTGCATGTGCTGTTGTTGTTGAAGGATATGTCTGTAGGTGAACAGACTTAGGGGGAGAAGAAGTACCCATGTGCATGTGTGTATTACTAGTTGCTATTATAGCTAGTAATTGTGTTTGCTTATGTTGCTGCTTAAACTGTTGTTATGCTGTTTAACTGCTGATGTGTTTTTTCTTGTGAACAAAATGGATTGATATATGTTTTAGCCAAAATTTGCCAAACGGGGAGTTTGTTGGTTCTAAGTGCTGACAGCAATTTTGGTAAAACCAAGAGTGTTCACAAGATGTTACATGTGATGTCTTAACATAAGATATCTTGTACCTGCTGGATGTTTAAAATATAATTATGCAGGATTGTTTCAGGATGTCATACCCGATGTCATGGCATCTGATAGTATGTACCTGTTGGATGTTTAAAATATAATTATGCAGGATTGTTCCAGGATGTCAGACCCGATGTCATGACATCTGTATACAGAACATTCAGTCTGAATGTTATGTATTATGTGATTGCGTTTTTAATGGCAATCTGTGTATGATTGATGAGTTAATTGAACACGCTATCAATCAGTAATTACAACGTGATTAACTTATTTTCCAAAGAGATCTAACCAACTGTCATGAGAAGATATGAATGGAAAATAGTTTTAGGGTTTTATGATGTCCAAGCCCAGCCAAATGCTTCTATAAAAAGGACATGGAAAACCTGATTTGATACACAAGAAATACAGAGCGAAATATTGAGAGAGAATAAGGGTTTAAGTCCTGTGTGGTCGTGTGACTTGTAAGCCATTCAATTAATCCATAGATGATTGAATTGGTCTGATTTTTGAGTTGTAATTTGTCACTCTAAGCTTTTAAGCATGAATGTGTGTCTACTTGATTGAAGCTGCTAAGTAAGATCAAGTGTGTGTCTTTGAAGAGTGTCTTCTTTTCATTGTAATTCTTGTTTAATATCACTGGTGTGATTGAGGGGGAGTGAGTGGGATCTCATATCTAAGAGTTCTTAGGTAGAAGTCACACGGGTAGAGATTAGGTGAAAAAGACTGTAACTTGTGTTGTTTACTGAGAGTCTTTGAACTGATTCTATTTTAGTGGATTTCCTTCCTGGCTTGGTAGCCCCCAGACGTAGGTGAGTTGCACCGAACTGGGTTAACAATTGCTTGTGTCTCTTGCATTATTGTTTTTTTATCTTTATCCTGTTTGTATTATTCAGATATTAGTGTCGTAACATTACCTTCGACATCTCATATCTGATACCAGAATTTCATCATCTTCTGTCTCCATCAACAGGTTGAACCAATGAATGGTTGAACCTTTCATGCTCAGGCGAGCCAACTTCACACGCATATCATCCGATGTATTCTTAACATCGAAATAAATTTCGGACCGTGTAATCCAAGCCACAGATCATCACCATCAAACAGAGGCAATTTCACCTTCTTCCCGGCGAGGCGAGATTCACTTTGTGCAGAGCCAACAGAGGCTTCCCCCTCTAGAGTCTCTCCTTTTTTTCTGATCTGTTTGCTAAATTCTTCTAGAACCAAGCTTTGTTGATGCATTTGCTGAGCGTGTTGCTGCATCTGTAGAGCGAGATCTTGCAGCGTTGTTGTCACATTCCCCATCTGTGTCTCCAAAGCGTCAACTCGGTCACCCATCTTAGGCTTCCTTTGAATCTACAATCTTCTTCGTTATGTGAGTTTGATCCGGTAGGTCGGACCAATTGATGGGTCTAAATGCACAAAATAGTGATAAAATGGATATAATAGTGTAATATGAGTAATGAAACTGCAATTGATTGCTATGAGATCCACAATTACAGGAAGATATGAATAGAAAAATAGGAAAATAACAAACTGGTAATAGCTACCAATTCCCAAGCACGCAGTGCTCCCAAATAACCTAGAGGTGACCCCACCGGATTCTAACTGAATTCCTTCCTCCTTATTCCCTTCCAGCTATAGCTATATATAGCCACTCTCATGCACTTCATGTGTTCCTCATGCATTCACAGTCACGTCATCATCTTTCATTCCTTTTGTCTTCTTCCTAGTATAAACTTTCCACACCCTTGGCCTAGGCCCCACTTCACTAATCACATTTCTATCAATGGCGAATTGGGATTAGGGTTTTGTCGTTGACGACCCTTGGCGGCGAGTGGTGTGATGCCAAAATCTAGAGTCTCCACGATCTGAGACATATGATTTTCCAAATCCCCGAATTAACTCGTCAGTCAACTCACTTATTTTGACAGAAATTGAAAATAGACATTTTGAGATTTTCTTAGGTGAAAATAAGTGAAGTAAGTGGAGTCGTCGCCCCAACCTGCACGTGTTGCGGAGATGGATGGGTTTTTGCAGAACACATGATAGGGTTTCCATAAATTCTTCTTGATTGAGGAATTTGTGGGCTTTTGGGGCTGTAGGAAAGCTACTATGAAATATGTGAATGATGGGTCATTCACTAATATCTTTAGTTGGTAACCTTCAAAAAGATCATCATATATTTTTCGTCATCCTCCCTACAAATGACAGATCGGTGACAAACATGAACTTGAGGCCCGCGTCTGTTTTATTGGGCTTCACGGTGGACTCCAATTATACTTGCTAAAAAAGTTTAATGACATAGCCATGCGTTTATATATCTGTTTATATGTTTGGGGTATTTAAGCAACATGTAAGGCATGCTCATCCAAAGTGGTGAAACCTCTGGATGTGTGTTTTTGTTGGAAATTGGAGACATCTCTCTTTTGTCCTAAGACTCATTTATTTATAACGGTATCTATGGGTTTGGGTCTAGGAGTGGTGACCACCTCCCCTACTAGATGTGAAGGGAGGAAAGAGTTGGTGTTTCTTGAAATTGTGGACGAGATGATTATCCTCCCTAACTTCGTATTTGAACTCGTTTTAGTAGGACACTTTATTCCTCGCGTTCATGGATAGGCATGCAATGGAAGTAAATTAGGCGGACAAAGTGCAATTCAAGCAACCTCGAGGTCAATTTTAGGCGACTTAGGACTTTGTGGGGCAACTCGTCCTTACAAGTGTTGGCCTTTAACGCCTCTTTAGTGGACTATCATCTCCAACACTCCCAAATTATTTTAAAATAAAATAAAACAAAAGAGTAACGCAACATTGAATTATACTTTTTAAATGGTTGAGGATTTTAGTATATAATTAAATTCAAAAGTATCAAAGTCTTTTATCTACAATTATATCTAAAATTATATCTCTACATATAATTTTATTAATTATACATTTTAAAAATATTTTAGTAAATAAAATATAATGTATTTTAATAATAAATATAATAAATTACTATTTTAAAAAAATGAGTGAAATTCGAAAGAATTTATTTAAAACGGGACTCACAAAAATTGTCAAAATATTATATAATTAGAGACAAAATATTTAATTATTTGAATATTGTTAAAATACGTTAATTATTTTATTTTAACTTCTATTATTAACTATTGAAATAATAATATTTATTAAATTTCCTTAATATATTTTACTTAATTTAGTTTTGTCCGAATGTTCGAGAAATATGCTAAACATTAACATTACATAATTTCAGGAAATTAATTGACTGTCGAATGCCAATTTCAATCTTCTTTCTTTTTGGTTGGCAATTAGTAAGTTACAGTATGATTCAAAAAATCCTTCCAGAGAAAGCAATCTTCTTGACTAATAACTTGCCTTATTAGTGGAACACATACAATGATACAACAAAACAAAAAACGCTTCACCAAGTGCTTACCGTTACCGCGTATCTTTTGATTAACCCAACATTGCAGTCCAACTGTGACACGCTCGTAATTAATTACGCTTCCAAAGAAAAAGTCCACCATAAATTAACTTAATTATCATCTCTATAAATCACCCTCTTCTCTCTTTCAAACCTTATCACAACAACAACAACAACCAGAACAAACAAACAACCAAACAAACAAGTACTAGTTCGGTTTTCTTTGAATTTCCGAAAATGCCTAGAAAAGGAATGAGAAGCATATTTTTCCAACCATCTGCTTCTTCAATGTTTCCACCACCCTCTCCTCTCCGCACTTTCTCGGAGTCATTAATGGATGAAAACATCGAAACCGCAGAATCACTTATTACCAAATGGGATTATTCCAACGCGAATCAATCCAAACAGATCATAACCCCTCTTTTCAGCCCCGGCACTCGCCATGAAGCAAGACAGTATCTTAACGCTGTCAAGGGACTACAATCCGCTATGCAGTACCTCGTCACACGTGATTCCACCTCCAACACACTCGTAAAAGCTCAATTCCTAATGCAACTCGCTATGAAAACTCTTCAGAAAGAGTTTTATACGATTCTATCGCAAAACAGAGAATGTTTAGACCCTGAAACCGTTTCCAACCGTTCCTCGGTGGATCGTAGAAGCAGTGTTAGTGTTTCCGATTACGACGATGAAGTCTCCGTCTCCGAAGATGAGTTTCGTGTTGCTGGAAATACTATTTCTGAGACGGAGAGGGTTTCCATGCTTGCTATGGTGGATTTGAAAGCTATTGCTGATTGCATGATCTCGTCTGGCTATGGAAAAGAGTGTGTCAAGGTTTATATAGTTATGAGAAAATCTATTGTTGATGAAGCGCTTTATCATCTCGGAGTTGAACGGTTGAGCTTCTCTCAGATTCAGAAAATGGATTGGGAAGTTATTGAGCTGAAAATCAAGACGTGGTTGAACGCGGTTAAAGTCGCCGTCGGAACTCTCTTTCACGGCGAGAGAATCCTCTGCGACGAGGTCTTCGCTAACTCTTCAGGGAAGAGAATCGCCGAGTCGTGTTTCGCGGAGATAACCAAAGAAGGTGCTGCTTCGTTGTTTGGATTCCCGGAGATGGTGGCGAAATGCAAGAAAACGTCTGAGAAAATGTTTAGAATTCTTGATTTGTACGAAGCTATCTCTGATATCTGGCCACAAATTCAATCGATTTTCTCGTTTGAATCAACTTCAAACGTCCGCTTACAAGCCGTTACGTCGATGGCGAAACTCGCGGACGCCGTTAAAACGATGCTAACGGATTTCGAATCCTCGATTCAGAAAGAGTCGTCAAAGAAAAAACTCCCCGGCGGCGGCGTCCATCCCATAACACGCTATGTCATGAATTACATCGCCTTCCTCGCCGATTACAGCGGCGTGTTATCCGATATCGTCTTCGATTTGCCGCAATCTCCGTTGCCGGAGTCTTACTTCCAAAGTCCCATGCGCGGCGAGAATCAATCATCTTCAGAGATATCAGAGAAAATCGCGTGGCTGATACTCGTTCTTCTCTGCAAGCTTGACGTAAAAGCAGAGCTCTACAAGGATGTAGCGCTTTCGTATCTTTTTCTTGCTAACAACATGCAATACGTCGTCGTAAAGGTTCGAAGATCAAACCTAGGGTTTCTTCTCGGAGAAGAATGGTTAAAGAATCATGAACTAAAAGTTAGAGAGTATGTGTCCAAATTTGTGCGATATGGATGGAATAAAGTATTCTCCACGTTGCCGGAGAATCCCACGGCGGAGATGCCGGTGGAGAAAGTGAAGGCTAGCTTCTTTAACTTCAACGCTGCGTTTGATGGAGAGTGTAGGAAACAGTCTTCGTGGGTTGTATCCGACCCGAAACTCCGAGATGAAATCAAAGGTGCTGTGGGTTCGAAGCTGTTGTCGAGGTACGGTGAATTCTATGAGATGAACCGGGTTGGGTTCGAGTCAATAGTGAGATATGAACCGGAATATATAGAAAGTTGTTTGTGTAAAATTTTGTACGGAGTTGGAGATTCGGGGAGTGTTTCGTCTTTTTCTTCGACGACGTCGTCTTCTCGTGGCTCTAATCGCCATTGAAATTGGAGTTGTCGTTGGATCATGATGACCTTACGAGTCATCTCACCTCTTGTAATTTATTTTATTAATTAATGTATAAAAACGACTAAAAGAGTATAATATCAAATGTTCAATTTTTTTTATATATTGTTTTTAATTATTTAATGTCACATTTCCAATGAAAAACAAGCCCTCTTTAGTATGTTTTTGATATTTAGTGTGTTTTGGTGTCCCACGTATGACATTTGTTTAATATTTACTTTGATTTATCGAATGTTTTAAATTAGTTTTTTTTTTCTTTTGCATGTTTTGAAGATATTTTAGACTGATGAAATTCCTTAAATTAAATAAAGTTGTTATAGCCTTACAAGATGCAATGGTTAATATTAAGAATTTTGACGAGGGTGCTTACGATCATGGCTGGATTGCAAGTATAAAGAAGTTGTTACCAATGATGTTCTTTCGAGTAAGAAAACGGCTTCACTTCCTTGTTTTTAGTTAAGAAGAATTTAAAATGAATGTTATGTGTATTGTTTCGTTTATTTTATTTTATTTATTTATCAATTACTCTTTAAATATCTTTCTATTTATAAGTCTAAATCTCCTTTCTCTTTTTTTTTACTCTCCAAATTTTTCAATTATTCACTTATAATAATCATGTAACATTTGCCCCTTCACTAAATATAATTCACTTGCCATATTAGATATCATCTTGTAACCATTTCTTATGACTTTTCAGATGACATTTTAACCTTATAATTGCATCCGACTTACACTAATCGGATTATTTCTAGTTTTTATAGGAGATCGGTTACATCTTGCCTATTCTGATATCCTAACCGTATCTTCATCAGATATTCTCCTTCCTTAGTAATGATGATTTTCATCGGAATTTGCTCCCTCTCCATGATCTGAAACGTTTCATACTGTTTTAAGTCCTTTTAAGAAGATTTCCTCCTATTGCTGATGCATGTGACGAGAATACAAAAGCATTAAGAACCTTGAGCGCCCGCGAAATAAAAGATCTTTGGGATTTTTATGTGAGAGGATGTAGAGATACTCTAATCCAACCTGACTTTGATCGTATTGTAAAAGAGGCTTACAACGATATTTATGTCTCTTTTAGCGATTCTGATTTTGACTATTCTTCATCAGGTTCATCAGTAGAGGTGTTGATGGAGATTATGGAGTCATTTGATCAAGAAGTAACAAGTTACGATCATAACTTCATAGACGAGGTGGAGATAGTTAAACTCCGATCTTTGAAGAATGTATCTTCTACTAGGAATGAAGACATTGCTATTTTGGAAACCCTGTATTCCAGGGGAATGTGTTTGCATAGCTCGTCCTATGGGGGTTAAAGATGAATATTTTCATTTCTATGATGGGCTATTGGAAGATTTTAACATCCACCTTCCCTTTATCGATTTTGAATCTAATATACTAAAAATCCTGAATGTTGCCTCTTCTCAACTTCGTCATAATAGTTGGGGATTTATCAAGGCTTTTGAAATAGTTTACGAGGCCATAGATATAGAACCCACCATAGGCTTATTTTTCTCCTTCTTTGAAATCAAAGGTGTTGAGAAGGGTGGATGGGTGACCATTAGTAGCCTTCCCGCTAAGAGTTTTCTCCAAGCTTACACCACAAACTATAAAGGTTTCAAAGATCGATTTCTTCGAATTAGGTGTGGACCGAGATGTCCTCAAGTTATATATACGCTAGACGGGTCTTATCGGGTTCTTATCTATTGGACTGAGAATCCTCTTTCAGTATTCGGGTTTGATTTTGACAAATTAAATGACCAAGAGGTTAGATCCTTGGCATCTTAGATTCCTACCGTATGATGAAGGTCCGGAATCTATTGTATCTACCCGAAGAGAAAATTATTTCTTTCTCAGGTAATGATTATTTATTTTCTTTGTGTATTGTTAAGGATACCATCCTGCATTCCGCTAACTTCTTTTCTCACTTTGTCTTTAGGAAAAATGACTAACATATATGTGAAGGAACAAAAAAAGCTGATGTCAAAAGCCTGGGCGGCGAGGAGAGTAGCCGGCCAAAATATTGCTAACTCGGACTTGACTGATTTGGAAACCCGGTTACTGAAGAAAAGAAAAGCAGTTCCCAAACAAAGAAATTCCCAATGTCTCTTTGCAGAAAGCCCAAATTGACGTCCTTGACGCAGGCGGTGCTACCTTTGATAGGGCAAAGGCTCAAGCCTTATGTCTCTATCCTGAACTTGACTTGTCATAGATGCACTTCTTCAAAGTTGTGGTTAATGGTCATCTTGTGGATATGGAAGAAGTCGAGCTCTCTCCCACTAACAATCCGATATAGGAATATCATGATGTTGTCAGTAATCTTGAAGTTGGGGGTGAGGATAAAGATGAAGAGTAGTTTTCTGTCGTTTATTTTGTAATGTTTTCAGGAATATTGGTTTTTCCTTTTCGTTTTGTGTATGGATTCTATTATGATATATACCATGACATTCATATTTTGTTTAATGTTTATTGATTGCCCTTATCTTTACAATTGTTTTTTTGAGATGTTTTTACAGAAGCTCTGAGTGCTTACAAAGTTTTATGAATGAATGACTTATTCCAAAACTTTTCAGGAGTTAAGTTATGTATTTCTATTTTGACAAACTTGTAGGATATTTTAAAGGGCTTGTATGCATGTTATGGATTGCTGGTAAAATTTATATTGACGGTCTGTGACCTTGCCGAGCATGACCAAAATTTTCACCCTGTGACGACCTATGATTTCCAATATTCCGGAGGACCATATCGGGCTCGTGATATGGAACAATCGGAGCACAGGTAAATTTTTTGTCATTGAAAATAGTGAATCATCTATGGTGAAGTCGGTCAGGGAAATTGAGGATCCCCATCGGGATCTTGCCTTGCTGATGCTCTGGAACTTGGTGAGTTCTAGATATGGAGAATTTAGAGAGCCCTAGTGAGATTCGGATAATCGTCATTCCTCCTTTACTACCTTCACACCTGTTGGTTCTAAGAGTTGGCAGCAATTTTGGTAAAACAAAGAGTGTTCACAAGATGTTTCATGTGATGTCTTAACATAAGATATCTTGTACCTGCTGGAGGTTTAAAAACATAATTATGCAGGATTGTTTCAAGATGTCATAGACGATGTCATGACATCTGATATTATGTACCTGCTGGATATTTAAAATGGAATTATGCAAGATTGTTCCAGGATGTCAGACCCGATGTCATGACATCTGTACACAGAACATTCAGTCTGAATGTTATGTGTTATGTGATTGCACTTTTAATGGAAATCTATGTTTGATTGATGAGTTAATTACAAACGCAATCAATCAATGATTACAACGTGATTTAACTTATTTTCCAAAGAGATCTAACCAACTGTCATAAGAAGATTTGAATGGAAAATAGTTTTAGGGTTTTATGATGTCCAAGCCCAACTGAATGATTCTATAAAAAGGACATGGAAAACATGATTTGATACACCAGAAATACAGAACGAAATATTGAGAGAGAATAAGGGTTTGTGTCTTGTGTGGTCGTGTGACTTGTAAGCCATTCAATTCATCCATAGATGATTGAATTGGTCTGATTTTTGAGTTGTAATTTGTCACTCAAAGCTTTTAAGCATGAGTGTGTGTCTACTTGATTGAATCCGCTAAGTAAGATCAAGTGTGTGTCTACTTGATTGAAGCTACTAAGTAAAATCAAGTGTGTGTCTTTGAAGAGTGTCTTCTTTTCATAGTAATTCTTGTTTAATATCACTGGTGTGATTGAGGGGGAGTGAGTGGGATCTCATATCTAAGAGTTCTTAGGTAGAAGTCATACGGGTAGAGATTAGGTGAAAAAGACTGTAACTTGTGTAGTTTACTGAGAGTCTTTGAACTGATTCTATTTAATGGATTTACTTCCTGGCTTGGTAGCCCCCAGACGTAGGTGAGTTGCACCGAACTGGGTTAACAATTGCTTGTGTCTCTTGCATTACTATTCTTTATCTTTATCCTGTTTGTATTATTCAGATATTAATGTCGTGACATTACCTTCGACATCTCATATCTGATACCAGAATTTCAATTGGTATCAGAGCAGGCATCCTGCTCTGGTTCTGGGTGAGATCTAGGGACAATACTTTCTGGTACTATGGAGAGAGATGGAGGATCTGTTCACAGGCCACTAATTTTGGATGGATCTAACTATGACTATTGGAAACCTCGAATGGTAGCTTTCCTAAAATCTCTTGATAATAAGGCTTGGAAGGTTGTGTTAACAGGATGGGAACATCCAGCAATTACTAAGGAAGGAGAAGCCACAACTGATAAGAAGCCTGAAGAACAATGGTCCAAGGAGGAGGATAATCTAGCCCTTGGAAATTCTAAAGCATTGAATGCCATATTCAATGGAGTAGACAAGAATATCTTCAGATTGGTAAATAACTGTGAGGTGGCTAAAGATGCTTGGGACATTCTCAAAACCACTCATGAAGGCACCTCTAGAGTAAATATGTCTAGACTACAACTGCTCACCACCAAGTTTGAAAATTTAAGTATGAAAGAAGATGAAAATATTCATGAATTTCGTATGAGTATCCTTGAAATTGCTAATGCCTCATAAGCCCTGGGAGAGAAAATGTCAGATGAAAAGTTAGTAAGAAAAATACTCAGGTCACTCCCTAAGAGATTTTCTATGAAGGTGACATCCATAGAAGAGTCTCAAGACATCTCCAATATGAGAGTTGACGGGCTAATTGGTTCTCTCCAAACATTTGAGATGGGAATGACTGATGGATCTGAAAAGAAAACCAAAAGCATAGCCTTCATGTCAAACACAAAGGAGGAAAATGGTCAGGATGTTGATGAAGATCTGACAAATGATGTAGCAATGCTGGGAAGACAGTTCAACAGACTGTTGAAAAAGATGGATGTAAGATCTAAGGCTAATGTCAAGAACATCTCATTTGACATCAGTAAATCCAACAATGTTGGAAGAAGAACAAGGTCAGATGATAAGCCCAAAGAAGGAAAAGGAGTATAGTGCCATGAATGTGATGGGTATGGACACATTAGAACTGAATGTGGAACCTACCTCAAGAAACATAAGATGAGTCTTGCTGGCACTTGGTCTGATGAGAGTGAAATAGAAGAGTCTGCAAATCTGGTGACTGCCTTGACTGGAAGATGGGGCTCTGATGAAGACTCAAGTGATGATGAAGTAACCTTTGAAGAGTTGGCCACTACCTACAGAAAGTTGTGTCACAAGAGTGCAGAGGTGTGTAAACAGGTTGAAAGCCAGAAGAAGGTAATAACTCAACTTGAGAATGAGAAGGTAGAACACTTGGAAACCATCTCCACATTAAAAAAAGAAGCAGTGGTTCTGAATGCCAAGCTAGATAAAAGTCAACAAGTTGAAAGCCAGAAGAAAGTGATAGTACAACTGGAGAATGAGAAGGCAGAACATGTGGAAACCATCTCCAAGTTAAAAATTGAAGTTGTGTTATTGAATTCTAAACTGGAAGAGATGACCAAGTATGTAAGAATGTTAAACAATGGATCTGACCCCTTAGACAAGATTCTCCAGACTGGACAAATAATATGAGACAAATCTGGCATTGGGTTTAATGAATCTAAGCCTGAGTGTAGTTACACTGGTGGCAAACCTAAATCCAAACCTAAGTGCAACCATATTAAAAGCAAACCTGAGATGTCACATCATATGTCACAATATCAGAAGGGAAGACAGCAGAAAGGGAAACACCAAAGATGGAGATGCCATTACTGTGGAAAATTTGGCCACCTGAAGCCCTTCTGCTATAAGCTGTATGATTATCCTAGCCCTGTTCATCATCAGACTCACTATCAAGCTAGACCCAAATATCACATGCCTGTCAACAAAAAGCAATGGGTTCTCAAGACTAATGTTACAAGTCTAATAGCTCACACTTCCTTCAGAGTTTCACCCAAAGAAGATTGGTATTTTGACAGTGGGTGCTCCAGACACATGACTGGAAACAAAAACCTGCTAACTGGCCTTCATTCTCATACCACAAGTTATGTAACCTTTGGTGATGGAGCAAAGGGTGAAATCAAGGGGATTGGTAAGCTTGATTTCCCTGGAGTTCCTGACCTTGACAATGTCCTACTTGTTAAGGGATTAACTGCTAATCTAATAAGCATCCGTCAACTGTGTGACCAAGGTCTAAATGTTAACTTCACTAAAATTGAATGTCTGATTACTAACAAAGAAAGTGAAGTGATCATGAAAGGAGTCAGGACCAAAGACAACTGTTACATGTGGAGTTCTCAAATTGGTTATTCTTAAAAGGGTACCTTAGTCAAAGAAGAAGGAGTGAAGACATGGCATTAAAGATTGAGCCATCTGCATCTTAAAGGTATGAAGATGATTATATCTGTTAGAGGAACTCCCAAATTGAAGATTGATGAAAAATCATTACCTATTATTGGAACTAGTATCTATGTCATTTCCACACGCTACCTAAACACAACCATTTCCATCTTCATCCAACTTCTCAGACAACCTCTTCTAGGGCAAAAAGATTTCTTTCAAAAGTCCAACAAAATGTCATAACATCCCTAATCCTCAGGATCAAAACCCACTCACAAGGCAAGGACTCCCTCCATGGAGTTTCTAGGTGAAGATATTTTGGAGGTTATTCCCCTCTCTGTTATTCTAGGTGACGTCCCTGGTCCTTCTTCCACGTCTGGAAGTAATCAAGGTAACATTCCTGATAAACCCCTTCATAAGGATGACATGCACTTTACAGATCGTGCCATTAGGAACCTGGTAACTAGGATTCTAAACGAAGGGCATGCAGTCAAGGGTGTTTCGACCCCTCTGTCTAGAAGGGACCCCTCACCTGAGGTGGAACCCTAAACTGAGAAAGATGATGATTCATCTAGATCAGAGAAAGACATGGTTGCTGAGGGTCTATGCTCTCTAGGTAAAACCTTGCTGTCATACCCCAATTTTGTCCGGGCATTTTAAATTTCATAAATTCAATTTTTAATTTCAGTTTGTATCATATGTACAACATAATATGCATTTCATCATGAATAATACCTAAAATATCAGTCGGAATAAATTCTTGGAAATATACAGACAAATTGGTTAAATCATTTCTCAAGTACGTGCAAAATCAGTGGGTAAAAAGTTTTGAAATTAAACTTGCAGACTCCAGTATTATTAATCTACAGTTCACATAGTTTAATCGGGTGTGCTCGTCATATTTTTCAGTGACTGTTTCAGCTGCGTTTTGACCCGCCTGAGCCTTTTAACCGGTGAAAATTTAATTCAGAATTTGAAGAAACGCTGTATTTTTTCAATAAGTATATTTTGTGTTGATCATTTTAGTGTGTCTGATTTAATTTTTCGAGCAAAATTTCGTCCGACTTCTATTTATAATCGGTCCTTTTATTTCTTGGTTCTAGTATCCAAATTAGAGATTGTTTTATTATTATTATTACTTAAATGAAATTACTGCTTAGGAATTTTTAATAAATGTTTTTCTTTAATAATAGATAATAATAATTGTTAACAAAATAGATAAATTTAATAGCATTGGATTCTTTGTAGTGTTTTTGACAGCTGGTACCCCTCCAACGGTAATAAAAATTCCAGTTTGCATCTATCTCCTACCTACACGCCACCTACCACACTTTCCTCTCTCCACAGACTCACCTACAATTACTTCACATTAACACGTTTCTCACGGATATACTCTCTCTCACACTGATTACACAGATGACCCATTCCCACCTTCACTCTCTCTCATAACAAACCACTCATTTCCATTACTAAGAAAAAAAAAGGAAAAAATAGAAAAAGTAAAGATGAACCACTATTCATCTTCTTAAACTCCACCCTTCACCCGCCGGCGACTTCACTCTCCCTGTTCACCGTCTTTTACCGCTCGACCAAACCGTCATACTACTTCCACCCTACTCCACTCATCCTTCAACGTCCTACAACGAGATCCACACGCCGTCATCACTGTCGTTCTTCCTCTCTATACCCACCAACAACCACCATTGTTGAACCTTGTTCTCTTCCTTACGACACCAAATCACGGTGTTACCGCCCTTCACATTTCCTTCTCCGGTGTCTTCCCCTAAACAAACACCTCCTGCCGTCGGCATCACTCATCTCCGCCACCACTCACAAACCAATAATCGGCCCACCAGCAAAACCCTCCGAGCGTCTCCATTTTAGTCGGCAACCATCTCTGACGAGATCCACCTTCCGCCGCGATTTAAAGAAGCTTCACAAGCTCCGTCTTCAACAACTTGTAAAAGCCGCCACATAGCCAAACAAACTTTGATTCGCAGTAATGTTTGACATTTAAAGCATTTTTCATTTCGCGTTGGATAACTATTTTTGCTGTTAAATTGTCTTGTGAAGGTGACTTGTTTGTATGGATGTATATATTCTGATCTCGGGTCGCAACACCGTGACAACAACACCGCGACAATAAGCTCAGTAAGCTTCCAAAAGCCACCACGGTTTGACATCACGGTAACTTGTTTTACTTCTGTTAACTTATATTGATTGTTTATAGTTGAGCATTTCTTGTTAAACTTGCTTTCATAGTTTTTTACTACCTGTAGTTATTTTGTTCTATTTCACAAAGTAAATTTTTGTGACATGTTACTCATGTTTTATTAATATATTGTTGTTGTTAGGGTGAGTTTTGATTTATGGTGATTATTTGAAGAAATCATAGATTTGGAAGGTCATGTGTGCACCTTCTGTAAAAGAGAACAGAGTTTTTTTTTATTCGGAAATGCGTGTGGTTGTGTATTTATTTTGAATTGCTCACTGTATATTTCTTTTAATAAAAAAGATGGTGTCATGTATCTATGGTTGAGTTGAAGGTTATCTTTTAATTTAGAAGGATTTTTTTGTTCTTTCCTAAGATGCAGCGCCTCAATCTTTCTTTGGGTTTTAATTTTGTCAATTTTTATTTATTTGTTTTACAGTAAGTTTACTAATGGGCTTCTATTTTATTCTTACACCCTTCTTGAGTGATTAATAGTTGTTTAATTAATTAAGTTAACCAAGAATTATGCAAATTAGTTATCTTTTAATTTTAATTCTTTTGAGTATTAGATTTAATAAAATAGTATTAACAATTCCTTTTTTGTATTAAATGAGAAAATTTAACCAAATTTCAGTAACTTAGTTTTGCTAACTAGAAATGGACCGGTTTATTTAACTATTACAATTTCACCATTTATGTTCTACCATCTTTGTATAATACAAAGCCTGATTCAGTTCCATTTCATCATCAATATTAAAACATGATTAAACCATTAAAAATCAAATAATTCTCGATTCAATGTCGAGCCCATTTTTTAAATACCTTTGTAAGTCGATTGCTTTCAAGCATCGCCATCAATCTCACATAGCTTACTCTCGGGCTTTCTTACAATGAGACCTATTCGGTTATTGAATAATCGAGTAGATGATTGATTCACCAAAATAATCCAATTTATCCAAAAACACACATTCAAATCTCGATCCAACATCGAGTACTTTTCATTCAAAATCAATTAAAATACTTAATCCCAAACAAATACCATTTCATTTAGAAATGAAAAGGGGGGTGGTTTTGAGTTTTTAACTCCTCTCCTCGATTATTTGAATACGAGTTCTCTTACTCGGTTAGTCAAATAATTGTCATTGTTAAATCCCCTAAACATAATTAAATCAATTTATTCTCATGATGATGAAATGAAAAGGGAGATGGTTTTAAGCCTTTAACTCCTTTCCTCGATTGTTTGAATACGAGTTTTCTTACTCGGTCAGTTAAACACTCGTCATTTCTTTACAAACTTCTAAACCCAGATTAAATCAATTTATTTTCATAATAAGAAATGAAAAGGGAGATGACTTTGAGTTTTCAACTTTTCTCCTCAATTGCTTGAATACGAGTTCTCTTACTCGGTCAGTCGAGCAATTGTCATTTTTCCGTAAATTAACAAATTAATTAAATCATTTTCAAAATAAATTGTACGAAAAGGGAGATGGTCTTGAGTCTTAGATTCCCCTTCTCGACTATTAGGATACAAGTTGTCTTACTTGAATATCCGAGTAATCGTCATCCAACAAAAATATCTTAACACATCAAATATATCTCTGTCTCGCCCCATGCGATCAAAACCAATCAAACAAAACATCAAAAATATTAACTCAACTTGTCACCCCTGTGTGACCGAAACTCTTTCTAGAAAGAACATTGTTTAATCCTTTCTGATGCGCATAACAAACTAGTGCTTAAGCCTCCGCCGAGAGTAGAAAAGCCAACGTTTAGCCTTTAGAATATGATCTAAACAGTTGTTCATTAAAAAAAACACCAACCAACCGTAGTTCCCCGAATTATGAATGCTCTAATTTCCTTATTGTATCATAAGGATACGTAGGCAGGAGATTGTTGTATCTTCGCGAGCACACTAATAAAAAAACCTCCCCTTTCTCCTTTCTGAGGTTCTCACCCATTTTTATTTTCAACATTTTATAACCCAAAGATAACAAACAAACATAAATTAACACTCAAATCGCAAAATTGAACTAAAAGGTTCCCGTTGAGTACAACGGACGTGAGGGGTGCTAATAGCTTCCCCTTGCGTAATCAACTCCCGAACCCGAATATGGTTGCGACGACCATTATTCCATTTCCTAAAGGTTTTATCGATATTTTCCTATCCCTTCATTGGGATAAATAAAGTTCGGTGGCGACTATGTTCGAACATATTAAAAAAATTTCGCGACCATCGCGAGGAATCGTATTTTTCGAGATGCGATAGATGGCGACTCTGCTGAGGAAAATCTCCAAGCAAAAGAGAGTGAAGCCTAATTTAGTTCTGTTTCTGTATCGTGTGTTAGTCTTGTTTGTTTGTTTTTTATTTTTATCTGTTATTATTATTCTGCCATAATTATTGTTTTGTAATTTATTGGCTATGTATTATTGGGGTTCTCTGTTAGTGGCGCTTTGTGAGATAGACTCTCTACCCGAGTCTGAGAAAAACCATAAGTTTAAGTTGGTGGTTGCATAGTGGACGCCCACAAGGAGTCTTCCTTGTTGGGAAGATACGAAGACCCCGCCTAGAGGAGATTCTCTTGAGATATTGTTGCCCGACGAGTTTTCGTCACGATGATAGTATTCTCAAGATGGATCAATGACTCTAGGGACCTTTTAACCCAGTATATCCGGCGGTTATGTAGTATTAACCTACAAAGTTTCAGACTTGTTGGGTTAATACGAAAGCCCCAATCAGATGAGATCCCTTGGACGTATTACTATCTTACAGTAATATTTCCAACCCCGATCTATGACTCTGAGAACCTTGTTAGAACCTTGGACTCGAGAGTTGTGTAGTAGTAGAATCCCCATGGAGCCTTCCTTGTTGGGATAATACGAAGACCTCACCTAGACGAGATCTTCTTAAGGATATTATTGTCCGAAGAGTCTTCGCCACGGCAGTGACGTTCTCAAGAAATATCTGTGACTCTAGGAACCTACCAACTGTAGAGCCTACCCCTGGGGTTACATTAACCAGAGATACCCGTCACTTACCCGTTATTCTGATCCATCTGAGAACGCTTTGAACTTGTGATCCTGAACATGTCACTACATTCATACACATATCATTGCATATGCATTCATCATACATTTCATATCATTTTTTACAAAAAAAATATATACAAAAAACTCATCCATCCTTTATAACCTGCAGCTGATCTCCCGACACTCATATCAGACTTGAAGTAGCTCTTGAAAGATTATGGATCCGTTGGAGCAAAGCCATATTGCATTGAGAGGAGATGTGGACTCAATGAAAAACCAGATAGACCAACTTGTGGAGGCTATGATAGCTTTAGAAAAGAGGGAGGACAACACTCAGCAGACTGCAGTTGTAGAGAATGTTATTCCAGCTCCAGTAAATGGTCCTACCCAACCTCAGCTTGTGCGAACCCCAGTTGATAACTCTATTGTACAAGAACGTCATGTTGTTCAAGATTCCTCACGTCATGATGTTGTTAAGTATCACAGTTTTGAATTCTCCGTGCCAGATTCCCATGGAACAAGCCTAGTGGTTAATGCTGAACAACCACAAGATGATGAGATTGCTAAAAGATGATGCATGCTAGAGAAAAGACTCAAGGCCATAGAAGGACAAGATACTCTTGAACTGAATGCTTTAGACATGTGTTTGGTACCTGGCCTGGTTATACCCGCAAAACTCAAAGCACCAGAATTTGAGAAGTACAAAGGGGATAGTTGTCCAAAGCACCATTTGATGATGTTTTGTCGAAAAATGACCTCTCATGCCCATGATGATAAGCTAATGTTTCATTATTTTCAGGACAGTTTGACAGGGGCATCGTTGAGTTGGTACATGAAGTTAGAAAGAAGTCACATTCAATCATGGTTGGACCTAGCTAACGGCTTCTTGAAGCACTACAAATATAATTTGGACATAGCTCCTGATCGCATGCAGCTGAGAGCCTTATCTAAAGAGAGCAATGAATCCTTAAGAGGGTATGCCCAAAGATGGAGAGAGTTAGCGGCTTGCATTGAGCCACCTCTCTTAGACAAAGAATTGATGGAATTATTCAGGGACACCCTGCAAAGTCCATACTTCGAAAGGATGATTAGCAATGCAGCATCAGACTTCGCTAACTTAGTGACAATTGGAGAATGCACCGAGAGTGCCTTAAAAAGTGGAAGAATCCAAGGCGCCTCGAGCAACCAAGCTAGCGAGACAGAATCCCTCAGCGATTCCCAAAAGGAAGAATATGATGAAATAAATGCAGTCATGGCAGATGTTGGGTATTCTCACGATGCACCAACCAAACCTTATGGTTCTTCACCTTCTCAGCAATCACCATTTCCAACACCACGTTATCCTTATAGGCAACCGACAAATCCTAGAGCACCATTCAAGCAACCATGGAATGTTCCTCATACAAATCAAAAATCTCGTGGTCAAGGATATCAGAATCAGCATCTGAACCAGCATAGGCCTCGAAACAATCTAGAAAGAAGGAATGCTCCTCTCGATCCAATTCCTATGTCATACAGTCAACTTCTGCCATATCTGATTCAAAGCTCGCTGGTTTTGCCCAAGTTTCTTAGGCCATTGTCAGAACCATACCCACATGGATATGATCCTGATGTGCAATGCGGATATCATGCCGAAACAATAGGGCATTCAACTGAAGGCTGCAAGGCTAAAGTGCAACAATTGATCGACAAAAGGTACATATCCTTTTCAGAAGGAAGCCTGTTGGTGCACGTAAACCTCTCGTTAGAATGAGTTCAAAGATTTCATAGAGTATCTCCTAATGCTAGTAGTTCAGACAGGAAGACATCCTCAACACTGGCAATCGTTGGACTGATTTGTTTTTATTTTTGCATTTGTAGTTTCTTTGTTGTTAAAAGCTGCTTGTGTTTAAACATTATTTGTTTTTAATGGTAATATTGATGAAGTAATGATGCATGTTTTGAATTAATCATCTCGCATTCGCTCATTTTTCTTCTCTTATATGAAAAACAAAAAAAATACATCAGTGTTTCTCCCATTCACTTTTCTTTATCATAACTTTTGTTTTAGCAAAGATTTGAGGGAGGATGATTAAAACAAAATACCCATAATTGCTGACTATATGCTTTTGGATAAAATCCTACTGATGATGTACAAGCATTCTTTCAAATTCCCAAACACTAGAGATACAAGGAGTTAATCCCTAGTCAACCACTTCGAGCCTAGAAGTAGGAGTTTCTTTCGATCTAAAAAAAACCTTACATTAAACCTGGGGCAAGGTAGTGTTCAGTTAATCTGACTACACATTCAAATTACAAGATGAAGCATCCCGTCTGTAGATCAACCACATGATATTATTTGCACACATCCCGAAGCATAGAAGGAACCATGCAAAATCCCAAGGTTATGTTGGATTGTTCTTCAAATGACCAATGACTTGGCAGTCACAATTCTAAAAAATAAAATGAAAAAATCCCGCTAAGTCGAACACCCAAAGATACGACTTAGGAAAAAAATAGGGGCAATCCCGATGGACTAAAGCTTCAAAAAGCGGTCCATGCAAAAGTTAGGGATCAAAACAAAAATCAAAGGAGGTCACGAAAACCCTCAACAAAATAAAAACAAGATTTAGTTACCACCATATCAAGAATCAAAGGGTCACAAATATCCATGAAGAGCAAAATAAAGTGTCTGTCATTTCAAGAGATCTTACACCTGCAAACTCTCTTAAAAGTTGAATGTGTATGGTGAATTAACTGAGTGTAGGATTGGAGTTTATCAAGAAGAAGGGTGGGTACAGAAACAATTTTGAGCCTCATATCCTTTGTTTCGATAACTGTGAACCAGACCATGTTACAACCTTTAAAAGACCTAATTGAAGTAGGGTTTATTCTGAAAGCATACTACAACTAGATTGCGTAAACTGACTCCTAAAAATTTGCTAATCTTTTATTTCGGTACAATCTTCTTGTTGTATCCTTCATCATTGCGTTTGGATTAAAATGGTTCATTCTCCACACACTATCACATCATTTCAATAATAATTCTTTTCAAAACCTGCATGAGTATCGCATTAAAATTACCATTTCTGAATAAACAATTTTAACTGCAAGTCAGTACTTGACGTCAGGAAAATCTCAACAAAGAGCAACCAGTGGAACTTGACCATTCACCAGAGTCAAGGCTACCTCATAACCCACGAATCAGGTGCATGCCACCCAAAACATCAAGTTGATCATAGGAAAATTACTCTAAGAATTGGTCAGTCTTAAACAGTCTCCAACATCTATTAATAAATGTGCAAATCATTTCAAGAATCAGTTGATCCAGAGCAAATCATCTCAGGACTCTATTAACTAGGGGCAGATCACCTAGAGGTTCTGGTGGCCAGGGGCGGACCCCTTCAATATTCAGTTAGGGTGAGTTAAGTCACTTCAACGCTCATACCGGGGCAAGCTACCTCAAGAGCACATAAAAGTCAACCACTCCAAGAGTCGGTTAACTAAGGATAAATCCTTTCATGGATCAAAATTCTGGGGCAATCCATCTCCAAATTACGGTACAATTGCTTTCAAAATCCTTTCGAGGCAAACATTTTGCATAAACCCATCACACTGGGGAAAGATGAGCCATACAAGAGCGAGTCCTCTCCATGTTTTCAAGCAGTTCAAGCAAAAGTTTTTTTTTTCGCAAGTCAACAAATGCAGAGTTCAAGATGAGTGTCGGGGAATCATGCTACCACCCCATAAAATAACCTTTTAACACACAAAAGCCTTTCTGCAAAGAACCTTCTCTTCCAATACCCACGCATGGGCATTTTGAAAACCTACAAATCATTACATAAATCATCATCATGCATTATTCATGTCACTCTTCTCTAAGATAAAACCATGCATATCATAAAATTCATCGGGTTTAACCCCATAACATGAACCTGGCATCAAAAAGCCTTGAAACACAAAATCTGACACCGAAGCCCAGTTCCCGTCTGGAAATTCATTTCAAAGCCCAGTTCTCATATGGAAATTTATGTCAAAGTCCAATTCCCGTATGGCAATTCATTTCAAAGTCCAGTTCTCGTCTGGCAACTTATTCCAAAGTCCAGTTCCCGTCTGGAAAACTATATCAAAAATCAGTTATTGTACGACAAATCATTTGCCAAATACCAGTTCTCGTTTGGTAAATTATCTCTTAATACCAGTTCTCGTCTGGTAGGTTACCTATTTCGATACCAGTTCTCGTCTGGTAGTCAATTATTTTCACCAGTTCTCGTCCGGTAGCCTACTTTAAAAATGAGTTCCTGTCTGACAAACAAAAACAAATTCAGTCCCGTCTGACATTTCAATTATTTTCTCCAGTTCGCGTCCGGTAACATATCCTTCAAGCGATGTCCTCATCTAGCATTTCAATCTCCTTCACCAGTTCTCATCTGGCAGTTCCCATTTAAAGTCCAACCTCATTGGAAATCAAGAATTAAACCCTACAAAAACATCCAATTACCCACTTGCATTCCCACATGCATCATTTCATGCATAATTTCCTGCCAAACAGGAAGATTCACCAAACACAGTCATATCAATCATCAACATACTCATGCATAACACTTCCACAAAATGGGAATTTCAACAAAATAAAAATTATTCGCATTCCTACGTACACACCCTAAATACCCCCAGCAATTGCATACTGCATACATCTCATGTATCCTCCCATGCATGATGCTTCCATCCAAATGGAGCATCACACAAAAATCACACCTAAATATCAGGATCTAGGGTCATGCATATGTATCCCAGACTTTCCTCATTTAGTTCAATGGATTTATTACCCTGCATGTTCTCGTGGAACCATTTCTCCAGTAAGCCCTTCTTTTCAACTATATGATTAATAATGATATTCCCAACATTTTTCTTTACAGTCATTGCTCCCCAAGCAAAGGTTACCCTAAAAAGTCTCTTATGAGCTTTTTCCCCTGCAAAGCATTTCTAGTAAATCTCCCTCAAAAGGAGTCTTTTCAAAAAAATCCCCCCAACAGACGAATATTCGAGATACTACTTCATTTATCTGAAGAATCTCGTTTGTCTGTCCGAGATACTACTTCATTTATTTGAGGAATCTCATTTATCTTTTAGAGATACTGCTCTAATATCCTCGGAGAGTCTTAGATTCAATTAAGGTATTTTTCCCTTGCTGGAATATCTTAATTCTATCATATAAGATGCTGTTTCGACCCGATATAGAGAATCTCATTTTTACTGTTTGAGATGTTGCTTCATCAATATGAAGAGTCTCATTTCAGATTATTTTTAGAGATACTGCTCTAATATCCTCGGAGAGTCTTAGATTCAATTAAGGTATTTTTACCTTGTTGGAATATCTTAATTCTATCATATAAGATACTGTTTCAACCCGATACAGAGAATCTCATTTTTGCTGTTTGAGATGCTGCTTCATCAATATGAAGAGTCTCATTCCATTTTTTTTAGAGATAATGCTCTAATATCCTCGGAGAGTCTTAGATTCAATTAAGGTATTTTTCTCTTGCTGGAATATCTTAATTCTATCATATAAGATGCTGTTTCGACTTGATACAGAGAATCTCATTTTTACTGTTTGAGATGCTGCTTCATCAATATGAAGAGTCTCATTTCAGATTCTTTTTAGAGATACTGCTCTAATATCCTCGGAGAGTCTTAGATTCAATTAAGGTATTTTTCCCTTGCTGGAATATCTTAATTCTATCATATAAGATGTTGTTTCGACCCGATACAAAGAATCTCATTTTTACTATTTGAGATGCTGCTTCATCAATATGAAGAGTCTCATTCCAGATTTTTTAAAGATACTACTCTAGTATCCTTGAAGAGTCTTAGATTTGATTAAGGTATCATTCCCTCGTTCGGAGTATCTTAATTATATCAGATAAGATGCTGCTTCGACTCGATACAGAGAATCTCATTTTTGCTATTTGAGATGCTGCTTCATCAATATGAAGAGTCTCATTCCAATTTTTTTTAGAGATACTCCTCTAGTATCCTTGAAGAGTCTTAGATTTAATTAAGGTATCATTCCCTCGTTTGGAATATCTTAATTATATCGTATAAGATGCTGATTCGGTTCGATACAGAGAATCTCATTTTGCTGTTTGGGATGTTGCTTCATCAATATGAAGAGTCTCATTCATTTTTAGAGAAATTATTCTGCTAATGCTCAGAAAGTCTTCGGTATAGTTGACGTATCATTCCATTTTTTGGAATATCTCGATCATGGCATCCAAGATACTGCTCGGATAATTCCTAGAGAGTCTCGATTGTTTTATTTTACCTTCTGATAACCTTTTCTTACTGTATTTCTCACTGTATTTTGTTTCTGCATTTTTCCCTTACAATTCAAAGGACAAAATTCGGGTCTTTTTGTATTTAATTATCTTCCACCACGAATGTATGAAGACTGTTGTCATTTGTAACACCCCGATAAAAATAAGATAATTATTTAATTTAAGTTAATATTATATTTATTAATTTAATTAAATAATTGGAATTTTTGGATTATTATTATTATTATTATTGGAATAATAATTATTGGAAAATATATATGTTGGAAATAAGGAAAAAGAGTTTCATTTTTGGTAAAGAGGGTTTTACGTGAAAACAGAGAAGCGGCTCAAAAAGAGGAAAAGGGCAAAGAGGCAGAGCAAGAGGAAGAAGGTTGGAGAAGAGAAGAGTTTGAGGCTAAAAGATTCTCCGGATTAACTCAGGTAAGGGGGGTTATCGTCGTTTAATGGGTATTATGGGTTAACATGTAATGGGTAGTGATAAACCGTTGAATTGACCCTAATTGGAATGTTGAATGCTGAAAAATTATGTTGGATAAGTTGTGTTAAAGCTGTAATTGGATCTGTAATTGGATGGGTAGTGATTTTCCGAAAGTGTAGCTTTTTACGGAATTGGAATCGGAGGTCCGGAAGTCCTCCAACGGCGGAAAATGCGGAGAATTCTGCATTCTGCTTCGTGTTAGCGCAGGAACAGCCTTCTGTCTTGCGTTAACCGGTTAACCCAGGGTGTTAACCGGTTAACACTGTTTTGAATTGTAAAAAATTGCTGTTTGTCTTGCGTTAACCGGTTAACCCAGGGTGTTAACCGGTTAACACTGTTGTGATTTATGAAAATTGCTGTTCTGTCTGCGTTAACCGGTTAACCCAGGGCGTTAATCGGTTAACACTGTTGAGTTTTGCCAGAAAGCGTGTTCTGTGTTGCGTTAACCGGTTAACCCAGGGCGTTAACCGGTTAACACTGTTGAAAAGTGGGAAAATTGGTATTTTAAATGTTGTGTACATATTTGATGGTTGGCCTATATCGGTATGTGATATAGTAGGGATTATTTCCCGTTGTTTTGAGTAGTATAGGTATTAGTAGAGTGTGCTAATACTGTGATTGATTAATTGGCATGACATGATATGATTATGTGATAAATATGCTGATGAGGTGTGAAAATATGCATACTGTTGTGAATGTATATATTATGCATGTGTTGGTGAATGGACTGTTTTATGGCTTAGAGTGTGAGCATATGTCCATTGTGGATTGTTGTTGATGATGTTGCATTGCTAGGTGAATTAGCATGCATATTGTGGCCTTTATGGTGGTAGCTAATTCCCATGGTGAGGAATTAGTGAGTAAATCATTGTAGATTGTTGTTGATGTTTGAATGCTAGATGATTAGCGTGCATAGCATGGCCCTTGGGGTGGTAGCTAATTCCCGTGGTGAGGAATTAGTGAGTGAGTCACTAGGTCTCAAATGAGTGGGACTAGTGGGCTTGGTAGCCGTACCTGGATTTGGTCGGTGAGGTGAACTATATGTTCACGAATAGTCGGTACCGCATGCATGGAGTCTCATTGCATAATGTATGTATTGTGTATAATATGAATGGATGTGTTCCAATATTATACGTGTGTTTTGATGTTTATGTTGAGCATGATTATGATGTTTGAGTGGAGGTTGCCGTTACCGAATGTGTGATATGATTAGGGTGATTAATGTGTTATTTACTTAGCATTACATGATATTTTATAATGCTTATTATATCGATTGAGGAACTCACCCTTACAACTATTTTTCAGGTAACGAGCAGTGATTGAGTAGAAGCTAGTGCTTGGAGTCTAGTGTAGTCTCCTTAGTGGGTCATGCTCTGATAGATGTAACATCGGGACGGGATGTTTTACCTTGTTGAATAATTTTACATGTAATGTGTTACATGTTTTGCATGATTGATTTGATTTCTATCCGCTGCGTATTGTGCAAATGCTTTATGTTTTGAATTAATAAAAGAGCATGACAGTTATTATGGTGAATGGTGTGAAATGATTGTGTGACACCCTTAATTGCATAATTACTCTGATTGATATATTGCTATTTTAATTAAATATTTGGGGTATTTTAGAAGGGTGTTACATTAGTGGTATCAGAGCATAGTCGGTCGAGTCGAGTCGTAATTATTCTGTTTCCCTGTACGGAATAGGTGTTGTGTAACCCTATCAGTACTTATTGTTTTAGCTTATTGGGTTTTCAGTATAGAGATGGCTGGAAGAGGTAGAGACGATGCTGCGATTGCTGAGGCTCTGGGTATGCTAGCTGGAGTGCTTGGAGGGAATGTTGTGGGAATGGGAGCTGCTCGTCAACTGAGTGAGTTCCAGAAGAACAATCCTCCAATGTTCAAGGGAGCATACGATCCAGATGGTGCTCAGAAATGGTTGAAGGAGATCGAGAGGATCTTCCGAGTGACTGAGTGTGCCGATAACCAGAAGGTCAGGTTCGGTACGCATATGCTGTCAGAAGAAGCAGATGATTGGTGGGTTGCTACCCGTACTGAGTTGGAATCTGCTGGGAATGCTGAGATCACTTGGGCGGTGTTCAGAGAGAGATTCCTGAGGAAGTACTTTCCAGAGGATGTCAGAGGAAAGAAAGAGATAGAGTTCTTGGAATTGAAGCAGGGCAACCGGTCTGTTACTGAGTATGCTGCTAAGTTCACAGAGCTGTCGAAGTATTACACTCCCTATGATGAGGCTGCTGGAGAATTTTCAAAATGTGTGAAGTTTGAGAACGGGTTACGTCCCGAGATCAAGCAGGCTATTGGATATCAGCGGATTAGAGTGTTTTCTGATTTGGTTGACTGTTGCAGGATTTTTGAACAGGATACCAAAGCCAGAGCGGAGAGCTATCAGCAGAGGGTTGATAGGAAAGGCAAGAATCAGAATGATCGTGGGAAACCGTATGCAGCTGGCAAAGGTTTCCAGAGGCAGAGTGGGATGAAGAGGCCTAGTGGGGGAGACTCCAGTGCCCCTGCTAAGTGTTTCAGATGTGGTCAGGCTGGACATCGTGTCCATGAGTGTACCAGTGCTGAGAAGAAGTGTTTCAAGTGTGGCAAAGGTGGTCACTTGGCTGCAGAGTGCCGGTTGAAGACTATGACTTGTTTCAACTGTGGAGAGGTGGGTCATATTAGCCCACAGTGTCCTAAGCCGAAGAAAGAGAACCAGTCGGGAGGCAAGGTCTTTGCTTTATCGGGTTCTGAGACTTCTGCAGATGATCGTTTGATCCGAGGTACGTGTTATATTAATGGCTTTCCTCTTGTAGCTATTATTGACACAGGTGCGACTCATTCCTTTATATCTTTGGATTGTGCTGTGAAACTTAAGTTAGAGATATCTGAGATGCATGGAAGTATGGTGATTGATACTCCTGCGAAGGGTTCAGTGACTACTACTTCAGTTTGTTTAAATTGTCCTTTGAGTATTTTTGGTAGAGACTTTGGGATGGACCTAGTGTGTCTTCCACTTGTGCAGATTGACGTTATTCTGGGTATGAACTGGTTGGTGTGTAACCGAGTTTATATCAACTGTTTTGATAAGACTGTGATCTTTCCTGAGATTGAGGAAGGAAAGGATTTGTTTCTATCAGCGAGGCAGGTGAATGAGGCAGTAGTAGATGGGGCAGAGTTGTTTATGCTGTTAGCGACTTTGGAGGCTAAAGATAAACTGGTGATTTGCGATCTAGCTGTGGTGTGTGATTTTCCTGATGTGTTTCCGGAAGAAGTGAATGAATTACCGCCAGAGCGTGAAGTTGAGTTCTCAATTGATTTGGTACCTGGTACTAGGCCGATATCGATGGCTCCGTACCGTATGTCTGCTGTTGAGCTAACTGAATTGAAGAGTCAGTTGGAAGATCTGTTGGATAAGAAATTTATTCGTCCGAGTGTGTCACCGTGGGGTGCACCAGTGTTATTGGTTAAGAAGAAAGAAGGTACTATGAGGTTGTGTGTGGACTACAGGCAACTGAATAAAGTGACGATCAAGAATCGGTATCCTTTGCCGAGGATTGATGATTTGATGGATCAGTTGGTTGGTGCGAGTGTGTTCAGCAAAATAGATTTGAGGTCGGGATATCATCAGATACGTGTGAAAACTGAGGATATTCAGAAGACTGCTTTTAGAACAAGGTATGGACATTATGAGTATTCTGTAATGCCTTTTGGTGTGACTAATGCGCCTGGAGTGTTTATGGAGTATATGAATAGGATTTTCCATCCGTACCTAGATCAGTTTGTTGTGGTGTTTATTGATGATATTTTGGTGTATTCGAAATCTGAAGAAGAGCATGCTGAGCATTTGAGAGTGGTTCTAGGAGTTCTACGAGAAAAGAAGTTATTTGCTAAACTGTCTAAGTGTGAATTTTGGTTGGAAGAGGTTAGTTTTCTTGGTCATGTGATTTCAAGAGATGGTGTTGCTGTTGATCCTTCTAAGATAGAAGCGGTATCTAAGTGAGAAGCTCCGAAGTTTGTTGCTGAGATTCGAAGTTTTCTTGGTTTGGCTGGTTATTATAGGAAGTTCATCGAGGGATTTTCTAAGTTGGCGTTACCGTTGACGATGTTGACTAGAAAGGGGCAAGCGTTTGTTTGGGACTCAAAGTGTGAAGAAGGTTTCCAAGAGTTAAAGAGAAGGTTGACTACTGCTCCTATTCTGATATTACCGAGTCCATCGGAACCATTTGAGGTTTACTGTGATGCTTCATTGTTGGATTTGGGTGGTGTTTTGATGCAGAATAAACAGGTTATAGCTTATGCTTCGAGACAGCTGAGGGTTCATGAGAGGAACTATCCGACACACGATTTAGAGTTGGCAGCCGTGGTATTTGTTCTGAAGTTATGGAGGCATTACTTGTACGGGTCAAGATTTGAGGTTTTCAATGACCATAAAAGTTTAAAGTATTTGTTTGATCAGAAAGAGCTGAATATGAGACAGAGGAGATGGTTAGAGTTTCTGAAGGATTATGACTTTGGTTTGAATTACCATCCGGGTAAAGCAAACATAGTGGCTGATGCATTGAGTCGGAAATCATTGCATATGTCTATGTTAATGACTAAGGAATTGGAGTTAATTGAGCAGTTTAGAGACTTGAGTTTGGTGTGTGAGAGTACTCACAATAGTGTTAAATTGGGAATGTTGAAGTTAACGAGTGGTATTCTGGATGAGATTAGAGAGGGTCAGAAATCCGATGTGCTTTTGGTTGATAAGTTGACTTTAGTGAATCAAGGTCAAGGTGGTGAATTCAGAGTTGATGAGAATGGTGTTTTGAAATTTGGTAATTGGGTGTGTATTCCGGATGTTACCGAGCTTAAGAAGAGTATTCTTGAGGAAGGACATCGTAGTGGCCTGAGTATTCATCCTGGGGCTACGAAGATGTATCATGATTTGAAAAAGTTATTTTGGTGGCCGGGAATGAAAAGAGAAATTGCGAGTTTTGTTTATTCTTGTTTGACTTGTCAGAAGTCGAAGATTGAGCATCAGAAGCCGTCTGGGCTAATGCAACCGTTGGCTGTTCCAGAGTGGAAGTGGGATAGTATCAGTATGGATTTTGTTTCTGGTTTACCGAGGACAAGTAAGAATTTTGAAGCTATTTGGGTGATTGTTGATAGATTGACGAAATCGGCTCATTTTATTCCGATCAGAATGGATTATCCGTTAGAGAGATTAGCCGAGTTGTATATTGAGAAGATTGTAAGTTTGCATGGTATTCCGTCGAGTATTGTTTCGGACAGAGACCCTAGATTTACATCGAAGTTTTGGGAAGGTTTGCAGAAGGCTTTGGGAACTAAGCTGAGATTGAGTTCTGCATATCATCCGCAGACTGATGGTCAGACTGAGAGGACGATTCAGTCGCTAGAGGATCTTTTGAGGGCTTGTGTTTTGGAAAAGGGAGGTGCTTGGGATTGTTATTTACCTTTGATTGAGTTTACCTACAACAATAGTTTTCATTCGAGCATTGGTATGGCACCGTTTGAAGCTTTGTATGGTAGGAGATGTCGGACACCTTTATGTTGGTATGAGTCCGGTGAGAGTGCTCTGGTTGGACCGGAGATTGTTCAACAGACTACGGAAAAGATTAAGATGATTCAGGAGAAGATGAGAATTGCTCAGAGTCGTCAGAAGAGTTATCATGACAAGAGGAGGAAGTCACTTGAGTTCCAAGAGGGAGATCATGTGTTTCTTCGTGTTACTCCGATAACTGGGGTTGGTCGAGCTTTGAAGTCGAAGAAGTTGACACCTCGATTTATTGGTCCTTATCAGATTTTGGAGAGGATAGGGGAGGTAGCCTATCGTATCGCTTTACCGCCGTCACTTGCGAATTTGCATGAGGTTTTTCATGTGTCTCAGTTGAGGAGGTACATTCCTGATCCGTCGCATGTGGTCCAAGTAGATGATGTGCAGGTGAGAGATAACCTGACTGTTGAAACCTCACCTATGAGGATAGAGGATCGAGAGTTGAAGCAGTTGCGGGGTAAAGAGATTGCTTTGGTGAAGGTAGCTTGGGGAGGACCAGCAGGTGGTAATGTGACTTGGGAACTTGAGAGTCAGATGAAGGAGTCCTATCCTGAGTTATTCGCTTGAGGTATGTTTTCGAGGACGAAAACTCTTTTAGTGGAGGAGAGTTGTAACACCCCGATAAAAATAAGATAATTATTTAATTTAAGTTAATATTATATTTATTAATTTAATTAAATAATTGGAATTTTTGGATTATTATTATTATTATTATTGGAATAATAATTATTGGAAAATATATATGTTGGAAATAAGGAAAAAGAGTTTCATTTTTGGTAAAGAGGGTTTTACGTGAAAACAGAGAAGCGGCTCAAAAAGAGGAAAAGGGCAAAGAGGCAGAGCAAGAGGAAGAAGGTTGGAGAAGAGAAGAGTTTGAGGCTAAAAGATTCGCCGGATTAACTCAGGTAAGGGGGGTTATCGTCGTTTAATGGGTATTATGGGTTAACATGTAATGGGTAGTGATAAACCGTTGAATTGACCCTAATTGGAATGTTGAATGCTGAAAAATTATGTTGGATAAGTTGTGTTAAAGCTGTAATTGGATCTGTAATTGGATGGGTAGTGATTTTCCGAAAGTGTAGCTTTTTACGGAATTGGAATCGGAGGTCCGGAAGTCCTCCAACGGCGGAAAATGCGGAGAATTCTGCATTCTGCTTCGTGTTAGCGCAGGAACAGCCTTCTGTCTTGCGTTAACCGGTTAACCCAGGGTGTTAACCGGTTAACACTGTTTTGAATTGTAAAAAATTGCTGTTTGTCTTGCGTTAACCGGTTAACCCAGGGTGTTAACCGGTTAACACTGTTGTGATTTATGAAAATTGCTGTTCTGTCTGCGTTAACCGGTTAACCCAGGGCGTTAACCGGTTAACACTGTTGAGTTTTGCCAGAAAGCGTGTTCTGTGTTGCGTTAACCGGTTAACCCAGGGCGTTAACCGGTTAACACTGTTGAAAAGTGGGAAAATTGGTATTTTAAATGTTGTGTACATATTTGATGGTTGGCCTATATCGGTATGTGATATAGTAGGGATTATTTCCCGTTGTTTTGAGTAGTATAGGTATTAGTAGAGTGTGCTAATACTGTGATTGATTAATTGGCATGACATGATATGATTATGTGATAAATATGCTGATGAGGTGTGAAAATATGCATACTGTTGTGAATGTATATATTATGCATGTGTTGGTGAATGGACTGTTTTATGGCTTAGAGTGTGAGCATATGTCCATTGTGGATTGTTGTTGATGATGTTGCATTGCTAGGTGAATTAGCATGCATATTGTGGCCTTTATGGTGGTAGCTAATTCCCATGGTGAGGAATTAGTGAGTAAATCATTGTAGATTGTTGTTGATGTTTGCATGCTAGATGATTAGCGTGCATAGCATGGCCCTTGGGGTGGTAGCTAATTCCCGTGGTGAGGAATTAGTGAGTGAGTCACTAGGTCTCAAATGAGTGGGACTAGTGGGCTTGGTAGCCGTACCTGGATTTGGTCGGTGAGGTGAACTATATGTTCACGAATAGTCGGTACCGCATGCATGGAGTCTCATTGCATAATGTATGTATTGTGTATAATATGAATGGATGTGTTCCAATATTATACGTGTGTTTTGATGTTTATGTTGAGCATGATTATGATGTTTGAGTGGAGGTTGCCGTTACCAAATGTGTGATATGATTAGGGTGATTAATGTGTTATTTACTTAGCATTACATGATATTTTATAATGCTTATTATATCGATTGAGGAACTCACCCTTACAACTATTTTTCAGGTAACGAGCAGTGATTGAGTAGAAGCTAGTGCTTGGAGTCTAGTGTAGTCTCCTTAGTGGGTCATGCTCTGATAGATGTAACATCGGGACGGGATGTTTTACCTTGTTGAATAATTTTACATGTAATGTGTTACATGTTTTGCATGATTGATTTGATTTCTATCCGCTGCGTATTGTGCAAATGCTTTATGTTTTGAATTAATAAAAGAGCATGACAGTTATTATGGTGAATGGTGTGAAATGATTGTGTGACACCTTTAATTGCATAATTACTCTGATTGATATATTGCTATTTTAATTAAATATTTGGGGTATTTTAGAAGGGTGTTACATCATTCACACCTTCCGGTTCAAGGTAATTAAATAGGGGCAGCTGTCATACCTCAATTTCGTCCGGGCATTTTAAATTTCATAAATTCAATTTTTAATTTCAGTTTGTATCATATGTACAACATAACATGCATTTCATCATGAATAATACCTAAAATATTAGTCGGAATAAATTCTTGGAAATATACAGACAAATTGGTTAAATCATTTCTCAAGTACGTGCAAAATCAGCGGGTAAAAAGTTTTGAAATTAAACTTGCAGACTCCAGTATTATTAATCTACGGTTCACATAGTTTAATCGGGTGTGCTCGTCATATTTTTCAGTGACTGTTTCAGCTGCGTTTTGACCCGCCTGAGCCTTTTAACCGATGCAAATTTATTTCTGAATTTGAAGAAACGCTGTATTTTTTCAATAAATATATTTTGTGCTGATCATTTTAGTGTGTCTGATTTAATTTTTCGAGCAAAATTTCGTCCGACTTCTATTTATAATCGGTCCTTTTATTTCTTGGTTCTAGTATCCAAATTAGATATTGTTTTATTATTATTATTACTTAAATGAAATTACTGCTTAGGAATTTTTAATAAATGTTTTTCTTTAATAATAGATAATAATAATTGTTAACAAAATAGATAAATTTAATAGCATTGGATTCTTTGTAGTGTTTTTGACAGCTGGTACCCCTCCAACGGTAATAAAAATTCCAGTTTGCATCTATCTCCTACCTACACGCCATAAATACCCACAGCAATCAAGGCACAGACGGTCTTCCAATTACCCACAGCAGCATGTTCCTTGGCTTTAGCTTCCAAGAAACTCAAATGAAAACCGGGTAACTTTCCTTTCTCCTTCAAACCCCCTTTGGTCGCCTCCGGGCTCAAATAAAGAGCACGAGAAATCTCAAGGATGTCAGGCTCTCCCCTAATGGCACAAAAAGGAATTTGATCTCGGATTTGAATACCCAAGATGCTAGCATAGTCCTCCATCAGAGGTCCCAACAAATAGTCCGGGAACACGAAACATCTCAAACCCGGGTCATAGAACTGGAGAAGTGTATGAATGGCGCTCCTGTCACTGTCTGTGAGCCTGAAAACCATCTTCAGAATACCACCGTATGCCTCTCTGAACATCCCCACATGGTCGGGCGTAATCAATGCTATCATATCCTTCAGCACACTGATCTCTGGATCGAAGAAACTGTAGACAACATCGTCCTTCAAACCGGTCCTCATATCTGAGCAAAGAAAGTCTCTCAACCAGGATCTCAATCAAAAATGTCCCTGCATATGGATAAACATGTGTTAGATGCAGGTAAATGCAAAATGTGATGATGCTGATGAATGAATGCATTGCATAGTCATCCTCCAAGTCATTTGAACATCTGTTGCTCTGAAACCCTGATCTCTGAACTGATCATAACCATCTGAAGGAATATGTAACCACAAATCCAACTCGGGAGTTCCGAAATAAACAGAACTGAAAGATACATCACCATCATCACCAGACAATCTCTGAGCAGATAACCACAACAATCTCTGAATCGGCCCGGGGAATCCTGAAATAAACGGATCCCCACTGATAAATAACACGGACAACACTCTGGCGCTTCAGAAATAAATGTCCATAAATCCGACTTATAAATAGGACTCTGATCCACGGAACCAATAGTCACCATCAAAGTCACCATCTGAACATGCATCTGTAAGAATCACCCTCCCCTCACGGGTAAATTCTAAACAGGTCATCCTAAGGCGGATAATAGTCTCGACAATCGGGCAAAGATACTCAACGGGTTTGCCCTTTCGGGTGTGCCGTTGCAGCTCCCTTAAGATCGTCTAAACCAAAGATCCGGGAAAGATCGGTCACCGAAGTCAATAGCTCAGATGAGGTAACTCAACCAAAGTGGATACTCCACAAAGGAAAAGCTCCCTCAAAAGAACCTCGTCCGGCTTGTGGTATGTCAAATCGCCAAGATCATGTTGACCTAACATGAGAGGCAACCTGAGACCACACTAATCCTAGGTGTATACTCGGGCCTGGGTTTTAGCCCCACTCAGAACACCCACCCCAAAACAGAGGAACCACCTGTACAGAGGACAGCAACATGATAGTATGATGCATGCAAATATTTATGCAAATATATACACAACAGAATAATAAATGCAATAAATAAAGCAACACAAGCAACCTAAACTATCCTAGAGCGCTAGGAGAGACTCGCTTAGGGAAGATGGACCAGCAATAGGTCAACTTCTATGTCCCCAGCAGAGTCGCCAGCTGTCGCATCCGCGAAAAACAACCGGCGGGCTAAAACAAAACAAACAGAGCCGCCACCGTGCGTTATTTATCCCAAAGAGGGAAAGGAAACGCTCGAAATAAACCTAGAAAAGACATGGTCTCGCGACCAAAGAGAATGGGATCGGGAGTCGGTTATGCAAAGGGAAGGTATTAGCACCCCTACGCATCCGTCGTACTCGACGGGATCCACGCTCAAAAGGAAAGAAAAAGGTTGCTAAAACTGCTCACAAACATCACACGCACAAACTGAAAACAACACAGGTGGGGGAAGAGAGGAACGGGCTCGCTAGGATATCGCATCCTATGCCTACGTATCTCATCTGGAATGAGAATCAGAGCTACCGTAGTTCGGCTCACGCACGCCGAAACAAAACACACGCACACAGGCAAACATGGAAACCGAATGCCAATCGCTGGACTTACATCAGACTCCGAACCAAACAAACCCACACTGGAAACCAAATGCCAATTGCTGGACTTATATCGGACTCCAAGCACACAACAATAGGATACGGAATGCCAATCGCTGGGCTTACATCCATCTCCTAACACACACAAGAAGGATAACAGACAACACGTTAATAGGGAGTTGGGAACTCGAGCCTAGCAACTATCAAGCAAACACACACAAAAAGAAAAAAGGGTGCCCGGAGAGATCTCGTACGACCTCCTGCCTACGTACCTCATCTGGTATGAGGATCAGGGCAACGTAGTTCCCCTTAACAGGGGAGAAACTTTCTCCTAACCAGAGACTGGGAAATGACAAACTAAAAGGGAGTCTGACTCGAGCCTAATAGTTATCATGTATTCCACAATGGTCATAGGTTGTGTTTTCTATCTAACTTGCACAGGTAGCAAGCTATCCTAAACAGGCAAAGCAAAGCATACAAGCAACACAAATCAAACATACACGCAATTAGCACACACTATATACAAGCAAAGTGGGCTCACACAAGGGTTAGGCCGTGAAACATAAGCCAACTGTAATCGGGTGATGTTAGCTCTTAACCCTAACATTGAGAGTTAGGGTGAAGCAGATGAAATGGGAAGTGAGGGGTGTGCCTCACAGCTCTTATCTCTGGCCAGGGAGAGCTTCAGACAATAGGAAGTGTGGGTTCAGAAAGTGGGAACCCTTCTACACTTATGACTGACTCAACATGGATCTTGGGTTAATATCCACAATGCATCAACACCAGTTGTGTGAGCAAAGGGATGACTCAACTGAATAGCAGGAGATGGATTGCACATCTCTTGTATCTGCCAATTGCCTTATCAAAGGTCTTTTCCTGCTTGGCACAAACATAAACATACACAAGCATTGCCTCTTAAGGAGGACTTCAGACAGGTGCCTGACCAAGTAACAGGCCAGGTCTTCCAGACTACATGAAGTCAGTGAATTCTACCTCAATTGGCTAAGCAACAAAGCAACAGCAAAAGCAAGTTCAAAAGAACTATAGCAACTAATGTACCTGAAAACAATCTAACTCAGTTAGTACACAACTCAAACAGTCCAACAGACAAACTAAAAGTCAACAGTTAATTGTACAAACAGACAACAAGCAATGCATCAAGCAAAGCACAAGCTCAACTCAAAGGAGCTAATCCACCTACAAAACAACTTAATGTTAATCAACATCAATCAAATAAGCAACTCAAGCCAATGAATCAATTCCTCAATGCCATATGCTTCTTGTCCTGAAAACACAACTCAAACATAAGCAAACCCCTAGGACAAGGCCTAGGGTCAAAGAGGGAGAAATAATTCAAAACAGAACATGAAAATTGGCAAGAATCAAGTTCAATCAAATGAGAACATCATCCAAGTGGTCTCATGTCCATAACATTCACCAAAATCATTTCATAAGGCAAAGAAGGCAAAGCATGCAATTTGAAAGCTCATAGAAGCAAACAGAATGAATCAATCCACATCAGCTCAAAAATGATTCAATAAATCCCAAGAAAAATCATGGCTAAACAGCACTCATCACATGATCATAATACCAAAATTCAAGGCATATGGACAAATGGAAGCATGGCAATTAAATTCTATAAGGTAAGGCAAGGCAAAACAAGCTCAAATGAGGCACAAAATCATGCATCAACTTCACACAAGCCTAAAACAGAATCTACACATGATAAATGTCTCAAACCAAAGCCAAGATAAACTTCAAAGAGTCTAGAATCAATGTGAAAAATTTCAAATCCATATGATAAACATCAAGCATTTCACAAATCATCTAAGTTCATGACTCATCAAAAGTCCACAAATGACAAGCTAAAAGAGAAAATCTCAAACAAATCATAAATGCACCCAAAAAATCCATAAAAATTCACAAGCAATCCTAACATCCAGAAGTAGCATCATGCAAAAATTCACATCAATTGGCATTTGTTTGGCATGATTGGAAGACCGTCTGTGCCTTGATTGTTGAGGGTAACTCTGAATGTTACAGGTGCTGAAGGAGATGTCTGTGTTGAACAGACTTAGGGGGAGAAGAAGTACCCTCATGTGCATTTGTGTGTTTTACTAGTTGCTAATATAGCTAGTAATGCTGTTTGCTTCTGCTGCTGCTTAAACACTGTTATGCTGTTTAACTACTGATGTGATGTGTTTTTCTTGTGAACAAAATGAACAGATATATGTTTTAGCCGAAATTTTCCAAAGGGGGAGTTTTTTGGTTCTAAGAGTTGGCAGCATTTTTGGTAAAACAAAGAGTGTTCACAAGATGTTTCATGTGATGTCTTAACACAAGATATCTTGTACCTACTGGAGGTTTAAAAACATAATTATGCAGGATTGTTTCAGGATGTCATACACGATGTCATGACATCTGATATTATGTACCTGCTGGATATTTAAAATGGAATTATGCAGGATTGTTCCAGGATGTCAAACCCGATGTCATGACATCTGTACACAGAACATTCATTATGAATGTTATGTGTTATGTGATTGCGCTTTTAATGGCAATCTATGTTTGATTGATGAGTTAATTACAAGCACAATCAATTAATGATTACAACGTGATTTAACTTATTTTCCAAAGAGATCTAACCAACTGTCATAAGAAGATTTGAATGGAAAATAGTTTTAGGGTTTTATGATGTCCAAGCCCAACTGAATGCTTCTATAAAAAGGACATGGAAAACCTGATTTGATACACAAGAAATACAGAACGAAATATTGAGAGAGAATAAGGGTTTGTGTCTTGTGTGGTCGTGTGACTTGTAAGCCATTCAATTCATCCATAGATGATTAAATTGGTCTGATTTTTGAGTTGTAATTTGTCACTCAAAACTTTTAAGCATGAGTGTGTGTCTACTTGATTGAAGATGATAAGTAAGATAAAGTGTGTGTCTACTTGATTGAAGCTGCTAAGTAAAATCAAGTGTGTGTCTTTGAAGAGTGTCTTCTTTTCATAGTAATTCTTGTTTAATATCACTGGTGTGATTGAGGGGGAGTGAGTGGGATCTCATATCTAAGAGTTCTTAGGTAGAAGTCATACGGGTAGAGATTAGGTGAAAAAGACTGTAACTTGTGTAGTTTACTGAGAGTCTTTGAACTGATTCTATTTAGTGGATTTCCTTCCTGGCTTGGTAGCCCCCAGTTGTAGGTGAGTTGCACTGAACTGGGTTAACAATTGCTTGTGTCTCTTGCATTACTATTCTTTATCTTTATCCTGTTTGTATTATTCAAATATTAGTGTCGTGACATTACCTTCGACATCTCATATCTGATACCAGAATTTCAACACCTATCTATATTAAAATTGTGATAGCCTGCGAGTGTTTTGTCATATAGATGACAATGTATTTTTCAATCGAACTCTAGATAAATTAGTCGACTTCTCACGAGTCAGTTTGTCTTTTGTCTGAAAAACTCGTACCACGTGGGTTTGAAGCCCTAGTGAGTCGGGTCTTTATGTTTTGAAGAATTTTATCAATTCTCGAACACATACCGGCTATTTCGGAGTAGATCATATCAAACGTTTGGCATTTGATAGGTTAACCACACCATTTAATGTGAGAGGTCTAACCCGACCGAAACTGATTATGCTAGAGGCTTCCAGTTTTCCTGGACTTCAGTTAGGTCAGAGGTTTTATAAATGTTGCCCGGCCGAAGCCGATTATTCCAAAGGCTTCAAGTTTTCTTGGACTTCAGTTAGGCCAGAGGTTTTATTAAACGTTACCTGACCGGAGCCGATTATGCTAGAGGCTTCAAGTTTGCTTGAACTTTAGTTAGCCTAGAGGTTTTAAATGTTACCCAACCGAAGTCGTTTATGCCAGAGGCTTCAAGTTCACTTGGACTTCAGTTAGGCCAGTGGTTTTGTCATACCTAAGCTTCATAGCATCTTAATCAAGCATTGCATTCATACTTTCAATTCATCAATACCCTAATGTGATCAAAAGCATGGATTTAAGTGATTTTGGTCTTGATAACCTCTCCTTGGTTGTTTGCTCAAGCTAGGGCTTGGTATGTCACTCATTGTATCACCCATTGATTTACTTTTTACTATTACTTGTGTTATATTTAACTTGCTTTGTCTCTTATCACTATGTAACTACAATTAACTTTTATTGTAACTAGGTGAAAGTGATAAGGTGCATGGTGGGCTTGGAAATAAAATATTTTGATTTCTTGATCTTCTTCATTTGGTAAGGACGATGTAATGTAATGTATAATTTTTATGATGAATCCAACATTAGATACAATGAACCAAAAATAACCAATAAAACTTGTAAGTAAATCCATTCAATGGGCTTGTATTTACACCTTGCAATTATGAACTATGACACGTTTTTAGATGAACCAGAGTCCTTGAAGTGTAAGCTCTAAGGTAATCTAGGAGTGATACAAGTGATGAGGTGACCTATGATGATGTACCACCATGACTGACTGAATGACTAATCAATCAAACAAAAAATGTAACAACTATCCATGGTTTAATCAGACACACGAATACAATTACCCATATGATCACTAGGTAAGTGTAAAATGACCTTCTCGCTTATCACAAAATCTTGACGGATTCTAGATACCTAGATGCAAGCTGTCCAAAATCCACAATGCAAAAGATTTGGGAATTAGGGTTTTGATGCTTGGTTAAGCATATGCTAAGGTAATACCAAGAAACCCATAATTTCCTCCCCCATCAAGATCCTTAAGTCCATGAGTTTGTGCTTCATACTTTTATGGTTATGAATTCCAATGAAAATTTTAAACTACCCGGAAAAAATTAGGGTATGACACACACAAATACTTTGAGTTGTGTAGAATTTGCATACAATTGCGGATCCTTAAAACTCAAAGTGAATGCTACTTATATACTAATACTTAATTAACCGTATATAACGTTCGACTAAGTAGAGTATTTCACGTCTTCGCTTCCATGCAACTTTCGTCTTTGACACGCTTCCACGTGTCCTTTAATAACTGTTTAATCTTATACCTCTTCAACTTATTTGACTGCATAGAGCACATCTTGGAAATCATGAATTTCACTAAGTTCTAAAACTCCCCGGTCTTTTTATGACTATGATTTCAACCATAGTTAGTGCTCCTTTTAAACAAAATCAAGTTTGTCGACATCTTCATGGCCATAACTAACCATTTCGACTTTTCACTAAAATTATTATTACATGATGCTTATCACATTCCTGTAATTTAATGTTGGTTTCGAAAATATGAGATAACACCTACTCATTTTTTTAAGTATAGAGGAACTAAGTAGTAGTTGGAATCACTAAAAATTATGCAGGAACTGATGAAAAATGTCTAGAGAAAATGATGCAACTGCTGGAGAAAACCCAGGAAAGTTTTGCTCTAGGCGTCATAACGGACGTCATTCCCCATGAAGGATCTGACAATCATGATTTTAAAATGAAAGTTTTGATTTCATTTCGGAAATCATGGAGGATGATGACCCACCCGTCATGGAAGCTAATTTCTTACTTTTCTTTTGCTTTTTCTCCCTTTTTCTTAAACAGTCAACACCAAATTCCTTTTATTTGTTACATAATTAAAATACCTAATGTTGGCGGTAAAATGCAAATGAAAAAACTAAAAAAGGGAAATAAAACTAAATAAAAATGGTAAGAATATCTGTGATCAACCAATTATACCCAAACACACCTAATCACCTATACTCAACACAAGCAATCATCAATGCCTTAATGGAGAACTGATCCTATGTACTTCATTTAAGAAAACTCAATGTGTTATGCCACCCTCAAATAATATTTTGAATGCTCACATCATGACACCTATGTTAATATAAGGAATAAAAGGATAAGGATCAACACAAGGAATGAATGGATAAGGATTCCGTATAGGTTGAACAACTCCAACAACTTGTTTTCCAATGATCAAATGGTTGGAAATGAAGATATACACATCAATGTATATTCTTTTGTCCTAAATGAAAGACAACCTCAAACGCACAAAAAACACCGAAGAAATGGCCATGAGATTTATCATAGGTCAAAAAAGGTCAAAGGACCTTGGAGAATTTTTTTCATAATTTTTGGAAACTTAAAACTACTTTTAAACAATTAAAAATATTCACAAAATCAATTAAATTATGAAAATTATTGATAATGATCCAAAAAATAATTTTAATTCAGAAGATGAAAGAGGAATTTATTTAAATTTTTTTGGTGAAACTCTCATATTTTTTGAATTAATATTAAAATTAATATGAGTTAATGAAAATAACACAAATAAAATAAAAATCAAATAATCACAAAAAACATGGACCACTTGATCTCCCTCATTAATTAAGGTGGCATATCAAGTGGCCACATGCGCACAATCCATTGTGGACTGTAGTCAGCGCGCCACAAACTTGGTAATTCAAACCAACGCTCGTGATCAAAACAAATCAAATAGATCATGTGGCTCTGGACCTTGCCAACTCACAACCGGAGCAAATCTCCGGTCTCCTTCTCAGGCGAGCCTCGCCGGACTGGTCCAATCATAACCATCACTAAAATAAAAAAAGGAGGACATGATTTTAAAGTAAAAATGGCACTGAGCACGAATCTGGCCTCAATTTATCCTAACTCCAAGTATATTGAGAGATACAAGGAGTTGAAATTTGAGGTGCATGATCTGAGTTGCTTCGATTTGACCTCAAAACAACTCAATCTTGTTGCCTACATTGGTAGGACTTCAGACAACCAAGGATCCAAGAGAACTATGGAGAATTGAGTGAGAATCGAAGAGATGAAATTTTCTGGAAAATACCTTCAATGCAGGTCTGGATTCACTTGTTCTTGCTTTGGCTCGTGCTTGATCTTGCTCAGGATGCTTGCAGAAGTAGATTAAAATGCACAAAAAGTCTTGGATCCGTGAATTTTTAAATCTCAAAACAGTGAGATTCAAACTCAATTTCCAAAGGAAATTCTCAGGATTATCCTCTCAAATGGAAGGGTTTGGTGTTTGGGATCAAAGCTGGCGCGAAGGAGTCCTTAATTCTGAGCATAGGGGCCTATATTTATAGCTGAATCACATGATATTTGCACCTTACAATTGAGTTTCCAAAATTGGCAATGAGTGATGCATGTGTGCATGGGCGTGTGCAGGCCCATGAGATCATTCCATTTGACCCATAATTGAGTGTGAGCAAGTCTGAAATCAACTTGGAATGCAAGGCAAATGCATATGGAAGTTTGAAGTTTGATTTTTACCAAATGATGATACAATGTGCAAGCCATGCACAACCCATTCAAATCTTATCCAAAATGGAGGAAATTGGACTTTTTGGAAAGGTTAGATCAAGAGGAACAACTTTCATGTTGAACACTTTTCCATTTGAAGCTTGTGTCATGATGAATTTTGAGGTGGAAGTTTCGAGATTTTAACATATCAAAAACAATTCTAACTGTCAAGCCATATGTTCACTTATTCCAGCTTGTCTAACTTTTTGTGTGAGCTTCAAATGAGAAAAGTTCCTTCTTCAAAGTTTTATCTCTTTCAAAGTCCGTCAAAATGATCACAAATTTGACCTCATTTGGATTTGATATGAAGGAGTTATGCATTTTTGAATTTGAGGAAAATCACTTGTTCAATGGTATTGGTCCAAAATGACCTATAATGTATCCTCATATCACATGCTAATAAAAGTTGAGTTTGCTCTTCCTCCAAACATCAAAGTTGAAGTAGACATATTTAATTTGATTGTGTAACTTATAAATCTTTCATCTCACAAAAATTGAGCAAATTATGACCTTGGGAAGTTGACCTCCAAATTAGGGTTTAGACAAAATGACCTATAATCTTTCACCATAAAAGTTGACTTTCCAAGCAAAAATAGCTCTATACCTCAACATGAAAGTTGTTTTTAATGTAATTTAGAGTAAATTTTCTCTTGGAATAATTTTCATATGACAAACATTGTAGGAGATAGGGTCTAGTGAACCCGGTTTTGATCAGATGAATTCCTCTGGTCAACCACCATCAACCAACTTGCTAGCTTGCAATTATCTTGACTTTTGGGACTCAAGGGAGATCATATATGCATAATATGATGAAATTTGAAGTATCCCTTTAAATATTTGATCAATTGTTGAAGAAGCTTGATGAAGAAGTTACACAAGATACCCAGATGAACTAGGGCTTCCAAGGCAAACCAATTCTAAACTTTTGATGAATTCTTGATCAAAATAACATGTGAAGCTCATGGGGATCCATATATGATGACTAGAAACATATTAAACCAATTCTTGATTGAACTCCTTGCACTGAGGGTCTTAAACCCTAGATATGAACTTGATAGATCACAGGTGATCATGTGCCCTACCTACAAAAGAGTTAGACAAATGCAAAGACATATTTTTGGTATTTTGGTTAGTAAAGATGATAAAATACAAAGTAAGATACAATCAAATGGTGCTTGGTCATCTCTCCCAATGAAAACCCAATGAATGAGGGGGAAGGAGGATGCTAAGGTGTGATCCCAATGCCAATGCATATGATGGTATAACATGAGGGATCTTAGGGTCAAAATTGGGGTCTTACACTATGCCACCCTCAAAGAATATTTTGAATGCTCACATCATGACACCTATGTTAATATAAGGAATAAAAGGATAAGGATCAACACAAGGAATGAATGGATAAGGATTCCGTATAGATTGAACAACTTCAACGACTTGTTTTCCAATGATCAAATGATTGGAAATGACGATATACACATCAATGTAAATTCTTTTGTCCTAAATGAAAGACAACCTCAAACACACAAAAAACACACATGCTTATTCTACTACTGATATATATATATATATATATATATATATATATATATATATATATATATATATATATATATATATATATATATATATATATATACTTACTTGGGCCTCATGTCTAAATTAGACTGGGCTAGAAAACTTTTTGGTCCTTCTTCAATCTAAACACAATTATTTGAGGTATTAACTTGCCACCCCCACACATCCCCATATATTTTCATAATTCTCAAACTGTCTATGGAAAAATTTGAGTCAAAAGAACGAATGAAATTTTTGATAGTTCATTCAAAATTTCCGATAGTTCCATTTTTAATTTCCGAAATGAAATTTTTATGTAGTTTACCGAAAATTTTGAAGAAGGTTTTAGTTTACCAATTTTTTTGAAATTTCCGATAGTGTAAAAAATATTCCGGTAGCAAAAATTCCACGTTTAACTGTAGGGAAGTTACAACCTTCAACTGTTTGAAATTTTTCCTGTTTAGCTAAAAGGTGAGCTGATTGGTTTGCATTGAACCGTGTATAGCTAATCCTAAATCTTCTAAGCACTTAAAGCTTTTTCCTTATCGTGTTACATAGTCTACCCATCTTGTACTGGGAAACTCTTCATCTTCAAACATGAGTGCTAGGGTCTAGTTATTCGTCTCAAAGTAAATATCAAAGAAACCACAATCAATAGCCACATCAAGCACCTTGTTCAGCGCCATTATCTCAGTTGTCAACATGTTGTTATTTATATTGATGTAATTTGTAGATGCCACCATGATTTTTCCCAAATCATTTCTGAAAATCATCCCCACGCCCCAGTTTTCTCTTATGTCCATACATGCATCAAAGTTTCATTTAATTTAGCCTTATTCTGGAGGATTTAAAATGGATTGATTGTTTTATTTATTGGTTAGCTTTGGATGGGGTTTCTCTATCAAATTGGGAATTTCAGCTTGATTCCCTTCTTTATCGTTCAGCTATCTTGCGTCTTGGATCCGTGGAGTTTTGAATCTCAAAACAGTGAGATTCAAACTCAATTTCCAAAGGAAATTCTCAGGATTATCCTATCAAATGGAAGGGTTTGGTGTTTGGGATCAAAGTTGGCACGAATGAGTCCTTAATTTTGAGCATAAGGGCCTCTATTTATAGCTGAATCACATGATATTTGCACCTTACAATTGAGTTTCCAAAATTGGAAATGAGTGATGCATGTGTGCATGGGCGTGTACAGGCCCATGAGATCATTCCGTTTGATCCATAATTGAGTGTGAGCAATTCTGAAATCAACTTGGAATGCAAGGCAAATGCATATGGAAGTTTGAAGTTTGATTTTTGCCAAATGATGATACAATGTTCAAGCCATGTGCAGCTCATTCAAATATTGTCCAAAATGGATGAAATTTGGCTTTTTGGAAAGGTTAGATCAAGAGGAACAACTTTCATGTTGAACACTTTTCCATTTGAAGCTTTTATCATGATGAATTTTGAGGTGGAAGTTTGGAGATTTTAACGTATAAAAAAAAATTCTAAGTGTCAAGCCATATGTTCACTTATTCCACCTTGGCTAACTTTTTGTGTGAGCTTCAAATGAGAAAAGTTCCTTTTAAAAGTTGTATCTCTTTCAAATTCCATCAAAATAGTCACAAATTTGACCTAATTTGGATTTGATATGAAGGAGTTATGCATTTTTGAATTTGAGGAAAATCACTTGTTCAATGGTATTGGTCCAAAATGACCTATAATGTATCCTCAAATCACATGCTCATAAAAGTTGAGTTTGCTCTTCCTCCAAACATTAAAGTTGAAGTAGACATCTTGAATCAACCAATTGAAGATTACCAGTCAGTATAGTATGATTTTCCTGATGAAGAGATCTTGTACTTGAAAATGAAAGATTGTGATGAACCATTGCTTGTAGAAGGGCCAAAACCTGGTTCCCGTTGGGGCATGGTATTTGATGGAGCTATTAATCAATATGGAAATGGCATTGGGGTGGTGATTATTACTCCTCAAGGCACGCACTTTCCCTTTACAACTAGATTGACTTTCAAGTGTACGAACAATATGGCAGAGTATGAAGCTTGCATTATGGGGCTCGAAGAGGCCATGAATCTCAGAATCAAGTATTTAGATGTCTTCGGAGACTCAACTTTGGTTGTAAATCAGATCAAAGGTGAATTGGAGACGAATTAACCCGGCTTAATACCGTATAGAGATTATGCAAGGAGGATTTCAACTTTCTTTACAAAAGTTGAGTTTCATCATATCCCCCCAGATGAAAACCGGATGACAGATGCTCTTGCAACGTTGGCGTCTATGATTGTAGTGAAGTATTGGAATGAAGTTCCCAATTTGTCTATGATGTGTCTTGATAGACCAACTCATGTGTTTGCTGTTGAAGAGATCAAAGACGAGAAGCCGTGGTATTACGACATCAAATGTCTCCTCCAAAGTTAGATTTACCCGTCTGGGGCATCTTTGAAAGATAAGAAGACTTTGAGAAGATTAGCCGACAATTTCTACTTCAATGGTGATGTTCTGTACAAGAGAAACTTCGACATGGTTCTGCTTATATGCGTGGATAGACACGAAGCAGACTTGTTGATGACTGAAGTGCATGAAGGTTCCTTTGGTACTCATTCCAATGAACATGCGATGACGAAGAAGATGTTGCGAGCAAATTACTATTGGCTGACAATGGAATCTGACTGTTGCAAGTTTTTGAAGAAATGCCACAAGTGTCAAATATATGCTGATAAGATTCATGTTCCTCAGACACTATTGAACGTTATTTCTTCCCCATGGCCCTTCTCCATGTGGGGAATTGATATGATTGGGATGAACGAGCCCAAAGCTTCGAATGGACATCGTTTCATTTTGGTGGCAATTGAATACTTCACAAAATGGGTCGAAGCGGCATCGTATACGAATGTAACCAAGCAAGTCGTTGTAAGCTTTTTCTAGAATCAGATCATATGCCTTTATGGTGTGCCAAGTAAGATCATTACTGACAATGGATCGAACTTGAACAATAACATGGTGGAAGCTCTTTGCAAAGACTTCAAGATTGCACATCATAATTCTTCTCCCTACAGACCCAAGATGAATGGGGTTGTTGAAGCTGCGAACAAGAACATCAAGAAGATTATTCAGAAGATGGTTGTCACGTATAAGGATTGGCATGAGATGCTCTCATTTGCTTTGCACGGGTATCGTATATCCATCCGCACTTCAACAGGGGCAACCCCTTTCTCTCTTGTATATGGTATGGAAGCAGTACTCCCTGTAAAGGTTGAGATCCCTTCATTGCGTGTGCTCATGGAAGCCAAGTTGACTGAGGCTGAATGGTGTCAGACCAGGTTTGACCAGCTGAATTTAATTGAAGAGAAGAGATTAACTACCATGTGTCATGGTTAGTTATATAAGCAAAGAATGGAGAAAGCTTTTGATAAGAAGGTCAAACCTCGTGTGTTTAGATAAGGTGACCTTGTGCTCAAGAAGATTTTATCTTTCAAACCAGATTCTAGGGGAAAATGGACTCCTAATTATGAAGGCCCATATATTGTTAAGAGAGCCTTTTCAGGCGGTGCTTTGATTATTACAACTATGGATGGTGAAGAGTTCACTTGTCCTGTGAACGCAAATGCAGTCAAGAAATACTTCGCCTAAAATAAATAAAAAAGAACAACTCTCTAAGTTAAAAACCCGAAAGGGCGGCTTAGGCAAAAATGAGCGTCTCGGTGGATTGAAAACCCGAAAGGGAGATCCAGGCAAAAGCTAGAGACATAAAACAGAAAGAACTTTCCCGATAAGTTGAGTACCCCACCTTGGGGCAACTTATGCAAAAAATAGGGATTATGGCAAGTAACTGCATTCTGTTGATCTTCAATTTGGAGAAACTTTGAGCACAAGGGTTGACATCAATTCATCATCCCCGGTAGCGGCCAAAAGCACAACGGACATCAAGAGTTGGTAGAAGGACTAGTGGTCATTTGTATTCAATGTAACCCTTTTCCATGTAAATTACTATTTTCAACCTTGTAAAAATCTATGGAGTCTTGTCATTTACAGACTACCATTCCACTAAATAAAGTTGAGCTTTTATCCAATTATTTTCCCTCTTATTTACTTTAGCCAATAGTTTTAAGTGTTATTATGATCATTTTGAAATTTAAAATTTTAATCAAAACCATTTTTCTTAAATATATAAAAGCAAGAATTTTTCAAAGCAAATTTAAAAGAAATATCAACAGCATTTCAAAAGCAGCTAGTCTTCAGTGTGAAGCATTAAGGGTTCCCCAAGTAGTTAACCCTTCAGGTTTCCCAGTTAAGTTGGTTGATTCAGCACCCTGCAGAGTTGAGTTTGTTCCCAGACAAAGTTTGTGTATTCGTCAGCAGTTTTGGTCCTCAGTGGAGTATTTTGATTCCCCAGTAGATCGCGTTGGTGTCTCCATCAGTCTCCATCCGACTCGCTCTCAGTGTAGAAAATTCCTCATAGTTTCTGAGCAGCTATCTTGCATTTATCCTCTGTATGGTTGTCTCCCATTTAACATGGTGTTGACCTAAAATTCCCCGCAGACTCGATAATGTTTCCTTTCCTCAACAGATCTCCTCCTTCCCCATCTAGGGTTTGTAGCACCTCAAATTTGCACCTCCCATTTTATATATACATTTTCATATTTTAAGTCATTAGCATTGCATTGTCCACTGCATAGCATTGCATTGTCCATTGCCTAATGCAAGTCATCAGTCAAGACTGGTTAGGAGATCCAGTTGTGCAAGCAAGCAAGTGCATTTCCTATTGAAGCAAAACCCTAGGGTTGATTCATTGTGTTCATATGACCTAGGGATCATTCTAAAGTAGTTTGGTCAAAGGTTGGATGTTCAGAGCTCATCAGTCAAGATGCAATTCATCTGAAACCCTAGAAAGTCAACCAAAGTCAACTGTGCATTCAATCATGGATTTGAAGGTGGGAGATGGTTAGAGAGGCATCATTCATGTCCATACAAGTCTCATTTGACATTACAAACATCAACAATAAAGAATTTGAGGTCAGATGAAAAGTTTCCAAAAATAGTAAGTGACCTGTAATTTGAAATTGCCAAAAACGGAAAGGTTTTCTCCTCAAGTTTACATCATCAAGCAAGCTTCAAATGAAATTTTGTCCAACATGATAGTTGAAGATCTTGCTCTCCCATTTCCAAAACATCCAAGAACATGAATTTCTCATGTGTGGTTGAAAAGATATGGATCAATCTTTGCCAAGTGATTTTGAACTTCAAACATGCATAACTTTCAAACCATAAAGCCAAATGGAGTGGTTCTTTTTTGTATATTCATATCTTGACATCTACTATCCAAATTATGCACCACAAGCCATACATTCTCATCACATAATTTTTTGATTTTTCACTTGATTTTTGGATGGAATTTTCAAATTTTTAAGTAATACATTGTTTACACATTTCAACACTTGCATTGGCTTACAAACAAAATTTTGAGTGGATTCATGCCCAAATTCGTGCACTGTTCCATTGCTATTCCCATGCATAGAGGTGAAGTAGTAATTTGCATTTACACTTGTTTTCACTAATTCCGCTTGCCAAACGCCTAAACATGATTAAGAACTTGATTAACAGATGATATATAAGTGAAACCCTAACAGATTTCAGCATTAACGGTTCATAATTTCCAGATCTGAGATTTTTACACCTTGTGCTCTCAAACTTTTTCTTCGAATTTCTTCATAAACAGTACTTCATTCTTGATTGAATCATCATCCACAAGCATAATGGAGTTGGATTGAAGCAAGGTTTCAAGGTTTTGGAGCTGTTTTGGAGCTGTTGAAGCACACCTCCATTAATGGCAAGTGAAGATTCAAGCAAAATCGTGCAAGGTTAAGCATCAAGCATTCATCCATTCCATCATCCAAGAGTATTGGAGCATCTGTTTGCACATTGCAAGGCTCGAATCCATCATTTCCAATTCTGTTTTCTCCAAGAGGTCAGAACTCGAGTTTCTCCTTTCTTAAATTGATTATGTGATAGTTGTAGGTCTTGTGATGCTGGTGAAACTGAGCTTTGTTTCATTAAATTTCATGTAGAAACGAGTTAGTTATAGTGAATTAGGGTTTCATGTGTGAAAACGTATGTGCTCGATTCTCTTGATATATGTTGCATAAGCCTTAACCAAGCATGGATCCGTGATGTGTGTTACAAGATCTATCCAATGATATGCTTGTTTTGTGTTTCTGAGAAATTTGTTCATGATCCATGATGAACTCGTATGAATGTTGATGAGAAATTTCCAGAAATCCATTTTTGATCCTCCAAAACCCTTGCCCTGCGTTTCGTTTGTGTTTGTGGATAACGCGTTTCTGATTGGCTCATGGGGACTCCATGCAGCGCGTATCATTGGCCAGGCGAGAGGTTGACTTCGGTTGACTGCCAGCACATTAATGAAACGACTGCGTTTCATGTGCTGGCGCCTCATTTTGAAAAATCCATTTAATTAATCTATTTTATTTTTTAAATGCTCCCTCAGTTCGAATCCCAGCTCATGACCTTTTCCCATGCGCCTTGCATTTTATTCCTTTGTTCTTCACATATTCACACCATGCTTTCATTTGCTTTTTATTTTTCCATTCACTTCCAAAATTCATATCTCAATGAATAATGATCCAATCGACCTGGGAATTTTTGCATGTTGTTCCTTATGATTTCTAGTTTTTTATGACTATTTTTCCAGAAATTGTGCACGGATGGAATTTGTTTTGGCTTAGGGATTGTTCATGTGTGTATTATGTTGTACCTTGCTTGCCATTTTGATTGTGAAATGATGAGTTTTGATCCAATGATTGTGAAACTTTGCATGCTCAAACTAGACATCCTATTGACATTTTGGTATAGAGTTTGTATTTTTAGAATTTCTGGTTGTGGAGATATGATCTGTTTAATGTAGGTGTGACAATGTGCGTCACACCATTGCTTGCTCAACTTGATGATTTTATTTACCATGCCAATTCAATGCCAAATAATTTGAGTTTTTGCATGTGGCTTCTTCTGGATGTTAGGATTGATCATGAGTTTTTGTAGAATTTTTGAATGCATTTCCAATATTTTTGAGATTTTCTTTGCTAGTTGGTCATGTTTGGACTTTTGAAGAGTCATGAACTTAGATGATTTGTGAAATGATGGATGTTTATCCTATGAAGTTGAAATTTTGTACATGTGTTCTAGAAACTTTGAAGTTTATTGTGGCTTTGTGGTCCTATTTGTACATTTGTCATCTCTGTTTTAGGATTGCCTTAAGTTGATGTACCAACTGTGGTCCTATTTGAGCTTGTTTGTGCTTACCATGACTTAATGAATTTGATTACCATACTTCTAATTGTCCAAATGCTTTTAATTTTGGTGTGTTGATCCTATGATGTGTGCTGTTTAGCCATGATTTTTCTTGAGATTTATTGAATCATTTTTGAGTTAATGTGGATTGGTTCATTCTGTTTGCTTCAATGAGCTTTCAACTTGCATGCCTTGCCTTATGTGCTTTGTGAAATAAACTTGGTTGATGCTATTGATATGAGACCACTTGGATATTGTTCTTAATTGATTAAGCTTGATTCTTGTCAAATTTCATGTTCTGTTTTGGATTATTTCTCCAACTTTGACCCTAGGCCTTGTCCTAGTGGTTTGGACTTATGTTTGAGTTTTGGTTTCAGGTTAAGGAAGTGCATTGCCTTAAGAGGATTGATTCACATTGCTAATGTTTGCATTACTTGTTTGATGTTGAATAACCTTGATTGGTTTTGTAGGTGGCTTTTAGCTCATTTGAGTTGAGCTTGTGCATTGTGCAATGTTGCTTTGCTTGTTTGACTGTGTCTGTTGACCATTGGTTATTAACTGTCTGTTTGACTTTTGTTGACTTATATACTGATTGTGTTAGATTGTTTTCAGGTACCTTAGTTGCTATAGTTCCTTTGTGAACTTGCCTTTGCTTTGCTTGGTTGCATAAGCACTGAGGTATAACTTCTCTGACTTCATGTAGTCTGGAAGACCTGTCCTGTTACTTGGACAGGCACCTGTCTGAAGTCCTCCTTAAGAGGCAATGCTTGTGTTTGTTTATCTTTGTCCTCTGTACATATCAAAGACCTCCTAAGTGAAGAGGCATTGGCAGATACAAGAGATGTGTAGTCCATCTCCTGCTACTCAGTGTGTCATCCACTTTGCTCACACACCTTGTGTTGATGCATTGTGGATAATAGCCCAAGATCTTTGTTGTGTCAGTCATGTGGATTGAAGAGTTCCAACTTCCTGAACTCCCACACTTTCATTTGTCTAAAGCTCTCCCAGGCCAGGGATAAGAGCTGTGAGGCACACCCCTCACTTCCTATTTCATCTGCTTCACCCTAACTCTCAATGTTAGGGTTAAGAGCTAACATCACCCTGTTACAGTGGTTTGTTTGTCGAGGTTGATATGACCCCTCGACTAAAACCTAACCTTGATTGAGCCAACTGATTGCATATAGTGTGTGCTATTTGTGCTTGTGTGTTTGTGCTTTTTTAGTTTAGCTTGCTTCCTGTGCAAGTTAGGATTAGTTTGGCTTGCTTCCTGTGCAAGTCATGTTTAGGTTAGCTTGCTTCCTGTGCAAGTTAGATAGAAACCTTAACATAGGGCTATGATGCATGACAACTTCTAGGCTCGAGTCGTAGTCTCCCGAGTAGTTTGTGTCTCCCTTTGTATCTGGTTAGGCTAGTCCTTTGTCCCTGAGTAGGGGAACTACGTCGCCCTGATCCTCATACCAGATGAGGTACGTAGGCAGGAGATGAGCTGATCTCTCCGGGCGCCCTTTTTGTTTTGTCTTTGTGTGTGTTAGGAGATGGATGTAAGCCCAGCGATTGGCATTCCGTATCCTCTTGTTGTGTGCTTGGAGTCCGATGTAAGTCCAGCGATTGGCATTTGGTTTCCAATGTGCGTGTGTTTGGTTCGGAGTCCGATGTAAGTCCAGCGATTGGCATTTGGTTTCCAGTGTGCGTGTGTTTGGTTCGGAGTCTGATGTAAGTCCAGCGATTGGCATTCGGTTTCCATGTTTGCCTGTTTGTGTGGAGTCTGACGTAAGTCCAGCGATTGGCGGTCGGTTTCCTGTGTGGTTTTGTTTGGCGTGCGTTAACCGAGCTACGAGTGCTCTGATTCTTCTTTAGTCCGAGAAGATACGTATGTATAGGATGCGACATCCTAGCGAGCATGTTTTCCCCTGTCCGAACTACGTCGACTCTGATGTCTATGCCTGATAGACTACGTAGGCCCAGGATGCGATATCCTGCCGAGTTAGTTTCTTTTGTTTTCCTGTGTCTCTTTCAGCCAGTGTGTGTTTGATGTTTGTGAGCAGTGTTTTAGCAACCTTTATCCTTCCTTTTGTGCGTGGATCCCGTCGAGTACGACGGATGCGTAGGGGTGCTAATACCTTCCCTTCGCATAACCGACTCCCGATCCCATTCTCTTTGGTCGCGAGACCATGTCTTTCCCAGGTTTACTTCGAGCGTTTCCTTTCCCTCCTTTGGGATAAATACCGCACGGTGGTGGCTCTGTTGTTTTCGTTTTCCCGCCGGTTTTTCGCGTAATGCGACAGCTGGCGACTCTGCTGGGGAAACGAGAAATTGACCTCTTGCTGGTCCATCTTCCCTAAGCGAGTCTCTCCTAGCGCTCTCTAGGTTAGGGTTTTGGTTGCTGTTTGCTGTTTCATTTATTGCATTCATTTATTTATTGTTTACATTTATTGTTTGCATTTATTGTTTGCATTTATGTTTGCATTCATTCATATTCATCTGTTCATCTGGCTGGCTGGTTGTCTGTTTCTCTCTGTCGGGGTGGGAGTTACTTGAGGTAAAAGGCCCAATACCCAGGCCACGAGTGAAATCTAGGATACTTAGGAATAGAGTGATTCATGGGAAGCGGGTGGTATTGTGCCACTTAGCGGAACATTGACATCACGAGCAGTTCAGACCCTGATGGGATATTATCGTTACACACTTCGGGTGTGTATATGATGATATTCTGTGAAAGGTTATTTATGCTGCGTTTCTCTCGACCTTACCCTGGCCTAGATGACACCCGTGAGTGGGGCGGGAATGATCATTATTACAGGTACAGTTGGTGACTTGTCGGTGACTTGTGATCCTGTTGGTGACTATGGGTTTCAGATGACAGTTTCTAAGATGACTTTGGGTTTCAGATGAATTGTGGTCCCGAGTTCAAGCCGAAGCTTTGGTCCTGTGCATCATTTGCATCATAGCATGTTTATTTTCAAAAAAAAATACGCAATAAAAAAATGATGATAAAAAAAGAAAAAGAAAAAAAGAAAAGCTAATCTCTGCATGCATATCATTTCTCAGGTACATTCTTGAGTCTATTCACTGATAGAGATGGCAACAGTCCCGGAGTTGAAGCGGAAGACTTGCTCCTACAGCTTTCACCGTGAGCCTTTGACGTCTTTGATAGAGTTGAGCAACCTTGTGACCAGTGGTAAAGGGTTTGTTGACCAGTATGGGGATATTCTGACATTGTTGAAGATGGTAGTTGATCCGGTGCCGTTGCAGACTCTTCTACAGTTCTACGACCCAGAGCTTCGTTGTTTCACCTTTCAGGATTATCAGCTGGCGCCTACTCTCGAGGAGTACTCTATTCTGCTGAATGTTCCTATCCGGTATCAGGTTCCTTTCTTGGACGTGCCTAAGGAGGTTGATTTCAGAGTGGTTACCAGAGCTCCCCATTTGGGTATCAAAGAAGTCAGTGATAGTTGGAAGTCCAGTGGGGATGTTAAGGGTTTGCCTTTGAAGTTTCTGTTGAGGGTAGCTAGAGAAGAAGCAGAGAAGGGGAATTGGGAAGCCTTTCATGCTCAGTTGGCCATCATGATCTATGGGATTGTATTGTTTCCAAGTATGCCCAACTTTGTGGACTACGCTGCAGTTATTATTTTCCTTGGAGGAAACCCGGTTCCTACTCTGTTAGCTGAGACTTATTATGCTATTCACAGTAGGCATGGTAAGGGTGGAGCTATCAGATGCTGTCTCCCACTTTTGCTCAGATGGTTCATGTCTCTCCTGCCAGTCAGTGGACCTTTTGTAGATACTCAGAGCACGCATAAGTGGACTCAGAGGGTCATGTCTCTTACTTCATATGATATCAGATGGCAGTCATACCGGATGGATGTGCGGAATGTTATTATGAGTTGTGGAGAGGTCCAGAATGTGCCACTTGTAGGGACTAAGGGTTGCATCAATTACAACCCGGTTCTTTCTCTTCGCCAGTTGGGGTTTGTGATGAAAGGAAAACCACTTGATGCTGAGATAGCTGAAAGTGTGTATTTTGAGAGGCAGAGTGACCCGGCTAGATTGGAGCAGATAGGAAGAGCTTGGAAGACTATTGGTGTGAAGGATGAATCTGTCTTAGGGAAGAAGTTTGCCATTGCTATGCCTGATTACGCTGAGTGGGTCAAGGAGAGAGTGGAGACTTTGTTGTTACCCTACGATAGGATGGAGCCATTGCAGGAGCAACCACCTTTGATCCTTGCTGAGAGTGTGCCTGCTGAGCACTACAAGCAAGCCTTGATGGAGAATCGCCGGTTGAAAGAGAAGGAGAAAGATACCCAGATGGAGCTTTACAAAGCCAAAGCTGATAGGTTGAACTTGGCTCATCAACTCAGAGGAGTGCAGGGAGAAGATGCTAGTAGATTGAGAAGTAAGAAGAGATCCTACGAGGAGATGGAAGCCATGTTAGATGCAAAACACCGGGAGTGCTTGAGGCTACGGAGAGCTGAAGCCAGTTATCAGAAGAAGATCAGAGACCTGGAGAAGCAACTCAGAGACAAAGACATCCAGTTGAAGAAGGAATTAGACTTGAGACAGGCATCAGAGAACCATCTTGGAGGAGAAGTGGTAGAGCTCAGAAGACAACTGAAGGAGAAGATCACTCCTCTACCAGAATGTTCAGAATGCGCCCTGTTGATAGACCAGTGTCAGTACCTGAAGACTCTCATTCCGGGAGGCCGTTTGTCTTAGCTTGTATCTTTGATGTGTATGTTAAGAATCACCTCCAGGCTTGTTGGATGGGATTCATTTGTCGTACCCCGATTATGTGGATCTTTGTTGACTTTGTGGTATGATCTTTTGTTGCTCTTATCTATAGATGAGGTTGTTGGTTTCACCTTGTACTCATCACTCTTGTGTATGTTGTTTCTGTGCTTCTGCGTTGTTCTTGTTGCAGGTTGCCATCTTTTGAGGATGAACCAGGCTCTTTGAATGCCTGAGAAATGAACATATCATGTGCATCATATGCATCATTAACATCATACACATATCATTTTGCATAACAGGTGTTCTTGTTCGTGACTTCTCACTTTGGTTCCTGTGTTTAGGCAGGATAGCTGATCAACGTCCGCACCGCTACTCAACCAGACTGAATCATCAAAGGAACATGGATCAAGTGCAAGTTGAGTTAGCTGAGATGAGGGCTAACATGGCCCAATTCATGCACATGATGCAAGGGGTTGCGCAAGGTCAAGAAGAACTTCGAGCTCTAGTTCAGAGACAAGAAGCTGCAATTCCACCGGTCAACCAAGCTCTGCCAGAGGGAGGCTCGATCAATGACCCAGCTACTGCGGCTGTGCCCATCAACAACTATGCTGTAGGTGATGAGTTGAGGGGTATTCGAATCAACGGTCAACCTATTGCTCCAGATACCGCTAATGCCAGAGTAGTCCGTGCTCCAGCGCGTAATCCGGCTCCGATTGTTGACAGACAAGAGGATATGTTCACTCTGCTCAGTGAAGACGAAGACGTTGTGGGAAGGGTTGATGAGAGGGATCGTAAAGTTGATGCCCTTGCTGAGAAAATCAGAGCTATGGAATGTCAGAACTCCCTTGGTTTTGATGTGACAAATATGGGTCTGGTAGAAGGGTTGAGGATTCCCTACAAATTCAAAGCACCCTCATTTGATAAATACAACGGTACTTCTTGCCCTCGCACCCACGTGCAGGCATACTACAGGAAGATCTCTGCTTACACAGATGATGAGAAGATGTGGATGTATTTTTTCTAAGATAGCTTATCTGGAGCTTCCTTGATTTGGTACATGGAGCTTAAGAGAGATTCTATCCGCTGCTGGAGGGATCTGGGTGAGGCCTTCTTAAGGCAATATAAACACAACATGGACATGGCGCCTAGCCGGACTCAGTTGCAGAGTCTTTGTCAGAAATCAGGAGAAAGCTTCAAGGAGTACGCCCAAAGGTGGCGTGAATTGGCTGCTAGAGTACAACCCCCTATGTTGGAGAGGGAGTTAACTGACATGTTCATTGGTACATTGCAAGGAGTATTCATGGACCGGATGGGAAGCTGCCCATTCGGTAGTTTTTCAGATGTCGTCATATGTGGGGAGAGAACTGAAAGTTTGATCAAGGCTGGTAAGATTCAAGATGTGGGTTCTTCATCGTCTAAGAAACCATTTGCTGGGGCACCTCGCCGGAGAGAGGGTGAAACCAATGCTGTACAACACCGAGGGAATGTGTACAGAGGAAGTGTGAATAGAAATCAGTATCGCCCGGTTACTACTGTAACCATCCCAGCACCTCAACCTCGTCAACAACCACAACAAAGAGTTCAACAACCGCCACAACAACAGCAACAGAAACATCCGTATCAACCCAGACAGAGGATGCCTGATCGACGTTTTGATCCGCTACCAATGTGGTACGCCGAACTGCTGCCCGAACTACTCAGGTTGGGATTTGTTGAGTTGCGTACCATGGCTCCGCCAACAATATTGCCTCCTGGGTACGATGCCAACGTCCGTTGTGATTTTCACTCTGGTGCACCAGGACACCATACTGAGAAATGTCGGGCTTTCCAGCACAAAGTCCAAGATTTGATCGATGCCAAGACGATCAACTTCGCTCCAGTGCCTAACGTCGTGAACAATCCTATGCCTCAGTATGGTGGGCATAGAGTGAACAATGTGGAAGGGGGAGAAGCTGAAGACTTGGTGGTCAGTGTTGAGGAGATCCAGACTCCGTTGATGGTTGTGAAGGGTCGTCTGTTGGAAGGTGGAGTATTCCCGGGCTGTTGTGAGGGCTGTGTAGACTGTGCAGAGTCAGAAAATGGTTGTGATCAGTTGAAGACTGGTATTCAGAATCTGATAGATGAGGGTTGTCTACAGTTTGTTCGGGCTGTTAAAGATAATGGGGTGGTGTCGACCGTCACCATTTATTTCAAACCGTCCGAGGGACGTGGCCAGAGAAGTGCCTCTACAACTGTTGGTACCCCAGTTACCATTTCCGCCCCTGTGACCATCAGTGCTCCAGCTACTATCGTTGCGTCTGGAAGAAGACCGGTTGAGAATAGTAGGGCTGTGCCATGGAAATATGATAATGCCTACCGCAGCAACAGAAGGGATGAGAATCAGACAAGGCCGGTGAATCAAGCGCCTGTGACAATTGGTGTGCCGGTAAGAACTCCTGTGGTTGTGAGTCCCGTTGTGGACAATGTTGGTGGACCAAGAGGTTTTACTCGAAGTGGACGACTGTTTGCTCCTCAACCGTTGAGAGATGCTAATGTTGAGGCTTCTGCCAAGTCAAAGGGCAAACAGGCTGTCGTTGATGAAGAATCGGCTCAGAAGGAGGGGCCTGAGGGTTCATTCGAGAAGGACGTGGAGGAGTTCATGAAAATAATCAAGAAGAGTGACTACAAGATTGTAGATCAGCTTAATCAGACTCCGTCCAAAATTTCAATTCTCTCTTTGTTGTTGTGCTCTGAGGCACATCGTAACGCCTTATTGAAGATGCTGAACATGGTTTACATGCCTCAAGAGATATCCGTCAACCAACTGGAGGGTGTGATTGCCAACGTGAGCACCAGACACGGTTTGGGCTTCACTGATTTAGACTTGACGCCTGAGGGTCGCAATCATAACAAGGCCTTGCATATCACGATGGAGTGCAAGGGAGCAGTGTTGTCTCACATGTTAGTCGACACCGGCTCGTCTTTGAATGTGCTGCCTAAGAAGATCCTGGGAAAGATTGATGTTGAAGGGGTTGTGCTCACTCCGAGTGACTTGATTGTGCGTGCATTTGACGGATCCAAACGTTCTGTTTTTAGTGAAGTCACCTTGCCAGTGAAGATCGGTCCGGAGGTCTTTGACATTGTCTTCTATGGGATGGACATCCAGCCCGCATATAGTTGTTTGTTGGGGCGTCCTTGGATTCATGCAGCTGGGGCAGTTTCGTCAACTCTCCACCAAAAGCTCAAGTATGTCTGGAACGGTCAGATTGTGACCGTGTGTGGCAAAGAAGATATTCTGGTGAGTCACCTATCCTCTTTCAAATATGTAGAGGTGGATGGCGAGATCCACGAAACCTTATGCCAGGAATTCGAGACTGTTGCTCTCGAGAGAGTGGCGTTTGCTGATCAGAAAAAGCCGGGTGCTTCGATTGCGTCTTACAAGCAGACCAAGGAGGTTGTTGACTCTGGAAAGGCTGAAGGCTGGGGCAAGATGGTGGATTTTCCTGTCAAAGAAGACAAGTTCGGTATTGGTTATCAACCTCTCCAAGCAGAGCAGAGTGAGCAGACAGGTCCGAGTACCTTTACCAGCGCTGGGCTGATGAATCACGGTGACGTCTTTGCAACCGGTGGTGAAGACTGTGACAGGGACTGTGATCTAGACAACTGGGTTCGCCCATGTGCACCAGGGGAATCTATCAACAACTGGACGGCTGAAGATGTGGTCCAAGTTACTCTTCAGACAGAGTAATTTTCTTTTGTTTTTCATTTTTGCATGAAAACCCTACGTTCTGCCCAAGGCGTAGTGGTTCATTGTAGGGCCTCATCATGTTTTAATGATTATCATTAATAAAGGACGTTTTGCAATCAAATTTTGTGATCCCTGTTTTTCTATTTTTGTTTTCATTTTTCAAAACAAATAATAAAAATGGCAATGTTTTTGTTTTTGTGACTTTCTTGAATTCTTTTTCTAAAATAAAGCATTAAACATGCAGAAGTGATGTCACGGAATCCACTATGAACAGTTCTGTTATGGCTCAGTATGATTTTGATAATCCCATCTACCAAGCCGAAGAGGAGAGTGAGGAAGACTGTGAACTCCCCGCAGAATTGGTCAGATTGTTGAAGCAAGAGGAGAGGGTCATCCAACCTCATCAGGAGGAGTTGGAGATCGTTAATCTGGGTACCGAGGACGCCAGAAGAGAGATCAAGATTGGGGCTGCTTTAGAGGACTCTGTCAAGAGGAGGCTGATTGAGATGCTGAGAGAATATGTGGAGATATTCGCCTGGTCATATCAAGATATGCCTGGGTTGGATACGGACATTGTGGTGCATCGACTACCCCTCAGAGAAGAGTGTCCTTCAGTCAAGCAGAAGCTTCGGAGAACTAGTCCTGATATGGGTGTCAAGATCAAAGAAGAGGTTCAGAAGCAGTGGGATGCGAGTTTTCTGGCCGTTACCAGTTATCCCCCGTGGGTGGCCAACATCGTTCCTGTGCCGAAGAAGGATGGCAAAGTCAGGATGTGTGTCGACTACCGAGATTTGAACAGAGCGAGTCCGAAAGATGATTTCCCATTACCTCACATTGATGTATTGGTTGATAATACGGCTCAATCCTCGGTTTTCTCTTTCATGGATGGTTTCTCTGGATATAATCAGATCAAGATGGCGCCAGAGGACATGGAAAAGACGACATTCATTACACCTTGGGGCACGTTCTGCTATAAGGTGATGCCGTTTGGGCTGAAGAATGCCGGTGCTACCTATCAGAGGGCTATGACGACTCTCTTTCATGACATGATGCACAAAGAGATTGAAGTGTACGTGGATGATATGATTGCGAAGTCGCAGACAGAAGGTGAGCACCTGGTTAATTTGCAGAAGTTGTTCGACAGATTGAGAAAGTTCAAACTGAGGCTGAATCCAAATAAGTGTACGTTTGGGGTGAGATCTGGGAAGCTGTTAGGCTTCATTGTCAGTGAGAAAGGGATTGAGGTTGATCCAGCGAAGGTCAAAGCTATTCAAGAAATGCCTGAACCGAAAACGGAAAAGCAAGTCCGTGGGTTTTTAGGGAGGTTGAACTACATTGCAAGGTTCATATCTCACCTAACTGCCACGTGTGAACCAATTTTCAAATTGCTAAGAAAAGATCAAGCAATCAGGTGGAATGATGATTGTCAGAGAGCTTTTGACAAGATACAAGAGTATTTACAGAAACCTCCAATCCTGATACCTCCAGTTCCAGGGAGACCTCTGATAATGTACCTATCAGTGACTGAGAACTCGATGGGGTGTGTATTGGGACAGCATGATGAGTCTGGTCGAAAAGAGCATGCCATGTACTACCTTAGCAAAAAGTTTACCGACTGTGAAACAAGATATTCACTGCTCGAGAAAACTTGCTGTGCTTTGGCCTGGGCTGCTCGCCGACTGAGGCAGTATATGTTGAACCATACTACCTTGTTGATTTCCAAGATGGATCCAGTGAAGTACATCTTTGAGAAGCCGACTCTCACCGGACGTGTTGCCCGTTGGCAAATGATCTTAACAGAATATGATATTCAGTACACGTCGCAGAAAGCCATTAAAGGTAGTATTCTGTCAGACTACCTCGCCGAGCAACCGATTGAAGATTATCAGCCGATGATGTTTGAATTCCTTGATGAAGACATCATGTATCTTAAGATGAAAGATTGCGAAGATCCTCTTGTCGAGGAATGACCGGATCCTGATGACAAGTGGACACTGATGTTTGATGGGGCCGTGAATATGAATGGCAACGGTGTTGAGGCAGTATTGATTAATCCCAAAGGTGCACATATACCTTTTTCTGCCAGGCTGACTTTCGATGTCACCAACAACGAGGATGAGTATGAGGCTTGTATCATGGGGATAGAAGAAGCCATTGATCTGAGGATCAAAACGCTTGACGTCTTTGGAGATTCCGCTCTAGTGATCAATCAGGTCAATGGAGATTGGAATACCAACCAGCCGTATTTGATTCCGTATCGAGATTACACCAGAAGAATACTGACGTTCTTCGAGAAGGTGAAGTTGTATCATGTCCCCCGGGATGAGAATCAGATGGCTGATGCCTTGGCTACCTTGTCTTCGATGATCAAAGTTCATTGGTGGAATCATGTGCCACATGTTGCGGTGAATCGACTCGAGAGGCCTGCATATGTGTTTGCAGCCGAGTCTGTTGTTGATGAGAAGCCGTGGTACTTTGACATCAAGAACTTCTTCAAGAGTCAGGAGTATCCTGAAGGTGCGTCGAAGAATGATAAGAAAACCCTGAGAAGGCTAGCTGGAAGCTTTTATTTGAATCAGGACGATGTATTGTACAAGAGGAACTTTGACATGGTCTTGCTCAGATGCGTGGATAGACACGAAGCAGACATGTTGATGCAAGAAGTGCACGAAGGTTCATTTGGTACCCATGCGGGTGGTCATGCAATGTCGAAGAAATTGTTGAGAGCCGGTTACTACTGGATGACTATGGAATCCGATTGTTTCAAATACGCTCGGAAGTGCCATAAATGTCAAATCTATGCTGATAAGGTGCATGTACCACCAAGCCCTCTGAATGTCATGAATTCGCCTTGGCCGTTTGCCATGTGGGGCATTGATATGATTGGGAAGATTGAACCCACTGCTTCTAATGGACATCGTTTCATCTTGGTTGCGATTGACTACTTCACCAAGTGGGTGGAAGCAGCTTCCTATGCTAATGTTACCAAACAAGTGGTTGCCCGGTTTATCAAGAAGGAAATCATCTATTGTTATGGGGTTCCTGAGAGAATCATCACTGACAATGGTTCGAATCTCAATAACAAGATGATGAAAGAACTTTGCAAAGATTTCAAGATTGAACATCACAATTCTTCTCCTTACAGACTGAAGATGAATGGGGCTGTAGAGGCGACAAACAAGAATATCAAGAAGATTGTGCAGAAGATGGTCGTGACGTACAAAGATTGGCATGAGATGCTGCCTTTCGCTTTGCATGGGTACCATACCTCAATACGTACGTCGACCGGGGCAACCCCGTACTCTCTTGTGTATGGTATGGAAGCAATCCTACCTGTTGAAGTGGAGATCCCTTCTCTGGTGGAGCCTTGATGCTTACAACTATGGATGGTGAAGATTTTCCGTCCCCTGTTAACTCAGATGTAGTCAAAAAATACTTCGCATAAATTAACCCGCTGGACAAAAAGAATAAAAGAGTCCAGGCAAAAAAGGGCATCCCGGCGAACCAAAAAAAAAAGAAAGAAAGAAAAGGTTCGGGCAAAAATTAGGGATAAAAATGAAAAGAATTTGTACACCCGGTAAGTCGAAAACCCGCAAGGGCGGCTTAGGCAAAAATGGGTATCCTGGTGGATTGAAAACCCGAAAGGGCGATCCAGGAAAAAGAGGGATTAAAGCGAAGACTACAGTCTGAGTAATCTGTACTACTTCACGCTTCGTCGTCTGCCATCTTGAAAGATGTGATCGGTCCAGTCATTCTTCTCAGAAAGCAAGGAGTTGGGAGGAAAAACTGATGATCTGCGAGTTATAACAGAATTGGGAAATAGTGGATGCTGTGTTCACATTGCCATTAGGATAGATTTTTCCTTATGTGCGCAATTACCTCTTTCTAGGAATTGCTTCCCGATGTATTCGCCTTTTCAGGCCCATTTTCAATTAATAAAAGTCATTATTCAGTTAAATAGCTCTCTTGTTTTTATTCTACTGTTTTGTTTGCAAAAAACGTCTGAATTTTTGATAAACATTGCATATAAAAACATGAAGGCTAAGCAATAATGTGCAGAAAGATAAAACATTAGAAAATCATTTTGAATGTCGAGGACGCTTGAGCGTATCTTGTCCATGCATCCCCTGGGGCATGTATGTCGTGCTGTTTTGCAGGTTGTCATCTGTGAGGACGTTTCCCCAGCAGATATTTCCCCAGTTGAGTTCCCAGCTGAGTTTGAAGTTTGATTATCCCCACTAAGTTGGGGAGATGTTGTATCCCCAGCGAAGGTGTCAGTGGAATATTGTTCCTCAGCAGTCTGGTTTGAGGTACTACTATCCCAAGCGTGGTCGTGAGCGCTTATCCTCATCAGGGTCGCGAAGGTTTTCCCCTGGCAGATCTCTTGAGCAGAGGTTTGTGTGGATGGTTTTTCCCAGCAGGTTCCCCGGGCGGATCAGGTTTGGTGGAATTTGTCTCCAACAGAGTTTATCCTACCTGTGGGTAACTCTCCCCAGTGAAGTCGCCTTGTTTGTTCCCCAAGCGGAATCTCTGGGTGGATTGGGATCTTTTCCCAGCAGCAGTTTTATTTCCCCAACATGAGTGAGAAGTCGGTGTTGTTCCCCAGACAGAGTCTCCCCTCAGAGTTGGAGTATATAATCAGTTTGCTCCCCGGCAGGAGTTCATCATTTGCATTTTGCATGTAGTAATCATTGCATCCTCAAAATCGCGTAGCATTTCCATTCAATATGGAGCATTACGCCACGGAAAAATTCAAACATATGCATTCATGTGTTAAACCTAACCAGATCGTATCCCCGGCAGAGGCGGATCATTTGTTCAACGTCTGTACAACACGATTGCTACAGTTGCTCCTGACAGCATTCAGGATTGATATTCCCCAGAGAGGTTTATTTCCTCACCCGTCCGCGAACGGAAAGTTTGTTTCTCCCCAGTGAGATCCCCAGCAAGTGGTTAGTCTTGCCTTGATGTATTGAAGATGTCATCCTTGTGATACCGGTAAGTGTCATGTCAGCACCCGCGTGTGTTCCTTCTTTGGTGTCGGTAAACACCATTGTTTCGGTGTCGGTAAACATCGAGTCCTACCCCAGTCATCGGTAAATGTCTGGTCTTCTTTGTTGATGTCGGTAAACATCATCTTTCGATGTTCGTAACATCTTTATCTCTCCCCAAGCAGATTCACTTCTCCATTGGTGTCGATAAATGTTGAGTTTTCCTATTCGTCCTTTGACGTATAGTTGTATTTACCCACAGAGTCTCCTTCTCCGTTGGTGTCGATAAAACGTCGAGCTTCTCCCTTTCGTCCGTTGACGTCGGGTCGAGTCCTTTTCCCCAGTCATCGGTAAATGTCTGGTCACCTTTCTTGGATGTCGGCAAACATCATTTTTTCGATGTCGGTAAACATCGAGTATTTTCCCCAGTCATCGGTAAATGTCTGGTAATTCCCCAGCTAGAGATCCCCAGTAGAGTCGTCGGTAAACGTCTTATCTGGTTTCCGGTTGCAAGTATTTGTTTTCCTTCCCTAGTGAAGTGTTCACCTCTCCGTTGGTGTTGATAAACGTCGAGTCTTTTTCCCAGTCATCGGTAAATGTCTGATCGTCCTTTCTTTGATGTCGGTAAACATCATCTTTTGGTGTTGATAAACATCGAGTCTTGTTCCCAGTCATCGGTAAACGTCTGGTCGTGCATATTTCCTTTGATAAAGATCAAAAATCCCCAGGAGTCGTCGGTAAACGTATTGTCTGGTTCTAGTTGCAAATATCTTGTTCCTCCCCAGGTGGAGATGCCATCGGTAAATGGCCCCGTTTACTTCGATATCGGTAAATATCGAATGCCCAGTTTAGTTGCCATCGGAAAATGGCCTCGCTTTCTTCGATATCGGTAAATATCGAATCCCCAGTTGGAACATCCATCGGTAAATGGTCTCGCTGAAGTTGATATCGGTAAATATCAAGTTGCTTTGAAGCCACGATCGGTAAATGGTCTTGCTTCCTTTTAATATCAAGATGTTTCCCAGCAGCCATCGGTAAATGGTCTCGCTGAAGTTGATATCGGTAAATATCAAGTTTCTAGTATTTAGCCATCGGTAAATGGTTTGGCTTTCCTGAAGATATCATACAGAGTGAAAATTTCTACGGTTCTTTGGTATTCAATCCCTGTTTACCCTGAAAGTCTGACAGCCGTTGCTCTCATCCATTCGGGTTCCCAATTGATTGAATAGGGGCAGCTGTAGCACCTCAAATTTGCACCTCCCATTTTGTATATACATTTTCATATTTTAAGTCATTAGCATTGCATTGTCCACTACATAGCATTGCATTGTCCATTGCCTAGTGCAAGTCATCAGTCAAGACTGGTCAGGAGATCCAGTTGTGCAAGCAAGCAAGTGCATTTCCTATTGAAGCAAAACCCTAGGGTTGATTCATTGTGTTCATATGACCTAGGGATCATTCTGAAGTAGTTTGGTCAAAGGTTGGATGTTCAGAGCTCATCAGTCAAGATGCAATTCATCTGAAACCCTAGAAAGTCAACCAAAGTCAACTGTGTATTCAATCATGGATTTGAAGGTGGGAGATGGTTAGAGAGGCCTCATTCATGTCCATATAAGTCTCATTTGACATTGAAAACATCAACAATGAAGAATTTGAGGTCAGATGAAAAGTTTCCAAAAATAGTAAGTGACCTGTAATTTGAAATTGCCAAAAATGGAAAGGTTTTCTCCTCAAGTTTACATCATCAAAAAAGCTTCAAATGAAATTTTGTCTAACATGAAAGTTGAAGATCTTGCTCTCCCATTTCCAAAAAGTCCAGGAACATGAATTTCGCATGTGTGGTTGAAAAGATATGGATCAATCTTTGCCAAGTGATTTTGAACTTCAAACATGCATAACTTTCAAACCATAAAGCCAAATGGAGTGGTTCTTTTTTTTATATTCATATCTTGACATCTACTATCCAAATTATGCACCACAAGCCATACATTCTCATCACATAATTTTTTGATTTTTCACTTGATTTTTGGATGGAATTTTCAAATTTTTAAGTAATACATTGTTTACACATTTCAACACTTGCATTGGCTTACAAACAGAATTTTGAGTGGATTCAGGCCCAAATTCGTGCACTGTTCCATTGCTATTCCCATGCATAGAGGTGAAGTAGTAATTTGCATTTACACTTGTTTTCACTAATTCCGCTTGCCAAACGCCTAAACATGATTAAGAACTTGATTAATAGATGATATATAAGTGAAACCCTAACAGATTTCAGCATTAACAGTTCATAATTTCCAGATCTGAGATTTTCACACCTTGTGCTCTCAAACTTTTTCTTCGAATTTCTTCATAAACAGTACTTCATTCTTGATTGAATCATCATCCACAAGCATAATGGAGTTGGATTGAAGCAAGGTTTCAAGGTTTTGGAGCTGTTTTGGAGCTGTTGAAGCTCACCTCCATTAATGGCAAGTGAAGATTCAAGCAAAATCGTGCAAGGTTAAGCATCAAGCATTCATCCATTCCATCATCCAAGAGTATTGGAGCATCTGTTTGCACATTGCAAGGCTCGAATCCATCATTTCCAATTCTGTTTTCTCCAAGAGGTCAGAACTCGAGTTTCTCCTTTCTTAAATTGATTATGTGATAGTTGTAGGTCTTGTGATGCTGGTGAAACTGAGCTTTGTTTCATTAAATTTCATGTAGAAACGAGTTAGTTATAGTGAATTAGGGTTTCATGTGTGAAAATGTATGTGCTCGATTCTCTTGATATATGTTGCATAAGCCTTAACCAAGCATGGATCCGTGATGTGTGTTACAAGATCTATCCAATGATATGCTTGTTTTGTGTTTCTGAGAAATTTGTTCATGATCCATGATGAACTCGTATGAATGTTGATGAGAAATTTCCAGAAATCCATTTTTGATCCTCCAAAACCCTTGCCTTGCGTTTCGTTTGTGTTTGTGGATAACGCGTTTCTGATTGGCTCATGGGGACTCCATGCAGCGCGTATCATTGGCCAGGCGAGAGGTTGACTTCGGTTGACTGCCAGCACATTAATGAAACGACTGTGTTTCATGTGCTGGCGCCTCATTTTTAAAAATCCATTTAATTAATCTATTTAATTTTTAAATGCTCCCTCAGTTCGAATCCCAGCTCATGACCTTTTCCCATGCGCCTTGCATTTTATTCCTTTGTTCTTCACATATTCACACCATGCTTTCATGTGCTTTTTATTTTTCCATTCACTTCCAAAATTCATATCTCAATGAATAATGATCCAATCGACCTGGGAATTTTTGCATGTTGTTCCTTATGATTTCTAGTTTTTTATGACTATTTTTCCAGAAATTGTGCACGGATGGAATTTGTTTTGGCTTAGGGATTGTTCATGTGTGTATTATGTTGTACCTTGCTTGCCATTTTGATTGTGAAATGATGAGTTTTGATCCAATGATTGTGAAACTTTGCATGCTCAAACTAGACATCCTAATTGACATTTTGGTATAGAGTTTGTATTTTTAGAATTTCTGGTTGTGGAGATATGATCTGTTTAATGTAGGTGTGACAATGTGTGTCACACCATTGCTTGCTCAACTTGATGATTTTATTTACCATGCCAATTCAATGCCAAATAATTTGAGTTTTTGCATGTGGCTTCTTCTGGATGTTAGGATTGATCATGAGTTTTTGTAGAAGTTTTGAATGCATTTCCAATATTTTTGAGATTTTCTTTGCTAGTTGGTCATGTTTGGACTTTTGAAGAGTCATGAACTTAGATGATTTGTGAAATGATGGATGTTTATCCTATGAACTTGAAATTTTGTACATGTGTTCTAGAAACTTTGAAGTTTATTGTGGCTTTGGTTTGAGTCATTTATCATTTGTCATCTCTGTTTTAGGATTGCCTTAAGTTGATGTACCAATTGTGGTCCTATTTGAGCTTGTTTGTGCTTACCATGACTTAATGAATTTGATTACCATACTTCTAATTGTCCAAATGCTTTTAATTTTGGTGTGTTGATCCTATGATGTGTGCTGTTTAGCCATGATTTTTCTTGAGATTTATTGAATCATTTTTGAGTTAATGTGGATTGGTTCATTCTGTTTGCTTCAATGAGCTTTCAACTTGCATGCCTTGCCTTATGTGCTTTGTGAAATAAACTTGGTTGATGCTATTGATATGAGACCACTTGGATATTGTTCTTAATTGATTAAGCTTGATTCTTGTCAAATTTCATGTTCTGTTTTGGATTATTTCTCCAACTTTGACCCTAGGCCTTGTCCTAGTGGTTTGGACTTATGTTTGAGTTTTGGTTTCAGGTTAAGGAAGTGCATTGCCTTAAGAGGATTGATTCACATTGCTAATGTTTGCATTACTTGTTTGATGTTGAATAACCTTGATTGGTTTTGTAGGTGGCTTTTAGCTCATTTGAGTTGAGCTTGTGCATTGTGCAATGTTGCTTTGCTTGTTTGACTGTGTCTGTTGACCATTGGTTATTAACTGTCTGTTTGACTTTTGTTGACTTATATACTGATTGTGTTAGATTGTTTTCAGGTACCTTAGTTGCTATAGTTCCTTTGTGAACTTGCCTTTTCTTTGCTTGGTTGCATAAGCACTGAGGTATAACTTCTCTGACTTCATGTAGTCTGGAAGACCTGTCCTGTTACTTGGACAGGCACCTGTCTGAAGTCCTCCTTAAGAGGCAATGCTTGTGTTTGTTTATCTTTGTCCCCTGTACATATCAAAGACCTCCTAAGTGAAGAGGCATTGGCAGATACAAGAGATGTGTAGTCCATCTCCTGCTACTCAGTGTGTCATCCACTTTGCTCACACACCTTGTGTTGATGCATTGTGGATAATAGCCCAAGATCTTTGTTGTGTCAGTCATGTGGATTGAAGAGTTCCAACTTCCTGAACTCCCACACTTTCATTTGTCTAAAGCTCTCCCAGGCCAGGGATAAGAGCTGTGAGGCACACCCCTCACTTCCTATTTCATCTGCTTCACCCTAACTCTCAATGTTAGGGTTAAGAGCTAACATCACCCTGTTACAGTGGTTTGTTTGTCGAGGTTGATATGACCCCTCGACTAAAACCTAACCTTGATTGAGCCAACTGATTGCATATAGTGTGTGCTATTTGTGCTTGTGTGTTTGTGCTTTTTTAGTTTAGCTTGCTTCCTGTGCAAGTTAGGATTAGTTTGGCTTGCTTCCTGTGCAAGTCATGTTTAGGTTAGCTTGCTTCCTGTGCAAGTTAGATAGAAACCTTAACATAGGGCTATGATGCATGACAACTTCTAGGCTCGAGTCGTAGTCTCCCTAGTAGTTTGTGTCTCCCTTTGTATCTGGTTAGGCTAGTCCTTTGTCCCTGCGTAGGGGAACTACGTCGCCCTGATCCTCATACCAGATGAGGTACGTAGGCAAGAGATGAGCTGATCTCTCCGGGCGCCCTTTTTGTTTTGTCTTTGTGTGTGTTAGGAGATGGATGTAAGCCCAGCGATTGGCATTCCGTATCCTCTTGTTGTATGCTTGGAGTCCAATGTAAGTCCAGCGATTGGCATTTGGTTTCCAGTGTGCGTGTGTTTGGTTCGGAGTCCGATGTAAGTCCAGCGATTGGCATTTGGTTTCCAGTGTGCGTGTGTTTGGTTCGGAGTCTGATGTAAGTCCAACGATTGGCATTCGGTTTCCATGTTTGCCTGTTTGTGTGGAGTCTGACGTAAGTCCAGCGATTGGCGTTCAGTTTCCTGTGTGGTTTTGTTTGGCGTGCGTTAGCCGAGCTACGAGTGCTCTGATTCTTCTTTAGTCCGAGAAGATACGTATGCATAAGATGCGACATCCTAGCGAGCATGTTTTCCCCTGTCCGAACTACGTCGACTCTGATGTCTATGCCTGATAGACTACGTAGGCCCAGGATGCGATATCCTGCCGAGTTAGTTTCTTTTGTTTTCCTGTGTCTCTTTCAGCCAGTGTGTGTTTGATGTTTGTGAGCAGTGTTTTAGCAACCTTTATCCTTCCTTTTGTGCGTGGATCCCGTCGAGTACGACGGATGCGTAGGGGTGCTAATACCTTCCCTTCGCATAACCGACTCCCGATCCCATTCTCTTTGGTCGCGAGACCATGTCTTTCCCAAGTTTACTTCGAGCGTTTCCTTTCCCTCCTTTGGGATAAATAACGCACGGTGGCAGCTCTGTTGTTTTCGTTTTCCCGCCGGTTTTTCGCGTAATGCGACAGGGTTGAGCTTTTGGGATGTGAATCTCTCTGTTCTCTGGCAGTTATTTCCCTTTTGTGGATTGACCGAGGATTGTACCGATGATTCAAATTTTGCGACACCCTTGTATCATTTACGATCGTTTTGTCAACATAATCATCATATATATATATATATGCATATACACTCATGTAAGTTCATATTTTCATATTTGCATTATTCATATTTGTTGAATTATTGTTTGAGATTCTTATGCTCTATTATGGTGGTACTTTATCCCCATACAAGTTCGGTGTCTGTCCTCTCTCAATTATAGAAGGTCGGCCCCTTAAGCAGAAAGGTTTTAACCTTTCTCCTTTCCCCACTGAGTTATTTCCTCGTGGATGATTATTGTTTCAGTTTTTCCTCCCCAGTCGATTATCTGGATGGAACCACTCCCCTTGAGATATATCCTCATTGGGTTGAGTCTTGATTGACCGTTTCTTTATAGCTCTTACCTAGATAGATGCTTTGAGTCGCCTAAGAGTTTATTGCCCCGTAACTGGTAATATTCTTCTTAGTTTGCAGTTTGTTACTTCTTGCCCAATACCCGGCGAAAGAATCCCTGTTTTTCTCCTTAGTAGAGTCCCTAATGGATTATTTTCCAAGAGTTTATCCTTGATAAGTTCATCTTAACCGATGACGGATTTTCTCTTTCATGGTATTCTACCCAGTAAAAAGGTAGTTGTAATCCCTATTTTTTTCCTCAGAGAGTTAATCCTTAATATGTTCATCCTAACCGATGACGGGTTTCCTTCTCTTTGCGGTCTTCTACCCAGTAACCGGTAGTTGTAAATCCTGACTTTTTCCCCTTTGCAGATTTTATCCTTGATATGTTCATCCTAATCGATGACGGATACCCTCTCATGGTATTCTATCTAATAACTGATAGATGTAATTCCTATTTTCTCTCCTCACAAGAGTCTATCCTTGATATGTTCATCTTAACCGGTGACAGATTTTCTCTTTGATGGTATTCTATCCAACATTCGGTAGATGTAATTCCTACTTTTTGTTCAGTTTGTATATCCTTGATATGTTCATCGCAACCGATGACGGGTATCCTCCTTGACATTCCCAGGCAAGTCTATCCTTGATATGTTCATCCTAACTGATGACGAATTTTCTTCCCTGTTGAGTTTATCCTTGATATGTTCATCCTAACCGATGACAAATACTCTCATCTTTGGTCTTCTGCCCAGTAACTGGTAGTTGTAAATCCCACTTCCTGCAGTTTCCCTCCAACAAGGCTATTCTCACCCAGTAACCGGTAATGAATACTCCTTCCTGGTGGTTCCCAGTGAGTCATCCTTGATGTGTTCATCCTAACAGATGACATATGTATTCTCTGTCAGATCTTTATTATCTCCTTACCCAGTAGCAGGTAGTAGATAATATATTTATGCTCCTCTTGTGTTGAAGTTTATTTCTTCCCCAATTGAGTTGAGTGCGTATTTCCTTAGTGAAATCGCTTCTCTTGCATGATTCGAGTACTTCAGTGTTATCCTAATCTACTCGCTTTCCCTGCAGATGTTTCGTTTCCCCGACTGAGTCTTTCCATTTTGTATGGAATTCCTCTAGTCCCCCAACAGTTTTAAGTCGTAGCCTGACCTACGCAAAACCTCATTTATCCCCCCAGAGTCTCTGTCTCCCCAGTGAGTTTTCCTCATAGAATGCATTACACTCCTGCGGACTTTCGGTCTCTCTGATTTCTTTTCCTCTATGGCAATAATTCCCCACAGAGCATTAACTTTTACATTCATTTCATATGCATCATGAGGTCTCTTAGGGACCAAAATTTGTTTCTATATGTTATTATTTAAGCCCATTCTACTAAGTCGAGCCGAAGATTTTAACCTTCACCTCCTCAGTTAGAATGTCCTTAAATAGGGGCAGTTGTAAGACCCCAATTTTTGACCCTAAGATCCCTCATGCAATTTCATCATAAGCACTAGGATTGGGATCATAGCTTGGCGTCCTCCTTACCCCTCTCTCATTGGGTTTGTTTTGGGAGAGATCACCAAGCACCGTGTGATTGTATCATACTTGTATATTATCACTTTACTAACCAAAATACCAAAAATATGTCTTTGCATTTTCCTAACTCTTTTGTAGGTAGGGCATGATCACATGGATTTGTCAAGTTCATATCTAGGGTTTGAGGCCCTCATGACAAAGAGAATAGCCATGAATTAATCCAAGAATGGTTATAAGCATCATATATGATTTCCATTGATTCCTACATGTTATATTGATCAAGTTTTCTTCAAGAGTTTGGAGGTGATTTGCCTTGGAAACCCTAGTTTGACTGGGTATCCTGAGTAACTTCTCCAACAAGCCATCTCACAAATTGATCAAATTTATCAAGGTACACTTCAAAATTCATCATCTTATGCATATATGATCTACCATGAGCCAAGAAAGTTAAGATAATTGAAGGTTAGCAAGTTGGTTGATGGTGGTTGGCCAGATGAATTCATCTGATCAAAACTGGGTCTCCCTAGGCCCTATCTCCTACAATCTTCACCATATGAAAATGATTCCAAGAGAAACGTTAATCTAAAGGACATTCCAAACAACTTTCATGTTGAGAGCTAGAGCTAGTTTTGCTTGGAAAATCATTTTCTATGTTGAAACATTATAGGTCATTTTGTCTAAACCCTAATTTGAAAGTCAACTTCCCAAGGACATAACTTGCTCAATTTTTATGAGATGAAAGATTTCCAAGTTGCACAATCAAATTCAAGATGTCTACTTCAACTTTGATGTCTGGAGTGAGATATAATTCAACTTTTATGAGCATGTGATATGAGGATACATTAATGGTCATTTTTGACCTATACCATTGAACAAGTGATTTTTCCACAACTTCAAAAATGCATAACTCTATCATTCTAAATCCAAATGACATGAATTTGGTTACCATTTTGAAGGTCTTAGAAAGAGGTATAACTTTGATGAAGACACGTTTCTCATTTGAAGCTCACATAAAAAGTTAAGCAAGATGGAATATTGAGATATATGGCTTGACACTTAGAAATTTTTCAACATGTTGAAATTTCCAAACTTCAACCTTCAAATTCACCATGATCCAAGCTCCAAATGAAAAAGTGTTCAACATTAAACTTGTTTCCCTTGATCCAAGATTTCCAAAGAACCCAAGTTCATGCATTTTGGATGAAGTTTGCTAGGGATGCGCATGGCTTTAACAGAGCTGCACCATTGGAGGAAATCAAATGTCCAAAAACTCCATTTCACATTGCCTTGCCAATCAAGCATCATTTGAACTTCAGTACAGTTGCAATTGGATCAAAATGGATTGCTTCATGGGCCTGTACACGTCCATGTAAGCTTGTGCATCACATTGCCAAATTTAGCAAATTTTCAAGTTTGCAATTATCAATCCCAAATGCTATAAATACAGGCCCTTAGAGCTCAATTCAAACACACCTTGTGCGCCAGCTTTGCCCCCAATTTAAACCCTCTCATTTCAAAGGAAAACCTGAGAATTTTCAACTTGAAAATTGAGTTTGAATCTCAATGTTTGGAGATTCAAGAACTCCAGGATCCAAAGCTTTGAACCATTGCTAAACCTCTCCTGCAAGCTTCTCAAGTGTGATCAGATCAAGGTTGAAGCAAGCAACATCAAGTTCTTCACAACATTGAAGGTAAATTTTAGAAAACTTCATCTCTTCGATTCTCACTCAATTCTCATCAATTCTCTTGGATCTTTGGTTATCTGAAGTCCTACCAATGTAGGCAAGAAGATTGAGTTGCTTAGAGGTCAAATCGAAGCAACTCAGTTGACACACCTCAAAATTTAACTCCTCATATCTTTTTATATATTTGGAGTTAATTGAAATTGAGGTTAGATTTGTGCTCTACGCCATTTTTTCTTTCAGATCATGTCCTCTTTTTTCATTTTCTTGATGGTGATGAGTGAACCAGTCTGGTGGACCTCGCCTGAGAAGGTGACCGGAGGTCCAACGTCGGTGGTGCGCTGGACAGGTTATGAGCCATTGATCTCATTTGAAATGTTTTAATCTCACGCGTTGGTTTTAATTACCATCCCTGCAGCGCATTGACTTAGGTCTATTATGGAACGCGCACGCTGATCCACTTGATCTGCCACCTCAATTAATGAGGGAGATCAAGTGGTCCACGTTTTTTCTGATTATTTGAATTTGATTTAATTTGTTTTATTTTCATTAATTCATATTAATTTTAATATTGATCCAAAAAATATGAGAGTTTCACCAAATTTTTTAAAATAAATTCCTCTTTCATATTCTGAATTAAAATTATTTTTTGACTCATTATCAATATTTTTCATGATTTAATTTATTTTTTGGCGCTAAATTTTTGACACAAAAGGCATAGCATTCTAGTTAGTGAGATTGTAAGTCTCCCCTCTTTCATGGTATTGTGTGGAAACTTGGCATTTTTTCCTTCCTTTGGAAGATGTCTTGGCTCAAGGACCCATGCTTGTGATAAGTGGGTTGAGTGTTCTCCAAAGAATGACTTAAAATGAAAAGCAAAAGCAAAACAATACTAACTTCTAACTCATTAACAACTAACATTTAATTTCAAGTCCTTTATTTTAATGCAATTTAATTTTGAAGTTCTATTCATTTGCCATTATTCATACCATTATAATTGTTTATGTTAATGTAATTTTCCCTTTGTCCATTTGGACCATATTGTGTGATATATCTTGCTTGTGTATATTTTGTTTGTTTGTGTGGTCTTGGACCATTAATGTACATAATAAGAACAAAAAACCCTAAAAAACTTTTGTGTGGACTGTTGACTTGATCTTGGATAAATTGGACTTAGAATTTAGGCAACCTCCCTATGCTAAAGGACTTGGCTAATGCCAACTTTTGTGAAACCAAGTGATTGCAATTTGAAACTTCATCTGATACATCATTAAAGATCCCTTTGAGTTCATCTGCAACGTGATCACTGTGAAGCTGTTATTTTGAACCTGTGACTTATGGAATTCATCTGTTACATGGGCTAATTTGAAGAAGATCATGGAGTGGCTAAAGCTTGGATGTGACTATCTTCAAGTTAATATTGTATGCATTGTTTGTTGCTTGATTCTAATATCCAAGGGAATTTGGGGTTTCTATATGGCATTCTTGCCTATTGGATTGCTACCCATCGGTCAGATCTTTTTAACTCTTAACTTTTAATTTTGTGCATAGGACTAGTCTCTTCATCTCCTCCCCATTTCTTTAATTTCAAAATCTCTTCCTCGTTTCAAAAAACTTCTTTGTTTGAACTAGTTTTGTTCTAAACTTTGACCACTTTGTAAACTAGAAACTTTGGCCTTATGCCATTGCATTTTCAAACTTCTTTTCTTAATCAAACTTGTAAATAGACTTAGCTATACTTGACCTAAACTTTCAAAATCCAAAAAAGGAACTAACCCATTCAAACCATTTTCAGGCTTTTGTGCCTTTCAAACTTAATTTTGTTAAAAACAATGCATCCACTTTGAAATTTGTATCATGAACTACGAGGTTTTGATCCCTCATTTTTATGTTGGTACGTAGGCACAAGTCCGAAGGTCTTGTCAAACACAAAAATATAATTAATGAATTCTTTTCTCATCCCCTCACTCTATTTGTTTGTAAACATCATTTTTATACAAAATACACGTGCACACAAAAAATGGCTCCCTGGGAGTACCTAGGACACTTTGGGTGCTAACACCTTCCCTCTGTGTAACTAACCCCCCTTACCTGTAATCTCTTGAATTTTATTAGTTTTGATTTGAAAACTTCTTACTTTTGGGTTTTGTTCGTACTTTTCCCTTTTCCCTTGGAAACAATAAAAGCGCGGTGGTGACTCTTATTATTTGATGTCTAGCTTATCCATAGCTTGATGATCATGAATTTACCGCTACAGTTAGCACCCAAAGTGTCCTAGGTACTCCTAGGGAGCCCTTTCTTATGTGCATATGTATTTTTGTATAAATGATGTTTGCAAACAAATAGAATGGGGGGATGAGAAAAGAATTCATTAATTATATTTTTGTGTTTGACAAGACCTTTGGACTTGTGCCAACGTACCAACATAAAAATGAGGGATCAAAACCTCGTAGTTCATGGTATAAATTCCAAAGTGGATGCATTGCTTTTAATAAAAATTAGGTTTGAAAGGCACAAAGGCCTAAAAATGGTTTGAATAAGTTAATTCTTTTTGGATTTCTGAAAATTTTAAGTCAAGTATAGTTAAGTATATTTACAACTTTGATTCAGAAAAGAAGTTTGAAAATGCAATGGCTTAAGGCCAAAGTTTCTAGTTTGCAAAATGGTCTCAGTTTAGGAAAACAAGCACAAACAAATAAGTTTTTAAAAAGAGGGAGAGATTTTGAAATTAAAGAAATGGGGAGGAGATGGAGAGACTAATCCTAAGCATAAATTTAAAAGTTAAGAGTTGAAAAGATCTGACCAATGGGCTGCAATCCAATAGACAAGAATGTCATATAGAAACCCAAATTCCCTTGGACATTAGAATCAAGCAACAAACAATGTACAATATATCAATTTGAGAAGCAAGGCATCAAATAAAGATAGCCACATCCAAGCTTAGCAACTCCATGATCTTCTTCAAATTTGCCCATGTAGCAGATAAATTCTACAAATCACAGGTTCAAAATAATAGCTTCACAATAATCATGTTGCAGATGAACTCAAATGGATCATCAATGATGTATCAGATGAAATTTCAAATTGCAAGCACCGGGTTTCATAAAAGTTGGCATTGGCCAAGTCCTTTGCATAAGGAGTTTTGCCAAAATTCTAAGTCCAATTGTCTCAGATCAAACCAACAGTCCACACAAGATATTTTTTAAGGTTTTTTGTTCTTATTATGTACATTAATGGTCAAAGACCACACAAGCAAACACAATATATACAAACAAAATATATCACACAAATATGGGCTAAGTGGACAAAGTGAAAATGACATTAACATAAACAATTAGAATGGTATGAATAATGGAAAATGAATAAGACTTAGAAAACAAAGTGCATTAAAGTAAATGACTTCAAATTAAATGTTAGTTGTTAATGAGTTAGAAGTTAGTATTGCTTTTGCTTTGCTTTTGTTTAAGTCATTCTTTGGAGAACACTCAACCCACTTATCACAAGCATGGATCCTTGAACCAAGACATCTTCCAAAGAAAGGAAAAAAGGCAAAGTTTCCACACAACACCATGAAAGAGGGGAGACTTACAATCTCACTAACTAGAATGCTATGCCTTTTGTGTCAAAATTTAGCGCTATGTTAAGCAATCGTAATTGGAATTATGTAGAAGTCACAACTATTTGAGGTCGGGCAATTGAATTTTGGTGTTAATGCATGTTAGAGACATAGTATAATGGACTATGCTTATGAAACATACCACACACAAAAAGAATATGCAAAAGTGGTGGCCTAATCTCATCCATACTTATGTTGATTTTGCAATCAACTAGCCTTAGGACTTAGAGATATCATAGACCAAATGAGATGAATGCATAAAGAAGGGGAATATGATGAAGAGGGAGGGGAAGTGGATCAAACTCAAATTGGACAACGGAGGACTTTTATCAAATTAAGATCATCCATTCATTTTGGGAGATGGAATGTACATTCCATCAATCCCCTAAATTCAATGATCTTAACCTAGAAAAGTCAAATCAACCTTGACCAAGGCCTAACAACACAAGTCAAACTTATAAAGTCAATCAAAATGGCTCAACATAATTATTTGGCATTTGTTCAATTTAAAAATACTAAAAATAATACATTAAATTAAATATGGTTTGTCAAATTCCCAAAACCTCATCAAAAGACCAAAGAAATGGCCATGAGATTTATCATAGGTCAAACAAGGTCAAAGGACCTTGGAGAAACAATTTCAGAATTTTTAGAAACTTAAAAGTATTTTTAAACAATTAAAAATATTCACAAAATCAATTAAATCATAAAAAATATTAATAATGATCCAAATAATAATTTTAATTTAAAATATGAAAGAAGATTTTATTTAAATTTTTTTGGTGAAACTCTCATATTTTTTGGATCAATATTAAAATTAATATGAATTAATGAAAATCAAAGGAATAAAATGAAAATCAGAAAATATAAAAAATCGTGGACCACCTGATCTCTCTCATTAATTGAGGTGGCAGATCAAGTGGTCACAAACGCGCGTTCCATGATGGAACTTAGTCAGCGCGCTGCACATGTGGTCATCCAAACTAACGCGTGAGATTAAAACAATTTAAACTGAATCAATGGCTCAGAATCTTGCCACCTCGCTGTCGAAGCAAATGGCCGGTCACCTTCTCAGGCGAACCTCGCCGGACTGGATCAATCATCACCATGATTAAAATTAAAAAAAGGACATGATCTGAAAGAGAAAATGGTGTAGAGCACGAATCTGACCTCAATTTTAACTAACTCCATATATATAGAAAGATATGAGGAGTTGAATTTTGAGGTATGTCAACTGAGTTGCTTCGATTTGACCTCAAAGCAACTCAATCTTCTTGCCTACATTGGTAGGACTTCAGACAACCAAAGATCCAAGAGAATTGATGAGATTTGAGTGAGAATCGAAGAGAAGAAAAATTCTGGAAATACCTTCAATGCTGTGCAGAACTTGCTCTTCCTTGCTTCAATTCTTGTTTGATCTTGCTCCAATGACTTGCAGAAGTGGATTAGGAATGGTAAGAAGCTTTGGATCCTGGAGTTTTTGAATCTCCAAACAGTGAGATTCAAACTCAATTTTCAAGTGACAATTATCAGGTTTTCCTTTGGATTATGAGGGTTTGAAGAGAGGGGGAAAAACTGGCGCGCAGGGATCCTTCGAAATGAGCTCAGAGGGTCTCTATTTATAGCAATTTGAAGTGTTATTTGCACACTTGAAATTTCTTCCAAAATTTGGAATGTCATGCACAAGCTTGCATGGGCGTGTACAGGCCCATGAAGCAACTCACTAAGGTCCAAATGCAACTGTTCTGAAGTTGGAATGAAGCTTGAATGGAAAGGCAATGTGAAATGGTTTATTTGAACTTGATTTTCACCAATGATGCAGGCCTGTTAACACCATGCTCAACCCTAGCAATCTTTGTCCAAAATGAATGAAATATGACTCTTTAGAAAGCTTAGATCAAGAGGAACAACTATTATGTTGAACACTTTTCCATTTGGAACTTGGATAAAGGTGAATTTTGAGGTGGAAGTTTGGAAATTTCAACATGTTTAAATTTTTTCTAAGTGTCAAGTCATATACTTCAATGTTCTAACTTACTAAACTTTTTGTGTGAGCTCCAAATGAGAAACGTGAATTCATCAAAGTTATAGATCTTTAAAAGAACTTCAAAATAGTCACCAATTTGACATCATTTTGATTTAGAATGAGAGAGTTATGCATTTTTGAAGTTGAGGAAAATCACTTGTTCAATGGTATTGGTCCAAAATGACCTATAATGTATCCTCATATCACATGCTCATAAAAGTTTATTTAGCTTTCACTCCAAACATCAAACTTGAAGTAGACATCTTTAATTTTATTGCGCAACTTGGAAATATTTCCTCTCATAAATATTGAGCAAGGTATGGCCTTGGAAAGTTGACTTTCAAATTAGGGTTTTGACAAAATGACCTATAATGTTTCAACATGGAAAATGACTTTCCACGAAAAATTAGCTCTAGACCTAAACATGAAAGTTGTTTGGAATGTAATTTAGAGTAACATTTCTCTTTGAATCATTTTCATATTATGAAATGTGTAGGAGATAGGGTCTAGGGAGACCCAGTTTTGATCAGATGAACTCATCTGGCCAACCACCACCAACCAACTTGCTAACTTGCAATTCTCTTGACTTTTTAGGCTCATGGTAGATCATATATGCACAAGATGATGAAATTTGAAGTGTCCCTTGATAAATTTGATCAATTGGTGAGTAATCTTGTTGAGGAAGTTACTCAAGATACCCAGACAAACTAGGGTTTCCAAGGAAAACCAACTCCAAACTCTTGAAGAATGCTTGATCAAAATAACATGTAGAGATCATTGGGACTCATATATGATGCTTAGAGACATTATGGATCATTCCTTGGTTGTTCTCTTAGCAAAGAGGGTCTTAAAACCTAGATGTGAACTTGATAGATCAAAGGTCATAATGCCCTACCTACAAAAGAGTTAGGCAAATGCAAAGACATGTTTTTGGTATTTTGGTTAGTAAAATGATAATATACAAGTATGATACAATCAAAATGGTGCTTGGTGATATCTCCCCAAACAAACCCAATGAAAGAGGGGTAAGGAGAAAGCCAAGGTATGATCCTAATGCTAATGCATATGATGGAATTGCATGAGGGATCTTAGGGTCAAAATTGGGGTCTTACAGCTTCCCCTATTTAAGGACATTCTTACCAAGGAGGTGAAGGTTAAAATCTTCGTATCGACTCAGTAGAATGGGCTTAAATAACAACATATAGAAACAAATTTTGGTCCCTAAGAGACCTCATGATGCATATGATACGAATGTTAAAATAAATATTTGTGGGGAAATGTTGTCACAAAGGAAAAGAATTCGGAGAGACTGAAAGTCCACAGGAGCATAATGCATTCCGTAAGGAAAACTCACTGGGGAGACAGAGACTCTGGGGGAGAAAAAGGGTTATGCATAGGCCAGGCTACGACTTAAAAATTTCTGGGGGACTAGAGGAATTCCATAAAAAAATGGAAAGACTCAGCCGAGGAACAAAGACATCTGCAGGGGAAACGAGTAGATCAGGATAAAATTGACGTACTTGAATCATTGCAGGAAAAGTGATTTTACTAAGGAAATACGCACTTAACTCAACTGGGGAAGAAATAAACTTCAACGCAGGAGGAGAAGAAATTTAGTATCCACTACCTGCTACTGGGTAAGGAAATAAAGATCTGACAGAGAGGACACCCGTCATCGGTTAGGATGAACATATCAAGGATGACTCACCGGGAACTGCCAGGAGGGAGTATTCATTACCGGTTACTGGGTAAGAATAGCCTTGCTGGGAAAAAACTACAGAAATAGAATTTACAACTACCAGTTACTGGGCAAAAGACCAAAGATGAGAATATCCGTCACTAGTTAAAGTGAACATATCAAGGATAGACTCAAACGAAAGAAAATATGTCATCGGTTAAGATGAACATATCAAGGATAGACTTACCTGGGGATGTCAAGGAGGATATCCGTCATCGGTTAAGATGAACATATCAAAGATAAACCAACTGAACAAAAAGTAGGAATTACATCTATCAAATGCTAGATAGAATACCATCGAAGAGAAAATCTATCACCGGTAAGGATGAACATATCAAGGATAGACTCTACGAGGAGAGAAATAGGAATTATATCTATCAGTTACTGGATAGAATACCAAAGAGAAAATATTTGTCACTGGTTAAAGTGAACATATCAAGGATATACTCTACAAAGGGGAGAAAAGCAGGATTTACAACTACCAGTTATTGGGCAGAAGACCGCAAAGAGAAGGAAACCCGTCATCGGTTAAGATGAACATATCAAGGATTAACTCTCTGGGAAACAAAAATAGGGATTACAACTGCCATTTTACTGGGTAGAATACCAAAGATGAGAGTATCCATCATCGGTTTGGATGAACATATCAAGGATAGACTCATAACGGAGGAAGAAAAATATCTGTCATCGATTAGGATGAACATATCAAGGATATATTTCCTGGGGAAACATAAAGTGAATCCGCTGGGAACTCCACGGGGAGAGAACAGGGGAACCTTTGCCGATTATTGGGCAAGAAGTAACAACTGCAAACCAAGAATAATATTACCAGTTACTGGGTAATAAACTTTTTGGGGACCCAAAACATCTATCTAGGTAAGATCTAGAAAGAAACGGTCAATCAAGACTCAACCCAATGAGGATATAACTCAAGGGGAGTGGTTCCATCCAGGTAACCAACTGGGGAGGAAACTGAAATAATAAGCATCCATGAGGAAATAACTCAGTGGAGAAAGGAGAAAGGTTAAAGTCTTTCTGCTTAAGGGGCTGACACTCTACTATGGAGGGAGGACAGACACCAAATTTGTATGGGGATAAGGTACCTCCATACAGAGAATAAGAATCACATGACTGAATCAACAATAATGATGATGCAATAATGGAATATGTAACTGTATATGTACATGTATATGTATATGTGATGATTATGCTGACAAAACGATCACAAAGGATACAAAGGTGTCGTAAATTTGAATCATCGGTATAATTCTCGGTCAATCCACAAAGAGGGAGACAACTGCTAGAGAAAAGAGAGATCAACGTCCCAAAGGCTCAAACCTAGTCGGGGAAGGAGGAGATCTGTTGAGAAAAACCGTTATTGATTCTGCGGGGAGTTTTAGGTCAACACCATATCAAATGGGAGACAACCATGCAGAGGATAAACACAAATAGTTGCTCAGAAACCAGGAGGAAACTCTGACTGGGAGCGATTCGAATGGCGATTGGTGGGGAAACCAAAGTTCTACCACAACCACGCGAACTGCTGAGGAAACCGTTCTCAGCTGGGGAATAAACACTAACTCTGCCGAGGAATAAACACTTTGCAGGGGACTAATCAACCAACCCAGCTGGCTATCCTCCGAGAATAGCGGACAACACTTGCCGAGTGCTAAAAAAATGTCGTAGGGGATGAAAGAGAAATTACGCCTACTGCTCGGGGGAACCAATAATGCTCCACTCTTAGGGCTTACTGCTTTCGAACCACTATTGATATTCTTTTTAAATGAAATCGATTTTTAAAATGACTGCTTTTAAATTTTTAAGAGAAATGATTTTGATTACAAAGATTTTTAATTTCATAAATGATCATAATAAAATTTAAAACTATTTGCTGAAATAAATAAGAGTAGAAACAATTTGATAAAAGCTCAACTTTATTTAATGGAATGGTAGTCTGTAAATGACAAGACTCCATAGATTTTTAGAAAGTTGAAAATGGTAATTTACATGGAAAAGGGGTTACATTGAATACAAATGATCACTAATCCTTCTACCAACTCTTGATGTTCACTGTGCCTTTTGGCCGCTATTTGGGGATGATGAATCATCGTCTATTATTGTACTCAAAAGTGTCTTCAACACTGAAGATCAGCAAGATGCAGTTACTTGCCATAATCCCTAATTTTTGCATAAATTGCCCCAAGGTGGGGTACTTAGTTTATCATGATAAATGTTTCTATTTTAAGTCTCTAACTTTTTCCTAGATCACCCTTTCAGGTTTTCAATCCACCGAGACGCTCATTTTTGCCCAAGCCTCCCTTTTGGGTTTTCAACTTAGCGAGCTATTCTTTTCCTTTTTTAGGCGAAGTATTTCTTGACTGCATCTGCATTCACAGGATGAGTGAACTATTCGCCATCCATAGTTGTAAGAATCAAAGCACCACCCAAAAAGGCTCTCTTAACAACATATGAGCCTTCATAACTAGGAGTCCATTTGCCCCTAGAATCTGGTTTGAAAGATAAAATCTTCTTGAGCACAAGGTCACCTTCTCTGAACACACGAGGTCTGACCTTCTTATCAAAAGCTTTCTTCATCCTCTGCTGATATAAGTGACCATGACACATGGAAATCAATCTCTTTCCTTCGATCAAATTCACCTGATCAAACCTGGTCTGACACCATTCAGCCTCAGTCAACTTGGCTTCCATGAGCACACGCAATGAAGGAATCACAACCTCTACGGGGAGTACTGCTTCCATGCCATAAACAAGTGAGAAAGGGGTTGCCCGTGTTGAAGTGCGGATGGATGTACAATACCCATGCAAAGAAAATGGGAGCATCTCATGCCAATCCTTATATGTTACAACCATCTTCTAGATATTCTTCTTGATATTCTTGTTTGCATCTTCAACAGCCCCATTCATCTTGGGTCCGTAGGGAGAAGAATTATGATGTGCAATCTTGAAGTCTTTGTAAAGAGCTTCCACCATATTATTATTCAAGTTTGATCCATTATCAGTAATGATCTTGCTTGGCACACCATAACGACATATAATCTGATTCTTAATAAACCTTACAACGACTTGCTTGGTTACATTCGCATACGATGCCACTTCAACCCATTTGGTGAAGTAATCAATTGCCACCAAAATGAAACGATGTTCATTCGAAGCTTTGGGCTCAATCATGCCAATCATATCAATTCCCCACATGGAGAAGGGCCATGGAGAGGAAATAACGTTCAACAGTGTCGGAGGAACATGAATCTTATATGCATAAATTTAACACTTGTCGCATTTCTTCACAAACTTGCAACAGTCAGATTCCATTGCCAGCCAATAGTAACCTGCTCGCAACATCTTCTTTGGCATTGCATGTCTATTGGAATGAGTACCAAAGGAACCTTCGTGGACTTCAGTCATCAATAGGTCTGCTTCGTGTCTATCCATGCATCTGAGCAGAATCATATCGAAGTTTCTCTTGTAAAGCACATCACCATTCAGGTAGAAATTTCCGGCTAATCTCCTCAAAGTCTTCTCATCTTTCAAAGATGCCCCATGCGGGTAAATTTGACTTTGGAGGAAACACTTGATGTCATAATACCACGGATTCTCGTCTTTGACCTTTTCAATAGCAGAAACATGAGCTGGCTTATCAAGATGCATCATAGTCAAATTGGGAACCTCATTCCAATACTTCACTATAATCATTGATGCCAACGTTGCAAGAGCATCTGCCATCCGGTTTTCATCTCGAGGGATATGATGAAATTCAACCTTGGTAAAGAAAGTTGAAATCCTCCTTGCATAATCTCTATATTTCGGACTGGATTTATTAAAATATCTATAGTCAACACACATACGGACTTTTCCATCTTTCTTTGGAACAAGCACAATATTGGCCACCCACAGCGGATACTCAACAGTAACAAGGAAACCAACATCAATCTGCTTTTGCACTTCTTCTTTAATCTTCACTGCCATATCAGGATGCGTTCTTCCCAACTTCTGCTTGACCGACAGGCACTTACTATGGCCATTTATGATGTTTTTGCTTCTACATTGTTGCCTACCAATGTAGGCAATAGGATTGAGTTGCTTTGAGGTCAAATCGAAGCAACTCATATCATACACCTCAAAATTCAACTCCCTGTATCTTTCAATATACTTGGAGTTAGGAAAAATTGAGGCCAGATTCGAGCTCCTGAGCATTTTTACTTTAAATTCATGTCCTTCTTTTTAATTTTGGTGATGGTTGTCAGTGAACCAGTCCGGTAAAGCTCACCGGAGAAGGAGACCGGAGCTTTGGCTCCAGTGGTGTGCTGACATTTATCTGAACCACATGATCCATTTCAAATGTTTTAATCTCGTTCCTTGGTTTTCCATACCATCCCTGCAGCGCTTTGACTTGTGTCGACCATGGAACGCGCGCTAGCAGCCACTTGATCTGCCACCTCAATTAATGAGGGAGATCAAATGGTCCATGTTTTTTACTATTTTCTAATTTTCATTTTATTTGGTTTATTTTCATTAATTCATATTAATTTTAATATGGATCCAAAAAATATGAGAGTTTCACCAAAAAAATTTAAATAAATTCCTCTTTCATTTTCTGAATTAAAATTATTTTTTGGATTATTATTAATATTTTTTATGATTTAATTGTTTTTGTGAATATTTTTAATTATTTAAAAATAGTTTTAAGTTTCCAAAATTAATGAAATTTTTTCTCCAAGGTCCTTTGACCTTGTTTGACCTATAATAAATCTCATGGTCATTTATTTGGTATTTTGATGAGGTTTTAGGATTTTGACCCACCATAATTTAATTTAATGCGTTATCTAATTGATTTTAATTGTTTAAATGCAAAATAAATTGGGTTGATTTTGATATTGACTTGTTGAGTTTGACTTGTGTTGTTGGGCCTTGGTCAAGGTTGATTTGACTTTGCTGAGTTAAAATTATTGGATTTAGGGGATTGATGAAATATACATTTCATCTCCCAAAATGAATGAATGATTTTAATTTGATAAAAGTCCTCCTTTGACCAATTTGTGTTGATTCCATTTCCCTTCCCTCTTCATCTTAATACCATTCTCTTCTCATTCGTTTCATGGACCTATGATATCTCTATATCCTAAAGCTAGTTGATTACAAAATCAACATAAGTGTGGATGAGATTAGGTCCATCCCTTTTTCATATTCTTTTAAGTGTGGTATGTTTTAGGAGTATGGTTCATAATACCATATCTTTAACATGCATTAACACAAAAATTTCTATTGTCCGACCTCAAATAGTTATGACTTCTACATAAGTCCAATTATGATTACTTAACATAACGCTAAATTGTTGACACATAAGGCATAACATTCTAGTAAGTGAGATTGTAAGTCTCCCCTCTTTCATGGTATTGTGTGGAATCTTGGTCTTTTTTCCTTCCTTTGGCAGATGTCTTGGTTCCAGGATCCATGCTTGTGAATAGTGGGTTGAGTGTTCTCCAAAGAATGACTTAAACAAAACAAAGCAAAAAAAATACTAACTCTTAATCAACTAACACCTAACATTTAATTTCAAGTCATTTACTTTTATGCACTTTAATTTTTTAGTCTTTATTCATTTGCCATTATTCATACCATTCAACTTGTTTACTTTAATGCCATTTTCACTTTACTCATTTGAGCCTTATTTTGTGATTATATTGTGATTGTGTATACTTGTTTGTGTTTGTGGTCTTTTGACCTTAATGTACATAATAAAAACCAAAAACCCTAAAAGATATTTTGTGTGGACTGTTGGATTTGCTCTGAGACATTGGACTTAGAATTAGGCAGCACTCCCTATGCAAAAGGACTGGGAAAATGCCAACTTTCATGAAACCAAGTGCTTGTGATTTGAAACTTCATCTGAAGAAAGTATTGTGATCCCATATGAGTTCATCTACTACATGGTCTTATTGAAGCTGTTACTTTGAACCTTGGCCTGGTGCTTATCTTTGAATTCATATTATGCATGGGAATTTATGAAGAAGATCATGGAATTGCTTAGCTTGGATGTGGCTATCTTTATTTGATGCCTTGTTATTTGTCTATGGATATTGCTTGATTCTAAAATCCAAGGGAAATTTGGGTTTCTATATGACATTCTTGTCTATTGGATTGCAACCTATTGGTCAGATCTTTTCAACTCTTAACTTTTAAATTTTTGCTTAGGATTAGTCTCTTCATCTCTTCCCTACTTATTTAATTTCAAATCTCTCCCTCTTTTTAAAATCTTCTTTGCTTGTGTTATTTTTCTAAACTTAGACCGTATTGCAAATTAGAAACTTTGGCCTTATGCCATTGCATTTTCAAACTCTCTTCTTAATCAAATTTGTAAATGAACTTAACTATACTAGACTTAAAATTTCAAAAGACAAAAAGAACTAACACTCATTCAAACCTTTTTAGGCCTTTTGTGCCTTTGTTAAACCTAAATTTTTGTCAAACCCTCATCTTTATGTTGGTAGATAGGTACAAGTCCGAAGGTCTTGTCAAACACAAAAATATAATCAATGAATTATTTTCTCATCCCTCCATTCTATTTATTGCAAAAATCATTTTGTACAAAAACACATATGCACACAAGAAAGGGTTCCCTAGGAGTACTTAGGACACTTTGGGTGCTAACACGTTCCCTCTATGTAACCAACCCCCTTACTTGTAATCTCTTGGATTTTATTAGTTTTGATTTGAAAACTTTTTATCTTTGGGTTTCAAACAACTCCATAGGAAGATTCTGTCCATCTTGTCTGCTGATGTGGTTGAAGGACTTTTGAGCGCGTTGGTGCAGTTCTATGATCCTCTCTACCGTTGCTTCACTTTTCCGGATTATCAGCTTGTGCCTACGTTAGAGGAGTATGCCCATCTCTTGGGAATACCTGTTTCTTGAAAGGTACCTTTTAGTGGATTGGAAGAGATTCCCAGATCTCATCTTATAGCTGAAGCTCTTCACTTGAAGAAATCTGAGGTAGAGGCTCATTGGGTGAAGAAAGGAGGATTGTTTGGGTTGCCATCTGATTTCCTCATCAAGGAAGCTACTGCCTTTGCTCAAGTTGGTAGTATGGATGCTTTTGAAGCTATCTTTGTGTTGCTCATCTATGGATTAGCTTTGTTCCCTAACATTGACGGTTTTGTTGATGTTAATGCCATTAGAATCTTCTTGATTGGGAATCTTATGCCTACTTTGTTGGGTGATATGTATTTATCTTTGCATCTAAGGAATTCTAAGGGTGGTGGAACGATTGTCTGTTGCATTCCTCTTCTGTACAAGTGGTTTATTTCTCACTTGCCTCAGACACCTGCTTTTGTGGAGAACAAACAATGTCTGCGGTGGTCTCAGAGACTTATGTCTCTCACTAATGATGATATAGTTTGGTATGATCCTTCTTTGAGTAGCTTAGAGATTATTGATTGTTGTGGTGAATTCTCTAATGTGCCTCTCATTGGTACACAAGGAGGAATTAACTACAACCCTGCTTTGGCTCATCGTCAACTTGGGTTCCCCTTGAGAGACAAACCTAATAACATGTTGTTAGAAGGTCTTTTCTATCAAGAGGGTAAAGATCCCCAACATTTGAAGCAGAAGATTGTGCATGCTTGGCATAATGTGCATAGGAAAGGAAGATCCGAGCTTGGTCCGTGCAATTGTGTAGATTTGGAAGCTTACACTCTTTGGGTGAAGAAGAGAGCTTTGGAATTGAAGATGCCTTATCCTTGTGAAAGACCTGTGTCTGTGGTAGTGGTTGAGCCATTAAGTCTCCCTAACCAAGATATAGAGGAGTTGAAAGACGCACTCGCCAAGATGAAGTGAGAGAAGTATATGTGGGAAGAGTGGTTCCATGCTTTGAGCAAAAAGCATGAGGAGTTGCAGCTTGAGTCTAAGGATAAATATGCACTTATTGAGCTACTTGAAGACCGAGTGACAAAAAGACAGAGAGAGCCGTAGGTTTCATCCTCTAGCATGCCTCAGCCTTCCGTTGCTTGGAAGAAGATTGTTGATCAGCTTGTCCTCGATAAGACTCAGATGAAGGCTTCTTTTGAGATTGAGATCCGACGTATTTGAAGGAAGTATGCGCCTACAACCAGACCTTCTAACATTGTTGTTAGGGATCCTTATGATGAGTAGTCTCCTCTTCTCTTGTATTTTTCATTTGGTTTCTGAAATTGTACTCAGTGTAATCCTTCCAATTATATAAATAAAAGAGATTTTTTATGGATATATATTCGCAAATATAGTAAGTTCCTTCCAATTATCTTGATCTGATTATATCCGAAAAATCTGTCCATAAACGAAAAGACTTTGAATTTAGATGTATTGTCTACCAACATATCAATGTGTGGTAGAGGGAAATCATCTTTCGGACTGGCTTTATTAAAATATCTATAGTCAACACACATACAGACTTTTCCATCTTTCTTCGGAACAAGCACAATATTGGCCACCCACTGCGGATACTCAGTAGTAACAAGGAAACCAACATCAAAGAAGGGGCTTGGTAAAGAAAGTTGAAATCCTCCTTGCATAATCTCTATACGGTATCAAACTGGGTTTGTTTGTCTCCCATTCACCTTTGATCTGATTCACCACCAAAGATGAATCTCCAAAGACATCTAAATGCTTAATTCTGAGATCAATGGCCTCTTCAAGCCCCATAATGAAAGCTTCATATTCTTCCATATTGTTTGTACACTTGAAAGTTAATCTAGTTGTAAATGGAAAATGCGTGCCTTGAGGAGTAATAATCACTGCCCCAATGCCATTACCATACTGATTAACAGCTCCATCAAACACCATGCCCCAACGGGAACCAGGTTCTGACCCCTCTTCAAGCCAAGGTTCATCACAATCTTTCATTTTCAAGTACAAGATCTCTTCATCAGGAAAATCATACTGTACTGACTGGTAATCTTCAATTGGTTGGTGAGCCAAATGGTCAACCAAGACATTACCTTTGAATGCTTTCTAAGATCGGTATTCAATATCATACTCTGATAACAACATCTGCCAACGGGCAATCCTCCCAGTTAAAGCAAGTTTCTCAAATATATACTTGATTGGGTCCATTTTGGATATCACCAAGTGGTATGATTCAACATGTACTAACACAGACGTTAGCAGCCCAAGCCAATGCGCAACAAGTCTTCTCTAGCATAGAATATCGAGTCTCACAGTCGGTGAATTTCTTATTGAGGTAGTAAATTGAAAATTATTTCTTTCCAGTCTCATCTTGTTGACCTAGAACACAACCCATACTATCTTCGAGCACAGTCAAATACATGATCAACGGTCTTCCTTCAATAGGCGGAGACAGAATCAAAGGCTCAAGCAAATATTCTTTGATACTGTCAAAAGCTTTATGGCAGTCTTCGGTCCAGTCACAAGACTGATCTTTCCGAAGAAGCTTGAATATAGGCGCACATGTGGCAGTCATGTGTGAAATGAATCTTGATATATAATTCAAGCGGCCGAGAAAACCTCTGACTTGCTTCTCAGTTTTGGGCGCCGACATCTCTTGTATTGCTTTGACCTTGGCAGGATCAACTTCAATACCCTTCTCGCTGACAATAAAGCCCAACAACTTAACACTACGAACACCAAAAGTACACTTATTGGGATTCAAGTGGAGTTTATACTTCCTCAAACGTTGGAATATCTTCAACAAATATTCAACATGTTCTTCTTCATCAATTGATTTAGAAATCATATCATCAACATAGACTTCAATCTCTTTATGCATCATATCATGAAAAAGAGTAGTCATTGCTCTCTGGTAAGTTGCACCATCATTCTTCAAAGAAAAAGACATCACTCTATAACAGAATGTTCCCTAGGGTGTAATGAATATGGTCTTTTCCATATCTTCGGGTGCCATCTTGATCTGATTATATCAGGAAAATCCGTCCATAAACGAAAAGACTTTGAATTTAGATGTATTGTCTACCAACATATCAATGTGTGGTAGAGGGAAATCATCTTTCGAACTGGCTTTATTAAAATATCTATAGTCAACACACATACGGACTTTTCCATCTTTCTTCGAAACAAGCACAATATTGGCCACCCATACTCATCCATAAAATCCATGGAGGGTGTTCTTGCTTTGTGAGTAGGTTTTGAACCAGAAGATGACGGATGTTGTGACATCTTGTTGAGCTTGTGAAAATATTTTTGTTGCCCTAGCAGAGATGGTCGATACAGTTTGATGAAGATGGAAGTGGTTGTGATGAGGTTGCGTGTGAAAATGGTATAGATGGTAGTTCCAATACTAGGTAATGATTTACCATAAATGGGGGACTTTCTTTTAAGTGGGCAGACAATATTTTTATTAACCTTTCCACTCCAAATTAATTGCTATAAATTCTCATGGATACAAATCCCTAATTTTCCTCTTAAACATTCAAATTGATTAGCATCCAAAGCCTTTGTAAATATGTCAGCTAATTGCATTTTAGTAGTAACATGCTCCAAGACTATGATTTTCTCTTCCACTAGTTCTCTAATAAAGTGATGGTGAATATCAATGTGCTTTGTACTGCTGTGCTGAATAGGATTCTTGGAAATGTTTATAGCACTCAAATTGTCACAGTACAATGTCATGACATCTTGTGTGACATTGTATTCAGTCAACATTTGTTTCATCCAAACCAGTTGGGAACAACTACTCCCAGCTGCTATGTATTCAGCTTCAACAGTGGATAGGGACACACAATTTTGTTTCTTACTAAACCATGATATCAGGTTGTTTCCTAAGAAGAAACATCCTCCTAATATGCTTTTCTTATCATCATCACTTCCAGCCCAGTCAGCATCACAGTAACCAGTCAGCATAGATCCAGATCCATGAGTATATAACATCCCATAGTCACTAGTGCCATTGACATATTTCAGTATTCTCTTCAATTGGTTTATGTGACTGACTTTTGGTTCAGCTTGATATCTAGCACAAACACCTACAGCAAATCCAATGTCAGGTCTGCTTGCTGTGAGATATAGTAGACTTCCTATCATGCTTCTCCATAGACTTTGATCTACACTAACACCATTTTCATATTTGGAGACTTTCAAATGTGTAGGAGCAGGTGTTCTTTTATGACTTGCATTCTCCATGCCAAACTTCTTAACAATGTTTTTGGCATATTTGCTTTGAGATAGAAAGATAGAATCTTCCATCTGCTTGACTTGTAGCCCAAGAAAATAGGTCAGCTCTCCAACAAGGCTCATCTCAAACTGCATTTGTCTAACAAAATGTTCGACCATCTGATCTGACATCCCACCAAACACAATATCATCTACATATATTTGTGCCACCATGAGTTTTCCTCCTTCATTCTTCACAAATAGGGTCTTGTAAATACCTCCATTCCTGTATCCATTGTTAGTGAGGAACACTGTGAGCCTCTCATACCAAGCCCTAGGAGCTTGCTTCAAACCATAGAGGGCTTTCTTCAATCTGTGCACATGCTTTGGAAGATTTGGATCTATGAAACCTTTAGGTTGTTCAACATATACCTCCTCATTTAAGTAGCCATTCAAGAAGACACTTTTTACATCCATTTGGAATAGTTTGAACTTCAGAATACATGTCACTCCAAGCAATAGTCTAATGTGCTCCAGGCGAGCTACAGGAGCAAATGTTTCATCAAAATATACTCCTTCAACTTGAGTATATCCTTGTGCTACTAATCTTGCTTTGTTTTTAGTAACCACCTCTTGTTCATCAGATTTATTCTTATACACCCACTATGTACCTATGACATTTATTCCTTCAGGTCTTGGAACCAGTTCCCATACTTCATTCCTCTTGAATTGACCTAACTCCTCCTGCATGGCATTGATCCAGAACTCATCAGTCAAGGCTTCCTTGACATTCCTAGGCTCAATCTTGGACACAAAGCAGCCATGTGAGATCACTTCCCTTGATCTAGTTGTGACTCCTTTATTTGGGTCTCCTATAATGAGATCTTTGGGATGATCCTTCTGAATTCTGATGGAGGGTCCCTTGTTGATTTTGTCATCTTCAGGTTCAGCTTGAGGAGGTTCACTCTCCTTATTTTTTTCTGAGACCTCAGCTGGGGGATCAGTTAGGGATGTCTCAACATCGTCTGTGACATCAGTCTGTGGATCATCAACCACAACATTGATAGATTCCATCATTACTTTTGTTCTGGAATTAAAGACTCTGTAAGCTCTGCTGTTTGTTGAGTAGCCCAGAAATATTCCTTCATCACTTTTGGGATCCATCTTCCTTCTTTGTTCACGATCAGTCAAGATATAACATTTACTACCAAACACATGGAAGTATTTGACTGTAGGTCTTCTCCCTTTCCATATTTCATATAAGGTAGTAGGAGTCCCTTTCTTCAAGGTTACTTTATTATGAACATAGCAGGCTGTGTTCATAGCTTCAGCCCAAAAGTGGTAGGGCAATTTCTTAGCATGAATCATAGCTCTGGCTGATTCTTGAAGGGTTCTATTTTTCCTTTCCACTACACCATTTTGCTGGGGACTAATGAGAGATGAGAACTCATGATGAATTCCTTCTGATGAACAAAATTCAACAAATTTGTTATTCTCAAATTCCGTCCCATGATCACTTCTGATTTTGACAACTTGACTTTCCTTTTCTCTTTGAAGTTTTAGACAAAGATCTTTGAAGACTTCAGATACATCATATTTTTCTCTTATAAAATTGATCCAGGTGTATCTAGAGAAGTCATCTACCACTACATAAGCATACTTCTTCCCATCAAGGCTTTCCATCTGCATGGGTCCCATCAAATCCATATGGAGGAGTTCCAGAACTCTGGAAGTGGTGTCATGTCTGAGCTTCTGATGTGACATCTTTGTCTGTTTTCCAATCTGACATTCTCCACAAATTCTTCCTTCATCAATCTTCAAGTTGGGAATTCCTCTAACAGCTTCAACAGATATAATCCTCTTCATTCCTTTAAGATGCAGATGGCCCAATCTTTGATGCCATATCTTCACTTCTTCTTCTTTGGCTAGAGAACACTTTGAAGAATAACCAGTTTCTTGAGAACTCCACATATAGCAGTTGTCCTTAGACCTAACTCCTTTCATGATCACTTCATTTTCTTTATTAGTAATCAGACATTCATCTTTTGTGAAGTTTATAGTTAAACCTTGGTCATATAGTTGACTAATGCTTATTAGGTTTGCAGTCAGTCCCTTAACAAGTAGGAAATTGTCAAGCTTAGGAACTCCAGGGCAATTAAGCTTACCAATTCCCTTGATTTCACCCTTTGCTCCATCACCAAAGGTTACATAACTGGTGGCATGAGGATGAAGGCCAATTAGTAGGTTTTTGTTTCCAGTCATGTGTCTGGAGCACCCACTGTCAAAATACCAATCTTCTTTGGCTGAAACTCTGAAGGATGTGTGAGCTATCATACTTGTAACATCAGTCCTAGGAACCCATTGTTTTTTGTTGACAGGTCTGTGATGTTTGGGTTTAGGTTGATGATGAGAGGGACTAGGATAGCCATACAACTTATAGCAGAATGGTTTTATGTGGCCAAATTTTCCACAGTAATGACATCTCCATCTTTGATGTTTCCCTTTCTGCTGTATTCCTTTATGATGTTGTGACATATGATGTGACATCTCTGGTTTGCTCCCAGTGTGACTGCACTTGGGTTTGGACTTTGGTTTGCTACCAGTGTGGCTACACTCAGGTTTAGATTCATTGAACCCAATGCCAGACTTGTCTCCTGTTATTTATCCAGTCTGGAGAATTTTGTCCAAGGTGTCAGATCCATTGTTTAGCATTCTTACATACTTGGTCATCTCATCTAGTTTAGAATTCAAGAATATTTCTTCAATCTTCAACTTGGAGATGGTTTCCAAATGCTCCGCCTTCTCATTCTCCAGTTGTGCTATCACTTTCTTCTGGCTTTCAACTTGTTGACACACTTCTGCACTTCTGTGACACAACTTTCCGTAGGTAGTGGCCAACTCTTCAAAGGTTACTTCATCATCACTTGAGTCTTCATCAGAACCCCATCTTCCAGTCAAGGCAGTCACAAGATTTGCAGACTCTTCTGTTTCACTTTCATCAGACCAAGTGGCAGCAAGATTCCTCTTATGTTTCTTGAGGTAGGTTCCACATTCAGTTCTAATGTGTCCATACTCATCACATTCATGGCACTGAACTCCTTTTCCTTCTTTGGGCTTTTCATCCGACCTTGTTCTTCTTCCAGCATTGCTGGATTTACTGATGTCAGATGAGATGTTCTTGACATTAGCCTTAGATCTTACATCCATCTTTTTCATAAGTTTGTTGAACTGTCTTCCCAGCATTGCTACATCATTTTCCAGATCTTCATCAATATCTTGACCACTTTCCTTCTTTGTCTCCTTAGTGTTTGACATGAAGGCTATGCTTTTGACTTTCTTTTCAGATCCATCACACATTCACATATCAAATGTTTGGAGGGATCCAATTAGCTCATCAACTCTCATATTAGAAATGTCTTGAGACTCTTCTATGGCTGTCACTTTCATGGCAAATCTCTTAGGGAGTGACCTGAGTACTTTCCTCACTATTTTTTCATCTGACATCTTTTCACCCAAGGCTCCTGAGGCATTAGCAATTTCGAGGATATTCATATGAAATTCATGAATATTTTCATCTTCTTTCATCCTTAGATTTTCAAACTTGGTAGTGAGCAGTTGCAGTCTAGACATCTTCACTCTAGAGGCGCATTCATGAGTGGTTTTGAGAATGTCCCAAGCATCTTTAGCCACCTCACACTTGTTTACCAATCTGAAGATATTCTTATCTACTCCATTGAATATAGAATTCAATGCTTTAGAGTTCCCAAGGGCTAAATCATCCTCCTCCTTGGTCCATTGTTCTTCAGCCTTCTTATCAGTAGTAGCTTCTCCATCCTTAGTAATAACTGGATGTTCCCAGCCAGTTAAAACAACCTTCCAAGCCTTATTATCCAGAGATTTTAGGAAGGCTACCATTCGAGGTTTCCAGTAGTCATAGTTGGATCCATCCAGAATAGGTGGTCTGTGAACAGATCCTCCATCTCTCTCCATAGTACCAGAAAGTAACGTCCCTAGATCTCACCCAGAACCAGAGCAGGATGCCTGCTCTGATACCAATTGAAATTCTGGTATCAGATATGAGATGTCGAAGGTAATGTCACGACACTAATATCTAAACAATACAAACAGGATAAAAGATAAAGAACAGTAATGCAAGAGACACAAGCAATTGTTAACCCAGTTCGGTGCAAACTCACCTATGTCTGGGGGCTACCAAGCCAGGAAGGAAATCCACTAAATAGAATCACTTCAAAGACTCTCAGTAAACAACTTCAAGTTACAGTCTTTTCACCTAATCTCTACCCGTGTGACTTCTACCTAAGAACTCTTAGATATGAGACCCTACTCACTCCCCCTCAATCACAACAGTGATATAAAACAAGAATTACAATGAAAAGAAGACACTCTTCAAAGACACACACTTGATCTTACTTAACAGCTTCAATCAAGTAAACACACACTCATGCTTAAAAGCTTAGAGTGACAAATTACAACTAAAAAATCAGACCAATTCAATCATCTATGGATGAATTGAAGGGCTTACAATTCACACCACCATACAAGACTTAAACCCTTATTCTCTCTCAATATTTCGTTCGTTATTTCTTATGTATCAAATCAGGTTTTCCATGTCCTTTTTATAGAAGCATTTGGCTGGGCTAGGATGTCATAAAACCCTAAAACTATTCTCCATTCATATCTTCTCATGACATTTGATTAGATCTCTTTGGAAAATAAGTTAATCTCGTTGTAATTACTGATTGATAGTGTGTTCAATCATCTCATCAATCATACACAGATTAGCATTAAAAACGCAATCACATAATACATAACATTCAGACTGAATGTTTTGTATACAGATGTCATGACATCGGGTCTGACATCTCAGTAAAATCTTGCATAATCACATTATAAACATCCAACAGGTACAAGTTATCTTATGTTAAGACAACACACGTGACAACTTGTGAACACTCTAGGTTTTACCAAAATTGCTGCCAACACTTAGAACCAACAGTTTTGATGTCAATCGATTGCTTTTCAACCCTTAATCGATTGGTCCCTATGTGTCAATCGATTGGTCCTTGAATTTTTTAATTTTTTCCTTAGCATGTGCATGGTTTATGTCACACACTATGCATCTCTACTGCATATCTATTGATACACTCCATTTATATTATATGTCATTTACTATGTTTTGTCTTATTATACTACTATGTCTCTCTATTTTTTCTCCTTTTTCTTTAGTAACTTCCATAAGTTTTCTCTTCCCTAGCCATGTGATTCTTTTACCAAGTCTTTATCACACTTTATTCCTTTTAATTAATTCTCTTTACTCAAAGGTCCAATCACATTGACCCATCATAACTCCTCTTTACTACACCTTGGTAATAAAACCCTTCTTTGCTTCACTCAAAAATTCAGCATTGTATCATTCGAAACTTTCAAGCTTTTTCCCTTCCTTCATTGCTTCCTTGTGTTCTCTTAGAATTACTATGGATTCTCATCTCAAGGAAAATGGAAAAGGCAAGGCTTCAAGCTCCAGAGGCCCATTAGATCTCTCAAGGATCTTCACCATTAAAAGCCAACAAGAAAGGTATGAAAAATATTTTTTTCAAAAGAAGATTATGAAACCCAAATATGGATCTTTTGTATCTTTTCCGGATGATGTTTTCAGTTTTCCTATTGTGTTTGAGAATTTGTGCTTAAGCGAACTCATTTGTGCACCCGATGACTTTTATCCCGAACTTGTCAAAGTCTTCTACTCTAACATGGTGTCAAAAAAGGGCAAACTTACCTTTGTGGTAAAAGGAGTACCAATCTCCATGACTACCATCAAATTGAGCTCTATTCTTGGTATTCCCTCTGATGGTCATAAGTTTGTTGGAACCAAAGCTCTGTGGGAAGACTACAGTAAGCATGCATTTTATTATGGTCTAAGTAGATTATCTGAGCATCAGTTCTATAACAAAAGAAAGAAGAGTTCATGAGGAGATCTTCCGGGACGTGTTTATTGGTCTCTAACTAAGTTTACTCTTGATGACATAATGCTGCATTATTTTTTGGTGTATGTTATTGTGCCAAGATACTCTAATCACTGCACCATAACTAATTCTGAAATGACGGTTCTTTATGCTATTAAAAACAACTTTCATGTAGATTGGGAGCATACCATTCTTTGTCACATGTTATCCCATAATGAACATGTCGATGGATTGCGGTATGCTCATTTTTTAACCAGGATCTTTCATCATTTCAATGTCAACGTGGAAAATGAACTTTGCTTCTCTATGATCAAGCCATCTTACTGCATTAGCATCAAGAGGATAAATCGAAAAATGGGAGTTATCTTCAATCGACGTACTCATGAAATCAAATATCTGGACAAAGATGAACTGGAAAACCAGCCTGGCGTATAATGATGAAGAGATCAATCCTCCTCTCAACCACCCACCTTCAGAAGCTCAAGCTATTCAACCTTCAAAACAGATGATTATGGACTATCTTCAAGGGTTCCGAACAGATGTCATGACAAAGATTAGGCATTTATCCTCAAGAATGGATCGATGGGAACTTTCCCAAGGTGGATATCAATGAGGTGGTTCTAATGATGGAAATGATTTGTGATTGGATCTCTAGCGCTCTTTTGTTGTGTTTTTTTTCCTTGTTTTTCTTATTTTTATGGTTGTTCATACTTTTTTATTGTTCTGACTTATGTGTGTATTGTGGTGTAATATTTAAAGTTGTGTGTGCTGGATGTATGCTTTATTTTCATAACCTCCTAGTTGTTATTATTGTTCTTTTCCCTTCTTTTTGATAATTCCAAAGGGGGAGAAGATTGTATGCTTGTTTGTATGCATGTGTTGTTGTCTAACTTATTGCAGGAAATCTCAAAGCAAGTCATGTTATAGATAGGGGGAGTTTTTCAAAGCCTTACTTTAAAGAGATAGAGGGAGTTTTGAGTTCAAACATAAAGAATGGTTGTCATCATCAAAAAGGGGGAGAATGTGAAGACAAGCTTCTAACATGATTTTGATGAAGACAATATTTCAAGCTCTCCATATCAAAAGAAGGAAAAAGAAGGATTCTATCAAAACTTTGTTCAATACTTTCATGGATCAAGTTAAGGTATATGAAATTCTTGACATATACACTCTTAGTGCTCAAAGTTTTTTTATCATGCACTGTGTCTTCTTTAAAAAACCTTTTTATATCATGATTGTTGTTTTGAATGAAATTTAGAAACATTGCATTTTTTAAAAGGTATTTTAACTTAGGAAATTTTCATAATTTGTCTGCACCAATCGATTGGTCTTGTATGTCAATCGATTGATCAAAGTTTCTGTTTTACAATTTTTTGCTTCAAATGCTGAGCCAATCGATTGATGCCTTGAAGCAATCGATTGATCCTAGTTATATTTTTCAATTTTTGGCTTATGTCAATCGATTGATCCTGGGAAAATTTTGAAAAATATGAATTTTATTTCTTCACTCTTTACACCATTTTATCATATCCTTTCATGGCAAGCTTCACATCTTTTCATTAACATTTTTCAGAATTCTTTTAACCATTGCCATGTTGTGTTGAAATGATGCTTTCACACTATAAATACTCTTTAAATCTTCATTTCACATTCACCTCTTTCAATCAAATTATAAAATCTCTCTTCATTTTTCTTCATCTGAATTTTCACAAAAAGATACTTTTGAAATACATTTTCATATCATTCTCTTCAAAAGTATCCTTGAGCACTTAGAGAGCATTTTGTCTTGAACCTTCATATTGTGAAAGAGAAGAAGATTCTAATCATTTGATTAAATATTGTCCACTATAAAATATTCATACTTATTCAAATTACTCTGTAAAATCCTAAGTACAAAGGATTGTTTGGTATTAGGTGTGGCTACTTATCATCCAAGATTGTTGGAGATAAGTGTCAAGAAAAGGAAGGATTGTTTTCTTTTCTTGTGATATAAGTTTCAAAAGGATTGTTCTTGATAACTTTGTTAGAGGCTTGTTTAGGAAGATCTAACTATAATAAAATCTCTTACATATTGTAAGAGGACTAGAGTACTCTCGGTTTGTGAGGGGAACCAGTATAATTCTTTGTGTTCTTTACCTTCTGCACTTTACTGTTTTCATCGCCTAATCAATCCAGAAAAGAAAAGAACCATTATCCATCAAATCAGAATAAATTTTCTCAAAGTCCTAATTCACTCCCCTTTTAGGCTCATTCCTAACTTAAATTTAGCATCATAGCAGGTTTTGGTAACTTGCTCCACAGATCCAGACGATGGCTTCCGCAAGCGCAAACCCGGTTTTTAAAGATGGAGGTAGTAGCAACAAACCACCTCTATTTTCTGGAGAATATTTTGACTTCTGGAAAATCCGCATGAAAGCACATTTAGAAGCACAAGGAAATGGTATATGGGAAACCGTAGAAAATGGTTCGCATAACCCAATGAGTTTGGTTAATGGTTTTGGCACTCTAAAGATTAAGAGCTCATATGATGAAGACGATAAGAAAAGAATACTTAATGAGAAGAAATCCATCAATATTCTTCAAAGTGAATTAAGTATGGACGAGTTCTTCCGCATATCTCAATACAAATCTGCAAAAGAAATATGGGACACTTTGGTGGAGACTCATGAAGGAACCACTGAAGTTAAAAGGTCCAGATTAAACACATTTAGTCAAGAATACGATATGTTCAGAATGCAGCCCAGAGAATCCATTGTTGCTTTGCAGAAAATATTTATTCACTTGACGAATCATTTAATTTCTCTGGGAAAGACCTTCACAAATGATGATCTCAACCTTAGAGTGCTAACATCCTTGACTAGAGAATCGCAACCAAAAGTTACGGCTATATCGGAGAAGAAAAGTCTTTCTACAATGACGTCCGTATCATTATTCGGAAAACTCCAAGAACATGAACTTGAACTTGGAAGACTTGAAAAGCATGAAACTCAAGAAAAGAAATCCAAAGGAATTGCTTTGAAAGTAGAATCAAAGGAAGAAAAAGATGAGGCCGCACTAGAGGAAGATGAAAATTTCATGCTCCTTGTTAAAAGGCTTGGTAAGTTTTTTGGTAAAAATGACAAACCTTTTCATGCAAAAAGAAATAAACATTTCAGGAAAGGGGAGGCTTCCACATCTACGTAAGAAGTCACATGTTATGAATGTGGAAAGTTAGGTCATATAAAGCCGGATTGTCCGAAGCTCTCAAAGAAAGGTGGTTTTAAAGGCAAGAAGGATTTCAAGAATAAAAAGGTGTATGTTGCATGGGAATATAATAGGATAATTTCTTCATCCGGATCGGAAAGAGACGAATGCGAAAATTTAGCATTAATGGCTTCTCACCACTCCAACGATGAAGAAGATGAGGTTAGTAGCAACTTTTCTCTTTTCGATAGTGATGCACAAGGTGCTATAAATGAACTTCTTAAGGAATGCAAAATTCTGTATAAAACAATATCATCTCAAAAGAAAATAATTTCATATTTAGAAGAAAAAATCGTGACAATAGAAAAACATGTCGATAATGAAAAACAAAGATGATTAGTGAAAAATAGAATTTTGTATGTAAAAATTGTGAATCACTTTCTTTTCAAATTGTCCAATTAGAAAGGGTTATTGAAAGGTATGAGAAAGGAAAAATTGGGTTGGAAGGAGTCCTTATCCAACAAAGATATTCAAATGATAAAAGTGGACTTGGTTATTCAAAATTTTGCAAACCAAGTTCCAGTAAAATGATATTTGTTAAGGCTAATGACCAACCATCCAAATAGAAAGTGAACAAGCCTAAAGTTGTTCATCACTATCCTAAAAGGAAAATATTTTCTAAAAAGAAATCTTATGTTCCTAGATATAAAAGCAACTTTAAACCTACTTGTTTTTATTGCGGAATAATTGGCCATACACCAAATGCATGCTATGTTAGAAATTTTAGCATACCAAGTCGACATTATGTATGGGTAAAGAAACGAACTAATTATGAAGGACCCAAAGCAATTTGGGTACCTAACAAAACTTAATTCTGTTTTGTAGATCCTCATGAGCAACTTCTCGTTGGGGGAGATACTAGAGGGAAGAAAATTCATTGGAAAAATGGACTTCCTTTTACTATCCTAAGAACAAAGCTGGTTTAGGTTTCAAAACAATAAGTGAGTTCAACAAAGCCCTTCTATATAAACAAGTGTGGAGGCTTCATATAAACCCAAACAATCTTGTGGCAAGAATGTTTAAGGCCAAATAATACCCTAAATGCAATATTTTGGAAGGAAATTTAGGGAATAACCCTAGCTACATATGCAGGAGTATCCACCACAACAGCTGGATAGTCAAGAGAGAGATATGTTGGAACATTGGAAAAGGAAATAAAATTGGGATTTGGAAAGACAATGGGTTTCCAAGTCAATACAGGTTTAAACTCTTGACATGCAAACCCTTATAGACAAGGGTAAACAAAGTCAGGGACGTAATTGATTCATATACTAATTATTGGAACCGAAATGTCATTAATAACCTTTTCCTCCCCAAAGATAGCGAGGTTATTCTAAATATTCGCCTAATCAACCTTTAAAAATATGAATTTACTAGCTAGATACACTCCAACAATGGCCATTACTCCACCAAGACGGGGGTATAATTGCATAAAAAATGTGGACTAAGGACACAGAGTTTGGAAGCTCTTATAGCAAAATGGATAAAGGTTTATGGAAGAGCATATGGGCAGCAAAAGTCGTCCCAAGGCAAAAAATGCTTATATGGAGAATAATGAATAATTATATTCCTACCAAAGAAAGCTTAATGACTAAAGAATAAAATGTGATCCCTTGTGCTCATGGTGCAAATCTAAAATTGAATTCAATGATCATTGTTTCATGTCCTACATTATGGTAACCAAGGCTTGGTTTAGGTTAAAACTTACCTTGAATTTCAACAACTAAAAACCTCTTTCAGTGAAAGAGTTACTCCTAAAAAATCTGCCTACGCTAGATGACTACACCACTTCCCTCATAATATAATGGATAGTATGTATATATCCAAGAATTTGAAGGTCTTCGAGAACAAAAACAACACTCCTGTAAGACCCCAATTTTGACCCTAAGATCCCTCATGAAATTCCATCATATGCATTAGCATTGGGATCATACCTTGGCATTCTACTTACTCTAAGTACCATTGTGACTATATCATACTTGTATATTATCATTTTACTAACCAAAATACCAAAAACATGTCTTTGCATTTTCCTAACTCTTTTGTAGGTAGGGCATGATCACCTTTGATCTATCAAGTTCACATCTAGGGTTTAAGACCCCCTTTGCTAAGAGCCCAACCAAGGAATGATCCACAATGTCTTTAAGCATCATATATGAGTCCCAATGATCTCTACATGTTATTTTGATCAAGCATTCTTCAAGAGTTTGGAGTTGGTTTACCTTGGAAACCCTAGTCTGTTTAGGTATCTTGAGTAACTTCCTCAACAAACTTCCTCACCAATTTATCAAATTTCTCAAGGGACACTTCAAATTTTATCATCTTATGCATATATGATCTACCATGAGCCTAAAAAGTCAATATAATTGCAAGTTATCAATTTGGTTGGTGGTGGTTGGCCATATGAGTTCATCTGATCAAAACTGGATCTCCCTATACCCTATCTTCAACAATTTTCATCATATGAATATGATTCCAAGAGAAAAGTTACTATAAATGATATTCCAAACAACTTTCTTGTTTAGGTCTAGAGCTAATTTTGCATTGAAAGTCATTTTCCATGTTGAAACTTTATAGGTCATTTTGTCTAAACCCTAATTTGAAAGTCAACTTCCCAAAGCCATAACTTACTCATTTTTTATGAGATGAAAGATTTACAAGTTTCACAATTAAATTCAATATGTATAATTTAACTTTTATGTTTAGAGTGAAAGCTAAATCAACTTTTATGAGCATGTGATATGAGGATACATTATAGGTCATTTTGGACCAATACCATTGAACAAGTGATTTTCCTCAACTTCAAAAATACATAACTCTCTCATTATAAATTCAAATTATGTCAAATTGGTGACCATTTTGAAGTTGTTTTAAAGAGATACAACTTTGATGAATACACTTTTCTCATTTGGAGCTCACATAAAAAGTTTAGTAAGGTGGAACATTGAAGTATATGACTTGACACTTGAATTTTTTTCAACATATTGAACTTTCCAAACTTCCACCTCAAAATTTACCTTGATCCAAGTTCCAAATGGAAAAGTGTTTAACATAAGAGTTGTTCCTGTTGATCTAAGCTTTCCAAAGAGTTGAATTTCATTCATTTTGGACAAAGATTTCTAGGGATGCACATGGTGTTAACAGGCCTGCATCATTGGTGAAAATCAAGTTCAAATAAACCATTTCACATTGCCTTGCCATTCAAGCTTCATTCCAACTTCAGAACAGTTGCATTTGGACCTTAGTGAGTTGCTTCATGGGCCTGTACACGCCCATGCAAGTTTGTGCATGACATTGCCAATTTTGGAAGAAATTTCAAGTGTGCAAATAACTCTTCAAATTGCTATAAATAGAGACCCTCTTAGTTCATTTTGAAGGATCCCTGCGCGCCAGCTTTGCCCTCTCTCTTCAAACCCTCACAATCCAAAGGAAAACCTGATAATTTTCACTTGAAAATTGAGTTTAAATCTCACTGTTTGGAGATTCAAAAACTCCAGGATCCAAAGCTTTTTACCATTCCTAATCCAGTTCTGCAAGTCATTGGAGCAAGATCAAACAAGAATTGAAGCAAGAAAGAGCAAGTTCTGCACAACATTGAAGGTATTTTCCAGAATTTTTCTTCTCTTCGATTCTCACTCAATTCTCATCAATTCTCTTGGATCTTTGGTTGTCTGAAGTCCTACCAATGTAGGAAAAAAGATTGAGTTGCTTTGAGGTCAAATCGAAGCAACTCAATTGACATACCTCAAAATTCAACTCTTCATATCTTTCTATATATATGTAGTTAGTTAAAATTGAGGCCAGATTCGTGCTCTACGCCATTTTCTCTTTCAGATCATGTCCTTTTTATTTCATTTTAATCATGGTGATGACTGTACCAGTCCGACGAGGTTCGCCTGAGAAGGTGACCGGCCATTTGCTCCGACAGCGAGGTGGCAAGGTTTTGAGCCATTGATTCAGTTTAAATTGTTTTAATCTCACGCGTTAGTTTTAATGAGGGAGATCAGGTGGTCCACGTTTTTTTGTATTTTCTGATTTTCATTTTATTCCTTTGATTTTCATTAATTCATATTAATTTTAATATTGATCCAAAAAATATGAGAGTTTCACCAAAAAAATTAAATAAAATCTTCTTTCATATTTTGAATTAAAATTATTTTTTGGATTATTATTAATATTTTCTATGATTTAACTGATTTTGTGAATATTTTTAATTGTTTAAAAATACTTTTAAGTTTCTAAAAATTCTGAAATTTTTTATCCAAGGTCCTTTGACCTTGTTTGACCTATGATAAATCTCATGCCCATTTCTTTGGTGTTGTGATGAGGTTTTAGGAATTTGACAAACCATATTTAATTTAATACATTATTTTTAGTATTTTTAAATTGAATAAATGCCAAATAATTATGTTGAGCCATTTTGATTGACTTTATAAGTTTGACTTGTGTTGTTGGGTCTTGGTCAAGGTTTATTTGACTTTGCTAGGTTAAGATCATTGAATTTAGGGGATGATGGAATGCACATTCCGTCTCCCAAAATGAATGGATGATCTTAATTTGGTAAAAGTCCTCCCTTGTCCAATTTGAGTTTGATCCACTTCCCCTCCCTCTTCATATCATTCCCCTTCTTTATGCATTCATGTCATGGACCTATGATATCTCTACATCCTAAGGCTAGTTGATTGCAAAATCAACATAAGTATGGATGAGATTAGGCCACCACTTTTGCATATTCTTTTTGTGTGTGGTATGTTTCATGAGCATAGTCTATTATACTATGTCTCTAACATGCATTAACACCAAAATTCTATTGCCCGACCTTAAATAGTTGTGACTTCTACATAAGTCCAATTACGATTGCTTAACATAGCGCTAAATTTTGAAACAAAAGGCATAGCATTCTAGTTAGTGAGATTGTAAGTCTCCCCTCTTTCATGGTATTGTATGGAAACTTGGCCTTTTTTCCAGCCTTTGGAAGATGTCTTGGTTCAAGGATCCATGCTTGTGATAAGTGGGTTGAGTGTTCTCCAAAGAATGACTTAAACAAAAGCAAAGCAAAAGCAATACTAACTTCTAACTCATTAACAACTAACATTTAATTTCAAGTCATTTACTTTAATGCACTTTATTTTCTAAGTCTTATTCATTTTCCATTATTGAAGATCCATTTGAGTTCATCTGCAACATGATCATTGTGAAGCTGTTATTTTGAATCTGTGATTTATAGAATTCATCTGCTACATGGGAAAATTTGAAGAAGATCATGGAGTTGCTAAGCTTGGATGTGGCTATCTTTATTTGATGCCTTACTTCTCAAGTTGATATATTATGCATTGTTTGTTGCTTCATTCTAATGTCCAAGGGAATTTGGGTTTCTATATGACATTCTTGTCTATAGGATTGCAGCCCATTGATCAGATCTTTTCAACTCTTAACTTTTAAATTTATGCTTAGGATTAGTCTCTCCATCTCCTCCCCATTTCTTTCATTTCAAAATCTCTCCCTCCTTTTAAAAACTTATTCGTTTGTGCTTAATTTCCTAAACTGAGACCATTTTGCAAACTAGAAACTTTGGCCTTAAGCCATTGCATTTTCAAACTTTTTTTCTGAATCAAACTTGTAAATATACTTAACTATACTTGACTTTGGGTGCTAACACCTTCCCTCTGTGTACCTAGGACACTTTGGGTGCTAACACCTTCCCTCTGTGTAACCAACCCCCTTACCCGTAATCTCTGGCATTTTATTAGTTATTTTGAAGTTTTCTTATTTGTGGGTTTTGTTCGTACATTTCCCTTTTCCCTTGGAAACAATAAAAGCGCGGTGGAGACTCTTGTTATTTGATGTCTAGCTTATCCATAGCTTGATGATCATGAATTTACCGCTACAGAAATTAAGTGGCGACTCTGCTAGGGAGTAGTCTCCAGTGGGTTTAGCCTACTTTTTTGTGTGTATATAATTGTATATTTGATGTATGTATATTTGTTTGTATGATATAATCTGCTTGTTGTGCTTGGCGATCTCTGAGTGGTGAGATAAGTTCTAACCCGAACTTGAGTGCAATTAAGATAGGAGGATGGTATAGTTATGTTCGACTTGTGTGGAGTAGTCCTTAACAAGTTGGCTTGAGATCCATCTGCTCAGTGGAGACTCTTTTGGATTTGGAAATGTCACATAAGTATTTGTGGTAAGGCATTACTATCTCTGGTTTGGGGTCCGAGAAGTTGAGGACCTTAGAACATTTTCCCCTCTTAGCCTATTTAGGATGTATTGCGGAGACTGTTGAAGTGTAGACTTGATAACAACTGTTACGTGATACTACACTCAGACGAGTTTCTCTTGAGAATATTATGGGTTGATGAGTACAAGGGATCTAATACAAAAGATGCTAGCTTCCTTTACTCCTTCAAATCTGGACATCTGAAACTGTACTTCTTAGTGTTCCTTCATCCATAATCCATGGTCTGAAAATATTTGCAAATAATACCTCAATTCCTTGAAATTTTCGTGTGATGAATGTTATGATGCGCGTGAATGCAACAATCACAAATAAGGGATCACACACAAGGCAAACAAACAAAGGTCAAGGGATGATTCAAGTCATTGTCAATATCAATCATCCATTTTGGTGGATTATGGTTTTCACCTTATCAACACCCAAGTTCCATTGATATTGACAAGACTTGATTGGATCAACCAAGAATCAAGGGTTTGTTGTAAGTCACGAGCATGGAGTCTGGGTAAGAACCATCCCAAAGGAGTGAACTAAGGATAAAAACCTGTAGATCATGTTCTAAAAAGTTTCCAGAGTCTTAATTCCATCTATCGGATATTATAGGTTAGGATGATTGACTCATCAACCCATAATATTTGGTCATATAAAGGAGGGCTTCCTTCCTTCTTCCTCTCGAAATATTATGCAGATGGGAAGGTTTATTTATTTATTTATGTTTTTTGTGATTACCATTTTCAGAATAAAGCAAAAAGTAAAAACAAAAACATCATAGATGTGGATGAATAAAATTATATTTTATTGATGATCAAATTTGAAAATGCCCAACAATGTTCACTTCTCCCTTAGGCATAGGAGAAGGATTTTCAAAAACAGATAAAAGCAATTACTTAGATCGATGCATGATAACAGGAATATCAGCAGCAGTCCAATTGTTGTAAGCCTTTCCATGCGTCACATAATTGGTGCAGTCTTCCTCTTCGTCATCCTCTAGCACAACAGCTAAGTGTTGTTCATTGCCATGAATGAACCCTCCGCTACAGAAGCTAAGTTGCATATCCTCTGATCTAGCAGCTGACGAACCTTGCTGAATACCCAGACCGGTTCTATTCTTGTTATCGGAGACCTCTACCATTCTCCCCCACTGATTGACATTTCCTTCTTCAACAATCTTCTTTACATCTTTCAATAAGGACATAGGTGCCCCAACTCTCTTTTCAACAGCAATAGATAAGGCTTGGAACGGAGTTCCAATCTCATCCTCAGCTTCAACATAAGAGAAAGATGACAGGTGGCTAACCAACAACGCCTTCTCCCCGCCAACAATGACTAATTTCCTGTTCTTGACAAATTTGAGCTTCTGGTGCAACATGGAGGTAACAGCTCTCGCCTCGTGGATCCATGCCCTTCCCAACAGATAATTGTAGGCCGGGTGGATATCCATTACTTGGAAAGTAATCTGGAAGTCACTCAGACTTATCTTTACTGGAAGGTCCACTTCACCTATCACTGTTTTGCATGAACCGTCAAAAGCTTTGACGATTACGCCACTATACCTTATATGTGCTCCTTGATATGACAACTTTGATAATGTTGACTACGGCAACACATTCAACGATGATCCGGTGTCAACAAGTACATTGGACAAAGCGTCATCTTTGCAATTCATGGAGATGTGCAAAGCCAAGTTATGATTCATACCTTCCTCTAGGAGTTCTTCATCACAAAAACTGAGATTATTACAGGAAGTGATGTTAGCTACAATATGATCAAACTGATCCACCGTAACATCATGTTCTACGTACGCTTGCTCGAGAACTTTTTGCAGTGCTTCTCTATGCGCTTCTGAATTCATAAGCAGCGACAGTACTGAAATCTTTGAGGGGGTTTGGAGCAGCTGCTCCACCACATTGACCTCACTTTTCTTTATTAACCGAAGTACCTCATCATCATCATTAGTCTTCAAATTGCTGGATTCACCAGACTGACGCTTTGAAATGCTAATCGGATATACTACAGGCACTTCCCCCTTCTTACTGACTGTTGAATCTTCCACATCTTTTGGGAACACCGGCCCAAAGACTCGACCACTGCGGGTCACCTTGGTAACATCAGCAATGCTCACTACAAAATTGGTCGTAGGTAATGGAACCTCTTGACCGTCCTTCACCATAGTTGCATTATACTGATAAGGAACAACCTTATCGGATGCATACGGGACTGGGCCTGCCAACCGTATGACCAACGGCGATACCGATATTTGGATAATACTATTACCGTTGCTACTATCATACTGAATCACCACTCTCTCGGGATTCTTAAACACAGGAACAATAATATTCACATCGTCACCTAAGTGACGGGATTGAAAAATCTGAATCATACCCTCATCCATCAACCGCTGGATGTCCCTTTTCACAATCTCAGAATCTCACAACCTCTTGAATTAACACTGCAGATAACACAACCACCATGGTCATGCTACCAATCTCTCACCAAGCAAATTTCCTTATGCATCGTCACCAAGGATCTTCAAATAAAACAGACATCCAACATTTTGAACTCCCCAGGGAAGCCGTCTACCATGTTGACATATGAATTTCCATAAGTGGGCAGTGGGTTAGCTTTCACGTTGGGTGCACGGTCCTCAAAGGAAACCATTCCATTTTTCACTAGCTTTTGAACCTCAAATTTGAGTGGATAGAAATTCTCAATGTCATGTCCAGGTGCTCCTTGATGAAAAGCACATCGGAGGTATGGTTTGTACCACCACGGAAGTGGTTTAGGTACTTGCGGAGGGTTTCTTGGTTGTAGCAGGTTCTTGAGAACCAACGATAGGTAAAGCTCTGCATATGTCGTCGGAATCAGGTCGAAAGAGACCTTCTTCCCCCTAAATTTTGTTGTTGATGATTGTTGGTATTGTTGTTGTTATAGGTGTTTGTTTGTTGTTGTGGTTGTTGTTGTTCACGTGGTTGTTATTGAACTGGTGCTGATTGACTTGCTGAGAATACAAGGATGACCGAAGATACTTGATGATGATATTGACGGGGCGGTTGACTTCTCCTTATTTGAGGCCTTCTCTGCCTCCCACTAGTAATTGCATTGGTTTTATTATCCTTCTTCTTACCAAAACTGCTGCCATATCTCTTGCTGGATATTACTTCTTCCTTAGACAACCGTCATTCTCGGACACCTTCTTCTAGCCTCATCCCCATATTTACCATTTCGGTAAAATCACTGGGGGCACTGGCGATCATCCTCTCATAATAAAATGAGCTAAGGGTCTTCAGAAAAATCTTGGTCATCTCTTTTTCCTCTAAATGAGGGTTGATATAAGCAGCAAGCTCTCTCCACCTCTGAGCATACTCTTTGAACGTTTCCTTGTCCTTCTAAGATAGTGATCTCAATTGATCTCGGTCAGGAGCCATATCAACATTGTACTTGTACTGCTTTACAAATGCTTCACCCAGATCGTTTAAAGTGTGGATGCTCCCACTGTCCAACCCCATATACCATCTTAGCGCAGCACCTATCAGATTGTCTTGGAAGTAGTGGATCAACAGCTGATCATTGTCTGTTTGGGTAGACATCTTACGGGCATACATCACTAAATGACTAAGCGGACATGGGTTTCCTTTGTATTTTTCAAAGTCATGCAATTTGAACTTCATTGGAATCTTCACATTCGGCATCAGACATAATTCAGCAGCAGTCTTCCCAAATAGATCCTTACCTCTCAGCGTCTTCAACTCCTTACGCAGCTCAAGAAATTGATCTTTCATCTAATCCATTTTCTCATAAACGTTCGGGCCCTCAGATGGCTCAGAATGATAAATGGTGTCTTCCACACGAGGTAAGGTATGCACGATAGGCAGTGGCACAGACATGACCGGGCTAGATGCCGGCATGGAAGCAAATGTAGGCGCAAAGCCCTCAGGCACGAAGTTCAGATGCATTCCCCACGGGAATCCGGGAGGCATGGCAGGCGCGAAATGAGCGGCGGTTGTGGGAACAATAGAAGTAGCCACCTATGAAATGACAGTCCTCTAAGGAGGAGGAGTTGCAGGTGTTAGAGAAGGTTGGCTCTGTGCGGCTAGAACTGACTCCATCATGGCAGTCAGGTGGGCGATCTCCTCTTTCAAGTCTCTATTCTCTTGCTCAAGATGTTCCATAATTCTTGAGTGATTGACGCGAGTATTGTACCAATGAGTTAGTTTGGCTGAGGCATAGAAGAAACACCAATGAGACATTTGGCGAAAGAGAAACCTGCTTATGCAAATGATGCATGAAATGAAATGTTTGATTGTTTTTATTTTCAATGGCACTAGTGACTATGGGATGTTATATACTCATGGATCTAGATCTATGCTGATTGGTTACTGTGATGCTGACTGGGCTGGAAGTGCTGATGATAGGAAAAGCACATCAGGAGGATGTTTCTTCTTAGGGAACAACCTGATATCATGGTTTAGTAAGAAACAAAATTGTGTGTCCCTATCCATTGCTGAAGCTGAATACATAGCAGCTGGGAGTAGTTGTTCTCAACTGGTTTGGATGAAACAAATGTTGACTGAATACAATGTCACACAAGATGTCATGACATTGTACTGTGCAACTTGAGTGCTATAAACATTTCCAAGAATCCTATTCAGCATAGCAGGACAAAGCACATTGATATTCACCATCACTTTATTAGAGAACTAGTGGAAGAGAAAATCATAGCCTTGGAGCATGTTACTACTGAAATGCAATTAGCTGACATATTTACAAAGGCTTTGGATGCTAATCAATTTGAATGTTTAAGAGGGAAATTAGGGATTTGTATCCATGAGAATTAATAGCAATTAATTTGGAGTGGAAAAGATAATAAAAATATTGTCTGCCCACTTAAAAGAAAGTGCCCCATTTATGGTAAATCATTACCTAGTATTGGAACTACCATCTATACCATTTTCACACGCAACCTCAGCATAACCACTTCCATCTTCATCAAACTGTATCGACCATCTCTGCTAGGGCAACAAAAATATTTTCACAAGCTCAACAAGATGTCACAACATCCGTCATCTTCTGGTTCAAAACCTACTCACAAAGCAAGAACACCCTCCATGGATTTTATGGATGAAGAAGTTTTGGAAGTGATTCCTCTATCAATTATCCCAGGCGACGCCCCTGGTCCATCTTCCACTGCAGGAAACACTCAAGGTAACAGTTCTGATAACCCTCCCTCTAAGGATGACATGCATTATACTGATCGTGTCATTAGGAATTTGGTCACGAGGATCCTAAATGAAGGACACTCAATCAAGGGTGTTTCGACTCCTCTGTCTAGAAGGGACCCCTCACTTGAGGTGGAACCTCAAACTGAGAAAGATGATGATTCATCTAGGTCAGAGAAAGATATTGTTGCAGAAGGACTGTGTTCTTTAGGGAAAACCTTGCCTAGTAAAAAACCTGTAGATGCTTCTCAGTCTAAGAAGCATGACTCTGCCGAGAAGGTGATTGATTTGGAAGAAGAGAGCTCAGATGAGGAAGATGACACCTTGCTTCATCACTTGAAGCCAAGTGTTGCAAAGAGAATGAAGACCAGGAAAGGGAGGTCTGTGGCTGAGATGATGACAGCCAGAACTAGTAAGAGGGTTGTTGCTGTAGGTCCTTCAAAGTCATGGAGTAAAGTGGAAGTCAAGAAGAGAAAGGTCATAGAAAGTTCTGATTCAGAGGATGATGTTGAAGACGATGTCCCAGACATCTCTCCTGCCAAAAAGTAAACAGTTAGAAAGTCCCCTGCCAAGGTTGCTGCTGTGCATTTGGATAACATTTCCTTCCATCTGGAAGATGGTGTAGCCAAGTGGAAATTTGTGATAAAGAGGAGAGTTGCTGTGGAAAAGGAACTAGGAAAGGATGTTGTGGAAGTGAAGGAGGTTATGGAGTTGATCAAGTCTGTTGGTTTAATGAAAACAGTTAGTGGATTACCCTAATATTTTGAAGGTCTTGTGAAGGAGTTTGTGGTGAACATCCAGGAGGATATTGCTGACAAGAACAACAAAGAGTTTTGCAAAGTGTTTATTAGAGGAAGGTGTGTAAGCTTCTCCCCAACTGTGATCAATAAGTTCCTAAGAAGAGAAACAGAAGGAGCTGTTGAATTAGAGGCTACAGACAATGAAGTCTATAGGACAATCACTGCTGGACAAGTCAAGGAATGGCCAAGCAAAAAGCATCTCTCTGCTGGCAAATTAACTGTAAAATATGCTATCTTGCATAAGATAGGGTCAGCTAACTGGGTACCAACAAACCACATCTCAACAATCTCTAATGCTCTTGGAAGGATAATATATGCTATTGGAACCAGGCTCAACTTTGATTATGGAAGGTTCATGTTTGAAAAAATTATTAGACATGCTTCCACAAATGCAGTGAAGCTGCCAATTGCCTTTCCCTCAATTATTTGTGGGATAATTCTAAGCCAGCAACCTGGTATTTTAAGCACAAGCGATATCCCTAGTAGAAGGAAGCCTCCATTGTCAATTCATTACAAGTTATTTGAAGGCATTCATGTCAATGACATTGTCATGACATCTGCAATGAAGAAGCCAGCCTCTCAAGGTGGCCTGAATGCTGAATTGAAAGAAACCTGTAAGGAGTTAGAAACTGGGATTAGGGTGGCTAAGGCTAGGAAAGAGGCTTTAGAGGTTCTAATTAGTAGCTTGGAGCAAGGAGACATGGATAATGTTGGTGAAGCCAAGGAAACAGATGCCCACACCTCAAGTGAGAGGTCTGATTCTCAAGACAAATCTAGTGGCAGTTCTGAATCTGAAGGTGAAGAAGATGCTAGCTCCTCAGATTGAGTTGTGGTGAAGATGGTCCCTCTATTATGATGATGTTATGAATGCTTGGATGCCTTGATGTTTTTTGTTTAATGTTTGTAGTTTTTTTGGCAGTCTTGTTTGATGCCATGATGTAATTTTTGGGCTCTTTGTGAGTTCTCTGGATTTCTGTTTATCTCAGCTCATGTAGCTATGTATAATTATGGTTATGTACCACCTGACATTTTATTTTAACATTTTATATGTTATAACATCCTTTGTGACATTCTCTATTGGACTGATTGACATTTATTTTGTCTAAAAAAGGGGAGAAGTTAATATATGGAGAGCTGCAATTAATGTGTGGAGATATGGAGAGCTGTAGTTAATATGTGCTGAAGTAGTGAGCTAGGCTAAACAGGTGACAACTGATGTTGAACAAAATAATGTTATGTGTTGTACAGGTGATGTTGAAGGAGATGTCAGAGGGAGACTCTGAATGTTACAGGTGTTGTTGTTGTTGAAGGAGATGTCTGTGTTGAACAAACTTAGGGGGAGAAGAAGCACTTATATGTTTAATGTGTGTTTATTACTAGTTGTTATTATAGCTAGTAATTGTGTGGTTATTGCTTCTGCTGCTGCTTAACTGCTGATATGTTTTTACTCTTGTGAACAAATGGACTAATATATGTTTTAGCCAAAATTTGCCAAAGGGGGAGTTTGTTGGTTCTAAGTGTTGGCAGCAATTTTGGTAAAACCTAGAGTGTTCACAAGTTGTCACATGTGTTGTCTTAACATAAGATAACTTGTACCTGCTGGATGTTTAAAATGTGATTATGCAGGATTTTACTGAGATGTCAGACCCGATGTCATGACATTTATATACAGAACATTCAGTCTGAATGTTATGTATTATGTGATTGCGTTTTTAATGTTAATCTGTGTATGATTGATGAGATGATTGAACACACTATCAATCAGTAATTACAACGAGATTAACTTATTTTCCAAAGAGATCTAATCAACTATCATGAGAAGATATGAATGGAGAATAGTTTTAGGGTTTTATGATGTCCAAGCCCAGCCAAATGCTTCTATAAAAAGGACATGGAAAACCTGATTTGATACACAAGAAATAACGAACAAAATATTGAGAGGGAATAAGGGTTTAAGTCTTGTGTGGTGGTGTGAATTGTAAGCCATTCAATTCATCCATAGATGATTGAATTGGTCTGATTTTTGAGTTGGAATTTGTCACTCTAAGCTTTTAAGCATGAGTGTGTGTCTACTTGATTGAAGTTGTTAAGTAAGATCAAGTGTGTGTCTTTGAAGAGTGTCTTCTTTTCATTGTAATTCTTGTTTTATATCACTGTTGTGATTGAGGGGGAGTGAGTAGGGTCTCATATCTAAGAGTTCTTAGCTAGAAGTCACACGGTTAAAGATTAGGTGAAAAGCCTGTAACTTGAAGTTGTTTACTGAGAGTCTTTGAACTGATTCTATTTAGTGGATTTCCTTCCTGGCTTTGTAGCCCTCAGACGTAGGTGAGTTTGCATTGAACTGGGTTAACAATTGCTTGTGTCTCTTGCATTACTGTTCTTTATCTTTTATCCTGTTTGTATTGTTCAGATATTAGTGTCGTGACATTACCTTCGACATCTCATATCTGATACAAGAATTTCAAAGACCATTTTAATAAAAACTTAAAATTTACACATCAGATAAAAACAATTTATAGGGGAACATTTTCTAGCAACAAAATCAAACATTTATTTATTAATAATCAATAATAAGTTTATGTGAGGAAAAGTGTATGTACCTTGTTAATTTTTGTGAGAGAAATGTTTATGAACCAATGGAGGATCTTGATTCGATTAGATGTCATTTTTGCTTAGAATACCAAGATCCGTTCTGATTTTATAAAATGCATCTCTTGCTAATGGTTTAGTGAAGATATCTGCTAGTTGATTTTGGGTATCAATGAAGGATATTTCAATGTTGCCTTTGAGAACGTGATCCCTTAGGAAGTGATGATGTATATCGATAAGCTTGGTTCTTGAGTACATTATCGGATTCTTTGAAATATTGATTGCACTTGTGTTGTCACATTAGAGAGAGATTCTTCCTAGGTTTATACCATAGTCGCGAAGTTGTTGCTCTAACCAAAGAATTTGAGCACAACAGCTACCAGCGGCAATATATTCTACTTTAGTGGTGCTGAGAACCACACTTGCTTGATTTTTACATGACCATGAAAGTACAGCATTTCCAAAAATGTGACATGTTCCACTCATGCTTTTTCTGTCTGTTTTGCATCCTGCATAATCTGCATCAGAGAAACCAACAAGACTACATATACTACCTTTGGGGTACCATAAGCCGACATTGGATGTTCCTTTGAAATGCTTCATTATTCTCTTTACAACAGTGAGATGAGATTCCTTTGGAGATGCTTGAAATCGAGTACATAAACATACACTAAACATAATATCAGGTCGACTAGCCGTTAGATATAACAAGGAACCAATCATAGCTCGATACTTAGTGATATCAATTGGAGTTCTAGATTCATCCTGATCAAGATATGTCCCCGATCCCATTGGAGTGGCCATATCTTTGCAAGAATCCATGTCAAATCTTTTGAGAAGTTCTTTGTAGTATTTAGATTGATTGATGAATATCCCTTCCTTTGTTTGTTTGATGTGCAACCCAAGGAAGTAGTTCAATTTACCCATCATGGACATTTCAAATTCTCCTTGCATGATTGTTGAGAATTCTTCACATAAGGATTCATTTGTGGATCCAAATATGATGTCATCTACATAAATCTGCACTAAGATAGTATGATGGTTAATTCTTTTTATAAACAAAGTAGTATCCACTTACCTTTTTCGAAACCATGTTCGCAAAGAAAGTTACTTAACCTATCATACCAAGCCCTTGGTGCCTGCTTTAATCCGTACGAGGCCTTTTTGAGTTTGTACACATGACTGGGATGTTTGAAGTCTTCAAATCCCGGAGGTTGACTTACATAAACTTCTTCAAGTATGTATCCATTTAGGAATGCGCTTTTAACGTCCATTTGGTACAATTGAAAATTTAAAGAACAAACATATGCCAACAATAATCTAATTGCCTCTAGTCTAGCAACCGGAGCAAAAGTTTATTCTAAATCAATACCTTCTTATTGATTATAGCCTTGGGCTACCAATCTTGCCTTGTTCCTTACAATGATACCATTTTCATCTAGCTTATTTTTAAAAATCCATCTAGTACCAATAACATGCTTACCTTTTGGTCTAGGAACTAGATCCCATACTTGATTTCTTTCAAATTGATTAAGTTTTTCTTGAATGGATATAATCCATTGATCATCATCTAAGGAATATCTGACTTTGGAAGGTTCTATTTGAGAAACAAACGCCATGTTGAGACACGCATCTTTAAAATTCAATCTAGTAAATACTCCCTGATTTATGTCTCCAATGATTTTGTCAATAAGATGATCTTTATGCGTTCTCCATTCTTGAGGAAGATCTTATTCAATGGTCTTTTATTGAATGGGTTCCTCTTGATATTTTGGTTGAATATCATTGTTTCTACTTGAAGTATCTTTATGAGGAATTTCTATAATATCATCATCATCATCATCATCATCACACAGAACAATATCCTCCTTGGAGGGGTTAGATTCATTAAAAGTAACATGCATAGATTCTTCAACTTTTAAAGTTCTTTTATTATATATTCTATAAGCTTTACTATTAAGAGAATATCCAAGATATATACCTTCGTCGGACTTACCTTGTCTTTGTCATTGTTGAGGACAAAGCATTTGCATCCAAAAATGTGAAAGTAAGAGATGTTTGGTTTCCATCATATGAAGAGTTCATAAGGGGTCTTTTTCAATATAGGTCTAATAATAATTCTATTACTTGCATAGCATGCCTTACTTACCACATCCGCCTAAAAATACTTTGGAATATTTGAGTCGCTAAGCATAGTTCTTGCAAGTTCCACAAGTGACCTATTCTTTCTTTCCACCGCTCCATTTTGTTGAGGAGTCCTAGGTGTCGAGAAATTATAAAATATTCCATGTTCTTCACGAAACTCTTCGATGGAGGCTGTAAGACCCCAATTTTGTCCCTAAGATCCCTCATGGCATCATAACATTGCATTTGCAAAGCCTCAAGGATCATGAGCATCTTGGTTCCCTTTACCTTTGGGTGGGACCCTCTTGTGAGTGGTTTGAGATCACCAAGTATGCTTGAATTGTATATTATTGCTCTTATCATCTTTATTCACCAACCAAAAGCACAAAAATATGTCACTAACATCCTTTGTTTATAGCTTGAGCAATCACAAGGTCAAGAGTTTCAAGGAGATCTTTTGTACAGAGATATGGCCAAGAGAAGATGAAAGCAAGCATGGTAATGGTTCCCAAAGCTCTCATTCATCAAATATGCCTCCCTAGTATCTCAATTCATCATTTTTGATCAAAGCAAGTCAAAGGTTTTGAGGTTTTGTTTCTCAAGGAAACCCTAATTCATCTGTGTACCACAATGCCTTGCTCATGAAGCAACCTCAGCCCATGATCAAATATAATCAAGGGAAGTTCCTTAATTCATCATTTCATACATATTTTAACTTATTTGAGTGTCCTCAATCATCAGTTCATCAATATATGAGTCATGGACTTGAGAAGTTGATCAGTCAATTTATCTGACTATTTTGAAATGCACTGAGACCTAACGTTTTATGTGTTGGTCAAATGGAGATGATCCCAAAAGAAAGAATATTCTTAAGGACAATATGAACAAATTTCATGTTAATAAAAAATTGATTTGAAGCTTGGAAGGTCATCATCCATTCTAAGACATTATAGGTCATTTTGACTGAAACCCTAATTTTGGGTCAACTTCCCAAGAACATAACTCATACATTGTTTATGATTTTGAGGTGGGATCAAATGAATTGGAAAGCTTAAGATGTCTAATTCAAATGTTAGGTTGAACAAAATTTCAAAATCTCAAAGGAAATACATGTGATAATGCAAAAGATTATAGGTCACTTTGGACCAAATGCATTGAAAGGCAAAAAAATCCAACTTCAAGTGCCCATAACTCTTTCATCAAAAATCCAAATGATGCAAAATGTAAGTCCATTTTGATTTTCTTGAAAAGATATACAACTTTGATGTTGGAGGTTTTTTCATTTGAGGCTTGCATCATCAAAACAGAGGGGCTTGAACATTGGCCAAATTTGGAAACCTCACCTTTGCATGTTTTGCACCTTACACTTTAAACTCAAAATTCACTAATTTCCACACTTCAAATGGATTTTTGCCCAACATATAATTTGTTCCTTACATCAAGACCTTTCCAACCATTACTCACATGCTCATGTTTGGATTTGGCAAATGGCATTTTCGAAGAGGAGAAGTTTTAGGCATAATTGTGCATAACATGTTGAAACTCATTACACAAGCCTATGCAATGCCAACTACACGTCCGTTTCAGCTCAATTATACTTCAGATTGCATTTGGCATTGAATTTGGGCCTTCTACATGATCATGCAAGCCCATGCAAAGAGTATCCACTTGCCATGCACACACGAATTTCTCATTGCTTGCACCATGCTTGGCTATAAATAGAAGCACCATTCCATGCAATTGGGATCGATGAATCAACCTGAAATGCTGCTGAATTGAAAACCAAACCTCTCACCAAAGGAACTATTTCATTTTCATTCAAATTTCTCAGATCTGAAATTCAACTAAATCTGGTTGAATTTCTGGATCTAAAGTTCCTAGACCTCTCTCTCATAATCCATTGAAGCTCTGTTTGGCCAAAGGAAGCAAGGAAGCAAGCTCAGATCACCACAATTCAAAGGTTCTCTCCAACTGTTCTTTTCTTCGAAACTCGCTATTTCTTGATCTATTTGCTTGGATATTGTGTTGGCTGAAGTCCTCTTCATAGAGGCAATTATTTTGAGTGCTCAATTGTTGAAATCCATGAAGTTCAGTATGAACACCATGATTTTCTCTCTCTGATTTCTCTCTCTATGAGGATCTAGAGGAGAAACCAATGGTACAGGGATGATGTACATCATCCCAGCTTTCCAATGACATGAGGATCGCTTCATTTGGTTAAGTTTTTATTGTCTGCAATTTTGGCCGGAATCTTCATGCTCACCGGAGAAGACGGTGGCTCCAGTCACCGTCCCTTTGCCAGATGGATTGTGGACCATTGGATCTGATCTCCAGTTTGTATCCCAGCCTTTGGATCTTTTGACTTTTAATAATTCATTGTGTTACGCGTGGACTTAAGCCTACCATGGAAGCGCGCATCTGGAGCGTTTGATCAGCCACGTCAATTAATGAGGCTTGATCAGACGCTCCTTGTTTTTTTGATTTTCCTATTTTCCGATGTTTATTTCTTTTATTCCCTTTTATTTCAAAAATTCATATCTTCTTCATTTTAAATCCAAAAAATATGGGACCAATTGCATTCTTCTTCAAATAATTTCTAGTTTCTAAAATTGATTTTTAATATTTTTTTATTTTTTCATTTGATATTTTTTGTGAATTTTCTCTTTTCTGGTTATTTTTAATTCATTTTAAATAGGTTATTTTTATCAAATTGAATTTTCATTTGATAACCTATTTGAATGATGACGGATCTATGAAAAATATTCTCATCAATTTTTTAATTGATTTGAGATTTATTTGAGATTTTAGTTCAATTAGGTTATTTTTATTCATTTTTAATTGATTAAAATTAGTTTCTGACTTTTAAAAATGCTGATTTTTTTTGTAAAACTTGGTTTAACCTTGTTGAACTTGGGATAAATCACTTGGACCTTTCAAGGTTGATTTGAAGTGATTTTGAAGTTTGACCTTTCTTTTATTTTTAATTCAAGTTTATTTTTAATATTAAAAATGCCAAAAATATTTTGCTTATTATTTGACCTCCAATCTTCATCCCATTTCTGGTTTCTCATTGTTTGACTTTGACTTTCAATGTCATTTGGTCAACACACATGGATTGGTACATTTTATTTCAACTTATGTACTTTATTCTTTCCATTTCCTTTTCCATGATTCATCTCTTTCTTCTTCTTCTTCTTCTTCTTCTTCTTCTTCTTTTTTTGATCAATGAGTTGAAGGTTGATAAGTTAGCATTGATTAGGGAGACTTAATCTTCCTTGATTCAAATCTAATTCATCTTGATCAATTGATCAAGTGAATGACTTTGCATTAAGGATAGGTTGTTTCCTAAATCATGCAAAAGACTTAAACCAATACAAGATCAATTCTCTTCTTCTTTTTGGCATGGTAAGTTGTTGGAACTTGGTTCACTAATCAAGACTTCTAACTTGTGTTGTTGCCTACATTATTATTGACCGGCCTCAGATAGTTGTGACTTCTACATAAGTCCAATTACGATTGCTTAACATAGCGATTAATTTGCCTTATGGCACACTAACTACTAACACTAATCATTAACCATTAACATTTACTTTTTGCACTTTAATTTTTATGCAATTTACCATTCTTGTACATCTTATTCATTTGCTTTTCCCTTTGCTCACTTGAGCACATGTTTATAATAATGCAATTTGCCTTTTGCTCAGTTGAGCACATAATTGTGTATATACTATTGTGCTTGTGTTTTGTTTTGATTGTTGTGAACCAAATGCAAAGAATTGGACAAAATGGACTTAGATCTTAGGACTTTACCCAAGCTAATGGAGTTGAAGAGCAACTAGGCCTCATGCCTTTAGAATGCTTAAATGTCAAAGAGCAACTAGGCCTCATGCCTTTAGAATGCTTAAAGCTTGAAGATGAACATTGAAAGGACCATATTCTAAACTCCCTCTTGTCTATTCTTTGATTGTTAATAGAACCTTTTGATGTGTGTGTTTTTATGCTAGGGATTCCAACATTGAGCCAAATTGAGGAACCATTGCCATGAGCTTCTAAGAGAGAGGGATCTTCCACGAGTTCATTTGATTGTTGATTGCTTGAGTTCATGCTTATGTGATTGCTTATTCCAAAGGATGGAAGCTACTTGGATCATCCATATGATCTCAAGAGAGGAACTCCTTTTGTGGTTTTGTTCTTATCCCTCACCTTTTGCATTGCTTAGGATCTTAGCCATTCTTCTTCTTCCCTCCACTCTAACCCAAGCCAAAACTTTTTGTGTAAACATTTAACAATTGTTTTCAAACATTAGAAACCTAAGCATTATGCTTTTGATTTTCAAACTTTCTTTTCATAACACTTATTTTGAATTGAAAATCTAAGTCAACATTGACCATTTTTGTAAATACTTTTCATTGGTAAATATAACCCATTCAAATGCTTTTGTGGTTTCAATGGCCACTTTCTTAAATCACTTTTTCATAACCTTTAGCTATTAGGTTTGAGTTATCCTTGAGGTAGATGTAATACTCTCCTATATCCTTAGTGATGGACAATGAGTCTTCCATGCTTATTATAGGGTTAACCCCTCACTAGCATGTTGAAGCTATCCTTACATGGTGGATTTGTGGTTTTAGGTTGAGTTTTCTCCCTTGGATAACGAAAGACCTTAAGGCTTTTGGACCAATTAATTCACCAACTCATTTTGAGATTTTTACCCCGAACTACGAGGTTTTGATCCTAATCTTTTTTAAGATGGTACGTAGGCAATGGGTTCATCCATCTAAACAGAAAATGTAAATAAACTTGTATATTCTCTTCTCATCTCTTCAATCATGTTTGCACAATAAATTTTCACAAAATAACAACCTTACAACAAGTATGAAAAGGGCTCCCTAGGAGTACCTAGGATGTTTTGGGTGCCTAACACCTTCCCATTGCATAACCAACCCCCTTACCCAGATCTCTGACTCTCTTTTACTAGTTTTTGATTCGATAAAACTTTTAGGTTTTTGTTCGCTTTCTAACCATTCCTTTGGATAAATAGAAGTGCGGTGGAGACTCGACTTGTATGGTTTACCTTGGATTTAGTCAATATATCAAATGGTAACGAATACCCCGCTACAGAGGCATTTTGGAATTCTCCACCATGGTCGCTTCTTATCGAAGCAATAGTTAGAGATTTCTCATTTGAATTTGCTTTGCATATTTCTTGAACGCCTCGAATGCATCACTTTTCTGCATTAAGAATAAAGTCCAAGTGTATCTAGAGAAATCATCAATAATAACTAAAGCATATACATTACCTCTGAAGCTTCTTGTTCTTGATGGACCAAATAAGTCCATATGCAACAATTGTAGTGGCCTTGTAGTGGACACCACATTTTTTGATGTGAAAGTTGATTTGGTTTGTTTTCCCTTTTGACATGCATCACAAAGTCTATCTTTAACGAATTTTATCTTAGGAAACCCAATAACAAGATCATGCTTTATAAGCTTATTCAAGTGTTCCATATGAATATGTGCGAATCTTTTATGCCACAACCATGACTCATTATTGCTCACCATAAGACATTTTACCTTCAAAGAAACATCATCAAGGGAAATCATAAATATATTATTAATTATCATACCTTTGAGTTGTACCTCATGAGAGACTTCATCTTCAATCAAGTACTCATCCTTGGTGAACTTGATTTTGAAGCCCTTGTCACAAAGTTGGCTAATACCCAGAAGATTGTGCTTTAGTCCTTCGACATAAATGACATCTAATGGATGTGAAAGGTGGTGCTCCAACTTTACCTATGCCAAGAATTCTCCCTTTGTTATTATCACCATATGTTACATAACCCTTGGCCTTAAGTTCTAGATTTAAAAATTTGTTAATGTCTCTCGTCATATGCTTGGAACAACCACTGTCAAGATACCAAAGATTTGATGTGGTTTTCAAGCATACCTACAAAACAGAATTAAGTTTTGTTAGGTACCCAAATTTTTTTGGGTCCTTCCTAATTAGTGCCTTTCTTTATCCATACATAATGCCCACTTGCTATGCTAAAATTTCTAACATAGCATGCATTTGGTGTATGGCCAATTATCCCGCAACAAAAATAAGTAGGTTCAAAGTTGCTTCTATATCTAGGAACATAAGATTTCTTTTTAGAAAATATTTTCCTTTTAGACAATGATGAACAACTTTGGGCTTGTTCACTTTCTCTTTGGATGGTTCGTCATTAGCCTTAACAAAGATCGTTTTGAATATCTTAAGAAGATCTCTTTGGCTTGTTCACTTTTATCATTTGAATATCTTTGTTGGATAAGGACTCCTTCCAAACCAATTTGTCCTTTCTCATATCTTTAAAGAACCCTTTTTAATTGGACAATTTGTAAAGAAAGTGGTTCACAATTTTTACATACAAAATTCTGTTTTTCACTAATCATCTTTTGTTTTTCATCGTCGACATATTTTTTAATTGTCACGATTTTTTCTTCTAAAGATGAAATTATTTTCTTTTGAGATGATATTGTTTTATATAGAATTTTGAATTTCTTAAGAAGTTCATTTATAGCACCTTATGCATCACTATCGAAAAGAGAAAAGTTGCTACTAACCTCATCTTCTTCATTGTCGGAGTGGTGAGAAGCCATTAATGCTAATTTTTTACATTCATCTCTTTCGATCCGGATGAAGAACTTATCTCATTATCTTCCCATGCAACATACACCTTTTTATTATTGAAATCCTTCTTGCCTTTAAAGCCACCTTTCTTTAGAGTTTCGGATAATCCGACTTTATATGACCTTGCTTTCCATATTCATAACATGTGACTTCTTGCGTAGATGTGGAAGCCTCCCTTTTCCTGAAATGTTTATTTCTTTTTGCATGAAAAGGTTTGTCATTTTTACCCAAAAAACTTACCAAGCCTTTTAACAAGGAGCATGAAATTTTCATCTTTCTCCAGTGCGTCCTCATCTTTTTCTTCCTTTGATTCTACTTTCAAAGCAATTCCTTTGGATTTCTTTTCTTGATTTTCATGCTTTTCAAGTCTTCCAAGTTCAAGTTCATGTTCTTGGAGTTTTCCGAATAATGATGCGGACGTCATTGTAGAAAGACTTTTCTTCTCCGATATATGTAACACCCCAAAATTTGCCCTCCTCATTCCTGCATTCATTTTTAGTCATTTTAGCATTTCATATTGCATTTCATCATGTCAATCAAGATCAGATCCAAGAAGCTTGAACATCATCCAAGACGCTTTGTGGGTTCTATCCGGGTAATCAGTCAACACAAGGGAAAGACTTGAGTTACTGCCAATAGGTGCAAATAGAAGCTATTCATCATTTGAAACGCTAATCCTGAAGGAGCAAAAATCAGCTGCTGAGCTGTCATGCTCGCTAGGCGAGCAGCATGGTTCGCTAGGCGAACTGACCTGTCATGCTCGCTAGGCGAGCAGATCCTTCGTTAGGAGAAGAGCACGCGTTTCAGAAAATAACAGAAAAGTTTTGGGCTTGAGTTGCCCTCATTTGAGCCCACCCGATCATGAAATCAGGTTATAAATACTAGAGATTCAGTGAAACAAAGGAGACTGAAAAAAATAGTGAGAGGAGAAACATAAGGAAAAGAGGCAGTGACGGAAACCTACGAACTAATCTGCAGCAACCTCCAGGCAGCTATGAAAGGTTCACTCGGACTCACACACTTTTTCACCTCCATCTCACGCAAACCCTAACATTGCTCTGCAAACCCGGCCGTGCCATTCGATTGCAATCGATCTCTCCAATCAGGTTTGCCCTTATTCCCATTACATTATGCTCTTAATTTGAATACTCTGAATGTATGAGGTATTATCGTGAGGTTTTGCCCACGGTTAGATGTATATGAATATGTAAATCAATGCCTTGAGTGCTTAATCGTTTAATTTCTGAGATGTGTACCATAGGGTTTGGGATTTCCGAGATCGGATTGTTATCAATGAAGAACCCAAAACCCGCAGGCGTTCGCTAGCATCTTCGCTAGGCGAGCCTGCAGCGAAGCTTCGCTAAGCTTTTGCTAGGCGATGCAGCAGCGATCGTGACAGTAGTTATTCTTGTTCGAATCTGTTTTGTCATAATATTGTTTTCTATTGCATCCATGCGTTGTTTCCTAACCTGTTTGTTGAGTTTTGTGAGGGCTCGCATGACCTTAAAAGAGATGGCTTGCATGGTATTCCACTTTATTTGTGGGATACCCCTTGGAAGGTTATTCTGATTACCTGTACTGACTCGCTTTCTTTGATGGCGCTTAGCTTGGAAGGGTCTTTGGGTTTCTTATTTTTTAGGTGCTGTTACTTCGGATCTCTATCCGTACGGTAGACCTCTTGATCTCTTTATTTTTCCTGCATTTTACCGCTTTCTTAGCTGGAAGACCTCGATAGGAGGCAATGTCTTTGTGTGTTAGCTTTATGATACATGTTTTGTGTGGTGTGGTCGTCTCCCCCATAGGATTGCTAGGCTTTGTATGGTCTCTCGTTTGCATGTCCATTAAGGTAGCATTGTTCCTTCGTCTAGGACTTCCTTTTTGCATGAGCATCCCTAAAACACAAACCAACTCATTGATTTTTCTTCTCCTAAGAACACGTTAACTCCTTCTACTACAGGCGAGTAAGTCTCCAAAGGTCGAGCATCCGGTAGATTGCGTAGTAACGTCGTTCGCCCAAAACCCTTAACCCGTAGTTAGCCGAACTACGTTTTGCTCTGATTCTCACTCCAGATGAGATACGTATGCATAAGACGCGATGTCTTAGCGAGCACACTCCTCCCCAGCCCATAGGTAGCCGAGCTACGAAGACTCTGATTCTCATATTCATATGAGATACGTATGCAGTGGATGCGACATTCATGCGAGTCATTTTCTTTTGACCCTCTTTTAGTAAATAGTACATTAGATAAACCCACACCCTTTAGACAAGAACTACAAGAGTGGATCCCGTAGAGTACTACGGATGCGTAGGGGTGCTAATACCTTCCCTTCGCATAATCGACTCCCGAACCCAAGATTTGGTTGCGAGACCTTGTCTTTTCCTTTCATTTTCCAGGTTTACTTCGAGCGTTTCCTTTACCTCCTTTGGGATAAATAACGCATGGTGGCGACTCTTCTGTCATTCTTTTTCGCCGGTTGTTTTTTCGCATTCTATTTTTCAGGTTGCGATAGCTGGCGACTCCACTGGGGAATTATTTTCCCTAGTGGGCCTTTCCTAGCCTTTGTTTGTTTATTGTCTATTGTGTGTTATTTATTTATTGCTTTGCATACGTATCTGCTTGCATTGCATCCTATGTGCGCTTTACTGTCTCATGCATACTGTGTTGGCTGTGTATCTATTTCACTGTTGTGTGGGAGCCACAAGAGGTAAAAGGCCCAATACACAGGCTATGAGTGAACTTTAGGACACCTAGGATTAGAGTGATTCATGGGAAGCGGGTGGTATGGAGCCACTTAGCGGAACATGGTATCACGAGTTGTTCAGATTCTGATGGGGTATTATCGTTGCATACACCTGGTATGCATATGATGATATTCTTGAAAGGATTGTTTATCCTGCGTTTCTCTTGACCTTACCCTGGCCTAGATTACACCCGTGAGTGGGGTGGGAATGAATCATTTACAGGTACTGATGGTGACTTGTTCTGATGGTGACCGTGTCCTGTTGGTGACTTTTGTTCGGTTCTTATTGGTGACCGTTGGTTCAGAAGTATGAGTTCTAAATTGACACTTGTGTTCTATGGTTCCCGGTTCCGAATTTATGCTGAAATTTCGATCCTGTGCCTCGCGATACAGCAATCCTGATTGACATACCACTGCATTGCATTCATATCATTTAACACATGTTTATCTATTCCCAGGGGTTTATATCTTCTTCTTGATTCTAGTCGGGGTTTTCTTACACTATTTATCTATTGAGAGACTGGAATCAAGGGGTTAGAATACCTTTTGAAATCGATAAACATGTCATCGCATTTGCATGTCCATCAGCATGTCTTGCAGAACAGGTACCACCGCAGTGTTCTCAGTTTGTTTGGTGTTCCACTACTAGGATAGATGACTCAGGAATTCACCGATATGGTACCCGAAGGAATCAATAAAGAAGATGGGGATAGCGATTGCGACATCGATAACTGGGTGCGTCCGAGGATCCCAGGTGAAGTCATCAACAATTGGTCTTCTGAGGAGATTGTCCAAGTCACTTTTCTGGAGGAGTAATTTTCTTTGTTTATTCATGCATATCCAAGTCTTACATTCCGCCCAGGGCGTAATGACTCATTGTAGGGCTCATCTATGTAGATACTTTCATTTTTTATCATAAATAAAGGACGTCTTTTTGCATTCAAATATTTTGTTCACCGTCTTTCTATTTTTGCAGTTTTTGAAAATCAAAAAATATTTGGCAATGTTTTGTTTAGTTTTCACTCCTTGTTCACACTCATAAGCACATACCATCACTCATGCAGATGCACGTCACCGGATCCTATTGATAACGGTTCTGCTATGGCTCGCTTCGACTTTGAAAATCCAATCTTTCAAGTTGAAGAAGAGGGTGATGAAGACTGTGAACTCCCTGAAGAACTTACCAGGTTATTAAAACAGGAGGAAAGGGTCATTCAACCGCATCAAGAGTCTACTGAAGTGATTAATCTTGGCACCGAGGACGCCAAGAGAGAAATCAAGATAGGGGCTGCTTTGGAAGATAATGTGAAGAAAGGGCTGATTGAAATGCTGCAAGAATATGTGGACGTATTCGCATGGTCGTATCAAGATATGTCTGGTTTGGACACAGATATTGTGGTGCACAGGCTACCTCTCAGAGAAGATTGTCCTTCGGTAAAACAGAAACTTCGCAGAACTAGTCCTGATATGGATGTCAAGATCAAAGAGGAGGTTCATAAACAGTTTGATGCGGGTTTTCTAGCAGTTACCAATTATCCCCCTTGGGTGGCCAACATCGTACCCGTGCCGAAGAAGGATGGTAAAGTTAGGATGTGTGTCGATTACCGAGATTTAAACAAAGCTAGTCCAAAAGATGACTTCCCATTACCTCACATTGATGTATTGGTCGATAACACTGCTCAGTCCTCAGTTTTCTCTTTCATGGATGGATTTTCTGGCTATAATCAGATCAAGATGGCGCCAGAAGACATGGAGAAGACGACATTCATTACACCTTGGGGCACGTTCTGTTATAAGGTAATGCCATTTGGATTGAAGAACGCCGGTGCTACCTACCAAAGAGCTATGACGACTCTCTTTCATGACATGATGCACAAAGAAATTGAAGTGTACGTGGATGATATGATTGCGAAGTCTCAGACAGAAGAGGAACACTTGGTAAACTTGCAAAAGTTGTTTGAAAGATTGAGAAAGTTCAAACTGAGGCTGAATCCAAACAAGTGTACGTTTGGAGTGAGATCTGGAAAGCTGTTAGGTTTCATTGTCAGTAAGAAAGGGATTGAGGTTGATCCAGCGAAAGTAAAAGCTATTCAAGAAATGCCTGAACCAAGAACGGAAAAGCAGGTTCGTGGGTTTTTAGGGAGGCTGAACTACATTGCACGGTTCATATCTCACCTAACAGCTACGTGCGAACCGATATTTAAATTGCTAAGAAAAGATCAAGCAATCAGGTGAAACAATGATTGTCAAAAAGTTTTTGATAAGATAAAAGAATATTTGCAGAAACCTCCAATTCTTATACCTCCAGTTCCTGGGAGGCCTCTGATAATGTACCTTTCAGTGACAGAGAATTCAATGGGGTGTGTATTGGGACAGCATGACGAGTCTGGACGAAAAGACCATGCAATATACTACCTTAGCAAAAAGTTTACCGACTGCGAAACAAGATATTAGCTGCTCGAGAAAACTTGCTACGCTTTGGCATGGGCTGCTCGCCGACTAAGACAGTATATGTTGAACCATACTACCTTGTTGATTTCTAAGATGGACCCAGTAAAGTATATCTTTGAAAAGCCGGCTCTTACCGGACGAGTGGCTCGTTGGCAGATGATTTTAACAGAGTATGATATCCAGTATACGTCGCAAAAGGCCATCAAGGGTGGTATTATGTCTAATTACCTTGCCGAGCAACAAATTGATGACTATCAGCCGATGATGTTTGAATTCCCCGATGAAGATATCATGTACTTAAAGATGAAAGATTGTGAAGGACTGGATCCCGATGACAAGTGGACACTGATGTTTGATGGAGCGGTAAATGTGAATGGAAATGGTGTTGGGGCAGTACTCATTAATCCTAAAGGTGCACACATACCTTTTTCCGCCAGATTGACTTTTGAAGTAACCAACAACGAAGCTGAGTACGAGGCCTGTATCATGGGGATTGAGGAAGCCATCAACCTAAGGATCAAAACTATGGACATTTATGGAGATTCTGCTATAGTGATTAACCAAGTCAATGAAGACTGGAATACTCATCAGCCGCCTTTGATTCCTTATAGAGATTACACCAGAAGGATCCTGACTTTCTTCAAGACAGTAAAGTTGTATCATGTACCCCGAGATGAAAATCAAATGGCTGATGCCTTAGCCACATTGTCTTCCATGATTAAAGTCCATTGGCAGAATCATGTGCCACACGTTGCTGTGAATCGACTCGAGAGGCCTGCGTATGTGTTTGCAGCCGAGTCTGTTATTGATGAGAAGCCGTGGTTTTATGATATTAAGAATTTCCTCAAAAGCCAAGGGTATCCTAAAGGAGTGTCAAAGAATGACAAAAAGACATTGAGAAGGCTAACTGGAAACTTTTACTTGAACAAAGACGATGTGCTGTACAAGAGGAACTTCGACATGGTTTTGCTCAGGTGCATGGATAGACACGAAGCAGACATGTTAATGCAGGAAGTTCATGAAGGCTCCATCGGTACTCATGCTAGTGGTCATGCAATGGCTAAGAAGTTGTTAAGAGCTAGTTATTACGGAATAACCATGGAATCTGATTGTTTCAAATACGCTCGGAAGTGTCACAAATGTCAGATCTATGTAGATAAAATGCATGTACCACCAAACCCTCTGAATATTATGAATTCTCCTTGGCCATTCGCGATGTGGGGCATCAATATGATTGGAAAGATTGAACCTACTGCTTCTAATGGACATCGCTTCATCCTAGTCGCGATTGATTACTTTACCAAGTGGGTGGAAGCAGCTTCCTATGCCAATGTTACCAAACAAGTGGTTGCTCGATTCATTAAGAAAGAAATTATTTGTCGTTATGGGGTTCCTGAGAGAATCATCACTGATAATGGTTCGAATCTCAATAACAACATGATGAAAGAGCTTTGTAAAGACTTTAAGATTGGACATCACAATTCTTCTCCTTACAGACCAAAGATAAATGGTGCTGTAGAGGCGGCAAACAAGAACATTAAGAAGATTGTGCAGAAGATGGTTATGACGTACAAGGATTGGCATGATATGTTGCCTTTCGCTTTGCATGGGTATCGCACCTCAGTGCGTACGTCAACCGGGGCAACTCCGTTTTCACTTGTGTATGGCATGGAGGCAGTCTTGCCAGTAGAAGTTGAAATCCCTTCTTTGAGGGTGATGATGGATGTAAAACTTGACGAGGCGGAGTGGGTTCAAGCCAGGTTTGATGAGTTAAATTTAATTGAGGAAAAGCGATTAGCAGCTGTGTGCCATGGACAACTATATCAGAGAAGGATGAAGAAGGCCTTTGATCAGAAAGTGCATCCTCGAAGCTATCAGATAGGTGACTTAGTTTTGAAGAGGATCCTTCCTCCCGGTACAGATAACAGGGGCAAGTGGACTCCGAATTATGAAGGTCCATATGTTGTTAAAAGGGTCTTTTCTGGTGGAGCCTTGATGCTTACAACTATGGATGGTGAAGATTTTCCATCTCCTGTGAATTCAGATGTAGTCAAAAAATACTTCGCATAAACTGACCCGCTGGACAAAAAAAGGAAAGTCTAGGCAAAAAAGGGCATCCCGACGAACCAAGAGAAAAAGAAAAGAAAAAGGTTCGGGCAAAAGTTAGGGATAAAGAATAAAAATAATATGTACACCTGGTAAGTCGAAAACCTGCAAAGGAGGCTTAGGCAAAAATGGGTATCCCGGGGGATTGAAAACCTGAAAAGGCGGTCCAGGCAAAAGAGGGATTAAAGCGAAGACTACAGTCTGAGTTATCTGTACTTCATCGCGTTTCAGTGTCTACCATCTTGAAGGATATGATCGGTCCAATCATTCTTCTCAGAAAGCAAAGAGTTTGGGGGAAATTGAAGATCTATGAGTCCTAACAGAATTGGAAAATAGTGGAATGCCGTGTTCACATTGCCAATAGGATAGTTTATTTTCTCTTTTGGCGCAATTACCTCTTCCTAGGAATTGCTTCCTGGTGTATTTGCCTTTATAGGCCATTTTCAATCAATAAAAGTCGTCATTCAGTCAAATTGCTCTCTTGTTTTTTATTTTTACTGTTTTGTTTGCAAAAAACGTCCGAATTTTTGATAAACATTGCATCTAAAAACATGAAGGCTAGACAATGACGTGCGGAAAGATAAAACATCTGAAAATCATTTTGAATGTTGAGTACACTTGAGTAAATCTTGTCCATACGATCCCCTGGGGCATGTATGTCTTGCCGTTTTGCAGGTTACTATCTTTGATTGATGGCTAAAGCAGATGAGCCCAAGTTTGTTCGAAGGAAGACCCTGTTGTTTCAACACTGTCCAGTCGTGTAAGAAGTTGGGTCGTCTAAGTCGAGTTCAGAATTTGTTTCCCCAGCATGGTCGAGAGGTTGGTGTTTTCCCAACAAGTGACTCCCCAGTTGAGTTGGTTTCTCTACCGTTCCAAGAATGTCAGATTAGTAAGTATCCTCAGCAGAATTGTTATATATCCCCAACGGAGTTGACAGAGCCAAACTGTATCTTCCCAGTTGAAGAGGCTGCTCCTTAGAGTTCGACGCCAGATCCATGGTCTCTTTCCTTGAAGCAGAATCTCGGTACCGTAGCGGTGTTTGCTTCCCCTGCTGAGTCGTCTCTCTCGCAGATTATGTTTGCCAGAACCACTGTCGCTTTCCTCAACAACAAGCTTCCAGTGCCATTCTCTCCCCAGTCAGAGTCTCGGTATTGTGTTATTGCCTGAACACCGCGTGGCCGGTCATTTCCCCACAGAGTTCATTATGCTGTGTATCTCCAACGGCATTGTCTGGGTCAAGAAGAGTGTAATCATTCCCTCGGCAGGAGTTCTTGCCTCAGCTTGGCAATCTCCCCAGCAGAGTTCCTTGCCTCGGCTTACGTTATTTCTAACCTAACATTTCGCATCCCTGCATGTAGAATCATATTGCATTGCATCCTCTCAAATCGCGTAGCATTTCCATTCAGTATGGAGCATTACGCCATAGAAAACTCAAACATATGCATACATGCATTAAAACCGGATTGGATCTTATCCCCAACAGAGACGGATCATTTTCCAACATCAGCATAGCACATTTTCAGCAGTTGCTCTTGGTAACATTCAGAATCGATAATCCCAGTGAGACTTATTTTCTCACCAGTCCGTGAAAGGAAAGCTTGATTCCCTTTCGATTTAGTCCCCGGCAAGTGTCGGCCTTATTTTGACATATGCAGATGTCATCCTGGCGATACCGGTAAGTGTCGTGTTGAACCCCGTAAGTGTCTATGCTTTTCTTTGATGTCGGTAAACATCATCTTTCGATGTCGGTAAACGTAGAATTTCAATCGTTGGCCATCAGTAAGTGGCATGTCTCTCATGATGTCTACAAAAAACTGTTATGTCAACACCCGTGGGTGTCCTTTCCTTTTTGGTGTCGGTAAACATCATTGTTCGATGTCGGTAAACATCAGCCGCTTGTTAACCATCGGTAAATGGTTTGGTCGTCTAAGACTCCCCAGCGTCTTCGATATCCGTAAATATCGAGTATTTCATTTTCGCCATCGGTAAATGGTTGTCGTTTCATAAATGTATTCTTTCCTTGGTGTCGGTAAACACCTTTCTTTGATGTCGGTAAACATCGAGTTCCTTCCCAGTCATCGATAAATGTCTGGTCTTGTCGGTAAACATCGAGTTCCTCCCAGTCATCGGTAAATGTCTGGTCTCGTTTCATTTGTAAATACCTTTGTTCGATGTCGGCAAACATCGAGTTCCTTCCCAGTCATCGGTAAATGTCTGGTCTTGTCGGTAAACATCGAGTTCCTCCCAGTCATCGGTAAATGTCTGGTCTCGTTTCATTTGTAAATACCTTTGTTCGATGTCCGTAAACATCGAGTTCCTTCCCAGTCATCGGTAAATGTCTGGTCTTGTCGGTAAACATCGAGTTCCTTCCCAGTCATCGGTAAATGTCTGGTGTTGTTTCACTTACAAACATCATTTTCCTCCCCAGTGAAGCCGCCATCGGTAAATGGCCTCGCTTTCTTTGATATCGGTAAATATCAAATATATTTTAAAGCCGCCATCGGTAAACGGCCTTGTTTTCTTTGCCATCGGTAAATGGTATCGCTTTCCTTGATTCACCACCTACAGAGTGCAAATTCTCCGGTATTTTTGGTATTCAATCCCTGTTTACCTTGAAAGTATGATAGTCGTTGCTTTCATACGTTCAGGTTCACAGTTGATTGAATATGGGCAGCTGTAACACCCCAAAATTTGCCCTCCTCATTCCTGCATTCATTTTTAGTCATTTTAGCATTTCATATTGCATTTCATCATGTCAATCAGGATCAGATCCAAGAAGCTTGAACATCATCCAAGACGCTTTGTGGGTTCTATCCGGGTAATCAGTCAACACAAGGGAAAGACTTGAGTTACTGCTAACAGGTGCAAATAGAAGTTATTCATCATTTGAAACGCTAATCTTGAAGGAGCAAAAATCTGTTGTTGAGCTGTCATGCTCGCTAGGCGAGCAGCATGGTTCGCTAGACGAACTGACCTGTCATGCTCGCTAAGCGAGCAGATCCTTCGCTAGGCGAAGAGCACGCGTTTCAGAAAATAACAAAAAAGTTTTGGGCTTGAGTTGCCCTCATTTGAGCCCACCCGGTCATGAAATCAGGTTATAAATACTAGAGCTTCAGTGAAACAAAGGAGAGTGAAAAAAAATAGTGAGAGGAGAAATATAAGGAAAAGAGGCAGCGACAGAAACCTACGAACTAATCTGCAGCAACCTCCAGGCAGCTCTGAAAGGTTCACTCGGACTCACACACTTTTTCACCTCCATCTCACGCAAACCCTAACATTGCTCTGCAAACCCAGCCGTGCCATTCGATTGCAATCGATCTCTCCAATCAGGTTTGCCCTTATTCCCATTACCTTATGCTTTTAATTTGAATACTCTGAATGTATCAGGTATTATCGTGAGGTTTTGCCCACGGTTAGATGTATATGAATATGTAAATCAATGCCTTGAGTGCTTAATCGTTTAATTTCTGAGATGTGTACCATAGGGTTTGGGATTTCCGAGATCAGACTGTTATCAATGAAGAACCCAAAACCCGCAGGCGTTCGCTAGCATCTTCGCTAGGCGAGCCTGCAGCGAAGCTTCGCTAAGCTTTCGCTAGGCGATGCAGCAGCGATTCCGACAGTAGTTGTTCTTGTTCGAATCTGTTTTGTCATAATATTGTCTTCTATTGCATCCATGCGTTGTTTCCTAACCTGTTTGTTGAGTTTTGTGAGGGCTCGCATGACCTTAAAAGAGATGGCTTGCATGGTATTCCACTTTATTTGTGGGATACCCCTTGGAAGGTTATTCTGATTACCTGTACTGACTCGCTTTCTTTGATGGCGCTTAGCTTGGAAGGGTCTTTGGGGTCTTATTTTTTAGGTGTTGTTACTTCGGATCTCTATCCGTACGGTAGCCCTCTTGATCCCTTTATTTTTCCCGCATTTTACCGCTTTCTTAGCTGGAAGACCTCGATAGGAGGCAATGTCTTTGTGTGTTTACTTTATGATACATGTTTTGTGTGGTGTGGTCCTCTCCCCCATAGGATTTCTAGGCTTCGTATGGTCTCTCGTTTGCATGTCCATTAAGGTAGCACTGTTCCTTCGTCTAGGACTTCCTTTTTGCATGAGCATCCCTAAAACACAAACCAACTCATTGATTTTTCTTCTCCTAAGAACATGTTAACTCCTTCTACTACAGGCGAGTAAGTCTCCAAAGGTCGAGCATCTGGTAGATTGCGTAGTAACGTCATTCGCCCAAAACCCTTAACCCGTAGTTAGCCGAACTACGTTTTGCTCTGATTCTCAATCTAGATGAGATACGTAGGCATAAGACGCGATCTCTTAGCGAGCACACTCCTCCCCAGCCCATAGGTAGCCGAGCTACGAAGACTCTGATTCTCATATTCAGATGAGATACGTATGCAGTGGATGCGACATCCGTGCGAGTCATTTTCTTTTGACCCTCTTTTAGTAAATAATACATTAGATAAACCCACACCCTTTAGACAAGAACTACAAGAGTGGATCCCGTAGAGTACTGCGGATGTGTAGGGGTGCTAATACCTTCCCTTCGCATAATCGACTCCCGAACCCAAGATTTGGTTGCGAGACCTTGTATTTTCCTTTCATTTTCCAGGTTTATTTCGAGCGTTTCCTTTCCCTCCTTTGGGATAAATAACGCACGGTGGCGACTCTTCTGTCATTCTTTTTCGCCGGTTGTTTTTTCGCATTCTATTTTTCAGGTTGCGACAATATAGCCGTAACTTTTGGTTGCCATTCTCTAGTCAAGGATCTTAGCACTTTAAGGTTGATATCATCATTTGTGAAGGTCTTTCCAAGAGCAATTAAATGATTCGTCAAGTGAACAAATCTTTTCTGCGAAGCAACAATGGATTCTCTGGGCTGCATTTTGAACATTGCGTATTCTTGACTCAATGTGTTTAATCTTGATCTTTTAACTTCAGTGGTTCCTTCGTGAGTCTCCACCAAAGTGTCCCATATTTCTTTTGCAGATTTACGTTGAGATATGTGGAAGAACTCGTTCATACTTAATGCACTTTGAAGAATATTGATGGCTTTCTTTTTATTAAATATTCTTTTCTTATCGTCTTCATCATAGGAGCTCTTAATCTTTGGAGTGCCAACACCATTAACCATACTCATTGGATTATGTAGACCATTTTCTATGGTTTCCTATATACCATCTCCTTGTGCTTCTAATTGTGCTTTCATGCGGATTTTCCAAAAGTCGAAGGTCTTCTCCAAAAAATAGAGGTGGTTTGTGGCTACTACCTCCATCTTTAAAAACCGGGTTTGTGCTTGTAGAAGCCATCATCTGGATCTGTGGAGCAAGTTACCAAAACCTGCTTTAATGCCAAATGTAAGTTAGGAATAAGCCTAATAGGGGGGGGGGGTGAATTAGGATTTTGAGAAAATTTATTCTGATTTGATGGATAATGGTTCTTTTCTTTTCTGGATTGATTAGGCGATGAAAACAGTAAAGTGTATAAGGTAAAGACCACCAGGAATTATACTGGTTCTCCTTAGAAACCGATAGTACTCCAGTCCCTTACAATATGTAAGAGATTTTATTATAGTTAGATCTTCCTAAACAAACCTCTAACAAAGTTTTCAAGAACAATCCTCTTGAAACTTATATCACAAGAAAATAAAACAATCCTTCCTTTTCTTGACACTTATCTCCAACAATCCTGGATGATAAGTAGCCACGCCTAATACCAAACAATCCTTGGTACTTAGGATTTTACAGAGTAATTTGAATAAGTATGAATATTTTGTAGTGGACAGGATTTAATCAAGTGATTAGAATCTTCTTCTCTTTCACAATATGAAGGTTCAAGACAAAATGCTCTCTAAGTGCTCAAGGATACTTTTGAAGAGAATGATATGAAAATGTATTTCAAAAATATTTTTTTTGTGAAAATTCAGATGAAAAAAAATGCAGAGAGATTTTATAATTTGATTGAAAGAGGTGAATATGAAATAAAGATTTAAAGAGTATTTATAGTGTGAAAACATCCTTCAACACAACATGGCAATGGTTAAAAGAATTCTGAAAAATGTTAATGAAAAGATGTGAAGCTTGCCATGAAAGGATATGATGAAATGGTGTAAAGAGTGAAGAAATAAAATTCAGATTTTTCAAAAATTTCCCAGGATCAATCGATTGACTCATAAGCCCAATCGATTGACATAAGCCAAAAACTCAAAAATATAACAAGGACCAATCAATTGCTTCAAGGCATCAATCGATTGGCTTAGCATTTGAAGCAAAAAATTTTAAAACATAAACTTTGATCAATCGATTGACATACAAGACCAATCGATTGGTGCAGACAAATTATGAAAATTTTCTAAGTTAAAATACCTTTAAAAAAATGCAATGTTTCTAAATTTTATTCAAAACAAATATCATGATATAAAAAGGTTTTTTAAAGAAGACACAATGCATGATAAAAAAAACTTTAAGCACTAAGAGTGTATATGTCAAGAATTTCATATACCTTAACTTGATCCATGAAAGTCTTGAACAAAGTTTTGATAGGATCCTTCTTTTTCCTTCTTTTGATATGGAGAGCTTGAAATATTATCTTCATCAAAATCATGTTGGAAGCTTGTCTTCACAAACACCACATATCATATTGGTAATTTGAGCTAATATTATCATATTGGAAAGCACATCAACACACATGATAAACAAATAGAGGGATAAGGTGTCTCCCTGTCTGATTCATTTAGTAGGGGTAAAAGTTTCATAAGGGTAAACCATTTATAAGGATAGACAAAGTAATAGTAGAAATGTAGTTCATGATGGTATTGGTGAGAACACTTGGAAAACCCTTGTTCAAGAGAGTGTGATCATCAATACCTATTATCTTTATTATTCTATTAAAATACTCTTTGTGCTTGAGAATATCGAAAAAGTTTTGAATTCAACCCCCATCCATTTCTTATGTTTTTCTTACCTTAACCATGATCACTGGGAGGAAAACCTATATGTGTGGTCATCTCATATGATACAAATTCTTCTGGATTGGAGTAAACAAAAGGATTCCATAGATAATAATCATCTACACAAAGGACTATCTCACACGCATCCTGATCCACGAGAGGTCTTGAAGTAAAATACTTAATGATTCTTCCTATAAAAAATGCCCACACAAAGAGAATGAATGAATTGAATAAAGGTAACCTTTTTTATTCATCCTTCCATTTCGCATGAAAGAGATGAACGTTGATTTTTTACCACATCATTGGTCCATATGGGAACCCCCTAATAAGTTATCCAAACTAGTGTTTTCAACCAAGGAAATATGGAGATAAGGAATGAAGGGGACTAACACCCTCCTGATTTAACCACCACCGAGAGTGGTGGTGACCACAACAAACTAAAAGTTGAAAAGACATTAATCAAATAAACATGCGTAGAAGAACAATGCAAGAAAACATAATGCTGGAATCTAGTTTGAGAGAAGACACTTTGAAGAGGGAAAATCCCATGGAAAGATACAGACACCATAAGAAATTCATTCAAAGAGAGCAGAGCGAGTTTGAGAAAGAATGTAAAAATAAGAAAAATAAACTATTTTCTCATATTTATACATTTTTTCGGGGAAATAGTCGATAAAACCATAAAAAAATGGGCGCATGGGAAGCGCCAAGAAAACAGGATAAGGAGTCGGTCCCGCGCAACCGAGGTTAGGGTTCGGGAGCCAGTTATGCAAGGGGAAGGTATTAGAATCCCTCACATCCATGGTATTCCATGGGAACCATTTGGGTTGTTTTACGTGCATGGGGATTCATATGTCATTGTTTTTTCTCGAAAGAATGTGTGTGAAAGATGGGGGTTTTATTATTATAGTGCTCACTAAGGATTGAAGCCCTTGTGCCTACGTATCACTATTAAGGGATAAGGAATCAGAGCTCCGTAGTTTGTAGTAGAAAATGTTTGTTTGTTGGTTGATTTTACCTTTAAGAAAACGGTTTTCAGAGTGGTTCCCTAAGGCACAAAAATAAGGTTTTATGGGTTGTGTTGAATTTACCTTAAACAAGGGTTTATGAAAAGAATTTGTGATTAGATTGCACTAAAGTCTATGGGAAGATTTGAATATTCTAGATAACAAGTCAAGCGTCTTGCGTCCAAAATAATCAGAGTGAGGGTAGGAATGTTCCATTCTCACTCATTCTCCACCACTTATAGCTCGTGGCGTACAATATTAATCGTAGTTTATTAAGTATTTTGAGTTTGATTAAGAAAAATTCTTTTGACTTTGGATCAATGAGTTGTTTATTTGATAATGAAATTTGGCTTAATGCAAAGTAACCAACAAGGAAATAAAGGGAGCTCATTGTAAGGTAGCCCAAGAGAAATCCTTGTGTGTGCAATAGTGTGACCTATGCTAAATAAAGGATAATGGTATTACAAACATGTCCCCCTAAGATGGTGCCATGATGCCATTCTTACAACAGGTATGTAAGTTATAGATGAAACCCGAGTGTTTACATAATATCACAAAAGAGTAAAGAAAGGCCTCCAAGTAAAGTTCTTAAATGGAATCCTCTAAGCCAAGTGATTAAGAGAAGTGGGTTGTTTTTGGTCTTTTAATTTTATCATGTTTTGGTTGTTTTTAATGATGACAATAATAAAGAACAATTGTAAAGTATGTATGATGAATTTGTACAATGATGATGATAATGATGACTTAAATGTAAATGACATAATAAGTAAATAACAATAGATAATAACAATAATAAAGGCTAGTAATAATCTAAGTTAGTAAATGTTATAGTTAGGGTTATGAACAAGTGGACAACTTTTGAGGATTATTCATCTTTAGGTCAATAGATTCAAAATATGGCTCATCGATGGATAACATATCACTGATGCAAAGTAAGGAAGATGATTAATGGATCAACTTACCCTAGATTTGCAATAATGAAAGTTATTCAACCTCAAGTCCATCTATCAATAGATTGACAAAAAGAAGACTATACAACCCAAAATTGAATGGTTGATTTTAGTTGTTTACAAGTTATATTAACAAGTTATATGAACAAGGTATAATAGTAACGCGTTAGAGAGTTAGTATAAACAAGTCGAAATGATAAATAAACAAAGTATAGAAGGGTTAGTGGGTTAGCATAAATAACTAAAGTGTAAATGTATCAGATGAATCCATTAACATATGTACAAAGAAGCCTCATCTGTAAGTCAAATGATCCAAGTTAATTGGTGTAGGGATAACCTATCCATGATTCAAAGTCCCATGGAAGAACATTTGATCATCCATTAGGAGGTTTGAAACAAGGAAGGTTCAATCAACCCTCACCAAGCTAACATCATGACAAAAGATAGATTTAATTGGCCCTTAACTTTAAGACTTCAAAATTCCATAAAAAATAATCCAAATGAAATAAATAAAATCACCAAAGAGGCAAAAATAATGGGGGTTGATGTTCAACATTTTTCCAAACAAATAAAAATAAAAGGGTTAAAAAATAAATTAAAAGAGAAAATAAAATGAAAAAATAAAATAACCAAAATAACATAAAAGTGGAAAAATATGGTCAGGGTGCACACACAAGGTTCGAACCCCTGACCTTGGGGTCATGGGGGAGTTTATCCCCTCACCCACTAGACTGGGGCAATGGCCTAGTTGTGATTATAAAACACGCTAATACAAATAAATAATAAACATAGTAAATAAATGGACTACGCGCACAAAGAAACCAATTATAGAGTGCCAACAAAATCATTCAAATTCGAAAAACACGACAACGTTCATCTTCAACCTTGAACCATCCCAAAATCAAACCTAAAAAACAAGTGTTTTTAGTCATATTTTTCCATGGAATCATCTTCCCCAATCAAAAACAAACTAACCTCTACACTCATGAGCCATTGATTAGCTCTGAGTGTGGAGTTCTTATGAACGAAATAGAAGAACAACCTTGACCTAATTTAAAAATTAAATGATGGAAATGGAGTAATCAAAGCTATAAGGTTAGAGCTAATGATCAGGGAAAAATTTCGAGCAAGAGGCAACTTATTTGAGTGAAGGAGATGAATATTTCTACCTGGTCAGAAACAACTCAGGGAAGGATTCCCAAGACTGATATTAGCTTACATGAGGCTCGGGGAGGCTGAGTTAGGGATTGAGAAAGCTTGAATGAAGGTTTCCAGGTGGTTATTTTGGATTGAAACACTTTGAAACTCAGAAACAAGATTTTTGTTATGGAGGCTTTGGTTCAAAAATGCAGCAGAGGTTCGGGGGCTTTTCAAGCGTGGTTATGAAGTGAAACACATTTCCCTATTTATAGGGGAGGTGATGGAGTGGTTTGGAGGGAGAAAAGAGGTGGCTTGCTCAGAAAGCACATGTGACTTGAAAGCATGCTCAAAATCGGCTTTGAGGGGACATGGAATGTTACATTCTGAGCTAGTTTCTTTCACCAACCACATGGTTTTGGGTCTTAGCATCAATTAGGAACAACCAAGGGCATTGACATGGTCTTCTATGGTTTTTACTTTTTTCCATAAGAAATTTTTTATTTTTCACATTGGGTCGCGTTTTGACCCTTGGCATGTTTTGGCTTGCAAGTTGACTTCCTACTACACCACACTATCATATGTCACATGTTTGGGGACCATTGGAATCAGATTGAGATGGTTTGGACACTTGGTGCAAGGTTTTGCAAATTCTGATTGACTTGTTCTGGTATGCTGATCAAGATGGGCACCCATGTTTGAACCAAAAATTGGCTCGTGCCCTTTTCTTCAATTTTGGGCCATTTGTTCCTTTCCATGAACTTGATTGAATGCAAAGAGAACCAGGTCAAAAGGTCTTGTGGTTTGGAAATGGCAACATGTCAAAGTAGTGGTCATGACATGATTTTAGGGCATGGTAGGCATGTTGGACCAGTTTGGCCAATAGCAAAATTGAACCCCTTCCTTAATGAGTTAGGTCTTGGACATTGAAATAAAGTTGGAGAGGAGGTTATTTAGGAAATTTGTCTCAAATTGGAATTAAAAAATCTGGAAAAATGAAGAAGTTATGGTCTTTGAAACTTCCCAAAGGCCATTCTTGCCAAAATGTAACCAACCAACATGACCTGGTTTTAGGGTTTTTGTGATTCCTTACTTTTCAGACCATAATGATGGATGTTTTGACCTAAAATGGTCATATCATGATGGGAAATGAAGTTTGTGCCTTTGTAGAATGGTGTTAGGTCAAATTGGTGGGTGGATCAAGTAACGGAAACTTGAAAAATCAAGTGTGAACCAACTACTTGCAACATGGATTGAATGGATGTTTAAATGGTTTATTTGGATTGTAATGGACATGAAATGATGTTGAATGAATGGTTGAGTGATTGGATGACCAAAAATTATCAAGCTTAATGGTCAAGGAGCCCCCAAACTAGGGTTTCTTGAGCCACAAGTTTCATCAAGAACCATGGTTTTATGAATTAGGGTTTGATTTGTAGGGATCCAATTGAGATGTTTAAAGGTCACGGGGAATAAAAAAACTTTGGATTTGAGGAATCCTCAATGGCATGGTAAAGATACATGGTAGATCATGACTTGTACTAGCCAAGAGGAGGGTCAAGAGCTAGGGTTTGGTCCTTGGGTGACCAGATAAATCTTGAAGCTTCTTCAAGGGGACTCATCACCCAAATTAGGCTTGGGGAGTGAGTGAGATGTCTTGAATGGTCCTTAAAGCTTTGTGGGATGCTTGAGGATGAGATTAGGACTGAGGTGGCTTGGGAACACCTCAACTGACCAGAGGATCTTGGGGCTTTGTAGATGAATCCCATGCCTTGGGCTTGTGGATCATTGTGACCATTGGGTACAAATGCATATGAGATGTATGTATGGGATGTATGCTTAGAATTTAGGGCTCAAGAAGATGATATGGTGTAGGGAAAATTTGTGGGTATGACTAATTTAAAAAATTAAATTTGAAATTAAAAGAAAAAATCAAAATTTCCAGGTTTAACTGTGGGGGTGGCAAGTTACAAGCTCCAATTATTTGTAGTTTTCTTGTTTAGCTAAAAGGTGAGCTGATTGATTTGCATTGCACCATGTATAGCTAATACTAAATTTTCTAAGCACTTAAACTTTTTTCCTTATAGTGTTACATAGTCTACCCCATCTTGTTCTAGGAAAATCTTCAGCTTCAAACATGAGTGCTAAGGTCTAGTTATTCGTCTCAAAGTAAATATTAAAGAAACCACAATTGATAGCCATATCAAGCGCCTTGTTCAGCGTCATTGTCTCAGTTGTCAACATGTTAACTGTTGGTGTAAGCCCTAGAGGCCAATACTTTTGGTACTTGTATTGAATTATTTATTAATAATAAAAGGCTTTTTCTTTATTACGTTTGTTTAGTAAAGTCCCTGGAATAGATAGTCCGTTTAATGTATTAAGTGTGACTTAATCATGAGAACACATTAAACATAAGGACATTATTCTTAAAGTATCCGTAGTCGAGCTTTAGTGTGAAGTGGGATAACATTAAAGCATTAAGACTATTATGTTTGTAGACTGATGATCACATCTCATGGATCATGGATAAAGAGTTATCAAGTCTTAAACATGGGTATGAATATTAGGAGTAATATTTATACCGGATTGACCCGCTATGAGAATACTATATAGAAAATTATGCAAGGTGTCATAAGTTATTCTCATGGTGATAATAGTGTATTCCACTCTTCGACCTGAAACCACTATGGATCCTAGATGTAGAGTCGAGTGCTTTATTGCTGATCAAACGTTGTCCGTAACTGGATAACCATAAAGACAGTTGATGGGTACTCCACAAAGCATGCTGAGGGACATGAGTGTCCTAGATGGAATTTGCCCATCCTGCGTAACAGGATAAATGTCTATGGGCCCAATATTGAACTGGACAAGGATGACACGGTCTATACCTTGTGTTCAATATAGACATAAGGACAAAAGGGTAATTATACACATAATTATTATCACAGATGGTTTTGTCAGATCACATGACATTTTCGTGTCTTGGGTAGCAGTGATGTGTTGCTAGATACCGCTCACTGTTTATTATATTAAATGCGTGATTTAATATAATTGCCAACGTCACGAAAACCTACAGGGTCACACACAAAGGACGGATTGATGAGAGATAGAGTAACTAAGGAATACCGTAAGGTACGGTGCCCTTAAGTGGATTATAGAACATCGTAAGGTACGGTGTACTTGAGTAGAATACGAAATATGGTAAGGTACCATGGGCTTAAGTGATTTTGGGCATATTATAAGATATGGGCCAAAATACACTTAAGTGGGCTTTTAGCTTGAAGCCCACACAAGTGGTTCTATAAATAGAACCCTTGTGCAGAAGCACAAAGTGCGGTTGCATTATTTTCGTTTTCTATCACTCTCTCTCTCTCTCACTCAAAGCCTTCATTCGTACCAGCTAGCACTGAGATTGAAGGAACCCGTTCGTGTGGACTGAGTAGAGACGTTGTCATCGTTCAATGTTCGTGATCGCTTCGTGGATTTGCATCAAAGGTTTTGATTGTCACAAGAGATCTGCACCAAAGGTTTCAGTCGTCACAAGAGGTAAATATTCTATCACTGATCATGACCATTCGTAAGGATCTCTAAAGGAGAAATTTTTAATTTCCGTTGCGCTTTGGGTCGCAATTCTCCTTCGTTAACATCTATATTGATGTAATTTTTACTTGCCGCCATGATTTTTCCCAAATCATTTCTGAAAATCGTCCCCACGCCCCAGTTTCCTCTTGTGTCCATACATGCATCAAAGTTTCATTTAATCTAGCCTTATTCCAAAGAATTCCAAATGGCTTGATTGTTCAATTTGTTGGTTAGATTTGGATGGGGTTTCTCTATCAAATTGGGAATTTCAGCTTGATTCTCTTCTTTATTGTTCTATTTCTTCTCAAATATTAGAAGAATTTTGTCTCTATCTTCCTCCTTTAATTGCTCATCTTTATGGATTTGATGATTTATGTCTTCTGCCATGTAAATGTTTCAACTTATTACCTCCATCTTTTTTCTGTTGTTGTTTGGATTGTCATGAATCTCATTATTTAAATCTTTTCTTGTAGGGTTGTTGACGCGTTGGATGTTATTGTGAATTTGAGTAGCTTCATTATTCTTGTTCTTATGCAAGTTTATTTCTATTTCCTGATATGTTTTTGACTTATGGTCTCGTTGACTTTCTTCTTTGTGAGTCTACTGTTTCTAGTAATATCATGCTTATGCTCTCTTTTATTATTCCTCTACTCCTGCTTGTTTATATATTTTGCTATGTTGGAGTTGTTTAGCCATTGAATATCCATGTTTATTATCTCTTCGAGAATGTTGTTTTTGTTCTCGAACTCCTTCAAATTCTTGGCTATCTACATACTATCCATTATATTATAAGGGAAGTGGTGTAGTCATCTAGCATAGGTAGATTGTTTAGGAGCCACTCTTTGACTGAAAATGGTTTGTAGTTGTTGAAATTCAAGGTAAGATACTCCTGCATATGTAGCTTGGGTTATTCCATATCCATTGTCTTTCCAAATCCCAATTTTATTTCCTTTTCCAACGTTCCAACATATATCTCTCTTGACTATCCAGCTGTTGTGGTGGATACTCCTGCATATGTAGCTTGGGTTATTCCATAAATTTGCTTCCAAAATATCGCACTTAGGGTAGTATTTGGCCTTAAACATTCTTTCCACAAGATTGTTCGGGTTTGTATGAAGCCTCCACACTTGTTTAGATATGAGGGCTTTGTTGAACTCACTTATTGTTTCGAAACCTAAACCACCTTTTTTCTTAGGATAGTAAAAGGAAGTCCACTTTTCCAATGAATTTTCTTCCCTCTATTATCTCCCCCAACGAGAAGTTGCTCATGAGGCTCTCAATTTTCTTACAATTGATCTTTGGTATAAGAAAATAACTCATGATGTAAGTGTGATCGGTCGCCGAAATTTAATTTGGTTTTAATTAATTAAAGGAATTAAAATTAATAATAACAATGTGTTTATTATTATTGCCTTGTGGTGATCAGTTATGGCCTTAGTCTTTCTTTACTTTGTTTTGGGTTTTTTTTTTTAAATACGACCTGCATGTCGTGCCTCTCCTTTTGATCTCTTAATGTAACTTCTTTTCTCATCTCAAACCCTCGTATGTAAAACGAGTTTTCTGGAATGTAATACTGTGAAGAAAGAGAAGAAGACAATGTTATGAAGAAAGAGAAGAATTCAAGATCAAAGGAGGACAACCTTGAAGATCTTGCTTGGAGAAGCTTAGAGAAGAATTCAATATCAAAGGAGGACAACCTTGAAGATCTTGCTTGGAGAAGCTTAGATCGTTATTAGGTTAGCTTAGGTTCTCTCATTGGCTTGGGAGAACAATTGCGCTAGGGGCCATAACTGTTTCATTGTGTATGTATGTTGATGCATGTGAATGTATGTTGATGCATGTGAGAGACGATTTATATGATAAATAAGCCGGTGAGATCATAACAATTGCAATTCCCTCAAACTAAAATATTAAGTTTATGCTTTCCAAGTTTTAACACTCATCAAGACTAGTAATGGATAATGTAGGTTTCGCCTACGCGAGGTGCATGATCTATATATTAGTAAGGTGCGATGGGATAATTGTAATATCCAACTGTTAAAACAATGGGTCAAACTTAACTAAACAAATTATAATAAGATTATATATATGTTTAGAAGCAAGAGTTGGGAATAATCCATATGATGGATTAGAATAAGGAGTTATTCACCCAACTGAAATTTTCGAGAGTTGTATGAGATACAACTGGAAGGAGTTCCTACCTAAATAACCTAGTTTTGTGTAATCCGCCTACGCGGACTTAGAACGAAGTGAAATATGGATCTCGACCCACTAGAAAATCTTCCAACGGGATTTTCCGAATCAAATGATGAGGGTCATTTGTTTTGAGTAAAATAGTGGGAGCATATTTGATTAAAGGCCTAATTAAATATGTCAATGATACTTATATTTTCTTAATCCTTATGTAGATAACCATGACAACAAACACCTCTAACAACATATTGCGACCAATCCTTGAGAAAGAAAAATTGTCTGGGACAAATTTTCTAGATTGGTACCGAAACATGAGGATTGTCCTCAAACATGATAAAGGGAAAGGCAAGGAAGTTGCCAAACCCAAACCCACTATTGCTACTTTGAAGCCTAGTGGAAGCATAGAAAAAGAAGGCACCTGCTTCCATTGCGGTAAGACCGCACACTGGAAGAGGAACTGCCCAAAGTACCTGGAAGATAGGAAGAATGGAGTAGAGACTCCAACTTCAGGTATTTTTGTTATCGAAATTAATTTATCTACTTCTGCATCATGGGTATTAGATACTGGATGCGGTTCTCACATTTGTACAAATGTGCAAGAACTAAAAGGGAGTAGAAAATTGGCAAAAGGTGAAGTCGACCTACGAGTTGGTAATGGAGCAAAGGTTGCTGCCTTAGCCGTAGGAACTTATGAATTAACTTTACCTAGTGGTTTAATAATTCAGTTAGAGAACTGTTATTATGTACCAGCAATTAGCAGGAATATTATTTCCGTTTCTTGTTTGGACAAGTTCGGTTTTTCATTCGTAATAAAGAACAATTGTTGTTCAATTTATTTGAATGATATATTCTATGCTACTGCACAAATGAACAATGGACTATATGTCATTGATCTCAAAATGCCTATATATAACATTAATACTAAAAGGATGAAACCTAACGAGTTAAATCCAACTAACCTTTGGCATTGTCGATTAGGCCACATAAATGAGAAACGCATTTCCAAACTCCATAAAGATGGACTCTTGGACTCTTTTGATTATGAATCATATGAGACATGCAGATCTTGTTTAATTGGAAAGATGACAAAGTCTCCATTCACAGGAAAAGGTGAAAGAGCTAATGATCTTTTGGCCCTCATACATACTGATGTATGTGGACCACTAAACATACCAGCCAGAGGAGGTTTTCAGTACTTCATCACATTCACTGATGATTTCAGTAGATATGGTTATGTGTATTTAATGAAACACAAATCAGAGTCCTTTGAAAAGTTCAAGGAATTCAAGAATGAAGTACAAAACCAACTAGGTAAGAATATTAAAACTCTTCGATCAGATCGAGGTGGTGAGTATTTAAGCCTAGAGTTTGATGACCATCTGAAAGAGTGTGGGATCCTATCCCAACTCACTCCTCCTGGAACACCCCAATGGAATGGTGTATCTGAGAGAAGAAATCGAACCCTGTTAGACATGGTCCGATCCATGATGAGTCACGCCGATCTTCCAAACTCCTTTTGGGGACATGCACTATTGACAGCAGCTTACACACTTAACCGTGTTCCATCCAAAAAGGTTGAGAAGACACCATATGAGATATGGAGTGGTAAGAAACCACATATGTCTTACATGAAGATTTGGGGTTGCGAGGTTTATGTGAAACGACAAATTTCAACTAAGCTTGAGCCCAAATCTGACAAATGCTTATTTGTGGGGTATCCTAAAGAAACAAGAGGGTATTACTTCTACAATCCTTCTGAGGGCAAAGTGTTTGTCGCTCGAACTGGAGTTTTCCTAGAAAAGGATTTTATTTCCAAAGGAACCAGTGGGAGGAAAGTAGACCTTGAAGAAATTCAAGAATCACAAAGCATAGATACACCTATGGAGGAATTAGAGCAGGAAACACAAGAAGTTGTGGAAGAGCAACCTGCTCAAGTAGAACAAAACCAGCGTAGGTCAAGCAGGATACGTCAACTACCTGAGAGATATGGATATCTCATAACTGATCAAGGTGATGTATTACTCATGGATCAAGATGAGCCTGTGACCTACCAAGAGGCCATAACTGGTCCCGAATCTGAGAAGTGGCTAGAAGCCATGAAATCTGAAATGGATTCCATGTACACAAACCAAGTTTGGACCTTGGTAGAGCCTCCTATAGGAGTTAACCCTATAGGATGCAAGTGGGTCTTCAAAAAGAAGACTGACATGGATGGTAAGGTACATACCTATAAGGCAAGACTGGTTGCAAAAGGATATAAACAAATTCATGGGATTGACTATGATGAAACCTTTTCACCAGTTGCAATGCTTAAATCTGTTCGGATTTTACTTGCTACCGCTGCATATCATGATTATGAAATATGGCAGATGGATGTCAAAACTGCTTTCCTTAATGGGAATCTTCTTGAGGATGTGTACATGACACAGCCTGAAGGATTTGACATACCAGAGGAAGCCCAAAAGATATGTAAGTTACAAAGATCAATCTATGGATTGAAGCAAGCTTCCAGAAGCTGGAATCTTCGTTTTGATGAAACAGTAAAACAATATGGATTCATCAAGAACGAAGATGAGCCTTGTGTCTACAAGAAGGTTAGTGGGAGCATGATCGTTTTCCTGGTATTATATGTAGATGACATATTACTCATTGGAAACGATATCCCTACCCTACAACAAGTAAAGTCTTGGTTGGGGAAATGTTTTTCTATGAAGGACTTAGGTGAAGCAGCCTATATATTAGGAATCAGAATCTATAGAGATAGATCACAAAAACTGCTTGGCCTGAGTCAGAGTACATACATAGACAAAGTGTTGAGACGCTTTAATATGCATGATTCCAAGAAAGGATTCATACCTATGCAACATGGCCTGTGTCTATCAAAAACACAATCCCCTTTAACTAAGGAAGAAAGGGATCGCATGAATAAGATTCCATATGCATCTGCAATAGGATCTATCATGTATGCCATGTTATGTACTCGACCAGATGTCTCGTATGCTTTAAGTGCAACGAGTAGGTACCAATCTGATCCTGGTGATGCTCACTGGGTAGCTGTCAAGAATATCCTTAAGTATTTAAGAAGGACTAAGGACTCATTCTTGATATATGGAGGTCAGGAAGAGTTGGCTGTAATTGGATACACCGATGCTAGCTTCCAGACAGATAAGGATGACTTTAGATCGCAATCTGGTTATGTGTTTTGCTTAAACGGTGGCGCTGTGAGCTGGAAAAGTTCAAAGCAAGATACAGTTGCTGATTCTACAACCGAGGCCGAGTATATTGCTGCCTCAAGTGCAGCAAAGGAAGCTGTTTGGATCAAAAAGTTCATTAGTGAACTTGACATAGTTCCTAGCATTGTGGATCCCATTGGTCTTTACTGTGATAACAATGGTGCTATCGCACAAGCCAAGGAGCCTAGATCTCACCAACGATCCAAACACATACTTAGGCGTTATCATCTCATTCGAGAGATAATAGATAGAGGAGATGTGAAAATATGCAGAGTACCTACACTTGACAATATTGCTGACCCACTGACAAAGCCTCTTGCGCAGCAGAAGCATGATGGCCATACTAGATCTATGGGTATTAAGGGTATGCCTGATTGGCTCTAGTGCTAGTGGGAGATTGTTGGTGTAAGCCCTAGAGGCCAATACTTTTGGTACTTGTATCGAATTATTTATTAATAATAAAAGGCTTTTTCTTTATTACGTTTGTTTAGTAAAGTCCCTGGAATAGATAGTCCGTTTAATGTATTAAGTGTGACTTAATCATGAGAACACATTAAACATAAGGACATTATTCTTAAAGTATCCGTAGTCGAGCTTTAGTGTGAAGTGGGATAACATTAAAGCATTAAGACTATTATGTTTGTAGACTGATGATCACATCTCATGGATCATGGATAAAGAGTTATCAAGTCTTAAACATGGGTATGAATATTAGGAGTAATATTTATACCGGATTGACCCGCTATGAGAATACTATATAGAAAGTTATGCAAGGTGTCATAAGTTATTCTCATGGTGATAATAGTGTATTCCACTCTTCGACCTGAAACCACTATGGATCCTAGATGTAGAGTCGAGTGCTTTATTGCTGATCAAACGTTGTCCGTAACTGGATAACCATAAAGACAGTTGATGGGTACTCCACAAAGCATGCTGAGGGACATGAGTGTCCTAGATGGAATTTGCCCATCCTGCGTAACAGGATAAATGTCTATGGGCCCAATATTGAACTGGACAAGGATGACACGGTCTATACCTTGTGTTCAATATAGACATAAGGGCAAAAGGGTAATTATACACATAATTATTATCACAGATGGTTTTGTCAGATCACATGACATTTTCGTGTCTTGGGTAGCAGTGATGTGTTGCTAGATACCGCTCACTGTTTATTATATTAAATGCGTGATTTAATATAATTGCCAACGTCACGAAAACCTACAGGGTCACACACAAAGGACGGATTGATGAGAGATAGAGTAACTAAGGAATACCGTAAGGTACGGTGCCCTTAAGTGGATTATAGAACATCGTAAGGTACGGTGTACTTGAGTAGAATACGAAATATGGTAAGGTACCATGAGCTTAAGTGATTTTGGGCATATTATAAGATATGGGCCAAAATACACTTAAGTGGGCTTTTAGCTTGAAGCCCACACAAGTGGTTCTATAAATAGAACCCTTGTGCAGAAGCACAAAGTGCGGTTGCATTATTTTCGTTTTCTATCACTCTCTCTCTCTCTCACTCAAAGCCTTCATTCGTACCAGCTAGCACTGAGATTGAAGGAACCCGTTCGTGTGGACTGAGTAGAGACGTTGTCATCGTTCAACGTTCGTGATCGCTTCGTGGATTTGCATCAAAGGTTTTGATTGTCACAAGAGATCTGCACCAAAGGTTTCAGTCGTCACAAGAGGTAAATATTCTATCACTGATCATGACCATTCGTAAGGATCTCTAAAGGAGAAATTTTTAATTTCCGCTGCGCTTTGGGTCGCAATTCTCCTTCATTAACATCTATATTGATGTAATTTTTACTTGCCGCCATGATTTTTCCCAAATCATTTCTGAAAATCGTCCCCACGCCCCAGTTTCCTCTTGTGTCCATACATGCATCAAAGTTTCATTTAATCTAGCCTTATTCCAAAGAATTCCAAATGGCTTGATTGTTCAATTTGTTGGTTAGATTTGGATGGGGTTTCTCTATCAAATTGGGAATTTCAGCTTGATTCTCTTCTTTATTGTTCTATTTCTTCTCAAATATTAGAAGAATTTTGTCTCTATCTTCCTCCTTTAATTGCTCATCTTTATGGATTTGATGATTTATGTCTTCTGCCATGTAAATGTTTCAACTTATTACCTCCATCTTTTTTCTGTTGTTGTTTGGATTGTCATGAATCTCATTATTTAAATCTTTTCTTGTAGGGTTGTTGACGCGTTGGATGTTATTGTGAATTTGAGTAGCTTCATTATTCTTGTTCTTATGCAAGTTTATTTCTATTTCCTGATATGTTTTTGACTTATGGTCTCGTTGACTTTCTTCTTTGTGAGTCTACTGTTTCTAGTAATATCATGCTTATGCTCTCTTTTATTATTCCTCTACTCCTGCTTGTTTATATATTTTGCTATGTTGGAGTTGTTTAGCCATTGAATATCCATGTTTATTATCTCTTCGAGAATGTTGTTTTTGTTCTCGAACTCCTTCAAATTCTTGGCTATCTACATACTATCCATTATATTATAAGGGAAGTGGTGTAGTCATCTAGCATAGGTAGATTGTTTAGGAGCCACTCTTTGACTGAAAATGGTTTGTAGTTGTTGAAATTCAAGGTAAGATACTCCTGCATATGTAGCTTGGGTTATTCCATATCCATTGTCTTTCCAAATCCCAATTTTATTTCCTTTTCCAACGTTCCAACATATATCTCTCTTGACTATCCAGCTGTTGTGGTGGATACTCCTGCATATGTAGCTTGGGTTATTCCATAAATTTGCTTCCAAAATATCGCACTTAGGGTAGTATTTGGCCTTAAACATTCTTTCCACAAGATTGTTCGGGTTTGTATGAAGCCTCCACACTTGTTTAGATATGAGGGCTTTGTTGAACTCACTTATTGTTTCGAAACCTAAACCACCTTTGTTCTTAGGATAGTAAAAGGAAGTCCACTTTTCCAATGAATTTTCTTCCCTCTATTATCTCCCCCAACGAGAAGTTGCTCATGAGGCTCTCAATTTTCTTACAATTGATCTTTGGTATAAGAAAATAACTCATGATGTAAGATGGGATGGCTTGAACCGCTGCTTTACTTGGGGTACCTCTGCCTGTAAAAGAAAGACTTTTACATTTCCAACCCCTAGTCTTTTATGCACCTTATCTATTATAAAATTGAAAGTTTTGATTTTTGATACCCTTATTTTGGTGGAAAGGCCTAGGTAATTTTTTATATTATCAGTAATGGGAATGTTTATCCATTTGCTTAATTTCTCTTTAGTTTCTTAATTCACATTGTTGTTGAACATTAATTCTGATTTTTGGAAGTTGATCCTTTGTCTTGAAGCTTTTTGGCAGGTATTTAGGATGTTAAGTAGGTTTAGTGCTTCCTTTTAATTTGCTTTGCAAAATATCAAGCTAACATATATACAAAGAAAAAACGATAAATTTTAGGGGCATGTTTAACTATAACAATACCACATATCATATTGTTAATTTGAGCTAATATTATCATATTGGAAAGCACATTAGCACACATGATAAACAAATAGAGGGATAAGGTGTCTCCCTGTCTGATTCCTTTAGTAGGGGTAAAAGTTTCATAAGGGTAATCATTTATAAGGATAAAGAAAGTAATAGTAGAAATGTAGTTCATGACGGTATTGGTAAGAACACTTGGAAAACCCTTGTTCAAGAGAGTGTGATCATAAATACCTATTATCTTTATTATTCTATTGCAATACTCTTTGTGCTTGAGAATGTCGAAAAAGTTTTAAATTCAAACCCCATCCATTTCTTGTGTTTTTCTTACCTTAACCATGATCACTGGAGGACAACCTATATGTGTGGTCATCTCATATGATACAAATTCTTCTGGATTGGAGTAAACAAAAGGATTTCATAGATAATAATCATCTACACAAAGGAATATCTCACACGTATCCTGATCCACGAGAGGTCCTGAAGTAAAATACTTAATGATTCTTCCCATAAAAAATACCCACAACATGTGAATGAATGAGTTGAATAAAGGTAACCTTGTTGATCCATCCTTCCATTTCGCCTGAAACAGATGAACGTTGAGTTTTTACCACATCATTGGTCCATATGGGAACCCCCTAATGACTTATCCAAACTAGTGTTTTCAACCAAGGAAATATGGAGATAAGGAATGAAGGGGACTAACACCCTACTGATTTAACCACCACCTGAGAGTGGTGGTGACCACAACAAATAGAAGTTGAAAATACATTAATTAAATAGACATGTGTAGAAGAACAATGCAAGAAAACATAATATTGGAAGATAGTTTGAGAGAAGACACTTTGAAGAGGGAAAATCCCATGGAAAGAAACAGACACCACAAGAAATTCATTCAAAGAGAGCAGAGAGAGTTTGAGAAAGAATGTAAAAATAAGAAAAATAAACTTTTTTCTTATATTTATAAATTTTAGATTTGAATGAGAAGGTGATTTGAAGAAAAAATCCAACAAATAAAAATAAAAGGATCCTCGAGACCTCACACTCAGATGTAATCAAAATGTTACTATGGATAATATCATCAAGATAAAATAGAAATTATGGTTCCAAAGAAGAAATCATGGCACGTTATTCAAAGGCCATCACCTTAAGGTTTGTAGGGCCCACATGGTATAAGGGAAGGAGACACAAACTACTATAGGACAAGGCATGCCCTGAAGTTAATTTTCCAAAAAAAAAACAAATTCAATTTCGAGAGCATAGTCTGGCACGCACTTAGAAGAACAAATTGAACTAAAAGCCACACCCCAACGACAACACTCTCAACCTTGAATGTTATTTCTCCGGAGTGGGATGACGCCCATTCCATAAAGGTCTATCATGGTAGAAAACCAACAAAATAAAAGGTTGA